>NW_028301606.1:37200000-38400000 GCF_987345545.1 Pholcus phalangioides
TTTTCTAGTCGCGAGCACTGCCTGTACCCGTTATCAAAAGAAGAGCACCCTTTACGACAAGTTTGACATACGAATACATGAAATCAGGATGATTTCAATCCTTGCATGCAATTTGTGCAAGGTGGGGTTAATTGGAACGTTGACCAAGTACTCGCGAGCACGAAATCGGACACGAGCATCAAGCACTCTGGATGCTTCGGGGAGTACCATGGTGCTCGCGAGCAACGGGTTGAAGATGCCTGATCTATGTCATTCTCTGTGGAAAAGTCATTTTTTATGTCAAATTTTAAGCAAAATTCATGAAGTATTCGGAACACGATTGCAAAAAAATTCTATGAATTAAACGTTTCGTTATTTTCACAGTGCATTCAGCAAGTGATGATGATGCAGGTTATAAACCGAAATTAAAATATTTGTATCTTATTTTCATAAGTTACACTCAAACCTGTTGACGTACATGTGAATTGTTTGAAATTTCATTCAACATATCGTGTATAAAACTGTAATTATATAAAAACCTTAGATTCACGTCCATAACCCATTTATTAATATATGGCAGAATATCATTAAAATTTTTGTAATAATACAGTTAACAGATTTTTATAAATCATTTTTGAAACTCAAATAAAATGTGAAAAATGGCATTCTTCGTAAAACACGTTTTTTAAAGTTTATATTCATACATAACTTGATATAAAAATTCGACTCTAAAGTGGGCATATTTTCCGTTCCAAGCGTCATATAAACAAAATAAGACCTATTTTGGAATCCCAAGAAATTGATCTTTCATAAAAAAAATAGAATGAAAAATCGATATTTTCTTCCAAAATGGCATTTTAATCGTAGTCAGGGTACCTTAACCCTACGATGCATGATTTTTTTTTTTGTCATTTTGAGCTGATATAATTTTATACATAATTTAATAAAGTCTATAGAAAGCAGAGAAAAATATTAAAAAAAATTTATTCCGAATTGTATTCCTTATACAGTCTCAAAGAGGGCGTACAGAGCACGTAAAATAGCATAAAAAATAAATGTATTGAGGGGTCATTCAAGTATTACGTCAGCATCGGGGGGGGGGGGTTCGGATTTGATGAATTTTGATGACAAGCGGAGAGGGGGGGGGGCTCAATTAAAAAAAAAGATTTACATTTCTTTTTTTTTAATTGTGAGGAGTTTACTGCCATGAATAGCTTTCGAACGAAAATGAAAAATGGGAATAATGAATGTCTCAAACATGAAGTTGCCAATTAGCAACGAGAAAAGAAACATATTTAAAGCAGATGTTGCCAATCAGCAACAGTAGGATTGTAAGACTGTAGGGTTAAAAGGAATAAAAAAAACATCAAAACTTATAAAAACGATTAAAAAATGATTGAAATTTGTCTTCTTCTCGGACTTTTGGTTTCCGTTGAATGCCATTTTAAGAAAAGTCAATCTCGATTTCCTTAAGACTAGTGAATCTAGAAAGAAATTTGTTTCAGCCATTAACCACATGAGTGATTGAAAATGATTAGCTGGAAATGAATAACCATGAATTGACATTTCTTTCGGAGAACCAATCATTTTAATTAACTCATGTTTACATTATTATGACAAAATTTGACTTCCCTTTTTTTTCAATCTAAAAACTGTTTTTAATAACGAATCACAATACATCGATAGTTGTTGATTTTTCTCCGTACAATTTGTGGAGTCATTTTTCGACCACGAAGTCCGTTTTTAGTTCCGCTCCTCGAATTTACGTTTTCGCAGATCCGACTGCTGCTGGTAGCGTGAATTTTTCTGGAGATAAGAGCATTGGAGAAATGAAAGAACAAGAACATAAGCATTAATCATACACTTAAGCAGGATTTTCTCAATTTGGGGGGGGCACTCATCTTTTTTCCCCCGTCTGAAGGAGGGGGTAATGTTTTTTACAACTAAACTGGCTACTTAAGCGTGCATGCACCTCACACATACTCCTCTGCGGAATTTCTAACGAATCAGAACGTGTTGTGCACCTGTGATAGAGATGTATAAGCGTGGCCCTAACGTATTTATGTTGTTTCGTGTTCTTGCTGGAGCTGCCATCTGTGTTCCATATTTAGAAGTGAAGACGGTAAAATGAGTTCGAGTTTTCCTGTTATGTTAGCATCATGTTGTAAGTCTGTCTTCTCTCTGCGGAGAGACTTTTTCGAATGGGGGACCGGTTCGCATTTGCGCCTTGAAGTTGGAAAATCGTAGAGAATCAACTTCAGCCAACAACAACCGTCAACTGCGTCGTCAACGTGTTTCGAACCACGATCCTCACGATGAGCATCAAGCACGATTCCCACATGCCGCTGTGCGGTCGTGTCAGCATACGTTTTTACTATAAAATAACTCTATAATCTCATCTCGGGGGGGGGGGGGGTTATGCTAATTGCCGTATGCTAATGATTTCGATTTTTTGCCGTGATAAGAAGCATGTAAAATTTCAAATCCTCACCAATCTTCACGTCATCTCATGACGTTAAGCTTTATTTCGCTTCACGCTTCTATATATCTTTGATCTTTTCGAATCAGTCATTACTTTCCTGACATTGCACAGTTTTAAATTATTGCGCGATTTTGGCCAAAATGGTTAAAAATCTGCTGACATAATACTTGAATGGCGCCTTATGTGTGATACACCAAAGTGTATTATAGGGCAAACCTATAAGTATAATAGGGCATAACTGAATTTTGTTTATCATCTGAATCAGTTTCCCAAACTTTTTTGTCCCCCCCCCCCCCCCATCGGTCCCTTCTTCAGAAATTTTTTTCTCTCATCGCCACCCGACTCAAAAAATCCCATAAGATCCTATCTTATACTCGTAGCTTCTATCCCCCTCCCCCGGACCATTCCATCACCCACCAGGGGGCAATATTACCCACTTTGGGAAACACTGATCTAAATTTAGAGTTTTTGTGGCGAATAGATTCTCAAAAGCTTCACACACTTTTTAATGGTACTAACAACACCGATTTAGAAAAGATGCCAACAGCAGTATAAATTTGGTGTGATAATGTTGCCTCTGGATGCAAACGATAATGAATAATCCCTCTACAATGATATTTTCTCTTGGTCGTTGCATCTCGGGAGGATTGAAGCAAAAGATTTTTATGTTCCGGAAGCGTTGAGTTCAGAAAAAGCTCTTCAATATATAGAAGTAGAAAAATTAAAGGAGGGACTCCATCTTTTTTTTTTGTTAGAAAAAACAACTTTGTGAGGAGTCTTATCAGTCAAGAATTCGGCGTCTGGCTACTGTTTTTTTTCTTTTCTTTAGGACATTTTTAGCTGTAGTAAGAAGAAAGTTGAAAGATGTTGGAGGAGAACAGACAGAATCGTTCCGTCTCTCGTCTTCTTGACGTTGTCCTCTGGCCAAACAGTTTCTTCTCTTTCTGTCATTAGATAAAATCAACATTTCCCAAGCAGAGGATGCAACTTCAGTTTCTTTTTTCTTGAAGCATTTTGTATATATAGTGCGTAGTCTTTGTGTGTGTGTATATACTGTACTTCCTGCTCGGAGAAATTCTTAGAAGATATTGATTTATTTCTTGGGCTTTCTATAACACTGTTCTTCAACCTAGGTTCCCGCTTATAACGTTCCCACTTAGAACGTTTTAACGCTTAGCACGACTTATTCTCGGAGCACTAACTCTTGCTAATACTCACTGAGTTTTCCCGTTTGCAGCGTTTTCAAGCCTAGAAGACGGTTCTTTGAAAACGTTGTATGCAGGATCGATTGTAATTCTCTTCTTCCCCATCCTGATTTAGCTCAAGTTTCATTTTGTTTTACACAAAAATGCTCATTGTTATGCTGTTTGCTGTATGAATATATTTTTTCAAACTTTCTACGCCTTTTGCTGTTGTGGTGAGTTGGTCACAGATGGGAAGAGTTCAGGGTGCATGGGTTCAAACCCACCTACAGGATAACTACAGACCTTTTTTCCCATACTTAGAATTAGACAACCATAAGTATTCTTATGGGCATTGTATAATATATTATCATGTATATATATATATATATATATATATATATATTGTTTGTAATTGCGTTTTTAATTGGGTTGCTGTATTTTTGAAATATATGACATCCATATTTGTTATGGGCATCTTTTTCTCAGCCACCTCGTTGGACATTTTGCCTGTTGTGGCGTTGTATTTGTATTTTGGCCTTGTATTTTAATGTCTTCTTTTCTGTTAGGATGCGCTCGAATAATTCGAGCTTCATATTATTATTGGCTTCCTTCATTCACCCCCCCTCCCCCCTAGAAACACAAAAATCGTGTTACCACTGTTTGAATGGTGTTTCTTTTTCCCACCTTCCTTCTAAAAACTAAATACATATAAAAAGAACAAAATAACCCCCTATTACAAAAAAAAAAGGGACTTGATTGTTCGTTTTTTTTTTCTTTAGCTTTTGTTGTGCTTCGGCTTAATTTTTTTTTATTTTTTTTGCTGGAAATTTGAAGGAACATTTTCCAAAATTGTAGGATTTTTTTTTCTTTTCGGAGAGATTGTGGGGGGGGGGGGGTTGTTACTAAATCAAGCTAAAAGAGGGTGGAGGGAGGAAGAGAGAAAGGGAACTACGCAAGCTTTTCTTCCAAAATGCTTATTACTCCACCTGCGTCTTGGTCTTCCCCTGTAATTTTCTCGCTGCTTTTTTGCATTTCTTTTTTACTATTTTATTCAGACCTCCTCCTCCAGTACTAAGGAACCTTCCTTAACTTCTACATCATCATGGCTAGAATCTTTTTCTTGTGGCCCCGAGAACTGCCCTTCTATCCTCCCCTTACCATCTTTACCTGTATAACATCTCCATGATTTCGAACAGGTCATTCCCGCCCTTCCCCCTTTCCCCAAAGGAAGAAAACAGAGAATATGTTAAGGCAGCGAAAAGGTATGGAGGATGGGTTGATGGTGGCGGTGCATTTTCAAATTGAGATGTCAATTTTGACAGCAGCAGGTTGAGGAAGGAGAGAAGGTTAAAAAAACGAAAAATATAGCGGTTGGTTGGTTGGTTTGTTGGAGCGGCCATAGTGGTTGTAGGGTCCTCCCTTCCCCCCCCCCCCCGGTTTCCCGGTTGTTATAAAGCAAGAAGAAAAAAAAAAGTAGGAAAGGCCATTTCTCTTTTTCTTCTCTCTCCATGGTCCATGCCCTCCCTTACCAATATCCTTAGGCTTAATGGCTACGTCAGCAGCAAAGAAATGTTAGTTCGTATATTATGGTAGCGAGAGAAGGGGGATAAGAAAGTAAAAAAAAGAAACCCCAAGCAAATATTCGGAGCGGCGCCGTTTGGCGTTACTTGAACGTAACTTTTTTGTGTGTTACGCACGTCGTAAACAACGTCAACTCTCAGTAAATTTCGGTTACACTAAAATTACGGAGATGGCGGTGAGGTGAAATGAAATAAATAGGCTATGACTATCAGTTCGAACCTACTTTTCTTATTAAGGGAAAACCGCCTCTGTGTGTGTGAAGGAAGATAAGCATCTCTGCTCGTAAATTTCAATGGGAGGGAACCCCCTGAACTTACGGACAGGCAATGTCGAAGTGCGAATTCAGCTACGACACGAACACGCAGTGAAATTTCTCCCCATCACCAAAATTAATATTGTACTGGCAACGAAACGGAACACATAGGTTTTCAGATCCACTTTAAAAGAAGAATTGAGAACTGCACAGAGCTATACTATACGAGAACAGCTACTAATTTTAGAAGATTCAATCAAATAAATATGAATGCACGCCAAAAAAACGTATTTCTTTTTAAACTGCAGGCGCCCCTCCCTCACTTTACGCGATTCTTGAAAATAGTCGCGTACCACAAAATAGCTCAAAGTGAATTGAATTTAACATGGGTAAGATAGGAATGGAGGAAGTGTTTCTTCAAAGAAATATAAATAAAATGAACTCAACAGCAAAATGAATTTTTTTGAATGAACTGATTCTTTAAATATATTGATAAATTTCACGAATTTACGGGATGCGAATGAATTTAATTAATTCTTATTTCGGGCTGTACTTAATTGATGGACCGGTTCTAGTGAGTGTGGATCCTTATCTGCGGAAGAGCTCGGAATGACAGCTGATAACTTCTTGATGGAACAGTCGAGACAGATGAAAAGTAGCATTCTTCTTCCGTACAAAAACTGTTATAGAAAGCCAGACAATCCCAAATATCTGGAGAAAATATTATAGTTATTCCTATCGTTTTCTTAAAATTCTGATTGCATTGTCAATGTGTTACCAAAAGATGTTCGTTGGGGAGTTCTGATGACTTGGATTTAATGCGGTTTATCTACGTTTTTCTCCCGTGTTTTTGCAACCCGTGGCTCCCTTGACGAATTCATCTGCGGCTCCACCAGAATTGTTTAATGGTTTAACAGAAATGTTCACACACACTTATAAAAGAATCACTTCAAAGCATTAATGAAAGTTTATCTAATCATGATTACGCACTAATTTCATTGCATACACCAGATTCACCAATCTGACCAAATCATGACTTATGCAGAGTAATTCAGAAAATATAGGAGAAACTTCAAGAGGTGGTAGTACACACCAATACAAACAATTGTCATCAAAGAGTGCATGGTCTCTAACATGAAACGCAAACGCGCTAGCGCTGTTCGAAACGGCCGCTCTGCAAACATTAAAACGGCATTCCTGTTGAAATTTATCGAGAGAAAAAGAACACCATGCATGCAAATGTAACCTGGGGAAGAAGAAGAAACCGTATGCAAATCTGCGTCACAGTGAATAAAAGGCACAGACGCCAGCACTGTGAAGTTATCCCATACGTTACAACTGTTAGAACGTTTGCACGGAATTTTGAAAGTAGTTCCGAAATCGGTGAATAATAACTAAAAAATAACCGATTTTTTTTTTAAATAAACGATAAGATCCAAACGAAAAATTTTCAGATTATGGCACAATTATGTTCGGCATATTAAATTGCTTGAAGCGGGCAGCCTCAATTTCTTAACCTATTCCTATACTTGTTTACATCTACCGAATAGGGGGAGTGAAATGAATGAAATACATATTATTTATAGTACCTATTAACATTATATATGACCACAAAAAAATATTCGATTAAAATTCTATTAATCGATTAAAATTTTTTGATTAACCAGTAAAAAATTTTTAATCGATTTCTAGCCTCAATAATAATAGCATTTGCAGTATACAGTTAAGTAATTTTTATAAAATTAACCCATTCACACATGTACAGGCTTTTGACAACAGAATTGGATGCTTCCAACTTGACGTAGCGGCGATAAAATTGTTCACGTGTTTCAGAAAAAGGAAGAAGGGGAAAGAAAAAAAGGGGGAACCTTTTTTAGTAGGTAAGAGAGAGAGAGAGAGAGATTACACAATAGATTTTTCCCTTTCACCCCACCCTACGTGTTCTTTTTCGTTCTTACACACACACACACATATATATATAATGTGTGTGTGTAAGAGCGTCTAGCATAATATTCGATTTGGAGTGGGAATTTTTCCATTGTCTCTACGGGCGAAATTTTGGTGCCAGAGAATTTTATCCGTTTATCTGTTATACGATTGAGCGTTTTCCCGCTTACAACGTTTTTCATGACAATTTTTTGAAAAGCTTTACAAGCGGGATCAACGGTATATGCTGTGAGAGTTGATTTTTATGTAGAAACGAACTACAGTCGATTCCCGTTTTAACGAATACCGTCTTATATATATATGTATAGTAGAAAGATACATTATAGGTGAGGGGAAAAAAATCATTAACAGAAGTATAGAAAGAAAACTTCAGTTCACATAGGGTTACAATAAAGCTTTGGGAGGATGAGGGTAGAGGAGAGAAAACACAGAGAACTGAATCGAATTTATTCCACTATCGTTTGGACGAAATATTTCGTCCGTGATCGTAAATGAGTTAAATTTTCTAATTCTTCCTTCGAACCACCTGCCCCCATCTTCAGAGACCACCAAAAATGGGGTAGAAACGCTGTTCTAATCCATGATTTCACTGATAAGGGTCCATGAAAAATCCAGACGAAGGAGCCCAGCTCCAGGGGGTGGGTGGGGGATTCTGACGTGCGCGTTATTGTATGCGTTCATCGTGCAAACATTTTATTTATTTTTTCGATTATGTATTTCTGGAGGGAGTGGTGGCATATACGTACGTATAAAGTTATCACGGGAATGTGCAACACTGGAAAGAATGAAAAGCCAGCATCTGCCGTGTCGAAGCTCGAACAACGCTTCATATAACGCATAATGGCATTTACTATGTCAGGAAAGAAAGATGTCCAAAGAAAACGGTTTTTTTTCGAGCTGAAAAGAAGCTTTTCGGCTAAAGATCTGTGAAAAGCACTATAGTTCTTTTCATCGTCCGGCGCAATTGTGCTAATCTTGTGTTGTACTCGTCGTACTACGAGGACAACACAGTGGCCCGCATTTCGTATAATGGTATATAATAGTTACAAGGGCTGCGATAGCTGAGTAGGAACCCCAAATAGGCCTATGTATATGTTCTGTTCTTTCCCATTTTTTTTTTTAACAAGCTATACTAACAAAGCTTGGGATCGAAAATACACTAAATTTATAGCAAAAAATAGTGGGGAGAAATTCAAAGAAAAGTGCTGTCGGGACAAAAAAAAATGCTTTTACAAGAGTCCCTACCCCTTTTCTTTCGATATATGATACCCGCAGAGGGAACTTCCCCCCATCCTTCAGCGATAAGTTATAACAAGAGATCTCTGAACATATACAACATTATGAGGGGCCGTAAAAAAAGAAAAAGGATTGTACCAACTTTATATGCAGGTAGTTGACCATAAAAAGCTTTTCTACGGAATCATCCGATTTAGTTGAATAGCGTGACATCTGTACCCAACGTCCGGCATTGATTTTCGGTTCGTTCTTCTGAAAGAAAAAAAGCCGCTCTTTCATGCTTTGTACATGTGTACAGGAAGCAAGTATTGAATATCAGGAACAGTCTCTTTCTACAATGGAGCGGACCTGTTTGCGTTATGGAAAGGAGAAATAACAATCCCAATATTCAGCGACACAGGGCACAAAAAAAAAATGGGACGTCTTATTTAGGGAGCAGAGTGTAGTTCCGGGGCATTTCGGAACGATTTATGCCAGGTGAACCTTCGGTATTTTATCAGTACAAAATGTATCTGAACTGTTCAAATCACGTATACAGTCGAATCCCGTTATAACGAACTCCACGACACCGGAGCAATCGCTTCATAACAACGAAATTTCGTTATAAAGGAATTCCAGATTTTTACACTGTTCCTATGTAAAGCTTATCTGGCTGATTAGAAAAATTTTCGTTAAAACGAGATTTTCGCTATGACGGTATTCGTTAAAACGGGAATCGACTCTGTAGTTCGTTTCTACATAAAAACCAACTCGCACAGCATATACATACAGTTGATCTCGCTTGTAAAGCTTTTAAAAAAATTGTCAAGAAAAACATCGTAAGCGGGAAAACGCTTTACACAGGAAATCCCAATGAGTACAATACAATCGGCCCCCGCTCAATCGGATAACAGATAAACGGATACCTACCTCTACTAAACTTATAAACTCCTCTGGCACCAAAATTTCTCCATCGAATATTATGCAATACGCGTCAACTGTTAATGTGCATCAACAACTATACACACATGTTTTCATTGAGTTAAACATTTGGAATAGAATGGAAAGTATGTTGTGTGTGTGTGTGTGCTAAAAGTTAAAATAAATACATTTAAGAATAAAGGCACACTGGCCTTTGAATACGCACATTTAATTATTTCTAAAACATCTTGAGCCAATAGAGGGTGCTAACTTTTCTAATGAAAAGTAAAAATCTTAGGTATTGTGTGTAATCATTGTCATTAAATATAATATCATTTCATTTTTGATGTCTGATTTATTCGGGAACCTTCATTAATATTCGTCTTTCATCGGATACCCCGTTTAATTGGATATCGACTGTATTAGTTTAAGTTGAGACTACGAAAATAAGTCGTACTAAGCCGGAAAATGTTCTAAGTGGAGACGTTATCAGTGGGATCCACTGAGCGTAATATCGAAAGATGGACAATTAATGAAAACGGATCGTTATCAAGAGGCGAATCGTTGATGTAAGGGTAACGATCACAAAAGTCGATATTCTGGTGCGTAATGCAGTCAGACCTCCATTTAACGTCACTCATGGGGACCGAATAAAAAAAAATTAAATCATAAGCGGGCTGACTTGTGGTAACGAGTAATCCCAATTCATTAATTATGCTGGTAGGGGCTTAAAAAATGACGTAATAGGTGGGATGACGTTATACGAAGGTCACACTGAGTAAGAATTCGTAATGAATCGATGATCGGTTAAATAAATTACCCGGGATTTTTTTGTTATCACGTTGAGAATGCTCTGTGAATGTTATATCCACACTCACAGGCCAGGGCTGGACAAATCGCAAAAAAATCTAGGTGCCAGAAAAAAGTTTTAGGTGCCGAAAATTTTTTAACCTGAAGAAGGTCCAAAGTAATGCTTCTTTTGACTTTTTCACAGGGCATAGCGATCCTTTTTCATGTTGGCAGATATGCTGCTATAAATTTCAAACATTTTGGGCTGCTCTCAGCCTGCAATTTAGTGACTACACAAAGAGAATTTTGGGCGCCAATTTTGTAGTTGTAGAGAGCCCCCCTCCCCCACACACAGCCTTCTTCTAACCAGATCATGGCCCGCCGCTCTGTCTCAATGGAGAGATTTTAGCAGGTGGTCGAAGAAAACCCGGGCTATACTGGGAATTGTGCGTGTATGTGTTGTGAACCTAACGCGAAGCTTGTTTCTGTGTAATGCTCGTTATCCCTTTAAAACCGGGAAATTTTTGAAAACATGAATGTTTGTCTAGTATTTCACCCACACGATCGTTCGAGCTCGTGCTCAAAGGGTTATAGTGCTGCCATCCTATAGCTTATCCTATCTCGATATCGTCAGAGACCTGCATTGTCATCATCATCATCATCATTAAATTACGTCAGGATAACGATGCCACCCCCCCAACGGATAAATCCATTTCAAGTCCTTATCTTCTCTCCGATTCTATCGTTAAACAGCAACGATGGAAACTAGGACGAAACAAACATCCAATTTTTGGAAGGGAAAAAAAAATCCCATGCAGATATTATTTTTCCTACTCCTTGCTCCAAGTAGTTTATTCACGAATTTCATCGAATTACTGTCTTCATATACAAACTTGGCGAATAAATGAAAGAAATCGTGTGCTATATCCATTGTCGGATTTCAAGCGACCACGTGGACTGATACGCCGGAGATAACAGAGTAGGATGAACATTCAAGTAGGATGGAGCTACTGTACAACTTCGTGGTTGGTCTCCTGATAAAACATTTCAACGACCAGTCGACGTTCTGTTATCGTAGCCACGGTCGTCCCTCATCATCGAGTTTTGTTTATAAATTGTGGCTCTCGTAATACACGCTCGTTATTTTTATCAGTTTCATCATCACGGATTGAAGAGAATATTCCAAATACTGTATACACACAATGCAATCATCAAATTTGAAGTGTCGATACATGGATCTTTTGTCTTCGTTCCTCTGCCTTAGAATATGGAGAGGCTGAAACTTACCTGCCAAGAGTGGCTGACGAAGCATCAGCCTAGGTGACCCTGCGATAAAGCTGATTTTCATCTAATACAATGCCGCACACCATTGTTTACCGAACAAAATTTACGTGACCATACATCCCGCTTTCAACTGCCCCGGATTTTGATCCAAAAGTATTTTACCATTCTCAATTACACCAGATAACTTGATATACTTATAGCTCTTATTGGTAATTTTTAACGGGAAAAGAGCAAATTCTGCACCTTTCGTGATTCAGCGTCCGGGGCACCAGATCCTTCTGCCTCCCCCCACCCCCCGTGTGGCCTTGATCATTATTTACACTCATACCGTAAAGAAGGTGAATGTCGTAAAGAAGCATAACGAGGCAATTTTTATTATGAAATTCGTCTCTGATGCTGCAGAATACATTCTTGCTTCTTAAGCTATAATTACCATGCCCCCCCCCACAACCTGCAGCTGAGTCCCTAGGCTGGGACCTCTGGCTGCTCCCCCCCCCCCTACAGTGAATTTATAGTGTGAAACAACAAAAAATGACGGTAATCACCCCCAAAGCACTGTGAACCCCGCCCTCATCGGGGGGTTGGTTATAATTATTACCAAGGTCGCAATCAGAAAGAAAAATTTACTGTCACCCTGGGCAGTCAATTTTGACCTCAACGTAATTTTAACGGGAAAGGAGTAAATTCTGCACATTTCCTTCAGTCCCTCCCCCCCCCCTTCCCCCGTGTGGCCCTGATCATTACTTACACTTATACCGTAAACAAGGTGAATGACGTGAAGCATGACGATGCAATCTTTATTAAGAAATTCGTCTCTGATGCTCCAGAGTACATTCTTGCTTCTGGTATAGAAATTTTCTAAAATTTTAGTGCCTAACTAAAAAACGAGCTGCCACTCCTTACAACCTGCTGCCCGGGTGCACCGCACCCTTTGCACCCTTGCTTAAACCGCCCCTGCTTAGAACTGGATTGCGTGGTCTTAGTTTATGAATCTCGTGATCGTCCTTCAATATCAATTTTACCTCCGGAAGAGATATCTGTGCGAGAAACGTGCTTCTTTTGGGGATATTCATTGTTTGCGTATATGAGGAGTCTTAAGCACAAGGGGTATAAGTGCAATTTTTAAAAAATTCGAGTTAAGCATGAAAGAATAAAACTAAAACTTCGTTTTGTTCAGAGCACAAAGGCTATACATTCCACTCGAACAGGAGCTGTTTTAACCTATCCACAATTATTTCACCAGCCAGCTATTTGGTTTGGAGCACATGGAGTAAAGTGACGTATACCTAATTCTGTGAGAAATGGGTTTAAAGTTAAGTGACAATGGAAAATTGTGTGCATACTCTGCAATATCGGTTTTGTGCTTACAGTATTGAGTTTTAGCCATAAGAAGTAATTCACAGCAGATTTTAAGAATTTTTAAATTTTATGATAATAAAAATAGCCATTTGATAATGAGATGTTGCACTTATACATCTTGTGTTCCGAACTATTCTGCATATTAAATAAGAGTGAGTATATAAGCATATATCTGCATATTAAATAAGTAAAGGATAAAAATATATAATGTGCAAATTACATAATATAATCTAAATTACAAAAATTTTATGAAAAAGTTCGTCTTTACACACAGATGGGAAATATGTGACAGTACGTCTTTTAATCAGAATCAGATTCGTGTAACGGTCATGTTCATCCAGTTCTACGTCGTCCTCAGTAATTTGGCCTGGCACATACTCTTGGGCATGCAAGTTTGTCTTCGTTGGCAGTCAGTTACACTTCTCTGAAAGTCAATGAAGTGCAACCGAAGACCAAATACATGAAGTTCAAAAACCTGCGGAACCTTCTACCATTTATGCCACCAGTGCATCATGACTTCTAAAATTGTCCACAGTACCGAAGGAGGCCAACGAAGACAAACCCAAGAGAAACAAACCCAGAACAAAATATCGTTTTGCGACGAACCTGGACAGTTATGGGTTGGCATCATATAGACTTCATATGATGCCATGCTCTTGGTAGCCAATGATCGTGTTCGTGCCGGCGCACCCCAGTGGTCAACGGGTGAATAGTGCTTATTCTTTGAAAGGCACGCAGCTCCAACTGAAGGTGAGATGGTGTGTAGAGCCATCATTTATGACAGCCGGTCATCTCTAGTCGTTATACGGGGAACCAAACTGTTCAACAATGTTCAGTTGATCTATGAAATGATTTCGTTTACATATTTACACTTTATTTACAACACAGATAATATTTACGTAATACAAACAGGAATGTTGGTAGAGAAAAATGTGGCACGGAGAGACATAAACACGTGCGTCCGTGATTAGGTCAACATCAACAACAAACAAGCAAAGCCGACGGCTGTGACTCCTGATTTTTGTTGTGTTGACACCGGCAGAAATAGAATAATGAGTAGCTGGGAGATACCACACGCAGAGGGAAAGAGTGCCATCATGCCGGTCGCACTGCAGTTGTGTCCAGGAAATCTTGAAGCCACATGTTTACTATTCATTGTTGGGCTTCTAGCAGGAATGTTTCAGCATAATAATGCTCGCCCTCATAATGCAAGAATTTCCTCAAGAATGTCTGGGTCTCACCTGACGTATAACCAATTTAGAACATATGGGACCTGCTGGGACGATGACTTCATCAAACTGTGAGCTTGCAGGAACTACAGGTCCAGTTGCAACTCTACCTCAATGGACAAATCTACTCCAACGTAGTGAAACTGTATGCATCAGTGTCAGACAGTATCTTTTGTATCCGAACTAGAGGCGGTCCAGCGAGGTACTACTACTACTTAACAGCACATGCACCTCATACACATTCCTCTGCGAAATTTCTAACGAATTGGTAGTACATGCCGGAATGTGTTCTGAGTGTATGTATGGGCCCCCTAACGTGTCTGCCATCCATATTTTGAAGTGAAGATGGTAAATGATCGAATATTCATGTTATGTAAGCATCATGCTTTTGATCTGCCTGCTCTCTGCAGAGAGACTTTTCCAAATGGGAGACCTGCTCACATTCACGCCGTGAAGGTGGAAAACAGCAGAAAAACCAACACTGTGCCGACCACCACTGTGCCTTCAACGGATTTGAACCTTCGGATCGTCAGGATGAGAGTCCATCACAATGACCACACAACCGCACAGCAGCGCCTAACAAGGTACTAGTGATTTTCGTGTCATTGTGTCTCCGCAATAAATGATCGTTTCATTCTATGTGTGTGTGTGATATTGTAATCATTTATACATTTTAATACAGCAATTGCTGCACACACGCCAAGTTTCATGCAAATTTTCTTCTTGGTGTGCGTTATTTATTTTTCTTATTTTTTATTTTGACTAGGAGTATATCATGCTTGATATCATATCCGTCTTCGACCCAGCATCCCCTAACAGAGATCACTCCACGTGACAGGCTTCGTCCTTGTTTTTGTAAATCTGGTCTCGTATACACTTTATACCTTGATCATGTATTAGTTAGGCATAACATATTAATTGGTCTTTTTTTTTAACTTTCTCTTCCGTCGGGATACGCACTCGATTCGAAGAAGTCAGTCGTCGATGCTGAACAACACGTTCTGATTTAAAAGAAAAAAAAGAACAGATAGAAAAGGAAGTTTCACTTTATTACTGTATTTAGTCGCTCAAAACCTCTTCATAATTATACGTTTACATGAGCCAGCCATTAATTTACATGACTGCCAGGTGATTAGTGACTTACTAATGATGCAACAGCTGTTTGTTTTTTTTTCCCTGGTGGACTATAATGGACGCCTTTCGTAAACGGCAAAAATAATGAGACCATTTCTGTCGTAATTGAGTCGTCTTCCTTACCAGCTGAAGTCGCCTTCGAAGTGTTCAAGCTGAATGAATGCGACTAGAAAGCACTCACTCCTTTATTATTAGATTGTGTGGCGAGGGTGTATCTTCGTGCTGGCACAAAAGGATTCTTTACATTCAAACTCTTTCGGTGGTATGTGTACTCAGCAAACAATTCATTCGCAAAGAATGTCTTTTTCTTCAGATTTGAATTTATAAGTTATGGGTGCCATAAAATATACGGTATTAATGTTAATGTACCTAAAATCGTACTATTGACAAAGCCAATTCCCCGGTTGTACATATGTGGTAAGCTGATTGAAAAAAACCCCGGCTAATTGCAAAGAGCAAGGATCAGAAGCGGATTTATCGTTTTTGACTAAGCAAATCTTGCTCCCTATCCCACAAAGGAGTTATCAATCTTCAAAATCCATTCAACCCTTTAACTTATGAAAAAGTTAAATAATGACCATGAACATTTTTTGGTTCTAATTAAAGCCTAAAAACAAAAAAAAAAATTTCACAAAATTATTTAGTACACAATGGTACACTGGGTACACCCCTGTACTTGAAAGTTTCGTCAGCACTATACGCTTACAATAAAAGTGAAAAAATGGCAATTCAAATATGTAGAATAACACATAATAATGAATATTTATTTATTTTATCACGAGCAAAGTCATAATTTATTTTATGCACACTTGTTAGGGAACGTTTTGTAAAAGCAGTGTTTTACCTCTTCACGCGAAAATATAATATAGGGTACGGTATATGTATAGTGTAGGTATATGTACAGGGGTGAAAAATCTAACTGAATTTTATTGATTGAGTTCTATACTGATATGCGCTGATGGGAAAAACAATCTCTCATCATGTCCAGAATTCAGTTTAATGCTAAGAGTCTTGCCCTGAAAACCATAGGGTCCTTTTTTTTCCCAATGCGTTTTCTGTTAGCTGAATCTTTCATTTCACATGAAATGGTTAAAAGAAAACTTTCAGGAAGAGAAGAGCAGGTTAATCTGGAAAAATATTCTGAGGTAGAGACATGAGTTCTTTCATAGAGACTGAGGAGACGGACTCGAGAGATAGCAATTCTGATGATGATTGGCGCTAAAACTCAGCACCTTTATTATGTTAGCGCGTGCATTCACATCAACAAAAATGTTCTTTAGCCCAATCCGCAGACTTTAGCCGAGGCACGAAAACTACGAAAAAAATCTTCCTTTGCCGAAAAATTCGTAGGCCGAGATGATCGTTAGCCGAGATATTACTGTAATACTACAAGTCACATCCCAATATCCAGTCGGATGGATTTTTTTTTTTTCCGAAAAGAATTTCCCTTGTCTTCTATTACCATCATAATTTTCAACGCCACGAGTCTAACAGCCAAAATTTTTCTTCTACTTCTCGAAATAGCTGAGGTGACCTATTCGTGCTCGAGACTTTCCTTCTCCTCTTAACAGAGTGTTTGCTTCGTGTAACCACGAGATTAGCGTCCAATTCCCCACTCTCCCTTACGAATTCCAAATGAAGATGAAAATATACGAAAGAGAAAAATCATTTAATCCCTTACGCGAGGCGATATTTTTCCCGCGTCCGAAACCCTAAAAAAAAAAAGTTTTTTCGGAAGTCTCCAATAGAGCGGATATAAGCCGGTCACGTAGGGTCACAGCTTAGCTTAGCTCCCCGTACGGCCTCTAGATTTTATTGGGTCCATACATCACACGAACCTGTCCCAGTCACAGACAGAGATATAAAAAATAATAATATACGATAGAGGGGGGGTTGGGGGAGGGATATAAAGATGATTGAGATCGCTGTAAAAGAAGAAGCAAAAAACCCCCAAAACAAGCAAGAAGCGTAAAAGATAAAGTATGACGTCACGAAGAAGAAGAAAGAAGTCATAATTGTCTCAAGAAATTAAGCGTAACGAATTGAAGACGTCCGACTGTGCAATTAAAAACTTTGAAAAGTTGGGAAGAAGGTAACCAAAAAAAAAAACTACCTTAAAGGTAAAAAAAAGGTCTATTCTCTCTCTTTGAGAGGATTATTGGGGGAACTCTCTGGTATATACAGTATTTTTAGTGGCTGCAGTGAAAAATGTATTTTTCCCCCTTTTTAAGAGAAAAAAGAATGAAACGCCTTTTGGAGTTTTTGTGTACGCCCTCTTTTCCTGTTCTTTTATCCTCTTACAGACAAATCAGTTGATTATGATGTCCCAACTCTTATTTTGCCCCCCTTTTCCACGTTTAATTCTCCACCTTGAGGTTATCTCAGTTATTATTGTCGCACCGACTTCGATTCGAAAAATTACGACTCGACCAGAATAGACGACTCTGAGCGACCACGAATGTCAGCATTGGGTCGAGAATGTCTTTTCACAGGAACAAAAAGTTTCATTATTGTAGTAATGAAACAGGTGAAGTAAAATGATTCTAACATCCTTGAAGCCAGGCCCCAGGATAGGATTTTAACGAGAGCCTCTCAAAAGTAAATTTATATATATATAATGTAAAAACAAAAAATTGGTTGGATTCAAAAGCTGCAAGGCTGGAGTCTTGTCAAACCTGGGGGCATGGATAGAGACTTACACGTTTGTTTCATGGATATTTTTTTTTTTGGGGGGGGGGGGGGTTCGGGAGAGACAGGGAAACAATTTTCTAACTCCATTTTTTTGCGACAGAATGTTGAAATAAAAAGTTATTTTTTATTTCATTTTAATAACTATACAACCCCATACAATATGAATGACGTATCTGAGGTCTTTATTTGTTACTTGGATGCTTTTTTCCAATCGGAAGTATGTTTCTAGGATCAACGATTCACGAGTTATTCCAGGATAAAAGGACTTTCCCCTGTCTATTTTTAATTCATTCAAGTGGAATGATGATTGTTCGTCTCTTCAGATGCCGAGAAAAAATATTATATGGCATATGTTACAGTAAAACCCCTCTTAACGGTCCCCCCCCCTTTTACTGCCAAATAATAATTTCCCCTTGTATAATGTATGCAAAGTATGCATTTCGAACCCCTGATTAACGGTCATCCCTCATTTACAGATGAGTTTTCTTGTCACACCGGTGTCCGCAAAAGAGGGGCTTCACTGTATGCTAAGGGTTTTAAAAATACTGTCGAAATTTCTTATCTCAGAGTTTGTAAAAATGAAGGGTGGGTGGAGGATGACATCTTTGAGGAATATGTTGGTTAGCCTTTAATAGGACAGGAAATGCCGACCAGGATCAATATCACAAACTCCCCATTCCAAAGAAGCTAAATTTGATATCTCTTAAACACATGAGGCAGTCGTAAAGGTCAGCGAAATTACTTTCCGCTCCGGGCACAACGTGTCTAGGTCTGGCTCTGTTTTCACCGCACAAACGAATAATATTTCACGTGGAAATTTTTCGGGGATTTTCCGTAATTCAGAGGAGCTTAACGTGAGATCTCCTGACGGCATTTTCAAAATGTGACCAAGATATAGTTACCGTCGATGTTGTTTACCGTCACCTAAAAATAAAAAAAATAATAAAAATTGGAGAAAATCCGTCTGTGTGTACCCTATTTTTCTCAGAAGTACCTAAGCCTGCATTGCTTTCTGATAATCCTCCAAGAGGAGGAGAAATTTATCATGGTTTTCTCATGGCGGAAGAGATCGTATACTGTCAAAACCTCCTAGATGCTAGATGTAGTATCTAGGAGGCTTTGATACTGTCCTCAGGTACTTACACTGGCAGGTGGATAAGACGACACAAAAACAGTTCACACTTCTTTCCGTCTGTGAATTTCGTTCAAAGGTTTTCATTGGCTTTCACTTCCCCCTCCCCCTAAAAGATGTATGTATATCAAGAACATTATCCTTCCTCCCCACTCCTGGAAAGCGGATTTTCAGCTCACGTACATATTGTGACCTCTCAGCTGGATGTACCCTGTAAATGATCTCGCTTTACTACAATGGTACGAGTAGGCTATTGAACGACTAGGGGGGAAAACAGAATCAGGGGCTCTGGAATCGGTCGAGGGTTTTTCAACGAAACCCCTACTACGCACCATTAACTCATCTCAACGTATTTGGTTGAACCTTTTGTAATAAATCAGCAGGTTCAGGGAGTAGAGATGAATAGAAGCTTTTCGGTATAAAAAAAAACCACAGAGTCGATCGTACTCGTCGTTCATCAATGGCATCGTAGGTGCGTCCAACCTGTCGCTGCTGCTAGGTACGTACTCGATCCCTATTTCAGGTGGCACGTTGGCATTTGTGTTTAATATAGGTGCTGTAAATTTTCTCTTTTCTTTTCTCCCTTCCAGTACTTTTAAGTACGTCGTTCATCAAGTTTATGTACCTGAATGAGTTGTGAGTTCGACCATATTGTCTGAGGATAGAGAAAAAAAGCAGTTTCATTCGAAGGGTGAATTGACAAAGATGGAAAACGCCAGTTGTGTGTGGATAAAAAACTCTACAATGAATAAAGACTGTCTTAATTGAGACACTTCTTCATCCGACGGGTAACCACGTCATCCGAGAAAATAACCTGAAAAAGAAAGTTACAATTTGAGAATACAGTCAAACTCAGTTATAACGACAACGAAGATTCCTCAAAAAAATTTTCATTATAATCGAGGTTGCCGTTTTCGAGACCTTTTTTGACAAAAAATCTAATCATATACAACCAAATGCTGCGGAAGAAGCTGTTATTTCTTCATGATAGGTAACCATATTTGATTGGGAGAAAACGGGAAATTAGGGAATAATAAATACGAAATATCCCCAATTGTTGCCAAAAATGTTAACATTTGTCAGAGAAATATCGAAATGTGGCTAAAATGAATAACCTTCGGCTTAGTTGAAATAACTAAAAGCTTAGATATATATTAAGTGTCGGGAGAACTAGATAAAAAAAATCAGTTGCACTTACTGCATCTACTATTTCATTTATATGTAATACCTGCAATTTTTTTTCAAAATCAAATTTGAGTTTATGACGAAAATAAAGTGCTTATGGTCCCTCGGGGGACTAGTTCGTCCTTCATTCCAGGGCCGCCATCACCAGACGCGGAGCCCGGAGAAAATGATTAATGGCCTCCTTCCGAGTTATGAATTATTCTCATTTATTTGTTTCATTACAGTAGGCTCTCGCTGCCGCTGCGGTGGTCGAGTGGTCATAGTGACGGACTCGCATCGTGAGGACACAGTTTCGAACCCCCCACCGACGCGAAAAAAAAGTAGATGTTCATTAATCTGGCACATATCAGACCAGGGTGTGCCGGATTACTGGAATTGAAAGAGTCTATATTTAACCCACTTCACGTAAAAAGGTTTATCAAGAAATTTAGATTATCTCAATTTCAGTGAAATCATGGCCGAGATCATTGTTTCAATGCCGTAAATATATTTATGCATTTTAATTTTATTTAATAATTCAATTGATTTCTTATGAATCAATCCCAATCCCGCCCACCTATTCACACCTTAAATATCCGCATAACGTTGACGAAAATAAGAACACGAAGAGCGGTGGTTAAAGAGAAGAGATATCAGTAACCTGAGGAAGAGACTACTCCCGCGTCGACGTATTTACTCGTTTCTAACAAAGACTGCTTCAACCGGTGATGATAGGTTGCCCTGACACACACAGACGCCATTTCTTTTTCTGCTAATTCTCATAAATTTTCATTGGCAAGAATTAGGGATTCCAGTTAAGGGCTAACTTGGGATCCTGCCCTATTCAAGGGTACGACTGAAGTAGAACCACCCCACAATATATACTCAAAGAGCACATTTTTCAATCCTTGTTATTATCACTTGCATTGTTGCTTTTTTTTTTCTATTGTCTTATGATCCCATTTGCTGACAACAAAAATTGAATTGATTGTTGTGGAAGTTTTTGCGGTGCAATGTGATGCATCTATAAGCAAAGCTGATCGATTATGCAGTCAATTATGTTTATTTGCTTGGGAAATCGGGGGGGGGGGGGTCACCATTTTCTTCTCGAAAATTGTGAATCGAAATGGTGGCATGCATCATTTGCATCATTTATCGACAATGTTTCTGTAGATATTGCAGCCTATCATCAAGAAATGAACACCAAGGCGTATTAATTGAACCACTTTACGATCACGGACGCAATGTTGCGTCCAAACATCAGTGGAATGAATTCAAACAAGTTCTCTCTGTTTTCTTTCCTCTCTCCCCTCATCAACGTGAAGCTTTGTTGTAACGCTTCATTGTAACTAAGAAGAAAAAGGAGCTCTTTTTACCTCCTTTTAATTCTATACTCCGGTTAATGATTTTTTTCCTACATTCTTATCTTTCTACTATATATGTATATAAGAGCAGAAAAGAACAGGTAGGGTGAGGGCGAAAAGAGAAATTTACTTCTTTCGTACTCACTTATCTATTATACTGTTTTTCGTTCATTTGTTTTTTTATTCCTTTTCTTCTACTTTTTCTTTTTCTTCTTTCTCCTTTTCTTTTTTCTAACATGCTGTTAAGTTGGGACAAGGTTACCATATTTATCGCCGATTCGTCAAACGGAGATCATCCGAATTTCTTGCCAACAGCTTGTAGGCGAAGGGAGTTAAAATGCTTTAAAAAGTTTATTTGCTTTGACAATTTTTCGCCTGTAACTTCACTTGCCTTTGACAATTGTTTTAGTGGTAAATGGCAACTTTAGTTAACATTGACAATTTTTGTTGGTCATAATTGGCAACTTTAGTTTTGACCAAAAACGTGTGTTTTACAATTTTTTTTGTGATTGGCGATTTCCAGTATTTTTATGAAGTAAATATGATTAGCCTAAGGATAATTGCATCGTGTTGCGTGTATTGATAGTTCACTGCCGGATCACCTATCGCGGTCCTTCTTCTTCTTCTTCTGCGTCTCCCTTGCGGGTCGCATTTGTCCCGCGGCCTGAGGTTGTGCACCCCCCCCCCCCCTGACTTAATATGTACTTTCTTAGGCAATCGGCTTAAACTGAACGAAAAAAGAACCTCAGAAAATATGCAATACCTATGGAAAAGAGCAATATAAAATTATAATCCATTCTAAGTCTAACGACTCCAGAAGAAGAAAAATGTTCCAACTACTACTACTATATAAAAGATTTCTTCTCTCTCCCACCTGCCGCAGTTATGCATAAAAATCGAAAGAGCATACAGAAGACTCGATCGGGGGGGGGGGGGTTTCACCCTGGACAATCTCGGAAACTATAAAACTTAGTTTATTACTTCAGCCAATCGCGAGGGGGATTAAAAAGGAGAAAATGAGGGAAGAAAAGGTATATTCTAATCACGCTATTCACGAATCGCTGTTGAGAGCTTTTCTTTTGTACCGAGAAATACACACACACATACACGTATATGATTGAGTCGTCGGCTGAATTCAAAAGAATTATTATTATTCATTTATTTTCAAGGAAGACGTCGACCCAATCTTATATTTACAAGAAGAAGGGGGGAGGGGACTTTTCTTTCTTATATTTGTCATAGAAATAGAATATAGAAGCTTTTTCTCTTCTTTTTTTTTGTTGAAAATGTAAGATCCAACAACATCCTATTGTTTCTGCCCAAAATTTCTCATTAACAATTTCTTGGCTTTTTTCCTTCGTAAAAGTTCGGACAGAAATTTATGATTGATTTCTAAAGAAAAAGAGACGTTTCTTGTTACTCATTCTTCTTGTTTTCTTGATAATTTCTTATTTTTACTTGGACAAGATTGATTTCGCGAGAATTTCAGTTTGTTTTTTTTCCATTATTTTTTCAATCGTGTTTAAAGAAAATATTGAGAAGGAACTTTCACATACTTACCCAGAAATACGAATAGCACGGAAAAAGTACAGGGTGTCCCGTGAATTCGCAATTTTTGCTATGGGAAAAAAGAATTCATTCAAATTTTTGACGATAGAGAGCGTTGCACGAAGAAAAAGTATATAATTGAACCTCAACCCTTCTTCAATCTCCGAAACGTCTGTAAAGCTTCAGCTGTTGTGCCAGATATGACCCAGGCTCAGTCCCATGGGGGGATATAAGCAGGGCCGCGACTATTGGGGGAGGGCGAGCAGGAGGATCTCGTGCCCCAGGCACTGGACCAGAGAGGGCGTAAATTTCATCCTCAAACCTTACGTTCAACATTACAAGGGGGGGTACCAAAATGCGCACTTTGCCCCGGGTGATCAAGCATCTAGTTGCGGCCCTGGATATAAGCACATTACCCATTAAGGGTTGGGCCACGCTGAAGAGCACTGAGCCCCCCGGCCCGACGCCCCATAAAGCTTCAGCTGGTAATTCATGGCTGAGGTAAAACAGCTTCACCAATAGCGCTTTACCCACCAGTGTCAACATCACAATGAAAACCTTATGCAACAGGAAAATTCAGAAGTGAGCTGTTTATCGTACAACCTGATTTGAATTAAACTCTGATTTGCATACATCATTTCGTGTAACGCCCTCTATCGATAAAAATTTTAAATACTTTCTTTTCTGTCTAAAAAAAGTCTCTTTTCATGAGAAAAACTTTTTCGCATTCAAATACAATACACCAATTATTTCAATTTTTCACTACTTGCGAATTTATGGGACACCCTGTGTATAAATTGGAGAAATAAAAATATTATTGAAATACTTTTCGTTCTATGAATTTCTACGTTAACCACGGAATGGAGGGGGGGGGGATTTATGAATTTCTACATTAATGCTTATTAACTCTTATCGCAAAGCGCATTACTGATCTTGAATCGGCAGAATAATGGTGAAGGGTGTTTGATGGATTATAATTACCCATTGGAATCTCAGTATCACCAATTATTGGTTTGCAGGGTTTCGGATGAATTTATACGTATAATTTCATAATTTTAATCATCCTCCGCCTACATTTTATTCAGGTTGAAAATTCGCGTGTTTTTATTATTTGTCCCTGGGTGAATGCCCCGATTTCCCGTACAGAAATCGGGTCCAGGTCGATTGGGGTCATAAAATAAATTTATTTTAACAATATTATTTTCTCCATCTAAATTTGCACAACTTCAATGGTAATGAAAAAAATAAAACCGTATGGAACATTTTTGATCGTAAATTTTTATATGAGCAAAATTTAAGAAAATAGTGTGTCTTGAACGGATGTCTCAAATATTTTTGAGAAAAAAGTCTTGAAAAAACATCCGGATTCATGAAAGAAAAGGACATTTCTTTCCGAGTATGGGAAAAAAACTATAGAGTAGTTTTTTTTATCTACTAGTTACTTTTGAGACCCCATCAGCACCGATATACAGCAGGGGGGGGGGGGGGGGAGTCTTCAACCTTCCAGACATTGCGGGCTAAATTGAACTTCCCACGAAGCCCGTGGGCCACCAAGTCACATTGTGGTATCACTAAGGGGCCATTCAAGAATTACGTCAGCAGATTTTTTTATTCCCCTCCTCTCCCTCCCTTGTCAGCAAAAAACTGACCCCCCTCCCCTCCTTGTCAGAAACATTTCGTCAGCAGCTTAGAATATTTTTCATATTTTCAAAAAAGCCCCACCTCATTCTTAGCTGTCATAATTTAATAGTCATCATTACATTTTTGTGGACATACTGTATTTTGCTAAGATCCCCTTTGGCTTTCTTGATAACTTCAGAGCAGAATGAAAGACGGGGGAATCAGAGGGGCAGAGCTGATGACGAAATTTTGCTGAAAGAGGGACGGGGGGGGGGGAATCAAAAACGGCTAAAAATTTGCTTACATAATACTTGAACGGCCCCTTTGTGAGTTGTTGCCGGAAGTGTAACTGTGTGTGTATACGTAACAGTCTGAGTGCGTATGTAGTGTTATGTTTGATTTTTCAGTGAGTGGGCTATAAGCGGTAAATTCGGAGAGACGGCAAATCCGTAAATATGAGGAGTGAATGGTAAAGAAAAATAGGCTGAAATGGCAGAAGACAGGGACGTGCGCAAGATCAACCTTTTGAGGGGGCGAGGGGGAAACACAAGAAATTTCTTAGAGAAATTTTGATTTTACCAATCTTCGACAACCATTTAAATTGACAAAAATAATGATCAATTGATTGCATATAAAAAGTATTTCTTTCACTATTTTAAATTTTTTACGAAAATATTTTCGTAAAAAAATTAAAATTTTAGTTAGCTTGGGGAGACGCGCCCTCTATACTCGTGGATTCCGAATTCCATCAGAACCCATCCGAAAGCTCTGAAAGAATGCGAAAAAAGTAAAACCGTATATGAAAAACTATAATTTTAACATTTTTTTTTTCTCCTAGGGCTCAAGGGCGGCGGGAATCGTTTCATGTATCAGGAATGAAGCAAAAACAACCACGTGTACAAATTCGAATTAATTATAAAACAAAGTTTAATTAATGTATCCAAAATTATGGATGAATCACGAAACTTTTGCTCTCATCATAATATGACGCACCATTTTTCTCTTCCCCACCCGGCAAGAATCTCCACGTGCTACGATAACGTCGAAGCGATTCGTTCCGGGGCGAATCGGGAAACATTACGACTCGTCCCCAAATGACAAAATTATTCAGACGCATCCTAATATTTGCATGCGCGTTGAAAATCGAAAGGAAATGTGCTCGGCATTCGTAAAATATGTAGTCTGCACGCACGAAATTTCGTACGAACATACGGAATGAAAATGAGAAGAATCAGCGTATGCATTAGCAGTTTATAGCGAAACCATCCTCCGGTCAGTAATCTACCGATAAGAAAGGGGGGGGGGGGGGTGTAGGAAATTTGTCCCTATATCTATCTCGCTCACGGTAATTACCGATTTGCAATCTGAATAAATTAGTTATTTCAACGATTTCGAGTGCGTTTAGTAAATCGGACTCTATCTAATGTTCCGCTAGGACAAAATGTTTTGTAATTTACGATTTTTAACTAGGGCTGGGGGTATCGATTAAAAATGTTAACTGGTCAATCAAATTTTTTAATCGATTAATCGGATATTTTTGAACGCTAATCATTCATAGCAAACGTAGTATTTGTGACTACACAGGATGTCCCGAAGTGCTAATGCGGCCTTTATCTCATAAATCATCCGTCGTAGAGATATCATTCAAATTTAAAAAATGTTCAAAAATTACCCTGTACCAGTTTTGAAAGTGAATAAACAGTGTGTAACAAAATAAAAAAAATCTAAATTTTTATACATTCCCCTCTAATTTCCAATTAGAAAGTTGTCGCCCTGTATCTCCTGATGCCAACAGAAAAAATTTCATGTTTCAAAGTGCAATATTCGCTAAGATATTTGAATTCAAATGTACTACACGGAAAGTATATTCACGGCTACTTCATCAACACTTTCGAATGGTAAATAATGCAAAATACTGATGTTATTAAACACCCTCGAAAGAACAAAAACTGGTGAGAAATTTTAAAATATATTAAAAGTGATTTTGAGCGAAATGCAAAAAACGTCGTTGTAGCAGTTTCGAAAACTCCTCAGAAATTGTCGTTGTAGAGAGATTTATCGTAGTAGGGGATATCGTTGTATCGAGAGGACTTTAACATTAGACTGTAAGTGATTCCAAATAAGGTTTAAAAAATACCGTTGTAAGGGGATTTATCGTTATTTCGGGTATCGTTATAGCGAGGTGTTTCACTATTATACAGGGTGATTCAAATATAATCATCGGATTTCAATGTAATAAATATATTTCAGAAAGTTTTACAGATAGAAAAATGGATATTATATCCCATAAGCACGAAGACATTTCAAGTTGTTTTTTCCACTACTTATAAGTGTTCTATGTGTCCTACTCTCGTTACGCGGCACACGGTAGTCCAATTAATCCTCGATGCAGCATGTCAGTATTGATGTTTGTAAAAACGGTGGAAATTCAGTTCTTGAGCTTATTCGAAGTAGCTGGCTGTGCCGGCACTTCAACTCAGCGTCTTTAATGAAACCCCCAAAGGAAAAAGTCACACACAGTATAAGATCAGAGTTATGAAGAGAGACTTTATTTTTTTAACTATGTTTACATTGGATGAGCGCATGTGTAGGAGAGATATGATCGAAGTGTTCAAAATTTTCAACGGGATGGATAGGACGGACCATGAACTTTTACAAGGGGACACCAGTATCGATTGGTGAGGGACAATGCGAGGCTATGGTGTCGCAGGGAATTTTTCTCTAATAGGGTTGTTAATAAATGGAATAGCTTACCCCCGGAGATAGTAAATTGTAACACAATTGACACGTTTAAAAAGAAATACGATAAACATGTTGGGGTAAATCGAGAAGCTATCCATACTTAGAATAAGACAACCATAATTATTCTTTATGGGCATTGTATCATGTGTATATATTGTTTATAGTTTTTGTAATTGTGTTTTTAATTGGGTTGCTGTATTTTTGAAATATATGACATCCATATTTGTTATGGGCATCTTTTTCTCAGCAACATCATTGGGCATTTTGCCTGTTGTGGCCTTGTATTTGTATATATATTTGTATCAGACCTTAGAGGCTCGTCTGATGAGACGGTGACTGTGCTCCATATTTTCTTCGGCACTGCAACAAACGATGAAGATGTCGCATATTCCAAAACACGAATCACTTTTGGAATATTGAATGTATTGGAATAAAAATTTAACCCTCACTTCTTTATATCCCGTATGCTATTAAACAATTACAATTACGATACAATGTACAATTTATGTGTTTCAAGTTATATATTTTTAAAACCGATGATTATTTTTGAATCACCCTGTATTTATTCGAAAAATCTGGAAAATGCATCATGCATGATGTATAAAATAGCATCACATATATCAGGCCTAAATATTATATTTTCGCAGAGAGAGTATATTAGAGTATTTTCGCATCATTTCCGACGGTATCAGATCGCAACTTTATTATACCTAATTCAAAGATGCCCTTCTCGCTCCCCCCCTCCCCCTAAAGCTTCTTTTGGACCAATAAAACTCAAGCCACTTCCATTTAGGAATAGCAAGCGGAAAACAATCCGATTCCGACACAAGAAGAATGCCATTATTCCCTATATGAGAAATTGGAAATTACAGCGGGGGAAAAAATTGTACAATATATAATGGAAATAAATAAGTAAAGGATAGAAAAGAGTCTTTTGCCGCGTTCTTTTCTTACCTCACGCCAGTAGTTACGGGGCTCGAACGGACGCTGAGAAGAAGCAAAAAAAAAGTAACTTTAAAGTATGGAAAAAGGTACGAAGGTTAATTTTATTCTCTGCTGAACCACACGATCAGGAGAAGTAAAAATAAAAAAGAAAGAAAGTAGTAATAATAATAGCCACGTTCGGGCTTCTCCCTCATCATCAACATCAGGGGAGTGTCACACAGACATGATGATGTCTCAATCTACTGCTCCAAGTGCCCCAGGGGTATATTCAGCAAGGATAGTTGGTTGCAACAAGACAGAAGAGAGAGGATGCTCTCGCATAGCATATGCCTGATTGCTGGTTATACTGCTGGTAAATAAAAAATAAATAAAATAATAATAATAAAAGACGGAATCTAACAACCGGTCCTTCGAGTCCAACCCCCCCTCAACATTTAACCATAATATAACTTCAGGAACGATTTACGCGAACGGCTACATTAAGGGGCAAGAGAAGTATTAAAAAATAACTTAACATGATGATGATGAAGAAGAGGAACGGGGTTCGGCGGGGAGAGAAAGAGAATCACCGTAATTTCTCATGGAAAAAAAATTATCATCGACTACGTGCGCGAGTGTATTTACGTATTTCTTGCCATAATAATCGATGTGGTATAAGGCTAAGAACCGGCTCTTGAGAGAGAAGAGAAGCTACTTTATTGCTACAGGTTTTTTTCCTCTCTCTCTATCGGAAGCATGAAAAATTATCTTAAAAAAGTGCGTGGCTTTTGAATTGTGTGGTAAGATTTAGATGTTAAGAGAGTTTTGTTCGTTTGGGTATATGTAGGCTACGTGCGAAGTATTTGCGATTATTATTGCACAAACCAAGGGTTCTCAAACTGTGCGCTGCGGCGCCAACCTTACCTTTGTCGGGGCGCCGCGAAGAGACAGCCACGGGTAAGCGTTGATTAGGGTAAGGAAGCCGCCACACGGGTGGAAAAAGTTTGAGAACTCTCTCTCTGGCACAAATTATTGTAGGGTTTCCAGCAAAATCTGCTTGATCATTTTTCCTGATCAAAACTCCTGAAGAAAGAAATGTAATTCCCCAAAAAATAACCTTTCGAATGTTTTTCAAATTTTTTGCCTTCACAGAATGTCTCTGAGCCAGTAAATATTTCACATTTTCCCTGGCTTTTAAAAGAATACAGGTATTTCCTCGCTTCCACTATAATGCGATTTTTAAAAGTTGATTTTAGGAATTTCAATCTGCAAAATTTGGCTAGGAGTTTGGCTAGGAATTTGGTTTGATCCTGGAAATGGGCTTACAAATTGAAGTTATATATATATATATATATATATATATATATAACATAGTTAGATCCTTTGACGACGAAATACAATGGATTTGTAGCTGAGACATATAAAATGAGAGGAATTCTCAGCTACAGCTCACCAGATCTCAGTGATGAACAACGTTTGGTAACACATTGACAATGCCATGAGAAATTTAATTTTTAAAAAAAGCGGTTCCAGTGAAACTAGAATGTCCATATTTGCGAGCAATATGCGGAATTGGCTGGCTTTGCTACTAAACTTTTGTAAGGAGACGAAAATAAGCTGCTGTGCAGCCGAATCTCGACTGTTTCATTAAAAAAAAAAGAGTTATCAGCGTAATCATATCAGGTTCTTCAGGAAAAAGAAAACCTCCACACTCACACTAGAATCAATCAGAAGAGTAGTAAAGGCAGAGAATGTATCAATTTAATCAGGGGCGGCTTAAGCGAGGGTGCAAGTGGTGCGGCGCACCCGGGCGGCAGGTTGTAAGGTGCGGCAGCGCAGACTTTAGTTTAAGACCATTTAACATAGTAAAAATGTATACGCTTCTGAGTCATATCTCGACAACGGAAATATTGAGAAAATAGATAGGGCCTGTAATACCAGAAACAAGAATGTGTAAGCTATCGGAGGCTCTAGACAAAATCTGCACCCGTGCGGGACCTATTTTTTGCGTCTCCTGCCTATTGCCTCCCCCCCCCCCACCCCATAGCTCCTACATCGTGCGTCAGGGCCCTTAGACCGGGATCTTTCGCTTAACCCAAGCCAGATTTTCCGTGGGAGGGGGTGCTCTCTACAGTTAATTTATAGTGTGGAAAAAAAAAGCAAAATTATAAGGATTTAGTCCCGTGCTCCCAAGCTAGAGCCCTGTCATCCCTATCCTTGGGGGTCATGCCCTTCCCTCACGACTTATCACAAAACGATTGTTCACAAAAAAATTCTTTCGCCCTTTCATCTCGGATTTTGCGCACCTCCAGAGCAGACAGAAAATTCTACTTGATTTTTTTTTCGGCCAGTGGAACTTTTTTTACCCATTCATGTCGGATTTAGCACTCCTCTTGAACGGCGCCCCGTGTAGCCGCAATGGGTCTCATGGCCAAGCGCCGCTCCTGTATTCTTATCCCAATGGGCAAGTGTGCATTTTGGTTCCGTCACCCATGGTCCCCACAAGGGCGGAACTGACAGAGGTCTAGCCCTGGGGCCCGGAACAATTCTCATAATTTTTTGGCTTATTCATGCTATGAATTAACTATAGAAAGTCCCGTGAAAAGTCTGAACTGAGGGGCTCACGAAAGATCCCAGCCTAGGGGCCCTGCTCTATGAGGGGGGGGGGGGGGTTTGCCATGCCCTCACCCAGAATTTGTTCCAGAATAGTCAAATGAAAGCAAAGGAAAAATTAGGCTTCTCACTTGGCCGGCCCCTGGAGTATCAGAAACGCCTTTGAAAAATTTCTGTGTAAAAATAATCTCTTCACATATCGTTACAGGATAAGTGATGATGGCTTACAAAAATGAGTGCCGTTTCAAGGATCAAGCTATCTGGCATTATTAAGAATGATAAGATAATTCTAGAATTAAAAAAAAACAGGAAAATATACTTCAAGGGCGGGACATATGGTCACGCACATTTTACACAGTAAACAATATGGGCGGCTTTCTTCTGGACAAAATGAAGTTTATCTCGAGGTCCCCCTTCACTGAAGCCCTGTCAGCCGCCTGCCAGGGTCGCCATATGAGGCTTCGCACCCGGGCGGAAGGTAAGCTCGAGCCGCACCTGAATTTAATTCATTCACATATTGCCTGAATTCACAGGATTTATTCATAAGTTTGAGAATAATTGATTCATTAAAAAAAAATTCCTCTGCTGTTAGGTTCAATTTTGTTAATCCTTCTGAAGAAAACAACCCCCATTCTTATCATTCCCATGTTAAAGTCAACTCACTTTTTACACGATTTCGTTCTCCGAATTTTAACCCTTGAATGATGAAAAATGAAATAATCGGGGCACTTCCCCAGGGTCCCGAGCCGAATTGGGGCCCCACAAATAATGTAACTGTTTATGAATAATTTATTGCTCTTTTAAGGGTCCCTCTCAAGAAAATGTCTGCCCCAGAGCCCCGAGAAGGTACGCTACGGCGCTGGAAACAATTATAATGAAAAATTTTTGGTAGATCATTTTGGTTCTAATTAAAGCCTAAAAACAAAAAATATTTTTTTCAACGATTAATAACGGTACATAACGATTTAATTATCCTGGTACTTGAAAGTTCCGTCAGCATTATACGCTAGTACAGTAAAAAAAATACCAATGCAAATATTTTGAACAATTCATAATTTGTTTTAATGTCTTACCGCATCATACAAAAGTGTAATGAATGACACTTTTACAGGGGTGTAGCATCAAAATGAATTTGATTAATTAACATATTAAAGAAAAAAAACTAGTTTCCCCGCACTTGGTGCTGTCATCTGCCAATCCGGTAGGTTAATTCGAACTCCCCTTGGGGGGGGGGGGGTTTCTATGTAATTTAATGTTAAAATTTCTTGTTTATTTATAATTTTTTGGATAATTCGAAGTTGAAGGAAAAAAATGATTTTTGTATAGCAAATTTTTAGTTTAGGAAAATTTTACAAGAAGCCAAACTGCTTTTCTCGACCACGTTGTCAAACAACAAAAGACAAATAAAAATGAAAATTCTGTTCTCCACTCTATCTTTGATAATTTAATGCTCATTTTAACATTGTTCAGCTGGAGTGCATGGAGAATGTATACCCACTTGATACCGATTATGATGTTCAACCTATGGATCAAGGTCTGCCATTCAAAATCTGAACATTTCTACCGTCATTAATTAGAGTGTGGAAATTATAGTGAAGTAAAAGTTACATTGAAAATATATTTCCTCGATAGAGCATAAGAATGATAAGGAAAGGAGTGGTACGCGAACGCGCTTTTCAGAAGTGAAAGAGATTCTCTCTCTATTCCAGTTTTTAATCAAAAAATAAATAAATTCTCTCCAAATTTTAAACAATCCTTTTCTTATGAATGATGGTCTTGTGGGCTGCCAAACCCATATTTAGTATGGTTGGCACTAGTAATTAATTGGACGGGTTAAAGTGGTGTAAGTCAATAATCCTCACTTTTGAGAAAAAGGTTTAAGTAGAATTGGTGTCATTCCTCTGTGTTAAAAAAAATTGATTTCACAATTTAGAGGCGAACTATATATATATATTGAAGCTATGTAGCTTAGTTCATTATTTCTTTCAAAAGTTTAGCACTTCTAGATTGCAATGCTGGACTTAGCATTGTTGAAAATGTGACTTGCACCATTTTTTAAACCCGTCCAATTTATGTGATGACTATGGCCCCCACATCCTGAAGCAGGGCCCCTAGGCTGGGATCTTTCACGGGACCCCTTTATGAATTTATAGCGTGAAAAAACAAAAAAATGATTAAAATCAGGCTGGAGCCATGGTGATGACTTTCTATTTAGTGTTTCATTTTTGGGCAAGTTTGCTGGATGTTCCATGTATACGAGATTCAGGATCGAGGGAAGGTGCATCGTAAAAAGCAATTACATCGTATATCCTTTAATTCTTGGTTGGTCCTAAGGACTCTTACAAAGTTTTTTTGCGAAGGGGGATGGCCCAAGTACCCCGAGTTCTCAGATTCCGGTGTCTATACTCACCATGATGAACTTCTGCTGATATACGTGCATACACAATCAGCATTGCGATAATTGAATTTATGACTCAAAAATAAAAATGTAACACTCTAGAGCAGTAGTTCTCAACCTTTGGAAGCGTGCGGCCCGGTAAATCTCTTTTCAGTAAGTGAAAGGCCAGGTCATACAACTAACGAAAAATTAATGGGAAAAATTAAACTGCCAATCACTCTGTCCCCCGCACTTGTTTTTTGTCAAGGGGTTTTCAAATATAAGAAAAATTTTTTGCTTTTCCTACCCTTACTTGTCTTTTTCATTTTACCGGCACAGGGAGGTCCTATTGGCACAAATTTTCCGCGGAACGCAAAACATTAAGAACCCTTAATCAAACCCCCTAATACTGAAAGGGAAAATGAAAGTCAAGAATTGTTTAAAAATTTGAACTGATATTAAAAAATGAAGGGAGTTCGGGAGGTTCAAAAAATCAAATTGCTCCACGTTGGGAATCACCGCTCTAGTGACAAACTGAACATTCGTCGAAAATAAAAGCACAGCCGAACACAATATTTTGCAAGAATGCTCAAGTCCGGTAAATCGGGACGTTTAGTCTGCATATAAAAATTCGTGGAGCGGCACGCACATCCAAAAGGGGTTCCTCATGCACGTTAAAATACGGTAGTTGTAACAGCCCCCGAGCCCAAAAAAAATTATTTCGCATAGTATATAACTGGGAGGCTAGGATTTTTATGCCTTAAACACTTCTAAAAAATGCATTTGCCCTATATAAACGAAAAAAATATTTGTCCTAAAATTTTTTCATCCCTATCTCATAAGTTCTAGCAAAATAATGTGTTGAGGTCAAAACTATTTTGAACCATTACTAATTGTACAAACAAAAATTCTTAGTTTTACTAACCACTAAAAGGATAAAAAAAATCAATATAAAAAATATATATAGCTTTCAATTTTTTTTCTACAATTAATGTACCAATCGCATACACAAAATTTTTGAATGTAGAAAAGAGAAAAAAAAATTTTCTTGTCCTTTAGTCATTGAAGACTGTTTTTCGGTGTTCATGTGCTGCAGCAACTTTAGTCTCGCAGTTTGCAAAAGCAGTATTATTTCATGTGTACATAACACTTTCTCACCAGTCAGAAACGAATTTCTCCAGTTTCTGTGAAGCCCTTCGCTTCACTTTAGGCATGTTGAAAATTTGATTTCACACTAATCATTCACAATCGATACTAAAATTTAGTTACTATAATGGTAACTTTCGAAGAATTTGGAAACTTGGAGGCCCTATGGCTTTTATCTGGACCTACTCCAGTTAAAAGCCTTAAGATCAAGTCTTTCCACTCGATCAGATGCAGTGAGGTACAATCTCAGGCCAAAATTTCCCTTTCGAGTGTTGTCACCTATAGGTAAAATATCCAGCCAAGTATTTAGCGTCAAAAACCATTGCACAAAATGAAAATGTTTTATTTGATGAACTTGAAATTTCCCCCAGACCAATTTTTCCTACGAGTTACTATCACCAATTCAGATTATTAATCAATTTGCAGCCACACACTAGTGAAGTGCATTGTATTACATCATTGGCACTTCAACATTGGATTTTTTTGAAAAAATCCACTTTTTTTTTTTAATTGGAAAATTTTTAGAGCATAAAACATTGGCCTTATGCTCTAAAAATTCAATGTCATTGCCGATCGGTCAAAAAAATTTGAATTTCGTGAATAGCAGGGGTGTTTATAATCTCCAACAGCTTTTCATTTTTTAGTGCATAAAAATTCTAGCCCTAAGAGCTCTGGTCAGAGACCTGAACAGGAAAAACCAGTCTGAAGTGGAATTGGAATAACAGGGAAAAATTTACTTTTTATCAAAAATAGCAAAATATGCAAAGCTATAGCTAAATCCGAGCCTTAGTAATAATTCTCAGGGAGGGCCCAAAAAAGCACAATACGGCCCTGGTTGTAAGGAAATATATTTCTTATATTGTGCACTCCAAAAACAATTTAGAATACAATATTGTTAAAGCTATTTCAAGTGCTTCGAAGTTTATTATGCCCAAGGGATATCAGTGTTTCCCCTACTTCTAAGCAAAATCATACTCACGCAGTTATCATTGCTCCCAACTATTGCGTAACTTTTGAATATTGCTGTATAATAAACTTCTTTCACATGGCAAAAAAGATTACATGTGGCTAACAGCAAACATTGGTTGCAACTCTTTTTTCAATATAAAATCTGACTTTAAGAGTGAGAAAAAACAAAATAAAATTGTAAACAAATATGCAATTAAAAAACAGCAAACACAAATGTGAACGAATTTATTTCTGAATGACAGCTAATGAAATATAGTGCTGGGAAGAAAGGTAAAACTAATAAATCATTTTTCTTAAAGTTCCCATATCTTACATCTGACATACGATATTACTTGGGAAAGAAAAAAAAAGAAAAGAGAAAAATGTACTTCCAGAATAATACATACAACAAATTTCTTTTTTCTCGAGCCAATACCACACAATCACGAATAAGATTCACTCCTGCATTGTCTGACAGGGTTTTAAAATGGTGAGCTGTGGGAGTAAATTCCAGTGCCTTCATCATACAAAGAATTTGGTCTGTGACAAGTCACAATAACAAAAGATACTCATTGTTGTTCCAATGGAAAGAATGAAAAAAAAAAAAAAAAAAAAAAAAGAATGCAATGTACATCATTTTCCATCCAAGTCTGCTGTTAAAAAGGGAACCATCATGATATATATATGAGAAAAAAATCCTATGAACTACATTAAATAGTCCATTATTCAAGCCTTTGCTTCTGGTGTTTCAACATCCATCTTGGCATTAGAATCATCTTCTTTCTTGTCTTTCTTCCCATTCGTTCCTGTCAAAATTAGATTTTCACATTAATGTCCCCATGAAAAAAAGTCCTCAGAATAAGCAAGAAACGCATCTTTTATAAAAAAAAAAATATATATATATATATATATATAATATTTGAAAAACTATATGTTAGCAATTGGCCAGGTAATGAGTCACTCAGCTTACTGAGGATCACTTTTTGGAAATATATGTATTATCTTTATGGAGTCTAAAACCAGGATTGGATTTTTGACGTGACATGCATAAAAAAAAACCTGGTTTAAATCATTAAAAACCTAAATAAATGCTTTTTGATAATGTTGAAAGCACAATACGTATATAACATGAACTTTTTTCACATATTACAATTTCATTTTTAAACATTAATTCATTAGAATAATTAAAGCAAAATATTAATTATATAATTATAAATTTTTAATTTTCTGATGAGTAAAACAAAATATAATTTTATGGTTTATAAAAATCTAAATTACTCATTCGATTTGCTAGACTCCGGAATGAGAGCAACTCAATTTTTTTGGGAAAAGTGACAACATTTTGCCATCTGAGCACAGAAATAAGGGGCCCACAGTTATCCCAATGCGATTTTTGGGGACAAAGTCGAACGCTGAACTTGCTGGAAAATTCCAAAAAATTAATAAAAATCAGTGACTCAAATCTCTTAATCAAATCAGAGACCAGATGGATTATCGGTTCAACGTTTGCTGCACTTAAAAAAACTCTTGGGGTAAAGTTGCGAGGGCTAATAAAAATTGAATATTTTTTATTGAAAATTTTTGCTCAATTGTAAAAAATATATCTGTAGTGCTTGCAAAGTATGAAAAGCACACATGGTTAGCCAGAGAGTTTTTTTTCCAATACTCTACTTTGCAATGTAATCAAACTAAAAATCCATAAAAACCGAAATAAAAAACAGTTTGCGGGGTTAGGTCACTGGAATTAAGACGGGAAAAACTCAAACATCTGATAGGTGGCACTGATGTACACAAGTCAAAGAAAAGATACGCAAATAATGAACAGAATGTCTCCAAATCTTTTATTACAGCAGTATGTGTTCCACATGACCACCACAGGGAATATCACATTGTAGGAGTCATAAATCCAGCAACGGCAGAGCGCAGCAGGTCCACATACACGGTTTACAATGGTGAACTGGTTGTGGATTAAGAGCACAAGTTCTCATAACCGTCTCATTTGCATATTTCTACCAAAGTCGCTTGTACCAGTGTCACCTATCAGATGTTTTTTTTTTTTTTTTTTTCTGTCTTAAAAAAAAATTTCAGTGATCTAGCGATGCTAACCTCCGCAAAAAGATTATTTTGGTTAATTTTTCCGGTATTTATTAATTTTTAAAGTTTCTACAGACTTTTTGCCCACTATTTTCAGACATTTTTTCAATGTCACGACATAGCGTGACTAAAGAACATGGGAGAAGGGGAAGTGGTGCTGAAAAGTACAGAAAAATAAAACACTCTCTTCTCAGAAAAAATTGTTTCGAGACAATTATTGAGACAAGCCGGAACAGTTTTTAGGCGTCCCTTTTCCAAAATTCTGGGCAAACCGAGACAAAATTTGCAATTTTGATTTGGCGAAAAACTATGAAAACACTATTAGAGCAGAATTGCGCAAGATGGTAATTTTGGCACCCATGCTAATGAGAAAATTTGGAAAGAACAGCAGACCTACTTCTATCATTTTCTCTAAAGAAGATTGGCTTCAACTATCAATTCCATGCAAATGAAACTAGACATTGCTTTTTTCCCCCAGCGATCAATATAAAGAATGTTTTATTTTCATTTATGATACAGGGCTCCCACACAAAAAATTAGAAAAAGTAGGCGGGACTCTTCCCCCCCCCCCCCCCCAGATAACAATTATAGCCTAATATAGTTATAAGACAAAACTCATTAAACTTTTTTCATAGCACTAATCCAGTATCCTGTAAGATTGACTAAAGCCAAAGTAAAATGAGAGAAATGACTTGGTTCCCAAAAACAATTCTGGGTCAAAACAGCATACTAGCATCAGATATTCTTTTCTGTATCTCCTCACAATATATATTATACACATATTTTTAAGGAGTCTTCCCATGTTCAGTCTTTCAACTCTCTTCCTGGATTAATAGCAAATTTTAAAGATATTCACATTTTTTAAGGCTCCCTCAAGACTATTTCCAAAAGCACAGTGCAATATGTGTAAATCACAAGGTTCAATGTAAATAAGAGAACAGAAAAGCTATCTATCCTTTTTTAAAGAGATTTGTTTGCATTTTACTGTTCAATCACAGCATCATTGTTTTTGACGAATGAAGCAATTTTATTTCTTCTTTACAGAGCATTGTTAACACTGTTTATGGCTCTGCTTGCTCTAAAAATACAGAAGACAATGGAATGCTATTGAACAGCAGTCAATCACAAAACCTAGAATAGGCCTATGTACCCAACTGCTTTGTTATGCAACCTGTTATTTCATCTACACACAAAATGTAAAAATTTTGAATGACAAATGTTAGTTACTATATAATGAATAGTCTAAAAGACCATGGAATTTCAGTAAATATTTTTTTTCCATCCAGACAGTTTTTAATGGGCACATCTCGATTTGTAGCACAAAACTAATTTTTAACCCTCAAACTAAGCAAAAAAGAAATTAACAAACCATTTGACCCCATATACACCACCCAAGCAACCTGCTTTAGCAATACTTGGATGATTCCCTGATTTAAAAAAGTTACATTTTATTGACAAAGATTTGGGTAAAAAAGTAGGACAAAAGCCACAAAGTAAGACAAAACCTAGAACGTAGGACATTTTACCAAAAGGTTAAAAAAGTAGGAGCCCTGATGCTTGAAAAGAAGTAAACTGCTATATCAAATGCAAATACGTTTATTTCCATAAACATGCAAAAAAAAATTTGAGAATTTTAAAAAGTAGAAAAATCCTTATTTAAATATGTAATTATGAAACTTTCATGACCCAAACTCGTTGGAATAATTAAAATTTGTTTCTATTTTCTGGATGAAGGCATCAATAGCAGCAGCAAAACGTCCAGTTATGCTCCATATAATGGGTCACTTCTATTTAAAAGGTAATGCTTTTGCTCTTTTAAAAGTGATCTGCTAATGAGGCTTCACTGCATGTGTTACAAACTTCATAAAACAAAAATTTTAAATTAATAGTTCCGATACATTAAAGTTCTAATAAACCAGGCTAATAAACTAAAAAAATAGGAAAGGTGTAAAATGTTATAATATAAACAAGTCTTTAGCTAACAGTAACATGGAGGGAAAACTGGTATGGTATACAAACTCAGTCGGAAGTATTTCATACCTGTGGGTGCTGAAACCTGTAACACAAATTCTGTGGATGCTTGAGCACCCACTGCTCCCTGGCTCTGACACCACTGTACAAACTTGATTAGGTCTTAACATCAATGCAGCATCATTGACTTAAGAAAACAGGAACTCATCATGGGCATAGCTATCTTCTATATACACCATATGCTTGTTAAGATAAAAATGCTTAAAGCATGGTGGTACAAACTGGTCTGGTACTCAAAACTCGCATAAATGGGACACCATTGGATTCGTCTGAACAAGATCTACTCGTAGAACTATGTTTTGATGCATCATTTATACATCCTCAGATATAAGCATTTAACGCAATTGATTTTAATGATGTACTGCTTAAAAATTTAAGTTCACAGCCTTTTAAGGTACATTCATAAATCAAAAAAATGAAAATAAACTGATTTAATATTACATAAAGAAAAAAGAAAAGAGGCATCACCTTCATTTTCAGACCCTTCACCCACATTATCACGACGTCTTTTCCTCGGAAACTGACCTCGGGTGAACTTGGGAGGAGGAAGAGGATCCATGCCCAATACTTTATGTATTTGGCGGAACGCAATGAGTCTCAAAGCATGCTACAACAAAATTCAGTATTTTAACACACACACACACATATATATATATATATATATATTACACACACAGATAATATTGCCTTTCAGAAGTTCAGGCACAGTAATAAAATCACAGTAAACAGAAAAACTAGATACCATAGAGAAAAATGAGATTTAAAAAAAAAAAAAAAAACCACAATTTTAACATTTCAACAAACTCAAGTGTATTACACTATAGAAGTTAACTTTCAGTAGTTTTCAATACAAAGAGAAATTTCCCACATACAGTGAAACCTGTCTGTAACGATACTGCAGGGATGTAGAAAAAATTGTTATAGAGAGGTTATCACTGTAGATAGTTTGAGCATTTGCAATATTTCCTATTAATAGGAATTTCACAGACACCAAATAGAATATCGTTATACACAGGTTTCACACTGTATTTTGCCCAAACTTTTAAAGGATACAGACAAGGCTACTACTACTGAACCAGACATGCACCTTGTCCATATTCCTTTGTGAAACCTCTAACGATTTGGTACATGTTGGAATGTGTGTGTATGTATAGTGAACCTTCAGTGAAGTTTGTTTCCCTGTAATGCTTGTTATGTATAGTGTTGCCATCTGCAATCTATTTTTGACAAGGCTGAGTAACTTTGATTGTCTAAAAAATTAACAGTACCTGAGCACTGGCTGTAATGTCTTCACGTTCTTGATTGAATAAACCAGCAAGGGCATCAGTAGGTTCTTTCTCACATGGATCTACTAGACCACCACCACCTATGGGGAAAAAAATTGTCAAATTACATAACACAATTCAATACGTCAAAGCAAACAACTTTACCAGTTTACAATTTACATAGGTGTTTTTTTTAGAATCAGAAGACAAATATTTTATTTTAATCTGTATGAAATCAAACTTGGTTAATTAAAAGCTCAACGGGGACAGCAGGGGTGCAAGCGCCCCTCATCTATTTCGGACTGGCAAATTTTATTTTTTGAAGCAGAAATTTTGAAAATGGAGCAGAACTAAAAACGAACTATATCTGCAATATAAGGAATAATTTTTCTGTGAAATGCCAAAAGTTTTGCCAAAAATGGTTGAAACAAATAAATCTAAATAAATTTCCTTCACAAATTAAAATCTATTTAAATTTTTTCTGAATTATCTTATGTCACTACTAAAACATGCATTACTGAAACGACGAATAAAAATTATTAGACTCTTTTCAAATTAAGCAACATGCATACTAAAAATCTAGGCAGCAAGAATTTCTGCTGCGTGAACACCAAAATCTTATTCATCCTGATATAGCAAAAAAAGTGCGTGAAGAATATAATAAGGGTTTCCATAAAAAAAAAATGAGCTTCTCACAGAATTTAAAGAAATTATTAAATTTAAAAGTAAAATGCAAAAAACGAGAAAAATATAAATATCTTATTTACTTAAACAATTTCTCAACCTAATAGAGCATGTTAATAGATTACGAATCACGAGTCGCTTTCAGAAGTTCAGCATCTCAATGATAATTTTTTTCAAATTTTTCATGCGCTTGAATATAAGATTTTGTATGCCTTATTATATTAAAGCATTCTATGGACAGATTTTTCAATGTTCGAACAGACTTTTATTTATTTGTTAACAATGAACTCTCTTTCACTGTCTGCGTTACCATGTGCTAAAGATGAAAAAGCCTTCACCAAAACTAGCAAAATTTTGAACTTTGGGTTGCTTTCAAGGTTACAAAGTTTGAATATGTCTGCCCAATATCTATTCTCTGAACTGATTTCACTTCTTGTAATTCTTTGCATTGTAGTGCAACCCATTCATCACACATAATTAATAGTTCTGTTGGTGATACAATGTTAAGCAACATCCCAGCAATACGTGAGGGAGTGCAAACATTTCATTCTCTCCAACATGTTTTGGAAAGGTAGGATATTAATATAAAAAAGGTACCTCACAGAAGTTATGCAAAATGAGCACATGCTCCTAGTACAAACTCCTTCCTTTGACTATTGTTAAGAGCATGCCCCTCCCCCACCAATGCAGTGGCGGACCGTGCGGCCATATTGGGCGCCGCTCTAGGAAGGGTACCAAATGGAGTTGAAAGGGTGAAAAAAGCTTTGTTGATAAAAAAAACTGCCGTCAGTAGCGCCAAAAAACCGATTTCGAATGGGTAAAAAATTTTTTCCTCGAGCGCCCCTGTGTTCACCAAATTCGGATTTTCGCAATGTGAAATTTTCACAATCTGCAACCGCCAATGATGACCACACGACCGCATATGGGTTGATAAAACTATGAATATTTTAGCTGGAGTTTTTACAGACCCCATTTTTTCCCAATGAGCTTTGAAAAATGTTGGTAATTTGAACGAGTAAACCATTCCCCTTTTCGATGTATGCCGTCTTTGAACGCAGGTTGGCAGCCACAAAATTACAGTTATTTTCAGAGTTTCTCCAGTATATAACCCGCAGGAGAAAAGGTCTCTGAAATCGGAAAATTCGACATTCATTCAGGGACCTTGATAGCCCGCCGGTTAACCAATAACAGTATAAGGACTTTATACTTCATGGTAGTGGAACTACTTTTCAAGGTCACGAGATAACGCGATTGTGGTAGATGGTGGAAAGTGAAAAAAAATTTGAAGTTTCTCTGGCCCCCGTATCTTTTTCTGTGCCTCAGAAAGAGCATGACCGGTGAACAAAATTTTCATGCTTCTTTTTCCTAAATTCCGGGTATTTGACGCGCTACAGTGCATTAGCGGTACCTCCGCGAACCACAAACAAGAACTGACGCAAATGAGCAGGGATTCGGCGCACCATGTAGCAAGAGAACAGTTTTGGCGCAGCTCTTGCACCCCTGGGACAGTAGCAGTAGAAAAAGAAAGACCAAATTATCCAATTAATATACATTGGATCCGTAAAATGACTGCAAATGGCAACTTAATCATCAATATCCACACAGAATTAATAATCTTAATTGCTATATTATTCCACCGATCTTTACTACACATCACTGTAAAATTTCTTGACCATGCTTAAAGCCTGATTTACAGGAACAGTTATTGGTATCATCAGTTACAAATCTATTTCTTAGGGAAATCTGTTTCCAGAGGTTGAACACCTCAATTCATATTGAGTGGTACACAATTTTGATGCATTTAACAATGCATCAACAATATTAAAAATAAGCATTATATAAATAAAAAATATATAAAAATAAAAGAACTGGAAAATTTACATATTAGCATTTTGAATTCTTCCAAAATTGTTCAGTCATCCAGAGCCTTTTAGAAGATTGATTCAGCACATAATTTTTGATACAAATTTAGATCACATGGTTTTGTTAGTTTATGATGAAACCAGTAATGTCTCTTTGAATTAAATTAAAAACAATAAATCCGCCCCGAGAAGCAAATCCAATTCTGACAAACAAAAGGGCAAGATTTTCAAAGGAAGTGCTCATATTTTTATTAAACGTTGTCAAATAAAACCAGAAATTATCTTTAGGACTAGCTAGACAATTCTTTGCATGTTGCTCAGTGGACAGAATATTACATGGCTGTTCAAGCCAGAAGGTAAAAAAAATAAATAAAAAACAGCACCCATCATACACCTAAATTCCAAAACCTAAGAAGTTTTCAAATTTTATTTCAAAGATAAATTTGTCAACAGCCAATAGCCCTGGATAATGAAGATTAAACAAATAGGTCAAGAGAAAAAACATGTTATGGCTTGAGGATTTTAAATTTGCTCATTCTAAAATCATTTTTTCTCCTTAAACTTCAAATTAATTATCCAAAATATCAACATTAGATTAGAAAACAAGGTAAGTTCATAAAAGTTTGTTAATTTGAATTTTTGATAATTCAAAGTTCCAATGTATATATAAAGATATTACTTTATTACAACTTGTCTACCATTCAAAAGCTAATTAGGAAATTATATCTCACTCCAGTGGTTTGCAATCACTTGTACTCTATAAGTACTCCCCCCGTTGAAAGTCATTTACATTTACGTAATTATATTTTCATAGACAATAAAAAAATACCTGGGAGGAGAATGCCTCCAGCTATAGCTTCAAATACACGGCGCAATGCATCTCCAGGAGACAGACACTGACCGCTACTGCTCAAAACCTTTTCAACTAAGAGCTCTAGAGCCTAAAGAAAAAATAATAATTACATATATGCACAACTGAAAAATGCTTTTTAATAACTTTTGTGGACATCGGACTACACTTTTATCTAGATTCAGAACACAAACCACAAAAAATATGCCAGCGGGTCAACACTGGACAACAAACAAACAAATGCTGTATTAACCAGGGTTGGCAAGGTTTTGGACAGTATTTACAGTGGTTTTTACCGTACTGTCCAAAACCTCCTATTTATAACTATAAGTGAAAAACTTTGCAATTTGATGAAGGTGACTTCTATAATCAAATATTAAACTTTATATTATATAAATTATATATTATTAATTACATTAAATATAATAAAATTTTGAAATTCAAAACAGTATCACTGTCCTAAATACAGTACCTGCTTTATAATCATACATGAAAAATAAGATGTGAAGTAGAAATAACATTTATAACAAACTAAAAAAATTGAAAACAGTGTTTATTTAAACAGTTATATGAGTGATATTAATTTACTACCAGATTTCCAACTTAAAACCATCAATTTGGTGAAACAATTTACTTAAGGGGGGGGAAAAAAAAAAGACACCTTTTTGAAATATTTTTTATTTAGTTTTATTTTGTGCTAGTATTTTTTTAATATATTAGTATCATGAAAAGAAAAAAAAAATCCAAAAGATTTCCACATAATATTTTGAAACTTGGGAGGTTTTGGACAGTTTATCCCGCGTGTCCTGTCCAAAACCCCAACCCTGGTATTAACCCCTTAACTGCTGACAAAATCTTATACGACCCACTCCTTCCCCTTTTCGATTACAAAGAGTAAAAGTGTATAAATACACCCGTGGCAATTAAGAGGGTTAACCTCTTAACTCTCATGACATATGCAGCATATGTCCTCTCATTCAGATATTTAGCAACCAGAACATTTACCCCATATGTCAATCCTATAATAGTTTTCCAAACTTTTTTGTTTCATCGCCCCCTTAATCAGAAACACTTTCTCTCATCAGCCCCCCCCCCCAACAAGCCTATAGAATCCTATGTTATAACCATAGCTTCTATTGCCCCGATCATTCCATCATATGTATGTAATATTGTATATCATCCAATATTGCCCACTTAGGAAAACACTGCTCTCATAGAATGCCCGAGTGTTCAAACACGATTAGTATTAGATATATGTTACATTTATATATGTAAGTCTGACAACCATAATATTCTTTATGGGCAGTGTATGTTTTATCATGTGTGTATATATTGTTTATAATTTGTGATTGTTTTTAATTGGGTTGTTGTATTTTTGTGTGAATTATATGACATCCATATTTGTTATGGGCATCTTTTTCTCAGCCACCACATTGGACATTTTGCCTGTTGTGGCATTGTATTTGTATGATATTAAAAAATTTAAACATATTACAATGTTGTTAAGTCACTAAAAAAACATTTTCTCCCCACACCAGATTTCCCTTAACCCCCTTGATTCCTGGGCTATAAACCAGACAGGTACACATCCTTTGATTACAAGGCCTTCAAAGAAGATATCAATCTCTTAAAAAGAATAAATTTGTGTGTTTATTTGGAATAAAAGCAGTTAAAAAATACAAAAAAAAAAAAAAATAAAGCCAAAGGTTAACAGAAGAATTGGAATACATCCAGAAATATAGAAGGTTACAGGGTTTAAGCTAGTCGCATTTTTCGCAAAATGCGAAAGTAGTAGCCACTTTTGCAAAAATGCAGGTACGAAACTGAAACGCGAAGACATCAACAATCATTAGCATTGTAACATTTTGTTAAAGATTTTCCCCCCTATTTTCGCTTTTTGCTAAAGGAATTTTTTTATCTAGCTTAAACCCTGAAAGGTTATCAGAATGTGTAATTTCAAAGGCCACAAAAACATGACTCTGAAGAATTGTACAAACTAATAGAATGTCAGACAAAATAAAAACAGAAAAATCATGTCATTAATGTCTCACATGAACCAAACACCATAACTATATTAGTCAAAGATGTGGTAAATAAGAATATTCAACCAAAACAATTCAAGTGTGACAGATACAAAACATTTTGGCAGAGAGAGAGAGAGAGAGAGAGAGATATAAGAAAAAAGAAATTTACTTATAAGACAATAAACAAGATTTCAAAAATAACAGTATGCCTTATTTACAAGTTCCAGAGAATAAAAAAAAAAAATAGCTCCCACAATCAATTATGTGCAATTAACACGAAATGCCATTTATAGTAATTGTGAAAGCATATTAGACAATTACAAAGAGTATGACAACCATATAACTCAAATATATATATATATCATATCTTTCCCATAAACCACCACCGAAGGTCACAAACTCCTATGTATGTAATGCTGTATGCAAATGTAGTTCTTCACAAGGATAATGGGTGCTCTAAATTTAGTGTAAAACTGCTACCTTATTAATCTCCCCTTTTATTAAGTACAGGCTTTTGTAACAAATTCGGTCAACATGCTATATAAATCTTAAAAAGTGGTGGCATAGTGGAACCTCCCATAGCACACACACACTTTTCTTTAAAAAATTATGTCGATGAGCCTCAATGTATTTTTTCAAATTAATTTAAAATAAGAAATCTTTGGTCCCCATAGGTGTCCGTTATCAAGAGGTTCTATATTTTATTGTTGACATACAGCAAATGAATGGAGGAGGGGGAGAAGCAGGTTCCCCACCCCCCTTCCCATTTTGACAACTCTTTACCCAATTTTTTTTCACTCAAGGAAAAAAAAGAAATTTTTGTTCACAGGGTTAGGGCTATTCAAACATTACATCAGATTTTTAACTATTTTTGACCCCCTCCTCAGTAAAAGTCAACAAAACTCTTACCGTCTACCCAAACATTGTCAGAAAAATTTCATCAGCTTTCATATGCCATTACTAATCCCTTACCTACTAATGCATATCGGGATCAGAGATGAATGTGGAGAGAGAGAAGCACAGAGCACTGTATGCCCCACTTAGATGTGCAAAAAAATTAAAATATTGGAAAAAGTACATTTATGTCATTATAACCAATTTCTGTTAATTTCAATGCTATTTGAAGGCCAAGAACTCAAATTCTTAAGAAAAATTCATTGCAACCCAACCCCATAAAAGGTTTGTGCCTAGCGCACATGTCTTTTGTGGCTCCTCCAAAGATCAATATAACATTGTATATGTCTCTGATTATATTTCTCCTTGAGAATATACATAGGGAGTCTGACCATCCTAGTGCATACATATCCAAGTTCATTACAGCAAAAACTGCTGTAGTGAACTTGGCTATGTATGCATGGGGATCGTTTCTTCCATTTTAGACTGAATAAATTTTTAGCTTATGTTTTAAGTTCATTAATTACTGGTTAAAGTTAAGCATTAATTAAAGGAGTGATATGCCATTACTAATCAATGAAAAGTACCGAGCATTGAGCTCACATCATGGTTTCTCTAAATTCCGAAGATGTTGAGTCACCAACAAGATGTTTGCATAAAAACCGCCACTTGAGTAATTTGGAGCAATTCCTTTCTATTTAGCAATTAATGGAATTACTGTGAATATGTCTGGTCCCGGCAAGTCAATGATTATCAGATTGGTTTAGAATGCAAAATGGGTCCTACAAGAGACTTGTCCAGCAAATCATCATAGTTTTCTCATCTATATCATACAGGAGCATGGATGGTACTCGTTGGGCATTTTGTCTGTTGTGGCATTGTGTAAGGTGGGGAAGGGAGTGGCGATCTGCCATTAACGAAAAATTAAATCCATTTATTTATTCCTTTAAGAATTTTTTTAAATTTTGCTGATCTCCATTATAACTGTCACATTGGAAATAAAAGCATGTTAAGAACCCAAGATATTTCAGAGTGACCAAAATAAAGCAGACCAAGCTTGACAAGATTTCTTAAGACTTCCACTGTAGGGCTTAGCATAGGGAGCAGGGCGAAAGTAGACAATCCCACTGATAACCACATCTACCCCCCATTGAAATAGCATGTATTCAAATGGGAGTGAGAGGCCAGCAAAACAGTTTAGCCTACGCCCTCGCTATAAGTAACGAAGGACATGGGTGAGGGATCTGTAGATATATATATACCTATAAAACTTTGAGGTCTATAGAGGATTTATTGGGGGGGGGGGGGTAGGTAAGAGAAATGTTTTAGTTCAGATGCCCACAAACTAGACTAGCAAAAGGTTTTTCTCATTTTTGGTATTCCTAGTAAAGGTGCCATTAATAATTTTTCATTTTTATAAAGGATGGTTGATGATTGGTTTCATCATTCAATCCCCATCATCAAATCTGAAATCCCTCCCCTATCGATGCTATTACTTAAATGGCCCTTACCAATGACGATAGAGTGTGAATGTATTTCTATTTACTTTGATAAGAGATACCTCAGCATTTAAGGAGTTGACTAAACCATATCAACTTTTTAATTGCTCCCAGACATGAAAAGAAAGTCAGAAGGGGCTACAATTAACATTTTTAAAAGAATAAAAAAAGTTTTGACAGATGGTGTATGCTCTAAAGAAAAATCTCAGCATCTGACAAGTAGAAACTTCGCAATATTTTGCCATGGGCTTTCATCAGACTTATTACTCATCAAGCTTTTTGTTACTGATGCAATGATATATTATGCTTACCCATCCATTAAGATGCCCCCATGTAGGTACTCGTTGGCACAGATCTCTAAGTATGCGTATGACCATCACACAAGACTGCAAGGATGTGGCTCTAGCCTGAAAATCAATCACAACATGAGATAGTGATAAAAAACCAATGACATTCAACATATAATTTCCATGGGTTTAAGCAAGCACTTTCCAATTATCCCTCATAACTACCTCGGTGCAAATTTCAAAGGCAGTTGAAATCTGCTATCCATCCCACTCTCACTTACTACCCGATTAGACAAGTTAAATTTTTATGAAAAATATACAACGGCAAAAACTAAACCCCAAAATAAAAAAGCTAATTAGCATTAATTTAGTGTGCATTGCATTGCCTAGTTAAACCCAGAGTACAAATCCAAGATGTGGCAGGATAGCAAGAAATAAAACCACCAGTTTTGCCTGATTATGGATAAAAGTTTTCAAACTGACACGAATCTCACCCGAAATTGCTACTTTTCAAGTTTTCCTGTCAGTATTTTGTACCCAGTATCCATAATCATGCGTTTATGCCTCTGAGGCAGAATTTCAACACGATGAAGATATATTACACCTTCAGTTCTCAAACTTTCCAGCCTCATGTTTTGCACACATTCCCCGAACTGCAGGCACTCGTATACAGTACAGTTGATAAGCATTACATCACCCAGAAAAGAAAAATCACTGCTGCAATGCTAAGAAATGGAACATTGAAAATAGGGTACATTACAGCATATTTCTGTCTCAAAACAAGTTAAAAGGGGGGAAAAATATACCTATCAAATGAAAAGTACCAAAACGCATTTAAAAATTTAACAAATGCTGCACCACACATTCATATTTGTATTCGCTACATAATCAGTATTGATTCTGATAACATTCACTTTTAGCACTGTGATAAATCTGCTAAGAAATGTTTCAATTTTTCAGCAGTCTTGAGACTAACATTTGTCACATAAAGGGATATCTGGTTCAGTCTGTTGTGGCTAAGGAGTAGATGTTAACCAAAGCATTGCAACAAATGATGGGATTCATACAGGGTATGGTGCTTAACACATGTACCATACGAGATCAGAATCTACCAAAGGATGACTTGAAAATTAAACATCCCAACCTTCTTTAAAGGCTCCAATCCTTCTTCACACAGCTCAGAGTAAACGATCATTTAAAAATGAGACACTGCACATGAGACTACAAGTTGAACTAGATGTCTATAACACAACATTGTCTGTGTGGAAAACCCAAAATGAATTGAATCATTCGACATTCAATAGTTGAAGATGCTATGTAAAATTGTGCATCAATTATTCATCCACTGTTCAATACTATTCAAGATTATATATTGAAACGATAACATACGCATAAACATAGAACGAAAATTTTAATAAAACTGATTAAGTATTCATTGCTTACATAAATAGAAACTACCTCTGAAAATTACACCAATCCCAATTTTGTTTGCAAATTTAAATAATTTTCAAATAACCACATCTGTGTGAATATCAAAAGATCATTCTAGTTCAGCGATTTTCATCCCTTTCCCCATCTCACAGCACACTAAACAACGAATATAAAGTGTCTGTATTTTGGCCAGGATAGTGACAAAGGCGATTAAATGTATGCAATGTACATAATACGACTCGATCGATAGTATTGTCAATCTGAATGAAATTAACCCTTTGACCACTAATGTTAAATTTAAAAACATGACGTATACAGAAATAAAAACTGTCACTGCAGTTTTGATTGAAAAATACGGTTGCCATCTGTTAGATGGGAGCCACGGTTTGAGAGAGCCACTGTCTCGCACACAGTGACTCCCTTTCCCAATTCATGATTCATCCGCGGATTCCCTAGTAGTTCAATACATATTTTCACTTATAAAAGAACCATTTCACAAAGCATAAATAGCCACACAAATATTTTTAGCTTGCAGCAGCACCTTTAAAAAAGGTAGGAGATACCCCCATGGAGCTGTGATGCACATTTTGTGAAACACTGTTTTAAGACGTAGATTCTAAACATGCCACACTTATCACCAACAACCCCATCACTGCACTCCAAAGTAGAGTTGAATATTTGTTGTGCTATCAAACATTGTACAATCAAACCCTGTTATAACACCTACCAACACCATGCCAAACCCACTGAGCAAAAGAAATTTCCAATGAACAAATCTTTATTGTTTCAAACTGCAATCAATGATTAAATTTTATGACAACTCGTTTTGTGCCGGAATTTTGCAATAAATGGGTGTTAAATTGGAGTCCAACTGTATTATTTGTAACTTTAATAAGTGTGCTTTTTATAAAATTGATTTACATGCAATGCAAAGGTGTCTCTTGTACTCATCGCATATTTTTCGTTTGCGAATGTACTTGATTTTTTTCTGAACAAGTATTTTCCTCAAGGGAAAATTTTTACATTCATGGCAAAAACATGCAAACTCTATATGATTATTTATACAGTGCATCATTTTTCACTTTTTACTGCAGCACACAGATTGAAAATCGCTGTTCTAGTCATAATTCCAAAGTATCCCCTTATTTTAACAATTGATGCATAATTTTTAAGGCTTTTATGGTTCAAGTTCATTACTGAAAAAAGAAACAAACTTCTCATGTATCCTTTCTGCAAGCAGATGCTAATTATGAACGGTTTCTTTTGTGATCACCTGTTTTGCATATTATCAATAACAATATGCAACGCATACTGGGTTTTCTACACAGAGCGACCAATATACTTGTGCTCCCCCCTTTTCCACTACATGTTATTTGCAAATTACTATTCGGTGAGTCACCATAAAAGGTGTGCAGAATGACCGTTCACTCAGCTTATGTGAAAAATTGCGCAGGGGATAGATATTATACGGCACTTTGCATGTGTGCGGAAAGGGTAGAAAACATGAACAATACAATATATACTGAGTTTTACATAAGGCTGAAAAGCAATTGTGAAAAATATGCAAACCTGAAACCATTTGGCATGACGCAAGGCGGCCAAGGCCTCCAGGCATTTCTGCCTGTCCAGAACATCGGGAGGATCTTTAATGCTCTCTAGAAAACCACAGAAGACTCTTGTTAGCACACGAAGACCATAAAGGAATGGGTGTTTGACCAATAAAGGATGTTAAAAATTGTCTCTGGCTGATTTCTTTCAACCCTCCAGCATAACATGGCATACATAGTTTTTAATTACAATTTTTATATTCTACACTAAATGTTTTAATACTCATAAACAAGGAATGAAAAGAATTCAACTCAAAAAAACTAGAGAAAAAAAATTAAAAATACAGCTACGCTATTTTCTCTATTATCTCTCAAAACTATTTAGAATTTTTTTTCCTAAATAGAGGAACCAAAACAAATGATGCGGATTATTCGAAGGGCTGTTGCCAATCAAAATATGAATACAAAGTCAGCTTCACACTGGATACTATTGTTTTTAACCATCATCCATGCAAGTTAATATAACATTTTACTTTGTGACCAATATCAATAAGTTTTCATTATCACCTTTTACAACTAACTTTAACAAATACTAGAAAAAGAAAAAAAAACTGGAAGAAAGAGTGAAACATATGCCAGAACAATTATTAGCATAGCCCAATGGTCAAAAATCCTTCCAGGGTCACTTCGATCCCCACATGGCTCGTCAAGAGGTGAAATACCTGGAAATCTCCACAGTTACAGAGATCATCATACAAATAAAATCAGATTATAAAAAAAAAGGTAGATTTGGTTTTCTGGCCAAAGTACAATTTTATGCACATATCTGTTTCAGAACACATTAGAATAAAAAAAAAACTAGAACCACAGTAAATCACAAATTATATAATGTAGAAGTATTATAGTAAGAGCATCACTGGTAAAAAAAAAAAGTATATTTTTGTTCTCAAATCCAAACATCCTCCTCAGACTTCCCAGGAAAACTAATACATCAAATTTTTTTTAACCCTTTCGTAGGCTATTTTTTCCCCTCTGAAATTCTCAATTTTTATCCGTGATTTGTTGTTTTCAGAATACAGATAAATGAAAACGTTTATTTTATTGAATTTATTGGACTCGTATAATGGCAAAAGCCCCAAGCTATTATAGTGATATGCACTTCCCAAAGGAGTATCTCAGAAGTATAAGTAGGCGGGAAGTATGCCTTAGAAAGGGTTAAATAAATGATATGATGGCATAAATTGCATCATGACAAATAATAAATATTTACATAAAATTATAATTCCATCTCGCTGCCACACCTTTAAAATTTTCAAAGTTTCTAGTGTCCTTCACTCCCCCCCACCCTACACCTTGACCTAAAATTCACAGAGAATTACCACTCTGAAAGCCAGTTGAATAATGAATTTTGTCCATAAATATGAATATAACAGGGCTGGACAAATAGCAAAAAAAAAATCCAGGCACCAGAACAATTTTTTTAGGTGCTAAAAAATTACCACCAGAAGAAAAAGGTAAAATAATGCTTCTCACTTTTTCAAGGCATAGTTACCCTCTTTCATGTCGGCAGACATGCTGCTATAAATTCCAAACATTTTGTAGTGTTCTCAGCCTACAATTTATTAACTACAAAAAGAAAATTTTAGGTGTCAATACAGGTTTTTTAGTCATCATGGCTACCTGGGATTTGTCCAGCCCTAGAATACACATGCGGAACATATCAGGATTTGACAAATACCAGACCGGGTCCCAACGATGACTGAAAATTAGTATTGGCAAATTAAGGTTTTTTTTATTACTAAATTATAATTCTGAGTACAATTTTTTTTAATTCTTAAAAAATTAAGTTAGAAAAATTAAAAAAATTTCCCCATCCGAAATAATTAAACTTGACTCCTAAAACATTTTGGCTAGCGCATAATTTCCCAGGGGCCAAGCTTATTCTTTTTCTTCATTTGTCAAGCTCTGGCACATATAAACATCAAAAACTTAATATACTCACTGCACCAAAATATCAATACATGAAATTTAGATACTTCTGAACCTGAATATTTACATAGCATGCTATTTTGATATTTAAAAAAACTCAATGATATATCTTGTCAATATACAATATCCCAACTTCGCTAAAAAATCTATAGTGAAACGTCTATGAGCAGGCAAATCTTTTCCACAGCCAACTTCCCTTTGTTTTTCTCAGAATAGATACAGGACAGACATATTATAAACCCCCAATTCCCACTCCCATTTCACGACAAACCTGCTCAGAGGCACCTTATAAGAGTTGGAAGAAAACAAGTTTTAGCACTTTTTTTTTATTTTAAAATACATTAAGACAAGAATTCTCCTTGTATAATCTTATAAACTTTTTACATCGGCATAAATGCCTTTTTTGGATCAATCAGATTTTCTGTTCAAATGGAAATATTAGTAAATAGAATGACAAATACGGCTGATCCTAGTTGATGAGAGAGTAAAAATTTACCCCCATGAGTATAGGGTAGTGATTCCCAATGTGGGTGTTAATGCCCCCTTGGGGGCGATGGAAAGTTCTAGGGGGGTGGTAGAGCTCCCTCTCTCTATGAGTATAACAAAGATCATATACATATGGGTTAGATTGCATTAGGGGCAATGTGAGAAGAAATTTCTGAAGAGGGCGATGGGACAAAACAAAAGGTTGGGAAACTATGCTATAGGGGGGGGGGGGGGTAAACAAAATAAATAATAAGCGATGGAAAAAAGCTATTGAAAATTAAGGGGGAACAGCCTCTTCTTCCCCCATAAATATGATGAAAAACCTTAGCTTATAAATGAAATTGTGAAAGAAAAATTCAGAAAAATGATACAACCAAAAATTCTTGACTTCATGAAATAAAAAGAAAAATTACAAATTTTTAACATTGTAAATAAATTGAGCATAAGATTTTTTTTTTTTTTTTTTTGAGATTCTGAAAACTTTTATTTGGACAACATATCCCTGAAATAGTTTTTTTCCCCCGTCTACGATCGTTCAATTTCTTTTGGTGGTGACCCCCCACTGATGACCACTTTTTTACGGAATGCTGAGCAGCTCTCTTGGTTAATAATGAGCAGAATGACTTTCTAATCAAGTGTTCTAGTATAGAATCTTTTACCAACTCTACTTGATTAGGAAGTACCAAGTAGTATCTACTATGACATACATCAAAGCTATCACGTTTCCACAAAGCGCAAAAAATATAATTGCATATAAACTATGAGACACTCAATTGTATCACATAATTACACCCAGAATAGATATCAAACTGTCGAAAGCCAAATGAATATCAAAATAATGAATACCACTGAAGCAGCTACATGTTTTAAATTGAGTGGTAGCTCGAGTTATGAGTACCTCAACTTGAAAGTAATCTAAATTCTGAGTGGAACATTGTTTCAATTCACCAACACACATATGAATCATGGCTTGGGCACTTTACAGTCAAAATTCATCAGATTGATTACCATTTGACTGTGTTGTATTTATATTGTAAGTAAACAATTCTACATAGAGTGCATTACACTATACCAAGTTATTTTTCCCTAATGTTAATATTGTGGGAATGTGAAACACAAATTAAAAAGAAATATTTCAAATGGAAGTTTGCATTGAGATGCAATCAACTTTCAAGAACTAAAATTGAACTCATAACTTGAGGCATCACTATATTTTATAATTCAAACACTGACTTATGTCTTTCATAAGAAACTTGAGTGAAATGACCATGTGATATAAGAAAATGACTCCCACGAGAGAGTAAAAAAAAATACTAACCTGATTTCCTGAAGGCTAGGAATTCTTTTAAAACTTATAAACATTAAACATAGGGACTACAGAAAATTCCTGTATTTGTGATGAAAAATATTATAATGCACATATTAATGAGAAGGGCAGGTGAATTAGCTCTTTTATTAGTTTTCAATTTAATTCATAATTAAATTTTTTGGATAAAAGTATGAGAAAGCGATTCTCTGGATATAATTTGAATTGCATGATTTCTTCTATTCAGCATTCTTTGGATAACAAGTACTGCTTGTACCCAGCATAAAATAAGCCCATTTGGTAAATTTAGTTTATTCTTTTGACCAGCATTATTCAATTTTCGAACACAATTATTTAAAAAAAGGTGGAAGACACAGCATCAATCAGCACTTCCAAAGCACAAAATGGGCAGAAGCAGTTAGCACTCCAAGACTTTCTGTGCAAACGAAGGCGATTGCAAGCAAACGGTGGAGTCAAGGACTTTTTATCAAAAAAAAAACTAAGCAGATGATTTTTAAGTTTAATTACCCTAGTTCGGCAATGTACATTTACTGATGAATATGCATAGATGTATCAAATACATCTATGTATTATTAATCTATCAGGTAAACTAACAATATCATCAAAATTTTACATGAAATGCAGTTTAGCAGCTTGAGGTTCATGCTTCAACTATTTGGCTCATAAGATTTCACAATATGGTACAAAAAAAAACTGATAAGATATTTTACAATATTTATTTCCATTTCTTGAAAATATCCCAATGTCATTACCTGCTGCTGCATTAGCTGTAGAACTACTTCCATCAGCAGTAGCGTTAGTTTCTCTCATAACAGGTGATGTCAAGGTAACGGTTACAGTGATTTTGGGTTCAGACTCAGATGTAACTATGATAGCAGCTTCCTCAACGCATCTCTTCACTTCATATTTATCATCTGGTGCTACAGTCTTGGGTACACAAAAAAATATGTCAATATCAAAATTACTGTACCAGTTAAGGAAAAACTATTACAAACCTCAATAAGTCAAGCAATATAGAAAAAATATTTACATTCAACTGCTTAGGCAGGTTGTCAATAACTCTTTCCAGCAAAGTACGAGTAGGCTTTTCGGCACACATAACTACAAGATGAACTCTCAAGTCACCAGTTAGAACCAGGCCTTTGGCGAGGACACCAACCCGCATGACACCCTTGAGAACTCTGTATGGCTGAGATGACTGAGCAGCCTTAGATGAACTGGAGAATAAACAAGTAAAAAACAACCAGGTAAGAAATTTAAAGATGTTGGCTTTAAATTGGATGCACCAAATATCCAGATGATTTCACACAATACATGGTTCATACACTTTGAAAGTAAAAAACTTCAAGGGCATTCATATCATGGTTAATAAAAATCATGACTTTCCAAAAAAATAAAATTGAATTTTCTAACTTTATATTCGAAATTTACTCATTTCTTTTTCATTAGAATTTGAAATGCTGATTTAGCAAATTCTTAAAACGAATAATTATCATTTCAACTTCTAGACAATGTTAAGTTTTAAAGGTTTTATCTTAAAAAAAATAACCATAGTAGTTTTCAATATACAAATGACAAAGTAAAAATCATGCCATGTTTGAAAGTGTTTTGAAATTTGACTTTGATAAAAAGAATCAGAAAGCATATAGTGTATATATATGGTGACCCATACTTCCTGATAAATTCCCATATTTTCATATAATTTAGCCATCCCAACTTAGTCTAAAAAATGTTATATTATTCCCATATTTTCAACGAAACAAATTTGAATTTTAATTCTTGACTGAAATTAAGTATTAAAATTTTACCAATCATAAATTATATAATTATGACATGTAAATATGAATATTCATCTCTCATATTTGTCACGTAAATGTCTTTTTTCCATGGAAGTCATTTAAATCCACTGCTTCAATGAAATGGTGCTTCATTTTCTGCCTTTGGTGATTTTAACAACTTTTCTTACCTTTGGCATCATTTTTGATGGCAAATGGCAATTTTCCAGTATTTTTATCGAAGAAATATGGCCATCTTTTTTATTTTTGCAACCGACATTCATTAATTTAATAGTCCAATATATTTTGGAGCAATATTTTTTCTTGAATCCAGATATTCGCCAATATAATAAAAAAAAAAAAAACAAGCACTTGAAAATGATTATTAGTTTCTTCAAAGACTGCAAGGATTTTTATAGACTTAAAAATCATAGGGAGAAAAAGTTCATTTTTAAGGACCGTATAGACCCTGCTACATATGTAAGGCCAACATAAAAATGTTTTTTAAATAAAAAAAGCTATATAAATAAATAACACGCACCAAAACCATGAAAGTTATTTTAAGGTGATAGGTGATGGAAGTCATTGCTAATTATTTTATAACACAGAAATCGAAACAAAATTATGAATAGTTTATGACACTAATTCATAAAATAGAATCCATAAAAAGCATTAGCCCTTTCATTACTGATAGTACTTTAAATTACTACTAATTTTTCAACTCGTGGTAACTTTCCTTACATATGTGGACGAGTGCTGGTTTCCACAGCATTGTTTTGCAACAAGTCCTCAGCTGATGGAAAAAGTTGTAAAAATTCCCATGATAATGAACTCTAAAGAAAACACTACTTTTCTTATAACACTTTCCGAAATTGCTCTGTGATGTACATTACAAAAACTTTGGGTACATTCTGCTTTAAGGGAGCTTGTATTTTGAAGTATAGCACATATTACAGTTTGGCTGTATAACTACATTTGCCAGATGACAGCACACGTGTACAGCTCAATTTTCTGGCTTTAATTAGAAATGAAATGACTTGCTAAAAATTCTACATGGTAATTATTTCATTTTTTCATAATGTGGTAGTGAAAGAATTAAACATTCATCTGATTGTGAATAGGCAAATTCAATAGACTCAAATTACTTAAGATTCGTGACTCAGGGCGGTGGGGGAAAGAGAATGAATCTTTTTCGTAAGTATGGAAAGGTGTATCTCACTATTTGAATTTCACAATGAATATTTCTAAAGGTGTCCCCCTCCCCCCACAAAAAAAGTAATACCACATTTGCAACTTGCATTTGGAACAAAGCCAGTGATTCCAGACTCAAGCCATCTAAACTTGTAGCTCTGAGGATATATGAATATAATCTCATAAGGAATACAACCCCCCAAAAAAAAAGTATGCTAACACATCAGAAATAATAAGCATAGAGTCTCATACTAAATCAGCCACTTTGTAAAGATACTAGACTTCAGTTTTAGACCACTTAGAAGCAGGGCACCATGTTTAGAACAAACTTTCATAGACCTTAGATCCTCAATGTGTTCAAATCAATTAATAAGTACATACTCCTTATCTTCAGTTTTTTCCTTTTCTTCGTCTTCCTTTTCAACTTTAACACCAGAGGCGGTTTGACCAGCAGGTGTATCTGATGATGGTGCTGTAGGTCCTTTTGGTGCATCTCTGTAATGGAGAAGGAAAAAAGATTCAAAAACAGGAAATTTTAAGTTCTCACTGTTTAGAAGGCAAATGATAACCAATGTAGTTCATGTGTTTATTCAATTTGCAGTGTAACTTTTTAACTCTAATCCACAATATCTGAAAATAATTTCAATATTGCACGTAACATATTTTAATTAAATTTATAGGTTGAAAATTTTAATTTTTGACAACTCAAAATATAAATTTTCAAAAGCACTTCAAGATATTGAAATTTGACTGCATGCAATGTATCCAATATTTACAACACATCCCCCCCCTAACAAACACCTTCAAGCTATGCCGAAACACATTCGAACCCTGATTCAGCCAATCATATTTTTTATACATTACATCAAGGAAAGTTATCAAATCAGGGTGAAGATGAACACATACATGCTGAAGGATTTAAAAATTGTTAATGTAGATTTTTTTAAAATCGGGGCACGAATGCACTAACATTTTTTAAATTAGGTGCTTGGTACAAGAAAACATGTACAAAACATGGCAAAAACTTTGGGAACTTCTTACTTGTCACACTTATCTGTCAAGAAATCTGAAACAAGCTTCAAAGCCTTCTCAGTATTCGTTATGATCTTCTGAATAGCATTGAGCTCTTCTTCTTTAGGATAAATCTGTGAATGCTTTGATATGACATGACGGTCATCCACCGAATCTGGTCTGCGAATCTATAAATACCAAGTACAAGATATTTTTTACTTCTTTCAAAGTACTTAAATAAAGGTTTTCAAAATCAGCGAGGTAGCACATGAAAAAAAAAAATCTTCTACCCACAGGTAGGAGTGCAATAAGAAAATATGACACTAGTCTCATTCATGGTTAGCTTTGTAGGGAATTTCTATTGCAACGAAAGCCTATGCAATAATATATGGATGTGGCCCTGAGGTATGAGCAATTCTTGCCAAAGCTTTCAAGAAAATGTTTTCTTTGTATGTACTATAATGCCATCTAAAAAAAAAATTGCACAGTAATTTAGAAAAAAGACAAAATTATTTACAGACAAGTGCAATTTTTGAATTTTTTTTAATTGAAATGTGTTTTAAAATTTGGAAAAAATAATTATTAGCAGATTACCTAATCTTCATTGATGTGCTGTGAAAATTTCAGAAAATAAACATATTTTTTTGCAATCTCTCTCTACATCAGCTGAAACTTCGGAATACATATAGCAGACGTGGAAATATTTATGTCTGCTTTTATCAGCTTTAACATGGTTCAGTCAAAGCCCAGAACTGTTGGTCCACACATCACCAATTTTCTTCATCGCATAAATTGTTCTCTGCCATAATCTTATGTAAAACTGTTAACGATCATTAATTCTGCCATCCTAGCTGCTTAGGAATGATAATTTATTTCACCCATTTTCACTTGATGGGTGCACATACCGAATCCGAGAATTTAAAATACATCATGCTGGGGGGGGGGGGGTATAACAAAACCCTCCTCCTCAGTGGGGGTCTCTCTTTTGCTTGTATTTCTATTGGCTTCACCAAAGGAAATACAAGCAAATGTATGAAGAAATGTATTTACTGGGGGGGGGGGGGAGGGGAGGAGGGGGTGCTGACAGGTTTAATGTCAACCAAAACAGAAACGTTTTTTGTAATCAATGAGTCAATGTCTGAATTCATCTTGGTTGGATTCTGGATAATTAAATGTTCGTCTGAATCTAAAACTATTTAAAAACTGAGTGAAAAATCAGCTTCATAATTTTTCATTTCAATAACGAAATTAAAAGTATTTTAATGAAATATAGACAATAACATGATAGTGTGTGATTTTGATCAGGAAACTTTCGAGAATATTAATATTGGTTGCTAATGGCAACCAATATATTTTTCCCAATTAATTGTTTTTAGAAATTGATTGAATTTAAAATTAATGGGCATTTCAGTATTATTTACAAAATCATGAATAAAACTAAAAATTTCTGTCGGTATGCTTCTCAACAACCTCAGATACAAGGAACTATATTTCGCAATGCGACGATACTCTCTCTGCCCCTTGAAAATTTAACCAGGAATGGACTGTATCAACTAAAACTATAAATTAAATTGATGCAAACAATTTTAATTATTTTTTCAAACAATGAACATATAGTTACAGGAGGTGGCCCCATAGGAGAGGGCATGGGCATCATATACGGCCTTGGAGGTGGCGGTGGAGGCAAAGGGGGTCCTACGCGAGGCTCGCGGCCAAACCTGCGATGCCACTCATAATACTCTAATTCCTCCTCATAGCGCCTTCTTTCCTCCCAATACATGCGTTCTTCTTCTTCAACAATCCTAAAGCAATAAAATTCAGCCATAAGTGAACTGATCATTGACTATTTCTTCGAAATAATTAAAAAATATCAATGTAATCAATAATCTATCTCTTACCTCAATTCTTCTCTCCATCTTTCCTCTTCGCGTCTCTTGTAATAATCATCCATAAGCTGTTGCCGTCTCAGTCGCTCCTCTTGTATCTTACGCTGTCTTAGACTAGGTTTAATATCTACCACCAAATCTGGATTGACTTTCTTCTGTTAACATAAAATGTGATAAATTGAATGATTATTTAACATCTTTTTAAATACACAGCCGAATCTCGTTTTAACGACCTTTATAACATTTAATGAATCTTGATTTTTGAATACTGACCTTGTATTGCAACCTATGTCGTCTACCCTTCATGTGCATTTCCTTTGCATTAGGATCATTGAAACGACATTCACAAAGTTTGCACTGGAAACTAATGACTTTTCCTTCCTCATTCTTTATTTCCTCAATATAATCCTGACCTACAACAATCATGCACAGGATTAAATATATATGTATAAACTAATACTGCAAAATCCAAAAATAAAATGTTTAATGACAGATATTCTATAACAGTGCTTAAAATTTGTTAAATTTTTCACCAGTATTGCTTCACCATAATGAGATTATTCCATGAATTTGTAATGTCCCCTTTACCACCAAGAACAAAATAATGCACTCAAGCCATTGGAACCGAATGTGAAGCATTCTGCGAGTGCTTCTGAAGGTAAAGGAGGAGTACTTGGAGGGTTACCTTTCGACTGAGTCAAACTAATTAAAACTAGTTCAAATACTGTTGTTTCTTTGTTCTCTGAAATGGGATATTTATTCATAGACTTTGGCAGTAGTTAAAAGAACAAGGTCAGAAAAAAACTGGTATAAACAAGGTTTAGTCATCTGATGAATGGCGGTATGCACCAACTGGAAGTTTAGCCCATAGGATTTATAAAAGAACTTAAAGCAGTGATGCAAGTGCATCAAATGATGTAGAGTAGAAAACAATTTTGAAAATATTAAACTCACCAACAGGCTGCACTTCTTCCCCTTTGTTGGCATCACCTTCTGGAACAAAAGCAAAACTATAGATTCCAATAACAAAAAAAAACAATTTGCAATTTTCTCTTACCTGAAATATTCTATACTATTTATACCACCATTTTTTCATACTGATCAACACAATAAATTGTGGAAATGTATTAAAATTTTATATTGCTTTGAACTCAATCACTAATAAGACATTTAATTAGTAGAGAGCTAATTAGTATATCATACTCTCACCCTTTTCACAAAAAACTAGTCATATAACCATGTAACTGTGATATGACGGACATAGTTGAACGAACATTAATTTTGCAATTATGGCACAGCAAATAATATAAACATTCATTCGTATGTACAGCAAAAGTTAAATTCAAAATTACATGCAGATATTATAGGATTCACAAATGAAAATCTGCTGAAAAAATATCTCATACTTTCGTCGTCGTCATCTTTCATTTCTATGGACTTCTCTTCTTCACTTTTTGCAGAAGATGCAGCTAAAGCAAAGGAATATTTATTAACAGCCAAATAACAATTAAAGATAGAAATTTACATATCTATATTAGCAAATTTAGAAAAAGGCAACAGCTTTTTCAATGGCATAATTACAGGATTTCTACCTTGCGTGCTTCAATTACCCTCACTTCCTGAGAGTCAGTGACAACCTCTTTCTACACAAATTTTACATCTTAATATACTCATGTTACCCATCTTCAGACCCGCCAACCTTGAAAACGCAAAAGTCCTGTAATTTTCCCACGAAAATCCTATAACTTCCTGCAAAAATTCTATAATACATCTATTCTAAAATACCATAATTTTCCATGCATAATTCGCGGAATAGAAGCCAGATAAAGAATTAAATGTAAAATTAGCAAAACATGCGTATAATTTTTTTAATAAGGTAGACTGTGCACGGATGCAACACTTTCTCTGAAAATCAAACACTTTCCTCAAATTTCTCAACATTCCATTAAAGAGAAAATAAAATTTATTCATGTAGATTACAGGACATTTTTTGTTCTCAAAGTAACAAAACGCCAATGTGAAACTTATTGCAGTAAAATGTGCACTTTTGCATGTTTGAAATACTCATGGGTATAAAATATTTATTCTAGAACTCTTATTACATTAAATATGACGAGACATGCCAAATTTTAGAATCTAGAAATATAGAAATACAGATTCGGGGGGGGGGGGGGGGGGGAATTCCCCGCAGACCCAATAAAACAAAAATTTGTTAATTTGTTTCTTTTAACCAAGAAAAAGTGCCTCCTCTCCCTAAGCAGGTCCTGCGTAGCCCCTGAGAAAAATATAACCATCTTGGATGCTATTAGTGACAGATAATCTTGGGCATACAAAATCATTGATGTCATAACATCCTGAAAGCTCAGGGGAAATCAAAAATTCTGATCTAAATGAAATCTAAAATCTGGAGAGCCGAAGGGCAAAATATCCCGAGTCTCCGGCCTAAATCTTGAGAGTTAGCAAATCTGCATTTTATATAGCTTTACTTGTTTTTCTGACATTAAGGATTATTTTATCATGGATGCCAGAGATACACATACTAGAAGTTATTGAGAACCAATGACATGATACAATTCAAGTGATTTAAGTTTTCATTCAGTATAAAAGTTGAAAAAAAAAATACATTTTTTATCTAATTTGTTTTAAATTTCTGAAATGGCAAATTAGGAAAACTTTCAGCCAAAAAGTAAAGGGCTGGAAGAGCTCTCGGCAACGGGATAAGTCCAGTGGCAAAGTTCTGGCATTCATTCATTCAGCCAAAAAGTAAAGAAAATTATCATTAATCTGCAATGTTTCGGTAGTTACATTGCATCCACAAAGCAATAACATTCGCAAATGAGAACAATCAAATATTGATCCAAAATCTGATAAATGAACACATTTTTTACAACTTTTTATTTCATGCCTTTAGAAAAATTAGTTTTAATGAATTAAGGTTAACTGCAATACAGGGATAACATAAATGAATGACCGGATTTAAAAAATTTATATTTTCAAAAATATCACACATAATATAATCAGTGACACATGAAAATACTGAACAGCCTAAGTATTTTTTTTCAGTTACTAAATGTTTGATGTGTGAATCTTTCGTAACCCGACAAGCATCTAATCTATAATAAAGTTTATTCCACACATTTTGGAACCTGTCAAAGGTTCTTAATGCAGCACTAATGCATTAAGTTCATTTTTTATAAATCACCCATTGCAAAAAGAAAAAAACCACTCAATGAACTTAAGGCATCAGAGCCACTAACTGTTCATGAGAAATGAAAGAATTAAGGACCATTGACAATGTAAAACTGCTAAGTGTATGGTATGAAAACTTGATTACAGATTAGATGTTTATCATGTTATGAAAGGTTCAAACATCAAACATTTGTAACAAAGGATAAGAAATTTGGAATATTTGTTTATTTTTATGTATCACTGATTATATCATGCATTAGTTTGAAAATATAGATTTTCAAAATTGGGTCATTCGGAAATTTGATAACTAATTTCCCCACTTGTTTTGTAAAACACCTGAGGGCAGCTTCAGGCAAACAATCACCCTCTCTCTGAAGTCATTAGAATTTATAACAAAATAATCAATAATATTCAATAGAATTCAACTTACCAACAAAGTTCACTTTGGGGGGTGCTGTCTTCTTAGCAGCTGGAGAAGATTTGGGAGAGGTCTTAACTGGCTCTGGTTTACCACCTACAACTTGTGGTTCTGTAGAAGGTATAGGCTTTCCTAATTTTGTATGCAACTTTACAACCTACACAAACAAGAACCCAATCAAATATGAAAAGAAAAAAGTTAAAAACATAGTCATGATATTTTAAGGTAGGTTTACATTATGAGTGCCTCGAGTTTTTCAGGGGAAAATAAATGTGTCTTGAAGGATAGTAAGACTAAACTTTTTTTCCTTGAATGGACGAGTCCTACTGAAATTTGAGGCAAACACTTTTTTTTAAATATGGAAAAGTTATCCTTAAAGTCAAATAAAACAATCAATATGCAGGTAAACTAGCAGAAAATTATTTTTTCAAAAATATCCAGCAAATGTTTCCATTTTTCAGGATGATTGCATATGGACCGACTTACACTTATTTTCACCCGAGTTGAAATCTCTTTTATTTTATCAAGATTACGCATGCGAGGAACAAATACTTTCTTCTGCATTCGAATAATTAAGATCTTAATACATTTAAACCATACCTTCTGATGTTTTGCTCCTCTAATATGAGCAGCATAAGCATCTGATCCAGTGCATGTCACATCACAGAGCTCACAGCGAAGAGTTGTTCCACTGCGAGACACTTGCGGAGTTATTCCTGCTTTAGCTGCAGCCTCTTTTTTCTTGTGCTTTTGACCTTCGAGATGCTCACGATAAGTCTATGGGTAAAGATATAACAAAAATCAGACACGCACAGCTTTGAAATTGTTTTTTTTCACAAGTAGGAAAGAAATGCTACAAAAAAATACTTGGGCATTATGTACTTTTTATGTAAAGTAAAATGATGAAATTCTTATAAAATATTAAGGTTCAATGAAATAATCAGCAGAAAATAAAAATAGAAGAGCAGTATTTTAGAGCAGCAAACTTTCATTTTCGGAGAACATTTTGAAAATGGAACAAGACTAACAATGAACTATATCTGCACAATATAAGGAGTAATATTTTTGTGAAATGCCAAAAATGGTTGGAACGAACAATTCTAAAATTTCCTTCACAAATTAACGCCCATTTAAATTTTTTCTTAAGTATCTTATGTCACTAAAACATGCATTACTGAAATAAAAATTATCACTCTTTTCAAATTAAACACCATGCATACCAAAAAAACCTAGGCAGCAACAATTTCTGCTGCTTGAACACAATTTTTTTTTAATTTAACACATGTAATAAATCTAAAGCGAATATACAGTTGATCCTGCTTATAACGTTCCCATTAGAACATTTTGCCACTTGGTACAACTTATTTACTTTATTTTCGTGTGATCCCAACTCTAAGTAATTCTCATTAAGATTGCCCATTTAATGTGTTTTCCTACTTGCAATGTTTTTTACTACCTTTTTTGAAAAATGTTATAAGCAGAATCCACTGTAATTAAAAGTTAGAGGCACACATTTATATATTTACTAATAAATGAATCTATAAATTCCCTTCTGATTGATTTTCCTTTATTAAAAAAAATGGTAGCTCTTTCAATAATATGATTAAATTTAAGGCAAATTATTTTCTCTTTCTCAGACACTTCTGATTCCCTATTCATATAAATCCTTGCGAAGCGATATTTCCTGGTAGAATGATTTTATTTTCCCTCCCTGATGGTCCACCACTCTGATCTGTCGCCATTTAACTCAGGTGTGGAAATAAATATTTTCACACCTGAATATGAGAGGTATGTCAGATTTGTGTTGGTGAAACTTATCAGTGTGCTTGTGTATGCGCCCAGCATTTGGTGTGCATTGTATTCAGTAGGTGGTGCCATCTAGAACTGCAACTAGATACTTTCTCAAACGAAACAAGTACACATTTTAGAACCCTGTGTAATGATTCTATGTCAGTGAATTTGACGTCTCCCCTCTAGTCCACAGTAAGGGGCAGTAGATTCGCCTATCCCCTCAGTTGCAGCCCTGCATCTATCCTCCAAACTGGTAATGCGTGAATTAAAAACTTAATGCACACATATTTGTGTTGTAGGTCACTGTGATCGCCATGGTAACCAGAGCTTTTTTTCAAAGGAATAGCCAAATGAAAATCGGAAAATCTTAGAAAATCATATTTTTAGCCAATTACCACTATGCAATTGCAGGTCCCAAACCCGGATTTTCATTAAAGGCAAAATTTGTAGAGGGTTATGGGGGTCCATGCTCCTCAAGATCAAAAATTAAAAATATTTTTGTAGAAAATTAAAATATTGAAAAAAAAAACTCATAGTATATGTTAATTTAAAATTCTTTTTGAATGTTAGTAACCCATAATTTCTATGGAAGAAATCCATGTGCCCTTCCAAAAGCCGATTCTGTGCACACACCCATAATTTTCACAATGTGAAACAGTGACTACCACATAGCAGCTACATGACAGAACTGTGGATATTCAACAAAGTTTTTACAGATTCATTCTTTTGTTTTTTCTGAATGATCTCTTGTAAAATATTTTACAATTTGAACAGGCATTCCAAATCCTTTATGACTTTTCAAAAAATGAGCATTCGCAATCTTGTAGGAACAAGATGAATTTACGCCGTATAGACACCGTCTTTGAATGCCAGCAGATAGCTGCGAAAGTACTGTAATTTTAAGTATGTAACCGGAGGGGAGAAAACCCACAGGGGAATAAAAATTCAGAAATTTGAAAATTCTATACACTACCCCTCATTCACAGAAGCAATTAGAAATCTGTCATCTTACTCTTCCACAACCCTGCGTGTATATCAATACAGTATACAAAGTAGTAAAACCACTTTTTTAAGTTTGCGTGACCATAATAGACGGGAAGAAGAAAAGTTGGGAGTTTTTTCCTCCTTGGAACTAGGAAAGGATGCTTGAACCAAATTTTTATGTGTCCTTTTCTAAAATTTCAGGTACTTTTGATGTGCTATAGCACATCATTGGCATCTAATTTTTAAATGCTTTTTTCAACCTCTGAAAAGCAAGTAATATACAGAGGTATGAATCCACAATAAGAAAATTGTTTTTAAACTTTTAATTCATGAATTATACGCAGGGAAACAGATAGGAATCATGACATTCTAGTAAAATCAACTTGAATAATTTTATGTAGGGGGAAAAGTTATATAAATATATATATAGGGGGAGAATATATATATATTTGCAAAATACATACCTCAAAACTCAAAGAAAAAAAAGTAACATACCTGAGGCCCAGCACAACTGATCTTGCAAACTTCACAATAGTGCAACTGCTGAGGTTTAGGTGGTAGCTTTGGTCTTTGCAGTCTCATTGGTCCTTTCTTAAATGACATCCAGTTGTTTGCATGGACCTTGGGACTCGCAACAGCGCTAGTAGTAGAAGACTGAAGTGACTGAACCTGCTGTGCCTGGGCAATAGCAGAAGTTGCAGCTGTTTGCGACACCACTGATGGTTGCTGAACGTACACTGAGGCTGCAAATTGCAAATGATTCACATTTTATTTCAGAATTTCTCACCTATATGGGATATGATTCCCGAAGCCGAATATGTTGAAGAATTTTAAGAAAAGAGTAGAACACATTATGGGAATTTTTACTTTTATCACCAGATGCGCCCTACTCCCCATCTGATACAGACATCAACACGTTGGGAATTTTTTACTGCAGAACATTTCCAATCAGCCAAGGGCTCATTGCAGAACAACGCAAAACATTCTACTCTGGGGAGGGGGATACACATGTACTTAATCCCATTGGAAGTTTTCAAATTGACTTATAAATTGAAAGTAACATAATAAAACTGACTCTCCAACATAACTGGGGCAAAGTTGTGATGGTTAATCAAGAAAAATTTCTGGATAATCAAAAACACACCAAACAGATATATAGTATTTTTTAGCAACAATATTTCTGATGACATGCTTGCTGCCACAACCAACCGAATCCTCAAAAGTGTTATTTACTTGCATTTGCATTGTCTTTTTACCTTTATACAACATTTTTACTAATAAAATTTTAGACACTAGGACACTAGTAATATTGTTTCCATATTTATATATATAAATTTTCCCTTATTTCCTATTTAATTTTTTTTTAATAAGAATGTTTCATTTAGTAAAAACAAGTATGTCAACCCAAAGAAAGCAGCTAACCCCTGTAAATCCCTTTTTTCGAGACTGGGTCACAAGTCTACGAAAGGTTATGAATTACTACTCTGGAGAGAGAACAGCATGTTTTCTAAAACATTTTTACTTTCAGTCGAAAATTATATCAAAAACAATAAAAACAGTCTATATTGATGCAAAGTGATTTTTATAGTTCTGCAGTGATACAAATAACTTTCCTTCCACAACATGACTGAGATTGCAAATAAAACTCAATTTCAAAACGACGCAAAAGTACCTGAATAAGTTGTAGTTGCAGCAGCAGCAGCAGCATTGTTATATGTTGATGTGTAACTAACAGAAGAGCCACCACTAGATGCACCTGAATATAAGCTATACGATCCTGCCTGTGCAGAAGGTGCCTGAGCTTTTGGGGTGGTAGTTGTTGCACGAGCACTGTAATTGGTGGTAGTTGAATACACTGGCTTGTTGCTATTCACTAGAAATAGAACAAAAATAATTTATTTTGTGTAGTGAGGAGCATATTTTGTGTACAAAATTCACATAGAGCAGTTCAAAAATAAACAATTCACCATAACTTGTCTTCTAAGGGCTTAAATCAGCCTGTTAGCATGAAAAACTTAACATCTTCATTGTTTGATTTCATTCCTACCACCATATTTTAACAGTGAATAAGGTACCCTTTATCGAAAATTGGGTCTCCAAAATAAAAGGGTTTATTATACACGGATAGTATTACAGATATGAATAACTCAATTCCTTGAAATTCACGAGAGCAACTCTGATGATACTGAATTAATGTAACTGATTGTAATGTACAGACAAGAGTGATGAGGCACACACTTGATGGCTTCTACAATGAATATAATATCAGATGCCACACTGTACTCTAATTTACCTGGGTTAAAGGTTATTCGAAAAATCTGGGTCCTCTTTCGAGTGAAAAAGTGGGTCCCTTCCAAAAAAATTTTATCTCGAAAAAAATTATGCCCCTGTAATTCACTGGTATCTATGAATTTTCTTCCAGCATGCCCCAAGTCTTTGATCACCTGCTTATATTTCTTCATTGAGACTGAGCAGTAGGTCATGTTCTGGGGTAGAAGAAGATATCTGTGAATCAAGTAATTCATTTCTAAAAATATATTCTATCCAAAAGAAAAGGTTAATTTACTTTCATTGCCTACTAGTAGAAAAAGCTTGCAAAGAAGCTCATTAGCACTGAGAATTTAACATGTGGAATTCCGCACATGTAATAAATCTAAAACAAATATATACAGTTGATCCCACTTATGTTTCTCCCATTTAGTACAATTTATTTTCGTGATCCTTAATAAGTAATTCTCATTAAGATTTCCCGTTTAGAGTATTTTCCTATTCACATTTTTTTATGACGGTTTTTGAAAAACGTTATAAGCAGGATCCACTTTAATTAACAGTTGAAGGCACACATTTATATATTTACTAATGAATCAATCTATAAATTCCCTTCTGATTGATTTTACATTTCGTTAAAAAAATCTTAACACTTTCAATATCTTCAGATCAAATTTAAAGAAAATTATATTCTCTCCCTCCTCTCTCAGATACTTATATTCTGATTCCCTATTCATACTTTGGTTTTCCTGGTAAAATGATTTCATTTTCCCTCCCTGATGATCCACCACTCAGATCTGTCACCATTTAACTGCCACATATTTTCACACCTGAACATGGGAGCTATGTCAGATTTGTGTTGGAGAAACTTAACAATGTGCTTATGTGTGCCCCCAGCATTTGGCGTGTCTTGTGTTCAGTAGGTGGTGCCATCTATCTATCTAGCGTGCAATTAGACTAGATATTCTCAAATGGGACAAGCACACATTTTGGCACACCAATGTAATGTAGAAACAGCAGTTATAAAGGGTGAATTTGGTGCCCCCCCCCCATAGTCCAGAGCCCGGGACACCAGACCCACCTCCCAGTTGCAGCCCTGCATCTATCCTCCAAACTGGTAATGCATGTATTTCAAGTTTAACGTACGCATATTTGTGTTACAGGTCTGTGTGATCGCCATGGCAACCAGAAGTTTTTCTTCAAAGGAATAGCCAACTCAAAATTTGAAATCTTTACGGCAGTATTCACAGACCAAGTTTGATACAATCGCAGGTTAAAGGATTAGCGATCAACACGGATTGGTTAAAATCTTTAATTTAACCAATCCGCTTAGATCTTCAATCCTTTCACCTGCAATTGTAGTTTAAACTGTATCGGTGAATATGGCCATTAGAAAATCACATTTTTAGCCGATTACCAACAGCAGGTTCCAAATCCCAATTTTCATCAAAATGAAAATTAGGGTGTGGGTTATAAGGAGCCTCTCTCTTCTTCCCCCCCCCCCAGATCAAAAATTAAAAATATTTTGTGGAGAATTAAAATAATTTCTTTTATGCTATGTGCATTTAAAATAGTTTTTGAGTGTTACTGATCCAAACCTTCTGTGAGGAATTAGATCTTGTCCCCCTGCAAAAGCAGATTCTGCATACACACCAGTGATTTTCACGATGCAAAACTGACCACCACATAGCAGCTAGATGAGAAAACTGGATATTCAAGGTAGAGTTTCAACAGATTTGATTTTTTTTTTTTTTCACGATAACAGGAAGTTTTAAATTTTAATGGGCATTCCAATCCTTTACGATTAAAAAAAATGCACATTCGCAATATTGTAGGAACAAGACGAATTTACGCCATATAGACGCTGTCTTTGAATGCCAGCAGATAGCCGCAGATGTACCGTAATTTTCGGTATGTAACCGGAAGGAAGAAAATCCGCAGGGAAAAAAAAAAAAAAATCCAAAAATTTTACACTTACATGGCCCCTCATTGAGGGAAGCAACTAGACATCCCTCATCTTATTCAACATGCGTGTATATCAATACAGTACAAAGTAGTAAAACCACTTTTTCAAGGTTGCGCTATCATGATACAGGGTAAAAAAATTGTCAGAGCAATACAACTTTCATCTGGCCAACCCTATGGTATCGCGACAAAAGGAATAACGTCACCAGAAGACTGGTCAAATGTGTAAATAAAAGTTACATATAATTTTATTTGCAAGCCTTTTCCCCCATAATTAATCTTTAAAACTTAAATCACCTAAACCTCTGAGTACAACAAATAATTAAATGCAATTATGTTTTTTTCCGTTATGAAGTCAATTTACAACAGCAAAAACTGACAAATGAACTATTTAAACTATGCAAAGAAAAGAAAAAGATATAAAAAGAATTGAATACATAACAAACCACTTGGATAATGTGCCGTCTCCGTGGTAGAATATGGAACCTGAGCTTGATAATAAGTTTGCTGCGTCTTTTCATAACTTGTTTGCTGAAATTTTTTGAAAATTTAAAATAGTATACAACTTATGTCAAAACTAAATAAAATATTTAATTTTGTTGAAACTTCAGCTGCTCAGTTAAATTCTCAAAAGACAAGCTTCTAATCATGGCATAAACAGGACTTGAGAAATCCCATGGCAATCAAAAAATTAGTATTGACATCTGTAATTCTCTTAATGCAATTGCTGAATTAGAGTAAAAAATCATAAGCCTTAGTAATGCTAGTTCTGCTAAAAATCCTAGCCTTAGTAATTAGGTTATAAAGCACTGGAAAGGGAGAAACCATGAGACAAACCATGTTTACTATTTTCTACCTGAGAAATAATCACCTTTGCACTTCTATTCTCAATGTTCTACCAACAAAAAATTTCCCTTTCTATTAATAATTTTAAAAAAACCCTAGTACAAAATTTTGATTTCATGACATCTTCCAAAATGGGACAAGAGTAAGTCCATTGAAAAGGCAAAACACAAAAGCATTTAGGAAAAGTCCCCCCCCCCCCAAGGAAAAACGATTAGCTCCTACGAAATTACATTTAATTAACATCTAATTTTTTAATTGGTCAACAATGGATATTGATCAAAATTAGAAATGTAAAAAAACCCTTTTGAAAAATATTACAAGGTTTTTTTGAAGGGGCTGTGGCCATCCAAAGTGATCAGGTTTTGACACTAAAGATTGTAAGTGGCTCAAGTATTTTCACAGCCAAGAGTGACGAGAAAGAATGTGATCAGGAGATAACTGATGTACCTCAGGGCTTAACAAATTGGAAAAAAAAAAATTCAAACACCCGAAAAAATTTTTGAGCCAATTTCTGGAGCTCAGGGAAAATCGGTCAAAATTTTTAAAATAAATCTTAAAGGGCTTGGAGCCCCTAGGCACCGGAACCTAGGGGCTGAGACAATTTGAGGCCCCCTTTCCACAATAATTTCTGAAAAAAAAAAAAAAACCAATGCAATGCACCCTCACAGGGCCGCAACTAGATGCCTGGTCAGCCGGGGCAAGCACACATTTTGGCACCCCCTTGTAATGTTGAAGGAGAGATAAACGGATGAAATTTTCACACCCCCCCCCCCGGTCCGGCACACAAGACCAGCCTGCTCTCTGCCACCCTCCCTCTGTAGCATACACCCAAGTCCCATATATACAAGACAACCAAAATCTCTTTTAGCCCTCCCAATCTTTTCTTCATATATATATGTCAGTGCTTGTCCACACAAATATAAATTCAAAAGATTTTATGCTGTCCTAATACTCCAAATTATCAGAGATAAAAAAAATTAGTACCAGTGTCTATCGCCACAGCGACTTGGCATTTGTCAAGCCCTGGAGTACCATGCCCATTAAAGGGTCAAGGATAAAACATTTTAAAGATGAAAGGAACACTTCCTTGTTCAACACTATAGAATGATACATTATACTCACATACTAAAAATCAAAAATGAAGGCTACAATAAATTCTTCTCAAAAACATTAATATCTGACAAATTATTGATTTAATCTATTCAGCAAAAAATAAATTCCTTGCTAAACTACTGCAATGAAACCTGTATAAAGCAGTATGTCACAGACAGAAATAATTAACCTGTTTTATAAAACAGTCAAAAGTACACATGATAGCACTAATCACCTCAACAGGACTATTTCAATATCATTCAAGACAGGTTTACAGTTCTTCAAATATAATTAAAACTCTAGAAAGACTGGCACAATCTGATTTTTATTACTCAAATTTTTGATAAAGAAATTTCAATCTATGAAATTTTTAATATGTATAGCACATTAAACATGAAATTTCAGTACACTGTCAAAAAAAAAAAAATGCTTGCACTTGCAGCAACATTTAAAACTTTCTTGATTCTTGCAACTAGACGACTTAAAACCTGCACCTCAGTGATTCCTTAAGGTAATGCCACAGCTGAAATTTTAATGGAGGTAAATGCTATAATGAAGGTAGTCAGAGGCATGTCGTTTCTAATCAGTACATCACAGTATTTTAGAATGCCGTCTGAGTGCCTGAAAGTATCAGGTATTCAAATTTCCTTAACTTGAATAATTTTCGTAATTATCAAGTTCTTTCATTTCTTGTATAATGGCATAGCTGCCAACTATGAATTAGAATATGAAATGAATTAAAATTTAAAAAAAAGGGTTAGAGTACGGATCCAAATTACAAAAATAAATACACTCAAACCTGTTTTTGTGCGTTTTTTTTTTTTTTTTGTGAGATTTCTTATGTGCAGTATATGAAAATTTCAATCAAATTAGAACATAATTGATGAAGTTATCAATAAAAAAAAATAGTCGGTTTGATCGGCCATTTAGTGTTTTCGATTTTTGATATTTCATCACATCGTTACACTAGGCATTGGCGGATGTTTTAATACTTTCAGTGAAAATGATCTTGTCGAAATGATTCAGGATGAAACTGTAAGGAATGATGGCATTATAAATTTCGTAACAGATGTTACTGATGGGCACGAAGAACCCGATTATATGACAGCAGATAAAATCTATGCAGGACTACAACTTCACAGTAAATTAGGTAATTTTCTTGCAGTCGATGCCAATATTCTGAAAGAACTTCAAAATTACAAAAAGAGCTGCAATCTCTGGCTACCGAGACATATATAAGCGTCTAGTGAAACAATAGTCGTCGCAAAAACTGATCACAGACTACATGGTAACTGAAAAAAAGTCAACTCTAAACGAGTGCGAGGTAGTATCTTCAAGTGACGAAAGTGATTTTGAACCAGTTTACCACAATAAAATTCGCATATTGTCAGACTAAAAAGAATAATGGTTATACATTTTGAAAAGTTTTATATGTGTAAAATAAGTACATATATAAATAAAATATTTTAAAATATTCGCATGTGTATTTTCTAAATCAGATTCCAAAAGGTACGGCAAGATTCCAAGTAGCAGATAAGCCTCGTGTCTTGATTTCGTTTAAAAAAGCAATTCCTAGTTATTTCGTAAGGTTTTTAGTCATTTTCTACGTGATATTTTTTAAAACGGTCCCTATCCACCGCACAAAAACAGGTTTGAATATATAAAAGGGATATTTTCTTTAACAAGAGCAAAATTATACGGGTTTCATAATATTTTGACTTCGGTATCTCAAATTTAAATGTTCATAGAATTCACCTTTTTCTTCAACAATGCTGGTAAGGAAAAAAGTAACATACACAGAATTTAATTTCTATATACATCTTGGACACTGAACTGAAAGCTTACTTGTTGCCTCGCAGCATAAGGATAACTACTTGCATTGTGGCTAGCCGGCTGGTAAGTCTCATAAGTAGGCTGACTAGAACGTTGAGTGGCTGCAGCAGCAGTTGCAGTCTGATAAGGCTGCGCTGCATGTTGAACGGTGTAGCCAGCAGCAGCAGCAGCCGCTGTTCCCGTGGAGTAGTTAGGCTGAGCTGGTGTCGAACTCCTAGAAATATATATTATATTAATTTATATGCATGTCCACAATCCACATAATCAACAACTTATTTGAAACAGCTATAGTACAATATTCAGGACTTGTCGAATCCCCCATACTAGGTGACCATGACTATTATTGGCTTCAGCAGCAAATTTTTACACATAGAATTTATATTAAATTGGGGTGAATATAAATTTTTTGAAATTATGTCAAAGCACAGCTGTCAACTTTGGAGAGTGGGAATCAAGGAAGTTTTCACACTAATCCGAATTCCATATAAAAATGAATATAAAAAAGATGTTCATTAATATAAAAGTAAAAAAAAAATTTATTTTCACTCTTAAAAAACATGGCATTGCGCAAACCATCGCCAACTACTAGGTTGAATAACCTGCTATTACTGCTCTCAAATCAAAACTTGCCAAAAAAAAAAAAAAAAAAGTGCCATCAGGCCAGAAACATGACAAACTGACACAATGAGACATATGGTAAAAGCAAATACAAGTCATTTTGCCAACTGTGGATGTCAAAATGTAGAATCAACGCTAACTAAATGGTAAAGTTGTCTTTCTCCTAAAAATGTAATTTTATGTTTTTGAGATTGGAGGCAGTGATTACGATTTATATTACATTTGTGATGTCAGTTTGGAACAAAAAAAAACAAGTTTTTTCCTCCCGGATTCATCGGGAATAATCCCCCCCCAAAAGTTATAGAATATTCAAAAAAGTCATCAGTCAAAAGGCAAGAGATAAGAAGAATAGTGGAGATGGAACAGCAATTCGAGAGACTTGGCAGTTATGTCAAAGTGTTAAACATTTTTGGATCATTTTTCATGAAAAAATATCTGGCTTTGAAAAATTTTGCTGGAGCCCGAATTGTTTTTTTTTCTTTTTCATTTTCAAACACTGGTATAATTCCCTTCCCTTGACTATTTTTCAAAATTTCTTTTATGGGTTATTTTCTCAGAAACAACATTGTCACCTTTTATTTCTACAGGGGTTTGTTATACACAGCATTCTTAAAGCAGAATGTTTTGCATTGTTCTGAATGAACCCTTGGCTGACTGGAAATGTCATGCTATATATAAAAATCCTCCACAATAGCTGAGTTTTTTTTTCCAACCTTTTCTCAAAATTCTTCTATTGTTATACGCCCCGAATTTTGGCAAATTCTGCTTTGGGACATTTAGTCTCCCGTTTTTTTTCTATATTTTTAATTTCTAGCTTAACCTTTTAAATTAACATAGTCCTTTTAGTTTTTCCTTTCTATTGCTATAGTATAAGGTATGTTGGCACTTTTCTTCCAGGTTTGCAACTTCCTTCTGTCCAATATCATATCCCATATTTTCAGGCTTCTAGATTTTTTTACTACTACTGTGGTTATCATCTGAAAGTGATATCAAACCCCCCCCCCCCCAAGGTATCTAGGAAAGACCACATTTTAATAGCTGTTAACATTTTAGCCTTTTTTGTTACTTTCATTCAGGGGTGGGAAGTGACAAAGTCCATTTCGGAGCAGCAAAATTCAAGATTCGAAGCAGTTTTGGAGCAGCAAATTGAGGATATGGAGCAACAAAATATTGGAGCAACGAAATTAACAATATTTTCATTAACCTTCACCCCTTTTCAAAATAAAACTGCACTGTCTTTTGTTATCAAACATCTTTTCAACAGCTTGTTTTTTGTTTTTGGTGTTGCACGCTTTTGACACCTTGTTTGAAAGAGTGGCTGTCATAACATTTTTCGCACCAGTCTATTTAAGATGATTTTTTCTTACTGAGGGCACTATTTGCTGTCTGGAACAGCAGCCCTTCGGAACAGATGCAGTATGGTCCGCCACGACTTTGGCGACTTTTTTCTCGCGATAAGTCGCCAAGACCATCATAATGCTTCTCTGGGTTGCCGTATTTTTTAACACTTTTCCGGTTTCGTTGGGTGATACTAGATGGCGCTAGCTTCAACAAACAGGATTTTTCTTTTGTTCACCGCGTTTTTTCAAAAATTCTAAGCAGCCGTTGTTCCATTTCCAGCGCGTCTCTCTCTCTCTCTCTCATTATTATTCCTCCCTTCTGTAGCTCTAGTTATTTGGATTATCTACTGCTCAGGTTGTATCATACCATTTTATTATTTCGTTGTATTTATTAGTTATTCATCCATTGCCATGCCTTCTGTTTTATCGGTTTATTATTTAAAATGAACCTACAGAATTTTTCATGCCCGGACCCGTTTACTTAAAGAAAAGGGTCCGGGTTTTAATTTTAATGCATAAATATTTATTTATTCAACATGCCCGGATCCGTTTATTAAAAAAAAAGGGTCCGGGTTTTAGTTTTAATGCATAGAATATTTATTTATTTATTCAACATGCCCGGATCCGTTTATTTAAAAAAAAGGGTCCGGGTTTTAGTTTTAATGCATGGAATATTTATGCCCGGAATTCCTTATGCCCCGATCTTTTTATTATTAAAAAAATGGGCCAGGTGTAATTTTTTTTTAACTGATATTTTTTTATATTTTTATGCTTGGTGGTTTCTATTATGTTTTGCACGCTTTTTTTTCGGCGTCCGTAGTGTCTGACGGCCTTGGCGACTCTTCGTCGGGCCATCAGACATGTGTGGCGCCAAATAATCGCCAAGTGGCGGACCATACGACAGCTGTTCCCAGCCCTTCAAATGGGCTAAACATTTTCTAGTCTTTATAGATATTATAAATTTTCTATATCAAGTTTTCAATTTGTTTATACTCAGAAATTGCTGCAAAATGGGAGAAAATTTCGGAAGAATCAACACGATGGTTAGCGATTCAGCACTCATTATTTGGCGATTTGACACCTATTATTCCGCAACATTGGCGATTTAACGCTCGTTATTCGGCGACATCGACAATTTAACGCTTGTTATTCGGCAAAGTTTCTAAATTAGCAATCATAATTCGGCGGACAAGCTCTTTTCCTTCCCGGGATATTTTTTTTCACGAAACATCGGGATTTGACGCAATGACGATCGACTACATTAAATTCTGCTGCTTCCAGTGGCGACTTTTTTTTTGAAAACAGAAACTGACTCGCATTTGCGCTTTAAAGCTGAAAGACCATTGCGAACCATCTTCAGCTGCACGATCATGGATATTATTGGGGTTCCGCGATGGGGTTCGGCCCAATAGTTTAAATACGGCGATAGTTGAAGTACAGTGGAATAAAACACGCTCTTTTTGGAAAGAATCGTTTCGCGGCAAGCAGGAACAAAAATTTTTCGACGCCCTTTCCGAAATTCCGGGCATACTGAAGCAAAATTAGCTATTTGGCGCAGAAAAATACGAAAATACCCTATTGGAGCAGGATGGCGCAAGATGTTAATTTTGGCACAGAGTTCCCACCCGTTTCATTTTTACCAGTATTGTACATACCATTTTTTCAGCATCTACACTTTTTCCTGTTGACATATGCGGAACAGCTTCAGTATAAGGGACACGCCAACTTAGCGACGTCTTTACGAAGATAAGTCGCCAGCGCTGACGCGCTGTTCTGCTGGGTTGTCAGTGTTCTAAAATATTCTTTGTTAAAAAAGATGGTGCTGGATGTTTTTCTGTGTTCCTAGCGAGTCTTTTGAAATTTTCAAACGGGTCTTCTCCCTCTGCATTCTTTCTTTTCTTCTAAATGACGTCACCTTATAGCCGTGGCGTTTTGAATGATTTGAAAAACCGTTAGGAGATTATATATACAGAAGGAAGAGAAAATGATCTAAGGCAACGTGTGGTTCGGATTTAATTATTGGATATCTCAGGTTGTATACCTTTAATGTTTTCCAATATTTATTCTTTTCTGCATACAGGATGCCCCGTATCCTTTTTTTTTCATTAAAAAGAATCGGGATTCTGGTAAGAGTCCAGGTTTTAATTTATATATAATACATAGAATATATTTATTTATACAAGATGCAGGACCGTTGTTTATTTAATAGTAGATACCTTATGTTGTTTTGATGATTAGTCTTAGTGATATTTTTATTATAATTATGCTTGTTGGTTTTAGCATTTTTATGCTTGCTTGAGCGTCAATAGCATCCCACAGCATCATATCATTTATTAACGGACCCAGAAATCTCCAGATCTTATTTATGTTTCCATTTCTGTTGTGTTTCATGATATTTTTCATATTGTTTTCTATGCTGGCGATTTTTTCTGTGCCCGTAATGTGTCTAACGGCCCTGGCGACTTTTGATGGGATCTGCAAAAAAGTCACCAAAAATTACCAAGCTGCCCCGTTATACCGAACCTGTTCTGACATCTGAAAACAACTCAATTCCACTCTTGGGGATTATAATATAGTTGTTCCCATCCATAGTATTTCTTGGCGATATCTTCCCAGGGGTCTGTTTAGACTTTTTTGTAAGGTCCCATTTTTTTGTGAAAAGTTAATTTTGCGAAAAATAAGTTTTTTTGTGATATGATATATTTCACAAAATTAAATTGTAAATTTCATTTTGTGAAGGGTCTGAAAAGACCTAAACTTAAACTGTACAGACCACTGCTTTGCTCAGCACAAGTCCCACAATACATGACTCCATTTTCCTCTTAGCAACTTCTTGTCATGCTTTAGGAGGTTTCTCCCGCCAGGGGAAAATATGATTGATACATAGTCGAATAGCAGTATACCTGTTTACGATGATGAAACCTACGATGCTGGTGATAAAAATTGTAAATGTCACAGAATAGACAGGGATAGCAAGTTGGCTTGAGATATACAATGCACAATGAAAAACGTTTAAAAAGCCAAAGCGCCAATGTAATCGGTTGACAAAAAAAAATTGCCAAACTCGCCACAACTCTACTTAACGAATCTTACCCATACTTTTGGTTTTCAATACGGTTTAAAATAGTGTTTACGAAAGTGGACTGGGTCCAATAGAAACTACAGGTAAAACATCCTATAGGGCGACTTCATTGGGGGGGGGGGGGAATTAGGAAACACTTTCGGAAGGGGGGGGGGCAACAGAACAAAGTTCGGGAAAAAGACACATTTATTCCCAATTTCGGTCGCCGTAGAGTTCTTGCCCTGCATGGGTGAGAAAAAAGTGGTTCATCCTCACAATCCTTATAAACCCTACAATGAAAGCTTGCGATACATTTCACGTGATTTGTCAACAATGGCACATAAATGAGAATTGCATCGAATTAACGATATCGCGCTCAATAATCACTTTGAGTAGGGTGAAACTCGCAACTGTTCCGCAATATCGCTTTGAAGGACGAATGCGACATAGGCCTACCATATATACAAATGGCTTAGCCCATTATTTGGCCCATGCATACAGAATAGCAATATCCCGTTATGTTTCCAATGAGAAACCATTTATATCGAATTATTTTCATCAAAACGGTACATTTTGAAACGGAAAAATCATTCTAATCACGTTATATAACCCTTGCCATTGCCGCAGCGCCATTTTGAACCGGCGATTTACAATACGCCCCAAGTCGAACACTGTATTTTCAAATAAAAGAAACTCAAAAGTTATAACTCGGCGAAAAATTGGATAAGTTATTAGGATATGATTCATAATTAAAATAATTACCCATATTGGGTTCCTCCAGTAGTAAATCCAAAATAATTATTAGCCGCCATCTCCAAATTCACATACAATGCAGATGGCGTCTTCAATCTAATCGGAAACCGACTCGTCATGGTTGTAGGTAGTTTTTTTTACTTCTACCTTCCTTTTTCTCACCTTCTGCCGCATCCATGATTTGTTTTGGATTCCTATCAATTCAGTAAATGCTGGCTATCAGATTTTGGTTGATGATAAAATATTCAAAAATTGATGGTTGTTTCAATACTATGATTTAAAATTCTTTTGCTTTTACGGAAGTTCGATTTTTTTTTTCTTTGCCAATTTTAAGCACGTAATAACCTAGGTTGCCATCTGTTGAGTAATTTTTAAAGTTACTAATAAGGGTATCACCTTATAGCTAAACTTGACTATATCTTATTGACATGGATGCGGGACTTTAAGATGGTCAAAAATGGAAATTGTCAATTATCACTGATGGGCGTGAAGAAAACATTGGGGTGGGGGGGGGGGAGGAGTGAAAGTTGTCAGTCATTCCATGTATACGCGACTCAAGCGCGTACGCACGAGGCAGGGGAAATGTGTTGCATTGTACATTCATCTATTATTGGGAAAGGGGACTGAAATAGCCTCAGCACCCCAATAAATTTTGTGAGAGAAGCTGCCTAGGCGGAGATAGACTTGGAAGTCTGGGGGCCACGATGATGATGATGTCAATTCATATATGTATGTATACATTAGATCAGTCAATTTCACCTTCGGTGCCCCCTCCCGTATCTCCTCCCACGGGAAGCTGAAACCTTCCCCCCCCCCCTCACTCATGGGAGCTAAACTTGACGCAGGGCCGCAACTAGACACTTGCAGTGCCGTCTTAAAGCATGGGCCCACCTGGGCACGGTCCGGGGGCCTCAAAAAAAGAGAAGCCTCACAAAAATGAGGATTTGGTTGAAATTTTCTAGAATTTATCTCCAAAAACCAATTGACCCGGCAGCCCACGATGCTCTTAAGACGACCCTGGACACTTGGTCACCCGAGGCAATCCCTTGGTCACCTTTGTATTGTTGAAAGAAGGGTGAATTGTGGCCCCTTCTGGTCCAGCGCCAGGGTAAAAGACCCAGTTGCGGCCCTGACTGCACGAGCAAATCGGTAAAGTAAAACTTGCATGGGGGCCCCTCACTTCCTGAAGCAGGCTAGAATGTTTAGCCCCCCCCACCCCGAATAGATAATTTATTGCCTGAAAAAAATGATGAGAATGGCCCTAAGGTTGAAGACATGGCCTTCCCAAGGACGCACAGACCAACCATGGCCCAGGGCCGCCTTAAGAGAACCATAAGCGCTGGGCCAAGGGATTTTTCTGAGGCCCTCTCTACCAAGCAAATTTACATGCATACTCCTCGAAAATTTCAACTATATTTCATTTTTGTGAGGGCCCCTCTGCCCTTGACACCCCCTGGCAGTGTCCGGTAATAAGGGTGAATTAAGACGATACTGCCATGACCCTAGCTCTGTCCCACCCTCACAAGGGCAGGGCTGACATGGCTGTAACCCTCTGGTCCCAGGACGATTCTTCTTTTTTTTTTTTCACTCTATAAATTAACTATCGACGATGAGCCCGCCAATGATTCCAGACTAGGTGTCGGGCTGCAGCATGCTGTGGGGGGATGACTGGAGCCCCGTCAGCCCCACTCTTGTGAGAGCCATGGAAACTCATCGTGTTGGAATTAAAAAAAAAATTAAAATAACATAATATTATAAAAAAAAATTATCCGAATGTGATGATTCCAACGATATTTCTCTGATTGTTGTAGCTCGCGTAGCACTGCTCACTTTCATTGTCGTCCGAGCAGTCGGTGGTCGGGACGGATGTAGGCCTATGACTTCGCCGCCTTTGCTTTTTTTTTGTTCCAGTTTGATTGTTTGATATTGACCACCAAAATTGCAGAACTAAAATTTTCACCCCAGGTTATAGCCTGCTCAGTCTCTCTCCCCCCTTCCGTGTGATTACGTCTCTGGGGGAAGGGGGGGGGATGGGCAATGAAGTTGAACCGTAACCCGCTTCGCTCTTAATATAAATACTCGGTTGAACATAGTAACTTAAATCGTGCCAAAATAAATATGACAATCTTAACCGAATGAGCCCGGCCACGTTCTGGATACAGGATATCAGTACGATAATTTTCGAAAACTGGTATGAAAAATAGCAGTGAGCTAAATAGGGCCGAACATAGGCGTACGCAGAATTTTCTCAAGGGGGGGGGGTTCAATTTTTTTTCTTCTCGGGGGGTAAAGCAAAATAACGCTATAATCTCGACTTGGGGGGGGGGGGTTACAACCCCAAAAAACCCCCCTGCAAGCCAATGGGGCCGAACATCACTTTGCCCGAGGCTCAATCAGGCCCTCATTTGGGGGGGTCGGGGGGGACCGCTGCCCCCTCCCCGGAATTTGAAAATACACTAAAAATGATATATATATATATTGAGTACATGTTCTTTGCCGCCCCCCCCCCCCGGAAAAAGTTGAAATGACTTCCCTGGGCTCAATACCTAAGCAAGAAGAGGGGGGTGGGTTCTGGGTGTCCAGTCTCCCTTCCGAAGTAAGAAAATGACTGATATACAGTATACGGCAGTGGTTTTCAATCTTTTTTCATTCACGGCGCCCTTGCCCTGTTCATGGTTTATGATGTACCGCAAATTTTATGTTTCGTAATTTATTGGTAAAGATAAGACTATATATGGTACCTTTTCTCTCTAATTTTTTTTTAATTTGCAGCTAGAAAATAATAATAAACTTCAAATGATATATATATATATATATATATACACACACACATATAAGATGTCAAATATCGCAGTTCATTACTCACTTTCTCTCCTCAGAAACACTACAGATTAATTTCTCATTTCTGTTCATAATTATTTATCAAGAATTATTATTATCATTTTCAGTAAAACCTCTCTTGCGGACCCCGGTGAGGCAAAAAAAAAAACTCTGTAAAAGACGTGTGTCCGTTAATTAGGGGTTTGAAATGCATACTTTTATTATACAAGAGAAAATTATTACTTGTCCGTAAAAAAGGCTTGACCACATCTCAGAATTGTCCATTAAGAGGGGTTTTACTGTATTATTATTATTAAGAATTTCAGAAAGAACTTATCGATGTTATGAGAAGGCGCCCATAGTTAGAATTATTGAGAAATGCATAATAGAAAAAACACCATTCCTCAAAACGTTGCTGCGTAAAGCTGAAATTCTTAGCAAAAAAAAAAAAAAATTACAACGAGCTATCATTTATTAGTTCGTTATTTTCGTCAATCATCGGTATTTCTTCCGATACCAGATTCAGTTCGATGCCACGTGGCCCAGCATTTATAGCTGACATCTTTCGCTGATGCTGTTTGACCCAGCGGTGCAGTGGCGTGTAAGGAAAATCGCATTCATCTCTATCGCTGCTGTCACATTCCACGCTCTGGAGAGGCGCCATTGAGACTTCATCCCAGTCGTTCTTATTAAGTTTATGGTTTTCAAGAAATTGGTCTACATTAGCTTTAGCCAACTCAGATGCTCTTTCCTATAAACAAGGGGGGGGGGGAAGAAATACGTTATTGTACGTAGGAGAATTCTCAGAGGATGTTCCAATTTCAGTTAGCACCGCGAAATAGGAGAAAATGATAGATTGTTCAAACAATTTTTTCATAAACCGAAACAATTTCGAATTCTGTTCTGAACCGAAAACATTTTTTTTAACTGTTTCAAGAAGTAGTACCTGAAGTCTTTTCAACAAAATACTCTTTTTTTTATTTTCTAAACTAATTATTATCCCTCTTATTCATAGAAAGAAATCGAACTTATATATTACAGTCACCTTAACAAATTCAGATGTACGAGGGCCTAATCATTTTTTGGGGCTCTTTGAGTCTGGCTCATGAATTGATAATCTTTTATATGCCCTGTAATAAACATTTTAAATAGTTATGATGCCCGTGTTGGTCCCACCCATGAAGATACCGCTGCCTATTATTTATTTTTCCATTTGTTATTCGGATATTCAAGTGTTTTCGATTCGATGTAATATTTTAGCAGATTTGCAACCTTTCCCAATTCATCAATCTTTCTTTCAAACCGTGCACAACTCAGGTCTATCACTATTTATGGTCGATTTACTACTTAGTGAGTGGTGCCGGAGGTGTAACTGTGTGTGTGCCTAACAGTCTGAGTGCATATATAGTGTTGTGTTTGATTTTTCAGTGCTGCCATCTATATTTCAGAAGGGAAGTGAGTGATGTGTTATGACTGAATTACATTTGTGCTCTTTGTAGGTCTGTTGCTCTCTGTGGCGAGGCTTTTTAAAGGGGAGATCGGCTCGCATTCACGCCTTGAAGTTGGGAACCATAGAAAACCATCTTCAACCGACCACAAAAGGTGATGCCAACAGCACGCGGTGTTCCCAGGTGGCCACCCTCCCAAGTACTAACTGTGCCCGATGCTGCTTCACTTCGGTGATCGGACGAGAACCGGTGTTTTCAGCATGGTATGGCCGTTGGCAACCCAATTCATCAAGAAAAATAATCATTCAGTCCCAGTTTCCTCATTTCTGATGTGGAAGGTGAATGGTAGCACCATAGGCGTATACTTGTATCTGGCCTATATTCCCCCCCCCCCAAACATAAGCCACCATCTTCATAGTAACCTATGGAAATATTAGGTTTGAGCTCCCCCTTCCAATAATTCTGAGCCCTCAAAATATTTCCAATAACTTTACGCCTATAGGTACGCCCTGAGCACATAAAGTACGTGGCATTTACATGCTTGAACTGGTGCGTTCACGATGCACATTCCCAACACAACTCACTTTTTTCCATCTGGTTAAAAACGGTACTTAATCACCTCCGTGGGGATAAGACAGAGATTGAGCGTGTGGTCAGTAAAGTCAATAACATAACCATATAATGAAAACAGATGGTAATAATTATTACATCTGTAAACATTATACGTATTAAGATGTATTTGCGTACACAATATTTTCATTATTATAAATATAGTCCTTTATATGCATTCGAATTATATGTTCGAAAATAAAACACGAAAAGCATTAACTGACCTGCATTCGCTCTTCCAGTATTTGTCTTTCGGTTGCTCGGTACAAAGCTAGGTAGTTGCTGTGATGGAAAGTAAGTCTGTCGGTACATCGGGCGCACAGAATAACTGGGACATATTTGTGCATGATGAAAAAAAAAAAATCGAAAATTACTAGATTATTATTATTTTATCTGGTTAAAAAGTGAATATCTACTAAAAGAAAAAAATTTTCTTCCCCCTTCTTTTCCTTCAACGACATTTTTAATTCACTTTCTTAGATAAATTCATCAGATGAAATTCAGCGCATACAGGCAAACAGCAAGAAAAGTTGAATACTATCTGAATTTTCACTTGATATTGAGATTAATTCATTTCTTTATTTCAATTGCTGTATTGCGTATTCGAATGTGTTTTGCTTGAACAGCGGATTAAATAGAAGTAAGGAATTGAATAAAATTTTATTAAATTTAATAATTAATATCAAAGAAAAAAGGCATTATACATATGCATTTCAATTACGTTATTTTGTTTTCTATTTCATGAAATTATGAGTGAGGGGACTTTAGAATTCACCAGAGAAACTTGAAAACATAAATAATACTCGGTTTTTTCCAATTGATTTGGAAGCAGTTTAAAATATCAAGATGGCAACCGTCGAAAACAAAATTCATGTCTCACCAATGAATACCGCGGCAACTAATGAGGCAAGGAACACCCAGCTTATGATCTGAGATACAGCGACCAACAACCTGTTCTCTTCAGATTTCTGGATACACGGTGCATTGGACTTGAGGCATACGTAGTAGCTGCCATAAAAACGTTTTCAAAGTATAATAAATATGGGTTCAAATACAAAGAAAAAAAAACATTGAATTAGAGGAGAGGAGAAAAAATACTCCCTTTTTTTTTTTCTTTAAATGCATTTACATGAAAGATTGATCATCTGATGTAAAAACTCGCATTCTCAAATTGCTGAAACTCTGGAGGAAATGCTGAATTCAGTTTGAGGAGTCACAGGCAGATATCGAAACAAAAAACCAAACTGCCGAAAAAATTCTTTTCTTTCAAGACACATTTCTATGAAAATTTCATCATAGGGAGCTAAATAAAAATGCTCATTAACTTTCGGCTTTTGAAAACACTAGCCACGACCTTAGAGGAAGATAGTCCACGTAATTACTAACAACGTGACAAATATCATTGCAGTGAATATCTTTTACATTTATTGTTATTATTTATCGACTGGGGTTTATTGTAAAAAAATAGAAATAAACTGGCTTCACGAGCCCATACTAATCGATTGCGAAAACTGTTTCCGTTTCTCGTGAATTCCACATCTGACACGAATCGCTATCATTTAACGAAACATTGTCCTTGATATTTTCCATTACAGTGTATCATGCACCGGATATAGCAATATTTACACGTAAATTGTGAACAAATACACATTCAATGTTCACAACAGGCAAATTTTCCAATGAAGTGGCTGGGGCGGAAATACCCATAACAAATGTGGGTGGGATGCCATTTAATTTCAAATTAGGCCTGTTAAGTTACTAGTTAATTGGAGGTGTACGTAATAATAATCTCTGTGTACTCGTAATAATATACAATGAATATTAATGGAGGGGAGAGATAAAATAGATCACTTAACTCTTAGCTGGGACCGTGCATATATATATTTCTGTACAATCAAGGTTCGACAGACAACGTTCCAGGGCTGTAGCCAGAAATTTACTCGGAGAGGAGGACAACTGGCATTTCGTGGGGGAGGGTGAAGTGATAGATCAACAGACAAAAGCATGTTATTTTCTATGTATCAGCCATTTAACGATACAGGATCTAATTCTGAGTGCTTTGTGCGGTGCATACTTGCCATCCAGAAAAGCCACAAAAATCCAAGCTGCAGGAGCCACAACTGCTCTTCCTACAATTATGACCCAGTTCCTTGAAGACCTGAGGAAGCCGTGCTTAGCCGATGGAGATCGGTGAATGCAACCATGGCAGAGCTTCCATGTCAAGCTATTGACTAGGATGCCTGTTTTACAAATAAAAATATTACATACTTTTAAGTTGTATCAAATAATCACTGGGAAAAGAATTCGAGCAAGTTTCGAAATGTTTTTTGAGATATATCATTAAATATATCCAAGTTTAATAAATTAATCATCTCGGCAGCCAACAATCCGCAAAATTTTGGCTATTGGAATCCATAAGATCGAAATCTAATGACTGATTAACTTCTGAACAACGCCTTTATATTTGTGGGGTATCTAGTGCACCCGTACCGTGTTATTCATTCGAACACACACCACCGGTGTGTGTTCGAATGAATACGTGTATTGGTGTATATAAAGTACAGAACTAATACCGTGTTATTACATAAAAAAAAGATCATGGAAGAACACAATTCAAACTTACCAACCACCAGAAGGATGAACGCTGGACCAATAAGAAAACTCAGTCCGTAAGCAAAGGCGTTAGGTTGAATGCAAGGACATTCGAACGCGGCATTTCGGAATGCCTGTTCACCGCCTAGAGTCAGAATAACCAACAAGCAATTTGCGAAGGACAAGTGGTGATCTTGTAGGAAAGTTCCAAATCTTTGAAAGATTCCACCAGTTATATTCACGCTCATTTTTCCTCAAGAATAATAAAATTTTAAAGTCATTCTTGGCTGAATTCTCGACACGTTAAAAACAAAAGTTAGTGAACCCAATAATGCTCCACGTAAACAATATACATTCAAATAGAAAACGAAATGGATGTGATTCTTCCTTCCGTTGACTCTTATGAAAGCCGATTTCCGACACGAATGCCCATGATGTGACTTCCGTTAAGTAGCTCAGACTAATTTTAGGGACACCAAGACGATTTTATTTTTAACAATTCTCCGAGATGTTGACCATCAAGTATATGCTTAAGATCATCTCTTACCAATGACCGACATCATTATAAAGATCTATCCGGTGCTAGAGCTCCTTAAAATATCCCTTCGTAGGCATATAAACTTTTCAGGCGTATTAGAATATTCTCCTTCATAGGCGCCGACATGAAAACATTGAAGGGGCTGAAAGTTGCCAGTCATCCCGTATATATGGGACTCGAACCCATACGCAGGAGGGGAGTGTTGTGTTACATTGTACACTCATAACTTATTGTGGGAGGGGGGCGCTCAGCCCCCTTATAAAATTCATTCATTGGAGCAGCACAAATTGCTTCAGTCCAAAGGTTCCAGCGCCTATGGGAACCATATCCAGAGCAAAGCGTAATATGAAGGAAACGTATTTTGTTATTGACAAAATTGGAGAGAGTGCGAGAAAGAATCTATTTTATCTCTGAAATGCATTTTAGAAATAGAAAAGCATTGGAAAAAAAGTTTTTATTTGTGATTATACCGTACTGAAAATCCCAATTAGAAAATTGTTTCCCTGTCTTGCTTGAGCCAAAAAAAGAAAATCCACGTTTCTAACTGCAATATTCACTGAGATATTTGAATTCAGAAACCCGAGAAACGTTTGAAAAGACAGAACAGCATAAACTAACCGAAAGTCGGATGTTGTAACAGCTTCTGATTTTGGGGTCCAAAACAAATACCCTCTATTTTAGCTTTCCCTCACTGAATTCGAGAAATATTTCATTCAAACGATTAAAAGCCTGACCCTCTTAAGAACTGTTAACAAAATTCTCTTCGTTTGGCAAAACTTGATATGGAGTGGAGGTGAAATGTTTGTACTCAACTGGTACTCCATAAACACTGCGAAGCCAAGGAGTAAGAAGAGCATACTATTACAGAGAGTAACTGCCACTCCTGATTGCCTCCAGTAGCATCATGCCTTCATGTTTCTCTTATGTTTACTGCACCAGGTCACAGGCGCAGAAAAGAAGTCTATTGTCATTATGCAATAATACTGCTTTGAAGCTGATTTTATTTGAATCAATAAATAAATAGTCACCCCATCTGTGGATTCTACTGAACACAAATTTCCCATCATCAGTACATTTATGTCGGAACACACACAAATAGAAAAACGGTCACATCTTGATCTAAATCTGTTTCTTCAGCTAAATAGAAGGTTCCATTTTTTCGACCTACAACTCATAATTCCCGCTTGCTTTAATTGCGAATACTTTAAATTGCCGACTAAATCATTCATGTTCTTCTATTCTATGATATGAGGTCATAATCGGGTCTGTACAGTTCAGGAGATGAACGCGTGCATCTTATGATTCACTTTCCTCTAACATTTGTAATTCAGTGATTTGTAAATTAGACTCGCTGTGGTGTAGTATGTTTGATTACAAAGAGTTTGAGTAAATAATAATCACATATTTAATTTCATAAATGTATTCCAGCGTGCAGCACGAAATAAAAAGAAAAACCTTGGAAAAATAATTAATTAATTTAAATTACATAAAAACCTTACATGTCAGCGCATTTTTATGGGCAGATTTCATTCAATACCCAAAAATACATAAGATTAAATGTATCACGTCAGGTACAAAATGGCTCTTGACCAGTGTATAATCTACGACCAAAGGACTCAATACATCACCCTCTACATTCGCGACCGCACTGGGCGTTGGTTTTGGATTCGGGACCGAAGATTTTGGTGTTGTTCTCTTTGAAATATTGTGCTCTACGCATCTCATCGTTGTGCTTCGCCCTCATATACCGCGACATTTGAAGAAAAAAGCTGGAAATTTTCAAACTTTTTCAAATTCAGCCTCGTATCTTTTCCAGTTTTTAAGATACAGACTTCGAGCTGCAGACTAGTTGAGTTCACATATACTCTTCTTCAAAACAAAATTTGGTTAACTCGGATTGGATAATTCTAGTCTAAGATATAATCCCGTTTATGGAGACATCGAATCCGAAATGTCGGAAATCGTGAGCTCATTTTGCACGAACAGGCAGTTCATGGAGTACCTCCACCACGAATGTCATACTGGCATTAGCGTACGCAAAGGGCCCCCCCCCCCCAAGCCGAGATTATAGGGTTATTTTTCAGGAAAAAACGTGGAACCCGTAAGAAAAAAAATTTAAATTTCCCCCCCCCCCCCTTGAGAAAATTCTGCGTACGCCTACGCAATACTGGCAAAAACTTTCATCCTTCCAATTTAAACTAGACCAAGATAAATTCGCTGTGTCTATTTTTGCTTGAGTTACTAACGTTTGAAATTACTTGGAGAGAAACTGTCACTCATGTGGGCACGATTGCCTCCCCACACCCAGCAAAAATTTTAAAGACATTTTCACGTCAAAAAGAAAAACCCGGGAATCAGATCATTTCACGCCAAAAGAACTAGAAGCATGAGTCTTCATGAAGTTAAACGCGCCACAAAGAAGTCTAATAATGTTCTAGGGCACCCAATCATAAATTAATTCACAGAATTCCTTTTAATCGCCTCCATGATCAGTTACTTGCGCCAAAAATAGCTATTTCCGCATTTGTTGGGAATGGAGAAGCAATCCGATAAAGACTAAAAAAAAAACAAATAAGCAAATTATGTAGTTGATATAGAAGCAGCAGCAGATTTTGTCAAATAATCTTTATTTTGGGGGCCTAAAACAAACATGTGTATATGGACAACGGAATAAAAACAAATATCTCGAATAAACATTACACCTATGTACAAATAACAATATAAAAACATTCCAAATATAAAAAGCCTTGGAAACATAGTCTTAACATCCATCACAATGTTACATCATCAAAATTTACAAGACATTCAATACATCCTATCATACAGCTCAATAGATTCCAGCTACAAAAAAAATGCATTGTATTTAAAAATATATAATATACCTAGGTATATATTTTTCAATGTTTTATTCACATATAATAAAATTAATACAGACAAGACATAACTAAGCACCTTCCCTTCTCTCTCATATAGAGATTCTATCATAATTTTGTGTAACTTTCAAATCTTGTATTCAGCATGCCATTTTGTCAAGGAAACAGACAGACAGACAGACACAGGGCCGCAACTAGATGCTTTGTCAGCCGGGGCAGGAACGTATTTTGGCGCCCCCTCATAATGTTGAAGGAGAGGTAAAGAGTGAAATTTGCGCCCCTGGACAGACATGACCTAGATGTCAAGGAAACAGATATTTTTTGGATTTTATGCCGAGGTGAACTCGGAAAGAAACGTCATCTGGTCCCCGCTGGGACACGAACCCAGGCCCTCTTGCATTCCGGACAATAATGGGCACCATCTACGGGCCAGGTCCCGATGGAGACCGGATGACCTTTCTTTTCAAGTTCACCTCGGCATAAAATCTAGAAAATATCTGTTTCTTTGATATATTGGGCTGAGAAAAAGACGCCTTATGTCTATGGCATTTTGTATTTCAAAAATGGCATGCTGAAGACATTATGAAAAGCAGTGCTTTTTTTAATGTCTAAAGGTTCTGTGCATCGGCACATACAAAATGGTAAAACAAAACTGAGAATGTGAGATTGGTGTTGTGAACATGATGGTTTTATTTCAGTGGTGGCCAAACCTCATCATTGAAAATTTCACTTTCAAACATGAAAATGTTTTGGTGCATACCATTTAAAATTATTGCTCTTATTTTGAGATTGCAGACACCCAGTATACACCCGAATGTTCTGTATTTAATTCTTTCTGTATTTTGGTTATATATAATTGACATACATATTTTTTTATGATGACATCCACCTTTTCTTCAGCCACCTCATTGGGCATTTTGCCTGTTGTGGCCTTTGTATTTATTTCAAAGAAATCTGCAAATGTCTTGCATTATTTTAATTAAATTTGAAAAATGTGAATTTTTTATTTTTCAATTTTTGTGGCAAACCCTTGTGACATGCCATTTGAGTGGTATGTTCATCACGGGCTGACCACCCTTATTTTATTTTATGGCAAGTACCAAGTGAATGTGAATATAAAAAAATTCAAACATACAATAAAATTCACACAAACATCATTAAAAATTAAATAACAATACAAAGCACACCCCAATTTTTTCTTTGTTCAGAAATATTTTCAACCATCACCTTATTTTATATCAGTTTTCAGAAGCAGGGCCTGATTTCCTCATAGGCAAGCAAGGAATTTGTCTCAAATGCAGTAGAAGTTAGTTTTAACTGCAGCTCCCAATTGCGGGAAAAACATTGTTATAAAGGACTTTTCGTTATATACAATAGTTACTTTAATATTAGCTTTCTTACAATCATTTGCAAATCATAAAATTGTAATAATGAACGTAATATAATGAGATTGTCATTATAAACCATACTCATTATATAGGCTAACACTTTTACTGTGTAAATAACAGATTTGTTGATTAACCAAACACCTACTTTAGTATCTACATAGGCTTGCATTGCTCGATCCACCTGAGCCAAAACTGGGATTTGCTCAAATGACAGTGTATCTTTAATTCTATCTCAAAACCATAATAGAAGATGAATATAATGAAACCTTGCTATACCGACAAATCCCTCTATAACAATATTTTTAAAAGTCTTGTTTGGAAATGCCTGTAGTCTAAACCAGGGGTTCTTCAGACTTTTATTTATTTGGAAATTATTTTATTAATTATCAGTTTTGATTAGCTCTGATAATATTTTTAACACTAATTCTGAAAAAAATTATTGAATAAATGAGTGATAAGAAAACTAGAATAGATTTTGATAAACACCCCTCCTTATCTCCAACATTTTCAGCCTCATTAATTCCTAGATTAATTTTAATCTGAAATCACTTTAAATGATCTTGTAGTTATTTAACTTTCATAATTCTGAAATTATTTTCCTTCTCAATATATATTGAAATTATTTCTTTCAGTAATTATGTAATTACTCTTTTATTGATTGTGAAATAATTTCTATCAGAAAATATGAAATTATTTCTTTCAGCAATTGAGTCTTCATCAATTTGTTCCCAAATTATTTCTTTCATTCATTATAGAATTATTTTTCCTCTTTCTTAAAAAACAAATTATTTCATTTATCGTAGAATTCTCTCATTAATTATGAAGTTATTTTTCGCATTTATTCTGAATTATTTCTCTTTCGTTCATTTATTTATTCCAAAGTTAATCATTTTTCAATGTTTACAATCATTTTCTAAAAATTATTGGTGGACCATGATCCGCCTCAAGGGCCATGCATTGAAGACCTCTGTCTAAAAACTATGTTGCCTCTCGATATAATTGATAATCCCTCTACAACAATATTTTTTTCTTGGTTCACAGAGTACCGTTACATCAAGATTTCACTGTATATCTGTATATTTTATGGCCAAAAAACAAAAAACTTCACATATGGCCAGTTCACAAAGTGCTCAAACTTCGGATATTGGCCACATAAAACGTACAACAAATGTTTTAAATGAACAAATATTACATTCGTTAAATTACCATTTGCTGGATAATACCAGCACAAGGAAATTTATAATTAGTATAACACCATAACAATAAAATCTAGCAATTAATATCATATTAAAACAAAATTAAAACCAAACTCAAACAAGTCTTAATTCATTGATTTTTCATTTAGTGCAATATTTTCTCTCTCTGGGTTTAAACTTTTATTAACGTAGTACAAGTATTGTGCCCCGATTACATATCCCATTCACAAAACCTGACAGTACAAAAATTTGAAACCCATCAAAATGCATTGCTTAAAATCTTAGATCATTCATCTTTGTTGCATCATTGTCATTTAACATGCACAAAAGGCTAAATTTGGCCAGAAACTGCTTATTTCGAGTAATAAATCATTACTGAGATTGCTATCGTTACAAATTTGCAGGTTTCAATATTTTATCAATTGGGGTTCCTGCTGCACATAAATATGGAATTATGTATAGAATAATGTATTATTGTAATAATAATACACATAATGTATAGAATACCTTCATATCAAATATAAATAGTCACTTATGGGTTAGGGATTACTGCTCACTAAATTTTAAATTCCCAACCATAGATACAGCAAAAATGCAGCTATAAATGTTTACCACTAATAATTTAACAGCATCAATAAAAAAAATACTGTTTTATATCTCATAAATATTACAGCGTATATTTGTACATAGGACGGTATCATCGAAACCCCTTTGTATCACATTCGAAATTACGTGTAAATAATGTTCGCTCTCTGATCGTTCATATGTTGGTCGTTTGTACTTTAAAACTAACTAAAAGACTGCTAATAACATGTTATGAGTCAATGGAAGAGCCATTTCAAATGCACACTAATAATTCTAAAAATATTTAATAAATTGACAGGCTCTCACTCTGAATCAGACCTGAATCTCTATCTTTTGATTGAAAGAAAATTAGATCAGTTTCTTCCACAGCTAGTCCAAGGATTGGTGTCTGCCCTCTGGAATTTTTTACCAGTCCCAAAAAAAAATTTCCCCCAATCTATGCAGCCTTTACAAAATTCCACAGTTGAAAAATAAAATATTGTTTCTAATTTTTTTTCTTTTTTTTGCAGTCAGTCAGCCTGCAAATTAATTTTCTCATTTCCACCAGTCTGCAAGAGTATAAAAGGGTTGAACACTTGTCTATACCCCATATATATAACAAACTATCTTCATTTTTCTATAATACAAATGTAAATCAGTAAAAAGTATGTGTTTTAGTGAAAATTCCGTGTATAGAAAAAAATTCATTAAATATGAATCAAGAGATTATTGAATGAAATATATTAAAATGAAATATCAAGAGATTCTGTACAGTAATTTTTTTCGTTGTATAAACTTAAATTATCACCCATAAATTGTCTATTTTTTCCTTCCAAAGAAAGCTTGAGTTTTTCATTTTATACCACACTAAAGTTTTATATTTTAAATTTTATTAAACCTATTTTTATACCAAACATGTTTTGATATCTTCATCACTGAATCAATATTTTATGGCAAATACCACCAAAATTATTCACAGAGAAATATCAGATTTTCTTTCCAAAAAATTGTGAATGCATTTTTGGTCCTGAAGATAGCAATATGTTAGCTCCATGAAAATATACAGCATAAATATTTCTTTTCAATCAAATACACATGCTTATATTTTATATAGGTTAGATGAAATACCAGTTTTGACAATTAGCCATGTCTTTCTTAGGATGATCAGAGGTGCCCCTTCTAATTTTTGAGATGTTGCCGCTGAACATATCATAACATAGCCGATACTGAGCTAAACTTTAGAACATGATACATCTAAAGCATTATAACGTTTTCCAGTTTTTCCTTCCTTTTGATAGTAAACTGGCAATGTTTTTCAAGAATTAGCAATCTAAGAATTTTTAAATTATTTTTTAAAGAAAATTTTAAATAGCAAAATCCGGCAAGATGACCTGGTTTTGTCTTAATGAAATCTGCTCACTTTACTTAAAATCGGTAGAAATCAAAACTTTCTGGAAGGAAAAATTTTGCTTCTCATTTTTCAAATACAATTAATGTATATTCATCTTGAAATATACATATAGGTCTACATTTATTTCTCTTACCAATAAAGAGTTTTGAATGACATTTTTCCCGGAAATACTGGAGTACAGTGACAGCAATACAATGTGTAATATACAGAGAGTCTTGATTATTATCTCACAAGAGGGAGGGGGGGGGGGTGTCCGGACTTAACTTAAAAAATAGTATATAAGTTAACATATTCCACAAAACATAATTTTTTATATATAATACTGAATAAATAAGATTGTAAAATATATTTTTCTGCACAAACCAACAACAATATTGTAAAAGCAGCAAGAGAAAAAGAAAACATGTTGCAATTTAAATAAATTTCCTCCAGAAAGAATTACAACAAAAAATTATTCAAGAACAAAATTAGTACTTTTTAAAAAACATGTTAGAAGATATCGTTGATCTTTGAGAGATTCGTGAACATTAAAAAAATTTAAATATAATAAATTAAAAAAAAAAGATTATATTTAAATGCAACACTATCATCAGATTGTGGAGATTCAGTCTTGAATACGGATAAATCCAAAAGAGATCACAGTAACATGAATACTACATTCTACTAGTAAAAATCATTCTTCTATTCTTATGAAATAAGCAACTTTATCTAAAGGAACAGAATAATTGTAAATCCACTTTCCACCTAACCTACTGGTACCAAACAACTCGTCACGCCACCTACCAGGAGGAAGGTATATATCCCTTGAGCGCTTTCCCTCTTCGAGAACTGGAGCAACTATAAGATCATTTCCAACTGCAAACTGCGTACTTATTACCTGCGCGTGAGGATCACGAGGAGCCAGCCACCAAATTGGACGAATTATTGGTGCATGAGTCTGATGACACTCGTCTAGAACACGTTTGATATAGTCATTGTTCTGTTTGGGTTGTAGTATACGCTCTGTTCGTACCTTGAACATGAATTTTGCAGCTTTTATGACATCCAAGTCGTAATCACCTGGAGGTACAGACAACTGTACCACAGGCATAAAGGCAGCCAACTGAAGCCATCTTATATATAGTTCCTTATCGGGCATAGTCACATTTGGGGAAGGAAAGATATCACCCCCAACTGAACCAGGATTGACCAATGGATATCCTAACAAACCTAAAGTAAGCACGCTGGGAATAATAGATTTTAAACCACTTACTGCATCCCAGGTGGATGTTCGTGGAGCCAATCGAACAAAAGCTGAGATATGCTGCGACTGAAAACCAACTGACACACCCAAGTAGGAACTGGTTTCTGATGCTAATTTAAGGTACAACGAAAGGAAGTTATCTGGGTTAGTGGTCATGGTGTAGAAACTGTAATAAGGAGGAAGAAATGAAGACTGACCACCAAAAAAATAAAACCCATCTATACCATACTCTGTTTTGACTTCAAGAATTCTTTTGTGAAACCACTGTTCAGAACGATTATTAGTGATGTCCACGATGGCACATACATCATTGCCCCAGCGGGTCAGAAGAGGAACTTGACGCTTCTCATCAGTGACAAAATACAGTTCTTCAGTTGCATTCTTGAATATGGCAGCTCCCAGACAAATATATGGGTTAACAGACAATAAAATTTTGAATCCCTTGTTGTGTAAAATACTGAGGATTTCTGGGGGATCGGGGAAAGTATTCGAGTTGAAAATCAGCTGTCCTTCTTTTTCTTGCCATTTTGTATCGATCAGAATGAATCCGGCGGGAAATCCATGTTCCATGATGTGGTTACAATATGTCCGCAAAGATTCTTGAGTTAATGATTCAGATAATTTTGGAGCTGTAGCCCAAATTGGGACCTCAAGAAATTCCAGGGAAACATTTACAGGTGGGAAATATTTTTCTAACATTCCTATATGAACGCTTTTCATGTCTGCACCAGTGCATACTCTGTACTCCAGCTGTAGATCTGTACTGTTATAGTAATACGGAAAATTGTCATATTTTGCTTCGAGACAAAGCTGATCATTCTGTGTATCATTCAAGCTGATGTAAAGAGGAATGTTTGTAGAAACCAACACAGCAACACCTTCTGAAGACAACCAGTAACGTTCCAAAATTGCTCCAAAATCATCTCTATCCAAGTCGCCTGTAACAAAGGGCTGTGGTTTCTCGAACATCCCAGAAAGTGGCCAAGATATATTTTTCACTTCACCCATGCCATACCAGTAAGCACCTTTTAGACTTATGCAATCTCTCAACGTTGTCATGATAGAGAAGCTCTCCCATGTTATCTGATAACAGCTCATCACAGGCTGGTGCTCATAAGAAATACGTAGTCTAGCTCGATACTTCCATTCTTCGCATATGTTAGGTGTATTGTCTGCATACAGAAGCTCACAATCAAAGGATTTCAATTCAGGTGGTATTCTGGTCCCCACAGAAATCTGTAGGACATCTTCACCATCTTGCCTGAGCAAATGAATGATTCTCTGTGTCTCGTGAAAGCGTATTTTGTCACCAAAAGCTATCTGAAGCATCTGATGTTGATACAGGTACCATGTGAACGTGACTAATCCAATTATACTTCCAAACAAGATGAGGAGAACAAGACGAAAACGGAACTCCGGAGTCTTCCCTCTTTGTACAACAGCTGAAACACGAGCAGCCTATTGGACAAATATCAATAAATAAATAAATTTTGTTTAAGTGCATTTTATAATTTCAAATTATATGTGTCTTTGTTATTCAAAATCATTAAAAAAATATGTTGAAATTTTCAGAACCCCATTTTAGAATAGGGGAAAAATTAGTCAGCCTCATGAAAACAGTTTGATTCTATCAACCTACACAATTAGTCTACCTTCCTGACACATCAGCCAGGATCCTGCTCCTTGCGGTTATATGATTGTGGGATGAGGGGGGGGGGATAACTGGTTTCCACCTCAAGATTATGTATTGGACATAAATGTTTGTGGGAAAGGATGTTCTCTAAGGTCTCAAATACAATTGAAGTGTCCAATGAAATTTTAAGAATGGTTTTTGATTAATCCTTTGAGACCCTGTATGCACAAACGTGGAGTTTGCTTTTTCTCACTGTAGATATTATTTTTTTAACATTAGGGAGTTAAGCCTTGATTTGAAAGATTGTGGATGTTTTAGGTTAGAAACATGGTGGATATGAACTTTGGGGACATCCCATCAGAGGGAAGCACTTGCTGTATTTTCAAGATGGCTTTCAAGTAAAGGTACCTTTGGATTAAGTGTAATGTATTACACAGAATGTATCAGTAAAGTTCTGGGAGAAAAATTGAACGCAACTTCAAATTTACCCTGCATAGTCTTAGCTGAATGAGATGAATTATTTTTTTACTTATGAAGCTGAAAACTCTGACATGCACGATTGTGCATGCCAAGACTAAAATTTGGTGCTTTTTTATGGCAAACGTGTTTGAATTATTTTTGAACTTTCTGATCATTTTAAAGCAGCTTTTGATGCTGATACATTTTTTCAAAAATTAATGAACATTGTTTGTAGCATAAGGTTCAGAACAGTTTACTTTCCTCGTATTTTACAGACAATTCAAAAAATGTGAGCTTCAACAAAAAACTTGATGCAATACAGATGGAATTTAGAAAAAAACTGTTTAAAACGAAATTAAATTTTGAATTTTTTGAAAAAGAATTGAAAAAAAAAAGATAAGTCAATTTTTCTGCCATTGGCCTATTATACATGATCTCAAATATGATAAGTGTTTTAGACATAAGCTGTAAGACATTGACATTACCCCCCTTCGCTTGCAAGGTATTGGCAAGAAATTTAGATGATCTCTATTTGACGAAATTGGCAATAAATATGGTAACCTTGTCCTAACCTAACAGCACCTTAGAAAAAGGGAAAGAAAGTGAAGGGAAAAAAAAGAAAGGGAAGAAAGAAAAAAAAATAAAATGAAAGGAAAACAGTATAATAGATAAGTATGGATAAGATAGAGATAAGGGAAAGAAGTAGGTATATGAAGTAGATTTTTCTTTTCACTTTCACCCCTACCTGTTCTCTTGCTCTTATATGTACATAGTAGAAGGATAATGGCCATATGTGGGAAAAATCACTCCTAATTGTAAAGAAATAAAAGGAAGGTGAAACGAACGACTTCGTAAGGTTACAACAATGCCTTGCAATGATGAGGAGAGAGGACAGAAAACAGAGAGAGAGAGAGTGATTGAATTCATTCCACAGGGGTTTGAATGCAACATTATGTCCTTGATCATAAAGTGGTTAATTAGTACTAACAAGAAGTAGTTGGAGATGTGAAACGGTGTTACTGCTTCACATCTCTGAAAGCAGATTTCAAAGCGTTTCTTGAGGTGTGGGTGCATCCACCCCCTTGACAAGATGACAAAAAAAATTTATACATCTGCATGATCTCTCCAGCGAATTCGTTTGTGTTAGTAGACATCCATGCCTAAACTGGGATTCTAACCTAGATTTGCAGTCAGAGTTAGTTGCCTAACCACTCGACTGCCAGAAATCAACCTGTTTTCATTAATATTACACTATGTCACATTTAGAAGATTTACGTATGGCAATGTTATTGCAAAAAATCTTTTTTTATGATGATGATGATGACCTTTCTTGATTCGTCGAGGTTCCGCAGCACAGCTGTCGCGCTGCATATCCTCCCCTATCCGCAAATGCACCACCTACTAGTGCTATGTGCTATTTAGCCATGGCTTATATGCAGGCTTAATTAAAAATATCTTTTTGCCTCCATTTTTTTTTTTAATTCCTTGAAATCGGAAATTCAGATTTCAGAAGGTTTTTTGTTGGCCTCTGAACTTACTGAGATTTGACTATATCACAGAATCATGTTATATCATATGGTGTACATACCCCAGCCTGAAGATTTTGGCGAAACTTCGCAGTGGCAGGAGGCTTCGTTGTATCTTGTTGCGTAGTCCATGTCTCATCCAAATTCAATTTTAAAGAGTTTCTAGTTTTTCTCCTTATGGAAGGTGTCTGATGAGGAGTTGTTGGCGGAGTACCATTCTGGGAAGCTTGACTTCTAGCGTCTGTTGATTCTGTCCCATTCACATTCAAATTAGCATGTGCATTATCTGGAGTTTCGTTACCACTTTCAAGGCACAAAAGATCATCCGTACTTGCATTGGTGTGGAGATCCATAGTGAGGTCTGAAATGAAACAAGAAAAAACATATTTATATCAGTTTTTCAAAGATATCAAAAGACTGAGGAATCGTGAGAGAAATTATCAAGATTATAGTCTAACAATTACACTGATCAATAAATATTAATGAAGTTTCTACATCCAAAACAAAAATGACCATTTCTTATCTCATTGGGGGTTCCGGAACACAAATTTGACCATAAAAAAAGCTGGATTGTCTATGTTTTTCTCTGTGAAATTGCACATTTAATGAAAATATAATAACGCAATACAATACATTGAAATGCAACATAAGTACAATAGACTCTCGAAAACCTGGCTGTGTGTTAGTCTGGCCCATCCAGTAATACAGTGTTTTTAGGCGGTTTTATTCAAGCCATAAAAGAGGAAAACATGTTACTGCATGTCTTTGAGGAGAAGTTTATATTATTTAAATTTGCTTTTTAAATTGACTTCCAGTGATTCGCTAATTTTGGTAATCCGGCGCACGCACCCTGTTCTTATACATGTTGGATTAGAAAAAATCTACTGTATATATGGAACAAAATAGCCTAAATATGCAAAAAAAAACAAAAAAAAACAGCAGAAACCACAAATAGATAGAAACCTCACCAACATATAGAGGCATAACATTAATACATAAAAACATAAATGTATTATGGCACAATAGTTCAATTATCTGCATCCGGCACACACTTTGTTTTGCATTACGTTTGTACTGGACATAAGGATCACCTCTTATAATTGTTCAACAGCAGTCAACCAGCATTGAGGCGTGGGAGGAGATATGAGGATACATGACCCCCGCTACGATGTGATAAGTGTAAATCTTTTTAGCGCGCCCCTGGAACAGTGCCCTGGTTGCCCCCAGCCTATTTACGTCCCTGGGCCGAGGCCATTTCAGTGCCACCCCCAATAAATTTTATAAAGGGGCTCAACCCCCCAATAATTTCTGAAAAACAATGCAATGCACACCCTTTCCTCCCATATATACAAGATGACCAACAACCGGGTTCGAACCCCACAGTGGTGGTCGGCTGAAGTTGGTTTTCTGTGGTTCCCAACTTCAAGGCGCAAATGCGAGCCGATCTCCCCGTTAAAAAGTCTCGCCACAGAGAGCAACAGTCCTACAACGGTAAATCATTCAACCATAACACTTCACTCATAGTTAGTAAAAACTGGGGGCAGATGACAGCACTACACATAACAAGCATTACACAGAAACATACTATACGTCAGGTTGCACTACACGTACATTCCCGCATTTACCGATTCGTTGGGGGGTTCCGCGGTGGGGGGGGGGGGTGCATGTGTGGTGTAGTAGTTAGGGGCTCGGGGATCCATGATGTTCTTAAGTCAGCCACCTCGTTGGGCAATTTGCCTGTTGTGGCGTTGTATTTGTATTTCATCCCCCAATGTTTTCTTCATATCAGAACCTCTGCTCCCATGCTCACACACTTTCTAGGCCACTCACTGTTCTGATCTCTTGCTCTCCTGGTCACTCCCATGCTTCTGCACTCTCTAGGTCACTCACTGCACTGGTTAACTATTACACAGTTTTGGTCACTCAAATGCTTGCACAGGCTCTAGATCACTGTTTTGGTCACTCCATGCTCACACACTCTCTAGGTCTTTCTTTCAATCATTTACATGCTTGGACATGCTCTAGGTCACTCACCGGCTTACAAACTTTCTAGGTCACTCTTGGTCACTCCACCTGCTTGCAAACTCTCTAGGTTACTCCTATGGTCACTCATTGACCCAGTCCTTCACTCTCCAGGCGGAGGCTTATTGATAATTTTATGGGCAGAACAGAGATTTTGCCATCCTTCTTCCATTCTACTAATTTTCCCAACCACTCATTCCTTAAATTTGCCACCCTGGGCAATAGCCCTCACATTAATGTGCCACCAGCTATGAGAACCTTTAAACAGTAAAGAGAGAAGATACAAATTCAACGATCATGGCAACTGATCACTCTACAGCAGTTTCCCAACCTTTTTTGTCCCATCGCTCCCTTCTTCAGAAATTTTTTTCTCAAATCGCCCCCTCCCCAACGCAATCTAACCCATACGCTCCTATGTTATACCCGTAGCTTCTACCGCCCCCCGGGAACACTCCATCGCCCCCAAAGGGGGGGGGGGCGTTACCGCCAACGTTGGGAATCACTACTCTACAGCTTTAATCTCTTCCCAAACCAAACGCGTAAACAATGGTGTGGACAAACACATGTACACAGAACAAAACACACAAGTACAGTAGTAAACAAATACCTTTCAGCGGCGGTATACTCCATGTCTGCCTACCGCGACTCGCTTCCGCAGCCACCGGAGGTGCAACTTCAATAATTTGAGCATCGATCACCTCCACGAAACGCACATCTTTGGGCTGCTGTTGCTGTTGATGATGAGTTTGTTGTTTGGAAGATGCCGATGACGTCGAGGGAACCGATAACGTGTCCAACACTCGGTCGTTCTTATCGGCGGCCGAGGAATTGGACATCCTCCTAATTAATCCTCCAACACCGACACGGCCACGCAAGAGGTATAATATAAAATCGAGGGGGAAAAAAAACGAATCCTTATTCCATATCCTAAACAATATCGCCCTAGATAACAACAATCGAAGACACCGTAACGTAGAAAGTTGTCTCAGTTAACAATACAACTGAATGACTGGCAATTCCAAGAGAGAGAGAAAAAGAGTGCGAGAGAGAGCCCTTGAGCAACACACACACACACACAAAACGATTTCCCGGTAGTGAACGGGACGTTTGCCAAGTTCGTGTCAAATAAAGGAAAAATAATAATAATAAAAAATAACAAAAGCCCCCCCCCTCGCGTACGCACATACTAAAAAAAAATAGAAAAGACAGATCTATACCCATCATTAACTCTTCTTGGAGCTTTTTTTTCCCACACACATTCAAAGATGTTTCTTACTGTCTAAACACACGCACGATAATAATTGTGAGCTTGTGGAGATATTTTACGCACACTATAAAGTTGTTTCTTCACGAAGGAAAAAAGATCTCAAACCCGAACTGTGCATTAATACGCATTAATTGCTATCTTAAATGATGATAAAGTACTCACCTAATTTATTGGTGGGTGTACCGAATGTACTGCAGTCATTGCGAGATGGATTTCAGTAGGTTCTTGTTTCGAGTGTTATTAAATGGCGGGTATAAAAATAATCTCTTCATGTGTTGTGTATAGAGAAAATATCCTGATATATATATATATATATATATATATGTATTTCAGTGACGAAACACGGTAGTGACCTAAAAGATTGTCATTAGAACCGGTTTGATAAGCCTTGTGGTTTTTCTTTCTCTTATTTCTTTTCTTGGAGATTCCGCGGAAAACAAGCCCCTTTTATAAAAGCTTCTTTTTTTAAAACTCCGATCAAGGTTCATTTTTTTATTTTTTTTTGTGAAATAAGGTGCGTCTAGGAGGCTTTGGTATAGGGCTGGCGTTATAAGTGCCGAGACCTCGGCAGCAACATCGGCCAGAGACGGATTTAGGACTAAACGCCGCCTGTGCGAATTTATTAAAATTCCGCCGCCCTTCACCAGTTATAATTTTTATTGATGCGGTCTTGACTTGATGTCTTTTTACATAGCAGTCATCTGTAGGTTCTTGTTTCGAGTACTATAAATGGCGCGTATAAAAATCTCTTTCGTTATAATTTGATGGTCTTGATCAAGGGCTAGCGGGGGGTGAGGGGAATTGGGTGTCTGGTTCTCCTTTCCCCCCCCCCCCCAATGTGAGAAAATGACCGAAAAAAAGGGAAAAAGATTTCCAAATCTTTGTTCTATCACTTTGTCCCCCCCCCCCCCGAAATGAAAGTAGTCCCCCCCCCCTTCTTGAGCGAAATTTCTGGCTACGCCCCTGGTCTTCATTAATGTTTGACTTTAATGTTCAGTAATACTGATCGTGCCATTAGTTATCTCAAAGATAGAGATGTATAGACCACAACAATATTAGTTAATATTGATTTGGCGTTCTACATAACCACTACTACTAAACCACACATGCACCTCGTCATATTCCTCTGCGGAATGCCGGGACTGGGGAAAGGTGAAGTTTCGTATAGTCCAAGGGTGCGCAACCTTTTCCATAATATGCGAGTCACTTCATTGGTATGAACAGAACAGCCAGGCCCGTAGCCAGAAATTTCGTTCGGAGGAGGGGGGGGCACTTACATTTTGGGGGGGGGGGCCAAAGTGCCCGGTGCGAAAATAATAGCGAAGTCAGGTGCGTCCAAGGGCGTAGCGAGGGGGGGGGGACTTATGGGTCTGGTACGTCCCCCCAAATGTGAGAAAATGACCGAAAAAAGGGAAAAAGATGGCCAAATCCATTGTTCTGTCACTTTGGTCCCCCCACGAAATGAAAGTGGTCCCCCCCCCCCGAACGAAATTTCTGGCTACGCCCCTGGGTGCGTCTCAACAGTTTCGGGACATCAGAAATATTTAGGATTCCCCCCCCCCCCCTTGACCGATTTTATACATTTTTAGAAGGCATCCATTATTTCAAAATAGTATATAGGAATGCTACTACTATACCACAAACATGCACCTCGTCCTCATTCCTCTGCGGAACTTCTGCCGAATAAATGTAATTTCAGAATTGTTACAATTAATAATTCCTGAAAAAAAAAAATTTAGAATCGGTGAAAGAAATAATTCCATAATTAATGAAAATTTTTAAAATTAATGAGAAAAAATAATTTCAGAAACAACCGAAAAAATTTCAGAATTAATGAAAGAAATCATTAATTTAAAAAAAAAAAATCGGTGAAAGAAACTTTTTCTCAAAACAAATAAAAATTCAAATTTGATGAAAGAAATGATTTCATCATGATGAGCAAATAAAAGTGTTCAATAATTTGGAGAATTTTCTGTTTAATAAACGGGATGTGACTTATAACTTGGGCCGCGGGCTTCGTGGAAAACTTCAATTCTGCACGCAATGTCTGAAAGGTTGAAGACCCTTCACTCAACCGTATATGAACCCCTCGTAAACCATACATGCTCAATCCATGGTCGCAATCCAAATGTGCCCCTCGGAGTCATTTGATGTGACCCGTGACCTCAAACATTAATTTTGTAAAAATGAAATAATCGGCACATAATCCAGATCACTTAACTGGCCTGCGGCACATTCCCATATCGTTTGAGTGACCCACAGATCACTTTTGCGTTGAAGGTACCGGAATCTGGGCCAGGGCAACACCATCTACAGCAGAGGGCCTCCACGCGAAGCTTGTGAAGTCGCTGAAGAAGGTCATCTTACCTAATAGCAGGCCGACGCATGCAGGGCCGCAACTATATGCTTGGTCACCCGGGGCAAGCGCTCATTTTGACGCCCCCTTGTAATGTTGAAGATTTCACAGTGAAATTTGTGTCCCCTCGGGGCACGAGTCCCACCTGCTCCCCCGTAGTTGCGGCCCTGGACGCATGCGCCATCTTTACTCTTTTTTGCAGTATATCCAATGGCTATAAGGGAGAGAGGATGACGTTCTTCAGTGACGTCACGAGGTTCGCGCAGATGTTTCTGCTATAGGTGGTGTTAGCCAGGGACCCGAAGTATGGCTTTGCCACCTGAAAAAGGCTATTCAAATTTTACCGCCCTTCTCCCGTTCTTGACCAGGGTCGCAACTAGATGCTTTGTCAACCGGGGCAAGTAAAAGTGCACCCACAGTATTTTGTAGCAAGGGCGTAGCGGGGGGGGGGGGGGACGACTTGGGGGGTCTGGTCTCCCCCCCCGAAATGTGAGAAAATGTCCGAAAAAAGGGAAAAAGATGGCCAAATCCATTGTTCTGTCACTTTGGTTCCCCCCCCCAAATGAAAGTGGTCCCCCCCCCGAACGAAATTTCTGGCTACGCCCCTGTTTTGTAGCACAGACTTGAGCAACTCCACAATTAATTCAAGCATCAAAATCTCCGTTTCTGAGCTTTGATGGGCTTCTGCTCGTAAACATTCTGCCTCTGGGCAGTGGTTCCCAAACTTTTGTCTCTTCAACGACTCCCTAGCCCCAGTCAGCATGTGTCCGAGGGCTCCCCGGAATAGTTTAACAATAGTTTAAACATCAAATAGGAATACATCAATATCGCCAGCTTTGATGCGATAAGTTGCCCCTGATGTTGAAATTTCAAATACCCCTGAATTTTCATGCTATGTAAGTTTTCGTGTTAAAGCATCCGCCCCCTCCCCCCACATCTTTGAACCAGTTCTCTAGGCTGGAATCTAAGCAGTTCTTCAGGCGAGGATCTTTTACGGGCTCCTTTATCAGAGCCGTCTTCAGAACAATATGGTCCCTCGGGCAAACTGAATTTTACCCCCCCCCCCCTCCTATCTGACTAGAAATGCCTACCTACCAATTCAAATGCGTAATCTCGAAAATCTTAACCAGATCTCATTATCATGCTCCTCTCTGCACTTGAGGCTCTCTTTCTCTCTCTATACTTGAAGTCCACCCAAGTTGGACTAAGTGCAATATTCACAGAGATATTCTCTCGAATTCGAAAAACGGAGAAAATTTGGGAAAGAACAGTGATAAATACGGGGCCATTCAAGTATTACGTAAGCAGATTTTCAGCCATTTTTGATCCCCTCACCCCCCCTTGTCAGCAAAACAATGACCCCCTCTCCCTCCCACCCCCGTCAGCAAAATTTCGTCAGCAGCTTATAATATTTCATATCTTCTAAAAGGGATGGTTGATGATGTAAGCAACCTTCAAACCCCCCCCCTCCCCCCTCGTCATCAAAAGTCAGCAAATCCGAAACCCCTTCCCCCCTCGATGCTGGCGTGATACTTGAATGACCCCTTGGAGTTAAAAAATAATTTCAATCTTTGACTTCACTAAAGAATAAAAATCCAAGTAGGCGTCATGAAAAAAACGGGAAAAACCAGAATTATCCAATATCTTCTGTAAGGTGTTGGATTATCCCGGGCAATACGGGACGTATGGTCACCCAGATTACCCGTAACTTTGAACAAGATTTGACACCTTGACGCTGTGAGTCAATGCCTCCCCATCGCATCTCCGCCTATACGTGGCTTAAATAAAGCAGATCAAGTTTAACGAGATAATCTTGGGATTGCCGTTGGAAGAGTTAAGTGGTTAGTTTAAAAAAACTATTGCTGTAAAGAGTTTAATTGGTCGGAATGGTGGCGCCATCTGTTGTGAAAATATAAAAAGCGGCTTTATTGAAGGTCCTCCTTTCTCAGTTTTCGAATCTTGTTGGTATAATGGCGCCATCTGTGGCATAAATTGAGAAAAGTGACGTTACTATAAGCGTGAGCGCACATGCATCCTTCTTCCTCAGTTGAATCTGGTAACTGTATTTCAGGTATGCTTCATTGAAAAACGGAAGGTTTTGTTTTTTTCTAAATTTCGGGAAAGACAGAAAAATTCATTTTAAAACAGAGAAAACTCCTTGAAAATACGGATAATCAGCATCACGACTGCGCGTTCATCCTTTGTAACGTCACTATCTCAAATTCTCACAGCAGATGACGCCACTATACTTAAAGAAAAAAAAAACCTGGCCACCATAATACGTAACTATTCCCAATTGAAACACAACCGCTCTAAAAAAACCAAAAAACAAAGAAAGAAAAAGAACAAATAGGCTACTGATCAGTCTCCCTTCGTGTATCATGAATTCTCCTCCCCGACTGGCCAGCTTTATTGCTTTGCGCTGAGCATGACGAGGTTTCCTTTTTTTTTTTTTCGAGAGAGAGTTTTTTTTCCACAAGCGATTTTCCATAGTAATCAGAATTGAGTGTGTTTTTTGCATCCTATTTTTTTTATTCCTGAATGGAAGAGGTAACCGACTTCAGTACACGGCATTTGAGAACACCGTTGTTGGCGAGCAAACAATGGTATTCTCCAAATGGATGTTCTTTTCGGATTATATTTTTCATATTATCCTAGGATGATATGAAATAATTATATTATCCTGCAGAAAAGGGAGATTCCCCAGGAAAATAAAGGATTAAGGAAACCTGAAAAAAGGACAAATGGGTGAATTTTTCGAAACATAGGAGGACGCTCGAAATAACATAAAAAGAGGACGTGTTCTCCAAAAGGAGGACGTCTATTAACCCTAGTCGTTGGGGTAGGGGGAAGTTTCTGCGGATACCCTTGGACACCCATGGGCAGAGCTGCCCATGGGGATGCGGTCGCAACAGAGGGGCTCCGCACTCGCGGTAATTTGCGGCAACAATATCATAATAGATCATAATAGTAATAGCTCTCTAATCAATACATAACTGCTGTTTCTTCGGGTTTTGACCGGATTCCGAAACTTATGAATGAGCCATTACACGCGCCTCCTACAATGTATCTTCTTAAGTATCTTAAGCGTATGTAAAAAAAACGTTTTTTTGGTACGGAGGGATACTTTCTTTCAATAGAGGCTAAGTACAGCCATGGCCCCCACAAGGGATGGGCTAACAAGGCTGCAGCGCTGGGGGTCCGGGATGATTTTCCTCATTTTTGGTTTTTTCACGCTATAAATTCATCATAAAGGGTCCCGTAAAAGATCCTAGCCTGGGGGGCCCTGCTTCAGGATGTGGGGGGCCATGAGTACAGCAGCCCCGGTTTGCTCAAATAGTGCGAATATGCCTGGAAAAGAAACCTTGTAAACACACACCGATTGACAGATTTTGTTTCCCTGTACAATTTCTTTCTCGAAAGAAAAAAAAGGGGGGGGGGGAAATCCGGTGCCCTGAAAATGAAGACAAATGTTTGTTAATTTATATTTATTAATTTGTTAATGAACATATATTTGTGTTCCAACAATCCATCAAATCTATGATTTTGTTTTGGGGCCATGGACGGACAAATCAAGTAGAGGACATGAGAACATCCCCCCCCCCCCCACCGGCTTTGACCTTGTGCGAAAACAGGGAAGGATGAGAAAATATTGAAGGATGAGAAATTTGACTTCCGAGAGGATTCTTTGTTAAATTGCCCTGGGGGGCCGTGGATGAACGTGATTAAGGAAAGAGGTGCCGCGGGTGGGAAAAAGTTTAAGAACCTTTGCAGTATAGTAATTTTAATATCATCTTACTCGGTATGCCAAAAACCTTTCGATAGTTTGTGGGCACTTGAAGTAACAACCCCTCCATTGATAAGTGCCCTACAGAGCCACTTTAGTGATCTATGTTTCGCGGATCCAAGTGATCTGGAAATGTGTCCGGGCCGCTTAAGTGCTCTGGAACTGTGCAACGCATCGCTCAAGTGATTGATAATTATATGCCGCGGATCACTTAAATAATCTGAGAATGTGCCGCGGGTAACTTGAGTGATGTAGAACCACACCGGGGCAGCTTTAGTGCTCTAAAATTGTTCCACATGTCACTCAAGGGATCTCTAAATGTGCCACGAATCGCTTAAGTGTTCTGGAACTCTGTCCCGGGTCATTTAAGTGATCTGAAAATGTGCCACGCGCCGCTTAAATGTTATGGAATTGTACCACTGGACACTTAAGCGACCTGTAGATGTGCCGCTTAGTTTAATTTTTTACAAAATTAGGTTTGAGGAGGGCAGGCTGCATCAGATAACCCCCCGAGCCATATTTGGTCCGTGGGTCAAGGGACTTTATCTGATTTATTATTGTATGGCTTAGAGCAGTGATTCCCAACGTGGACGTTAACGCATGGAACGTTCCAGGGGGGAGGTAGAAGCTACGGGTATAACATAGAATCCTATGGATTTAGATTGCGTTGGGGGCGATGGGAGAAAAAAATTTCTGAAGGAGGGGGTGATGGGACAAAAAAGGTTGGGAAACTATGGCTTAGAGCAGTGGTTCTCAACCTTTTTTTGCCCATGGCTCCCTTTCAACCATTTCTCATTTCTGTGGCCCCCCTGTGGTCTTGCGACCATGATTAATTTCCTACCCCCCCCCCCCCCGTTTTCCCGTTAAAAGACTCATTCAAATATTGTTTGAAGTATAAATATGTGTTTGAATTTAATTAATTTTTAATTTGTGAAAATATAACGAAAAAGCAAAACCATAACACACAACACAATAAATAAATATAATAAATTATTTTCAATCAATGTAAATTTTGGGGTCATTCAAGTATTACATCAGCATCGGGGGGGGGGGGTGGAGGAGGGCGAAGGAGGTTTCTGATTTGCTGACTTTTTGATGACGTGGGGAGGGGGGTTTGAAGGTTGCTTACGCCATCAACCACCTTTTTTTGAAGATATGAAATATTCTAAGCTGCTGACAAGGGCGGTCAGTGTTATATGCTGACTTTTGCTGACAAAGGGGTTGAAAAATGACTAAAAATTTGCTGACGTAATACTTGAACGACCTCTTTGCGCTTGAAGACGTCATAATGTCACCAAGTTACTGTACAGGATGAAGTTTGAATTATTTGCAAATTCGTTTTTCTTGGGTAAATGTGAATTTGGATAAATCAGAATTTCAAACTCTAATCAGAAATTATAAATAATCAGATTTCAAATAAAAACACTATTGGTTTATCGATTATAATTTCGATACGGTGAGATTTACATTCATCGTGAAAATCTAATGTCTCGTTGGATGACAAGCTATCTCCAAGTGACTTTTTTGGTTCATAATGTGGCCTCTTTCTCCCCGGGCAACGTGTGAGTTGGCTTAAACACAACATTTCACATCACAAAGGGTTGTATAGTTATTAAAATAAAAATGTTAACTTTTTATACGGACACCGTGTGCTCAAAAGTGTAGCCCTGTCTCTCCTGATGCCAACAAAACTCTTTTATCCACATTTAACGCAGTTTTTTGGTTGGTTGTCTTCAAATAAATGTTACTGTCAATCACTGTCATTACACTGTGACACTGTATATATGAATACATTCATCTCGAAACCTTATAATTATTGATAACTCAACCACAAGAAGAAACGTAGCTGCTAATAACTTATCAGCAACGACGTTTCATCTTTAGGTCATAAAAATCAAAGCCCTACTTATGAAAAATTGGATGAGAACACACACAAAAATGTCATTGTGCTTGTTTTCGTGAAACTCTTAAAATATTTGATACTTCAAGTACTAAATTTCATCTTTCAACTACTCAGATCCTTATGCTCGGCGTTGAAAAATCAATCAAATCTTCATGTTAATGTTACTTAAATAGGGGAAAAATTGTGAAAAAAATATATTCTATGCATTTTGTTTGAAATTAAATTTTTTTTTAGTCACTCTTTTAATAAATTTCTTCGTGACCCATTATCAGCAGCCATGGCCCCTCCTGGAATATCCTAGGACCCCCCGGTTGAGAACCACTGGCTTAGAGGATAGGTCGCAATGAATTTATTAAAGATAAATTTTGCGTTCATAGCCTTCAAAGAACATTGAAATTACCTAACATAAATTGATTATAATAACATATAAAGGTATTTTCTTCCGAAATTTCAATTTAAAAAAAAATATTTTTTTGCATTAAAAAAATGAATTTTTGATCGTGGGTGGGGAGCACGAGTCCCCCTATGCCCCCCCCCCCCGGGTACGTCTTTGATCCCACCAATATGCGTTTTTTTTTTAGAAACGTACTACATGTATAACTACTAACGTTATGTAAATTAGAAATTATGGTTAAAAATCGGTATTGGCATCTAAAAAATTTCTAAATTGTGATTGCTAAATTGGAGTCTAAAGAGTGGCATAAATATTTCTGATTTCATTACGCTACGTTTTTTAACATGGGCGAAAGAAAGAGAAAACATTGTTTAGGACCGTTTTTCTTAAGCAAAATGCAATGCTTGGCTTCGAAGGAATTGAGCTGGCACCTAAATTTTTTTTTAATTTGTCAAGCCCTGCTATAAGCATATAGTACATTCTATCGCGCTCATAACGTTTATGGTCATAAATATCACAAAAAATACGCCAATGCCGCGATGACCCACGACCACCTAGATATCTGTAATTTAGGAGGTCGTTGATGACCCCGAATCATAGGGATCGATATATGAATATATAGGGATAAATAATAGGAGCCGGGGCCAGAGCTAACACCCTCTATAACAGAAAGCCTCAGCGCGAAGCTTTGACGTCACAGAAGTCGTCCATTTCACCTGTAGCTATTGGATATAATAGTCCGACATATGCGGAATCTTTACCCTTTTTTTGCAGTATATCCAGTGAATATAGGTGAAATGGATGACTTCAGTGACGTCACGAGCTTCGCGCGGAGGCTTTCTACTATAGAAGATGCTGCTACTACTCAACCACATGTACACCTCGTCCATATTCCTCTTACGAATTGATACATGTTGGAATGTGTGTGTATGTGTTGCGAACCTGATGTGAAGTTTGTTTCTATGTAATGCTTGTTATGTGTAGTGCTGGGATCTGCCACCAATTTTTCTCACTACGACTGAAGTGTAATGACTGAATAATTTTTATCGTTGTAGGTCTGTTGCTCTCTGTGGCGAGACTTAACAAAAAAAGACTTTAACAAAATTATCTTTTCTAATTATCAATACTATTTCTAAGTAAATTGATATCGTTCTTCTGAATGTATCATGTGGTCCTTATACGGAACTTTTGTTTTCCCCGGCATGTCGGGAATGGACAAGACTTCAACATTCAAAAAACTGGTGTGGGACCGTTCAAGTATTACGTCATCAACAATGGGGGGGGGGGTCCGATTTGCTGACTTTTGATGACAGGGGGTGGGGAGGGGGGTTTGGATAATGCTTACGTCGTCAACCACCCTTTATGAAAATATGAGTTAGGATTCAGAGGGGCAGAGCTGATGACGAAATTTTCTGACAGGGGGGGGGGGGGAAGGGGGTCAGCGTTTCGCTGACTTTTGCTGACAAGGGGGGGGGGGTGGTCAAAAATGGCTAAAAATTTGCTTACGTAATACTTGAACGGCCCCTGTCCGCCGATTTTCACGGTATGCCGGCTAATGAGGGGGGAATACGATAGTTGGAGAATTTGTATCACGATCAGTGTTGAAAAATAATTGAAAATGGGAAAAAAATTCTGACAGAAATATTTTTTCCTCCTCCCCCATATTTTTTTTAGGAGAAAGCAGAGGCTATTGCAAGAAATGATGTCAGCATTCTTGTAGACCGCGAAGAAACTTTAACGCCTCCTGTTTGGGTAGAAATTGAGCGGAATGCTCGTCGTGAAAGAAGTTGTCACAGTGTTGATGATGAACTTCTTCTGAGTGGATTACATGGTTGGGCGAAAGGACAAAGGTAATACATACCACCCACCCCCGGAATGCACGTGCACCTAAAACAAGAGTAGAACGTTCGTATTTTCGGTGCCGCATTCGGTGACGCGTTTCTGTGTGTGTGCGTGAAACTTCTCCCTTTTATCCTTATTTTCAGGTTTCCCCGAATTATGTTGGTTTTTTTTTTCTTTCTAGGAAAAAAAATGAAGGGTAAAATACATACGTATATACAGAAATGTCCTCTCCGCTTGTTAATACAAGATTCATCGAAAGACTGGTTATTTGTTTAGATGACGATTATAAGGAAGAAAATTCATCTCTGCCCCCCCGGAGACTCGTACCCCTGTCTTTCGTTTGCAGACGAGTGCTCTACCAACTAAGCTATGGAAATAGATTGAATATTTCCACCTTGGAGCATATATATATTTACTCTATAATATAAAATCACAAACTCGAAAAGGGCCTGTTGCTAAGCAACCGAGTGACGGAAGTGGGTGAAGTTTTTGAGTGACGGAAATCTGTTACGTTTTTGTGTTACGGAAGTCGGTTACGATTTTGGGTCAAGTATTAATTTAACTCTAGCACATATTGGGAAACATTTGACCCATCGGGACCATGTTATGTGCATGTACCGAGAGGCTCCCATATCCTACAGCAGGGCCCTTAGGCTGGAATTTAGATGGCGAGCCCCCAAACCAGCTTTTCAGGGCCCCTCTGTGGTTAATTTACAGTGTGAAAAATCAAAAAGTGATAAGAATCGTTCTGGTCCTGTCAGCCCTGCCCTTGACGGGGGGGGGGGATCATGCCGAGAGGTATGTGTATGTATAATATACATATAACAACAGTGCTCCCAACACACAGGGTCGGAGTACCCGGGGGGGGGGATTGTACGTATGCCTTCATGGGAAAGTTAAAAGTTTTCATTTCCAGGGGCCCTTGAAAAAATTTGGTATAAATCTGATAAAAATTTGCGATAGTGGAAGCACAAGATATATCCAGTCTGGGGGCTCCAAAAAATTTGCGAATTCCGTCACGGGTAGTTGCGTGGGTGGTCCTGGATTTTATTCGTTGGTAAAACGAATACAAATGAATATGTTTCATGGCAATCGCAGCGGGGGATGACCGACAAGCTTCCAAGTCGGGGGCCCCATGTTTACAGGTTTCGTTTTGGGGCTCTGGATGAATCTGATTCTTTTTGTTTTTTTAACATTATACAATTTGCAACAGCGGAAGACCGAGATAAATCCAGTCTGGATTCCCCACTAAAAATCTGCGTATTGTGTTCCCGTTATTGGATGTGGGGCCCTGGATTTTATTCGTTGCAAAATTGAAAAAAATGAAAAATTTTCGTGGTCCCTTACAGGGGTGTGTCCGACAAGCTTCCAGGTCAGTGCTCCATGGGAATGTTGATAGGCTCTAATTCGGGGCCCCTGGATGTATCTCATTGATTTTTGTTGTTTAACATTGTAAAATTTGCAACACATCGGTAGCCCGAGATATATCCAGTGTGGGCCCCACTAAAATTCAGCGAATTGAATCTGGGGCCCCAGTTTCTGGATGTGCTTGATGAATCTCATTTGTTTTTTGTTGCTTTATCATTATTTCTATTAAAATTCGCTTCTTCAGTAAGCTGGTGCTTTCACACGTCTCTTTTCATAGCACGCTGATGAAGTGGGACGAAATAAACAAGATATGTTGTGAAGAGAGGGGGGGGGGGGTTGGCCGCCAAAGGTGGCAGGGGGGCAGAGCCCCCCTAGTATATATATAAAAGTGATCTGGAAATGTGTTGCGGGCCGCTTAAATGCACTAGAACTGTGTCGAGGGTCACTGAAGTGATATGAGAGTGGGACTTAAGTAATCTGAGAATGTGCCGCAGGCCACTTAAGTCATGTGGAAATCATAGGTGGAGATACGGGGGGGGCGTGGCCCCCCCCCCCCCAACATCAAAGGTGAAGTTGACTGATCTAATGTATATATGCATATATGAATTTACATCATCATCATCGTGCCCCCCCAGACTTCTTCGTCTATCTCCGCCTATGGTGGAAATGTGTCGTGGGCCACTTGAGTAATCAGGAAATGTGCTGCTGGCAAAATGATCTAAAACTGTGCCACGAATTATTAAGGTAGCTTGAATTATCTAGAAGTGTGCCACGGATAACTCTTGTGATGTGGAACTGCGGTACGCGTTACTGAAGTGGTCTGTAAATAAGATGCGAGCCACTTGAGTGATTTTTAAAGGTGCCACAGATCACTTAAGTGATCCGTTTTATATCATCAATATCCACTGTTTCATTATCACTCACAAATACCATAGAAAATGACTCCGAGAGCAGATCAGCCTTTTCTTGGTCCGTAATAGCAAAGGCTGTGCAGTAGATCACTTAAGTGGTCTGTGTATGTGCAGCGGATCAGTTAAAGGATTTGTAGATGTGCTGCGAATCATCTAAGTCAGTTTTTCCCAAAGTGGGCAATATCGCCCCCTGGTGGGCGATAGAAGCCACGGGTATAACATAGGATCCTATGGGTTCGCTTGAGTTGGGGGGGGGGGGGGCGATGAGCGAAAAATTTCTCTGAAGAAGGATACGATGGAACAAAAAGTTTGGGAAACTACGATCTAAGTGATCTCGAAATGTGTCTCGTGGGCCACTCAAGTACTCTGGAACTGTGCCGTGGGCCACTCAAGTGATATGTATATATGCCGTGGGTCACTTGAGTGATCTGTTCATGTGCCGCAGGTCATTTAAGTTATCTGTAAATGTGCCGCTTAGTTTATCTTTATAAAATTTGGTTTGAGGTCGCGGGCCATATTTGGCTTGCGGTTCCAAAGGGGGAATGTTTTCACCGGGAACTGCAAAATGATGGCCCATTTTGGTATAAAACATCTAAAAGCGGGAAAATGTAAATAAAGTAAATTTTTAACGAATGGGCTTGTTTTTTTGTTTTTTGCATGAAGTGGTTCATTCATTCTATTCATGAATTCTCTTCCTACCGTGCATTGAAAAATCATCATTACATTCTTGATAAACATTTTTTTCAGGCCACAAACCTCCTCAAGTTAACTCTCAACTGCTTCAGGCTATAAATGTTGGATTTGGATGCACAAGTGCTGTGGAGGCGTTTGATTAGGATGCGAAATGCAAGCAGTGACAATGTGTTTGTATGCTTTTTTTTTTTTTTTTTTTTTTGCTTTCGTTTTTGCGCATAATACGAAAGGAACATGTGTTAGCTTTTTGTATAACATGCAATAGAGAAATTTATCGGCTGTGAACACCATTGAAAGGAGGATTTTTTTGATAAGGTTGTTTTTGCAAATAAAAAACCGTTCTCCCAAGTAATGTATTTTTATATTTTAAGGGCTGGATATTATTCACTGTCTTTAAACCATGGTAATATTTTTGGTACATTAGTGATAACTATCAGAGGCGTATTTATGGTTTTGCCGCCCGTGGGCTGTATACAAATTTTGCCGTCCCTCTCCCATTCAAGTCTAATTTTATTGACTGAAATTTTTTCAGCCCCTGCACCATAACCTTCTTGGTCCCCGCCCCCTGTAAATACTACACCTCTGTCTCTAGCAGTGGCGTCGGAGCCTGGGTGCTGTGACGTATAAATTGTGACATGGGTCTCAGCTGCCCGGAATTTATTCGCAAATCAAAATTTCCTACATACAAAGCTCAAGACGAGCACCCACAGGTTCGAAGCACTTCCGACGCCCCTGATCTCTAGGTCACTCTTATGATCACCCACACTCTCTTAGTCCCTCACATGCTTGTACACGTTCCTGGTTACTCTTTTGGTCACTCACTCACTCACTAACCTCGCCCCTCGCTTTGTAGGTCACTGTTTTGGTCGCTCGGTGACTTAGTACCTCGTTCTCTAGATCACTCTATTGCCGCTGTGGCGGTCGAGTGGTCATAGTGACGGACTCACATCGGGTTCGAACCTCACCGGCTCCACAGTGGTGGTCGGCTGAAGTTGGTTTTCTGTGGTTCCCAACTTTAAGGTGCGAATGCGAGCCGATCTCCCCGTTAAAGAGTCTCGCCACAGAGAGCAACAGGCCTACAAACGGTACAAATATCCAATTATTACACTTCAGTTCTGAAATATAGATGGCAGCACTGAAAATCAGACAAACCCCTAGATACGCATTCAGAGTGCCACACACACACTTCTGGCACAACTCACTAGGTAATAAATTGCCCATGCGGGTAGAACTGAGTTGTGCGCGGTTTGAAAGAAAGAAAGGTCACTCTGTTAGTCCCTCACATGCTTGCACACGTTTTCGGTCACTCACTGACCTTGTCCTTTGCTCTCTAGGTCAGGTTCTGGCAGGTTCTTTGCTCTCTTGGTCATTCTTTTCACCCCCCTCACGTGCTTGCATATACTCACATTTATTCATTCACATACTTGCAAACTCTATAGGTCACTCGTTTAGTCACTCATTGACCCTTTGTCTTGCTCTCTAGGCAGAGGCAGACTTGTGGTTTTACAGTTTGTGTGTTGTAAAACTGTTTACCCCATGCTTCCCTCCCGTTTTTAATAATTTTCTTTAGCATTCATTTCCCCAAATTTTCTGCTCCTCCGAACTTTCCGCCTTGGGCTACAGCCCGCTAAACGCCCCAACCCCCGGGTTCGAGCCCCACCGTCGCCACAGTGGTGGTCGGCTGAAGTTGGTTTTCTGTGGTTCCCAACTTCGAGGCGCAAATGCGAGCCGATCTCCCCGTTAAAAAGTCTCGCCACAGAGAGTAACAGACCTACAAACAGTACAAATATTCAGTCACGACACATCACTCACTTCACTTCTGAGATATAGATGGCAGCACTGAAAAATCATACACAACACTAGATACGCACTCAGACTGTTAGGTACACACCATTACACTTCCGGCACAACTCACTAGGTAGAAAATTGCCTATGGCGATAGACCTGAGTTGTGCTCGGTTTGAAAAAAAAAAAAAAGTCCAATGCCTGAGCGAGACATATTATGCCAAGCATGTGGAGAAACAATAAGGAGGTTATGTTGCTGCGTGTTCATCTGAAACAAAATCACTCACGTCTAAGGGGCCCATTCAAGTATTACGTCAGACCATTTTTTGCCCTAAATTTCCCCCCCCCCCCCACCCCCTATCAGCAAAATTTCGTCAGCAGCTTAAAATGTTTCGTATCTTCAAAAAGGGTGGTTACTGACGTAAGCAACCGTCAAATCCCCCCCCCCCCGCCATCAAAAGTCAGCAAATCCGAACCCCCTCGATGCTGACGTAATACTTGAATGACCCCTAACATCATCCGATGAAAGCAAAGTTAATGCATGGCAACACCAAAAAAAGTTCCCTATTTTGTTACTTATTCTTATTCTTAACTAAGATCTTAGGTGTACATTACAGTGATCTCTCACTTCCGTGTCGGTGCAAGGAAACAAAGAAAACTGGCGCCTAACACCTAAGGGGTCATTCAAGTATTACGTCAGCATCGAGGGGGGGGGGGTTTCGGATTTGCTGACTTTTGATGACAAGGGGGGGGGGAGGGGGTTTGAAGGTTGCTTACGTCATCAAATACCCCTTTTGAAGGTATGAAATATTCTAAGCTGCTGACGAAATTTTGCTGACGGGGGGGGGGGATCACAAAGCAGGGGATCACAACTTTAGTAGCGTAGTCTAATGATTTTTATACGCAGGTGTTAATACTCATTTTTATCGCTTTCACCCGCACAGGCCGAGAACCGGGAAACAGAGTAGAAGACCGGCATCCCGGGAAATTCGAGTCACATATTCTGGACAATTCTTAAATATCTTCATTCTAAAATTCCATTTAATTTTCTTAATGCATATTGTGATCCTTATCAAACCTTGCTTTCCTAATTAACACGTCAGAGGACTCAGAAGATATCGTTGATCTTGAAGCGATTCGCGAAGGCTGAAAAAAATAATTTTCTTTGTACATGAAAGAACGGATTGTATTTACATGCAACACACTATCATCAGACTGTAGAGATTCAATAAACACGTAAAGAAATTACAGCAACACGTATACTGAATTCTACTAGTAAAATCATTCTTCTATTCTAAAGAAATGAGCAACTTTATCTAAAGGAACAGAATAATTGTAAATCCACTTTCCACCTAACCTACTAGTGCGAACCATCTCGTCACGCCACCTACCAGGGGGAAGGTATATATCCCTTGAGCGTTTGCCCTCTTCAAGAACTGGTGCAACGATAAGGTCATTTCCAACTACAAACTGCGTACTGATTACTTGCGCGTGAGGATCACGAGGAGCCAGCCACCAAATTGGACGAATTATTGGCGCATGAGTCTGATGACACTCGTCTAGAACACGTTTGATATAGTCATTGTTCTGTTTGGGTTGTAGTATACGCTCTGTTCGTACCTTGAACATGAATTTTGCAGCTTTTATGACATCCAAGTCGTAATCACCTGGAAGTACAGACAACTGTACCACAGGCATAAAGGCAGCCAACTGAAGCCATCTTATATATAGTTCCTTATCCGGCATAGTCACATTTGGGGAAGGAAAGACATCACCCCCAACAGAACCAGGATTGACCAATGGATATCCTAACAAACCTAATGTAAGCACGTAGGGTATAATAGATTTTAAACCACTCACTGCATCCCAAGTTGATGTTCGAAGAGCCAATCGAACGAAAGCTGAGATATGCTGCGATTGAAAACCAGCTGATACACCCAAGTAGGAACTGGTTTCTGATGCTAATTTAAGGTACAACGAAAGGAAGTTATCTGGGTTAGTGGTCATGGTGTAGAAACTGTAATAAGGGGGAAGAAATGAAGATTGACCTCCAGAGAAATAAAACCCATCTATACCATACTCTGTTTTGACATCGAGAATTCTTTTGTGAAACCACTGTTCAGAACGATTATTAGTGATGTCCACGATGGCACATACATCATTGCCCCAGCGGGTCAAATGAGGTATTCGACGTTTCTCATCGGTGACAAGATACAGTTCTTCAGTTGCATTCTTGAATATGGCAGCTCCCAAACAAATATATGGGTTAACGGATAACAAAATTTTGTATCCCATGTTATGTAAAATAGTGAGGATTTCTAGGGGATCGGGGAAAGTATTCGAGTTGAAAATCAGCTGTCCTTCTTTTTCTTGCCATTTTGTATCGATCAGAATGAATCCGTCGGGAAATATGTTCCGCTTGTAACCACATCATGTATCGGTACTTCCATTCTTCACATATTTCTGAATTATTGTCTGCATCTAGAAGCTCACATTCAAAGGATTTCAATTCAGGTGGTATACGGGTCCCCACAGAAATCTGCACATTTCTCTTTTACATAAACATATCAGAAAAATAACCACCACAAAAATATAGAACAACGTACTGCCACCTATCAGGTGAAAACTAAACTATCTGTTATAATTTTTTTAAGTGAAGTTATGTGTTGGCTTCACACACAGGTATGTACACACCATGGGAATGAATAAAATATGCTATGATATCCCATATAAAAATATTAGTTTTATGCTGCATACCGGTGTAAATTTTTCATTTGCAAAAATACCGGGTTGATATATTTTTATGTTTGCCGCTGAATTATTTCTGTAAGTACCAAAGTATATAATAACCGGTATTTTGGACCACAAAATTCACACCGATATGCAGCATAAAAATAAAATAATTATAGTTGCATGCCCCATGCTGTTCATTTTCTTTCTGCACATCGGTTTAAAATAAAAAAAAACAGCATATTTTAAGAATAGTTTTATTTTTATTCAATAGATGACAGCAGGTGCCCTAGCCTAAAATGAATCATAATTAATGAATAAATAATAATGAACGTATAATGAAGTATTTATTGTACGAAAAAGCTTAACGTATAATTTCAGTATAATTAATTACCGTAATTTAATTTAAATAATTGGTGATTATGATTTTGAGAAACCTCGTGAGCCATGTGACAATAAAAAAATATTTTTCTTTTGCAAAATTTATTTCTCCTCATGGCTATGGAAAAAAAATTCAGATCTCGAATATCACAGAGTAAAATTTCCAAAAATTTCACTTTTTAAAAGTCATTAAAATCAAATTTTTCATTGCAAATAAGTTTAAAAACATACTTATATATATAGCACACTCTCTCTCTCCCTCTTTCTCTCTCTCGCTCGCTCGCTCATTAGACCTTTTAATTTTGTAAAATGTTCAATCAATCCAAAAAACTGTATGAAAATTAACTGAATTTTTTTTTAAATAAAGCGTTGCGCAAATGTTACGACAATCAGTAATGTGTTAAGGCAGGGGGTTCTTAACCTTTTTCATCCGCGACCCAAAATCGGCAACAATATCAACTTCGTGACCCATGGGACTGCTTGCGAATTAAGTTTGGGTCGTGACCAATAGCTCAAGATTCACTCGCTGTGAGTGGATTTGCACGACCCACCTCGGAAGCCCTTGCGACCCAAGTTTGGATCGCGACCCATAGGTTCAGGGGGGTTAACGCACACGAATTTCTAAAACGAACGCATTATCGCAACTTTTTTTTTTTTTCAATCACAGCGTACATACCTCAGCCTGAAGATTTTGACGTGACTTCGTAGTAGCAGGAGACTTCGTTGTATCTTGTTGCGTAGTCCATGTCTCATCCGAATTAAATTTTAAGGAGTTTCCAGTTTTTCTCTTTATGGAAGGTGTCTGATGAGGAGTCGTTGGCGGAGCACCATTCTGGGAAGCTTCACTTCTGGTAACTGCCGATTCTGACCCATTCGTATTCAAATTAGCATGTGCATTATCTGGAGTTTCGTTACCTCTTTCAAGGCACAAAAGATCATCTTTACGTGCATTTGTGTGAAGATCCATAGTGAGGTCTGAAATGAAACTTGAAAAAAATACATTTATATACAGTTTTTCAAAGATATCTGAAGACAGTGCGAGGAATCGAGAGAGAAATTATTGTATCAAGGTTTTAAAAATAATTAGTATGAATTGAAAAGAGTAAGCAGAGCTATAAAGATGAGCATTGAACTAACAATGTGAAGTATAGGCTCTAACTATAATTTTTACGAGTTTTTCTTTTTCACAACAGAATTTAAGTTCAATTTGAAAATCCTTTTTACTTTATTGAATTCTTAGAATTTTTTTTTTTTAATTAAAAGAATGTAAAGCAGGGGGTGCAGGCACTGCACAACCATTTCAGTCCGCGGGCCAGAAACTTGTGTATAAATGGTGACCATATGAACTGTGTTTTACGGGATATTCCCGTAATTTTGACCGTCTCAACTCTTTTATAAAAAAAAAATTTCATGTTCTTTCCCTTATTTTCAAAAAAGCTTAATTAGATTTAGGAAATCAAGAATTTTGATTATTTTCATGACTTGTAAATTATATTGTGACAATTATGACTCTATCATCATTAATTATTGTCACATAAATATATTTATCTCACATATTTGTTAAACATATGCGGTTTTTTTTTTGTTTTAGTGAATTACGCTATTACCTACAGTAGCCATAATTTCCCCGAAATTGGCGATTTTTTAGCTATTTCAGCGACAGTTGGCAACTTTACTTGCTTATGACAATTTTTTTATTGTAAATAGCAACTTTCCTTGCCTTTGAGTATTGTTCGCTGTAATTTGCAACTTAACTTGTCTTTGACAATTTTTCGGCTTTAATTGGCAACTTTCCTGAAGACAATTTTATTTAGACATGAATGGCAACTTTTATTTGTCTTTGGCAATTTTTTTTGGCGATATCCAGTACTTTAGTGAAAGAAATATGGGTCAGGGGTCGTAGCTAGCCATTCCTGTGCCCTGTGCAAGAATTTGAATTTAGGCCCCCTCTGGCCCATTTAGAACTATTCTGGGCCACCCTCCAAGTGGGCCCTGTGCGGGTGCACCTTGCGCTGCCTAGTTACGGCCCTGTGGGTTAGCATAGGTATTTATCGCGTTGTGTAAGAATTTTGTACCGTAATTTCGTGAGCCGGAGGTTGTGCACCCATGATGGAAAATAAACAGGCGTACGCAGGATTTTCTCAGGATGGGGGTTAAAATTTTCTCCTCTGAAGGGGAGGGGGTAAAAAAAAATTTCTGCAGAATAATATAATAAACACTATAATCTTGTCTCGCCCCCCCCCCTCCCCTTTAGCCGCGTACGGCTCATACGCATAGTTATAACTAAACCATGGTTTATTGAGAAAATGTCTTCCGCTTGAAGAAGAAAAAGAATAGAGACATTACTGTTTTCCAAAAAGATCTGTTCCCCCATTTTCAATTAATACGCATTAATAATTATTTTAATGATAAGTACTCACCTAATTCAGTGATGTGAGTACTGAATGTACTGTAGCTATTGCGATATAATGTACGTTCTTGTTTCGAGTATTAAATATGCCGGATAAAAATATTCTTCACGTGAAAAGAGAAAATAACCGATCATATATTTGAATGATGAAACAAGGTCAAGGTAATTACTGTGATGTCATTAGAACAGGTTTGATAATTGGACTTTTTTTCAGAGAGAGAGAGATTCCTTGAAAAAAAAAAGATCCCTGATAGCTTTTATTTTTCCCCCCAATTAATTTTGTTTATTTATTCTATAAAATGCATATACGGTGCGCGTAGAGGGCTCGCGTTATTGTTGTCGGAATCTAAGCAACATCAGAAGCCAGAGGCGGTTTTATGGCTATGCCACCTGGGAGCTATTCAAATTTTGCCACTCTTTTTCCCGTTCTAATTTGATATTATTGGCTAAAATTTGGCGCCCTGGACTTCTAATTAGCCGTACATGCACCTCGTAAACATTCCTCTGGGGATTTTCTAACGAATGGTGGGCGGAGGTACTGGAGCAAAGGTGGATACAGGAAAAGGGCGACCAACCACACTCTCGTTCCCCAAAAATTTGTATTACTATCATAGGAGGAAGGGCGGAGGTGGAAACTCCGTCCCAGCTCCCATTCACTATACAATCATCCCCTCCTCGTTAGGAGAGCCCGTATCCGCTTATGTACGGAAAAAGGGGGGAAGTAATGTCACCCCTCCAGCTAAAATTACAGAGCCAATTGATCCAATGTTATTTCACGTTCGAGTCCCTATGAGGGCGGAGATGATTTTTCCCCTCCTAAATATCGATATCTCCTCACATAGACATTTTTCCGTAGGCCTATATATTGCATGCTGGAACGTGGTGTGGGTATGTGTGCTTGGCCTTAACGTTATGTATGAGACAGAGTTATATGCTTATTTTGTGTTACACTCGTGCTGCATCTGCCTTCTATATTTCGGAATGAAAATGCAAAGGCTTGAATTTTCGTGTTGTGTAAGTATCGTGCTGAAGCATGCCCCCCCCCCGCCCCCAGAGCTGATCGCGTGGGCTGAAATCTTTGGCGGCTGAAAACCCAGACAAGGATTTTTTATGGGTTCCGTTCATCAAGGGCCCCCGGATAAATCGATTATTCTGAGGGCCCCTGACTAAAACTGCCTCTGCTTACGGATTCACATGCTTCCTTTCGAAAATCTTAACCAGACCTCATTATCATGTGCCCCCCCCCCCACTCCGAGTCATGCCTGTGAACACAAAGAAATAATAAAAAATCAGGGTTTACAATTCGAAATTAATGAATAATTAAAAAACTATTGAAAACTCAAATTTTTCTGAGAAACTATTCCTTGATTGATGAAATATCATAATTAATGAAAATTCAGGAATTATGAAAATTAATAAAAATTTGAGGATTTATGAAAATTAATAAAAATTTGAGGATTTATGAAAATTAATAAAAATTCAGGAATTATGAAAATTAATAAAAATTTGAGGATTTATGAAAATTAATAAAAATTGAGGATTTATGAAAATTAATGAAAATTCACGAATTATGAAAATTAATGAAAATTCACGAATTGTGAAAATTAATAAAAATTTGAGGATTTATGAAAATTAATAAAAATTCAGGAATTATGAAAATTAATAAAAATTGAGGATTTATGAAAATTAATGAAAATTGAGGATTTATGAAAAGTAAAAATTTACAATGAATCACACAATTAATAAAATTATAAAATTAAAAGATTATTATACATTATTATATAATTGATAGATGTCGCCTCGTGTCTTTGCGCTGTCCTTTTGATTTCCGTTGGTAACAGAGTGCTGCCCTGCGTCGTGTCGCGAACTTTTCACGCGGCTCAATTTGCGCTTTGCCTTATAGTGAATTTAAAATGTAAAAAAAAACAAAAAACAAAGATATATGATATGCCCCGTGCCTCCGGTCACGACTGCAGCCGCTGAAGCCCTGTCAGCCCTACCTTTGTGGGAGGGGAAGTGTTGGAGGTCTGCTTGCTCTCTGCGCAGACACTTTTTTTATATGGGGGGGGGGGGGCCTCTTTCATTCGCGCCTTGAAGTTGGAAAATCGCGGGAAACCAAAACCACCGCCCTGGACCGAAAGTCATTCTAGGTCACAATTTCCCAAACTTTTTGTTTCAAAAATTTTTTTCTTCCCATGGTCCTCCAATTCAAGTAAACCCATAGGATTCTATACTGAACTCGAGCTTCTGTCGCCCCTTTGAACCTTCTATCCGGGGGGGGGGGGGGGGCTATATTGGCCACTTTGGGAAACACTGACCTAGGTGCATATCGTGTTATGAGTATGTATTGATGCTTTTTTACAGGAATTTGTTTCGCTGGCCGAATTGAACCCCCCCACCTCTGCGGGCCGCATTCACTTTTTTGTTTAAATTACCACTGTTATTATTATTATTGTTATTTATTATTACAGTATATTTTTGTTAATCAAAAGTCCGAGCTTGGCTTCCTATATATGTGTACACGTTGCCAAGACCCTGACACCAGGGAATAGAATATCTACATCGTATATTCCTAGCACATCATAACATACTTATATGTGGGGGTGTGACCACAAATTTTCCCAACTCGACGTCGTTATCCCCTCTGTGATGCTACCGTTGGATACAAGGGTACCCAACTGACCATAGAATTCAAATGCGCTGCCCTAAGGGCCCTTTCACACGGAGCGGATGCGGGTCCGGAAGAAGTTTTAACAATTGGAATATACTGCGCCTTTCAGACGAGCCGAAAAATCTCCGCACCTAGGAAATGTTCATGCGGGTCCGGACGTCGTCCGCATGTGTCAAAAGTCTATTTTTCTTGAGAATCGCAGACGTAAACATTCACAGTACTGAGAGGTGCTGATGAACAAATGTTTATATATCACATTGCTTCAGAATGTGAACATCTGGCTGTTGTCCTCCCCCCTCCCCACTGCTCCTCCCTCTGAGGGGTACGCGGGGGAGGGGGGTGGGGAAGCGCTTTCGTTTTTTCGTTGGGTGATATCTTTATTGCTTTTTGGAGGCGCCGTTTCGCCCCGATGAAGAAAGTGTTGTGTCTCAAATTGCAAAAAGAGCACGTTAACTTTAAAAAGCATCGAGGGGCCATTCAAGTATTACGTCAGCATCGATGGGGGGGGGGGGGGGGGAGTTCCGATTTGCTGACTTTTGATGACGGGGAGGGGGTTTGTATAATGCTTACGTCATCAAACACCCTTTAAGAAAATATGAAATTTTTTTACTGGCATCTTACTCGGTGCGCCAAAAACAAGAAAAACCTTTCGATAGTTTATGGGCACTTGAAGTAACATTCCCCCGTATTGATAAGTGCCCTACAGAGCCACTTTAGTGATCTCTAAATGTTTCGTGGATCCAATTGATCTGGAAATGCGTCTGGGCCGCTTAAGTGCTCTGGAACTGTGCCACGCATCACTCAAGTGATCCGTAATTATATTCCGTGAATCACTTAAACAATATGGGAATGTGCCACGGATAACTTGAGTGATGTAGAACCACACTCGGGGCCACTTAAGTGCTCTAAAACTATGCCGCATGTCACTCAAGGGATCTCTAAATGTGTCACGGATCACTTAAGTGTTCTGGAACTGTGTCCCGGGTTATTACATCTGAAAATGTGTCACGGGCCGCTTAAATGCTCTGGAAATGTACCACGGGACACTTAAACGATCTGCAAATGTGCCGCTTAGTTCATTTTTACAAAATTAGGTTTGAGGAGGGCAGGCCGCATCAGATAACCACCAGGGACATATTTGGTCCGCGGGGCAAAGGCCTTTATGCGATTTATCATTATATGGCTTAGAGGGTGGGTCGCAATGAATTTATTGAAAATAAATTTTGAGTTCTTACCCTTCAAATAACATTGAAATTAACAGAAATCGATTATAATAACATTTAAAAGTATTTTCTTCCGAAATTTTAATTAAAAAAATAAATTTTTGATAGTCTGGGGGGGGGGGCTGCACACGAGCCCCCTATACCCCTCCCTCCTGTGTACATCTCTGATCCCACCAATATGCGTTACGATTCAGAGGGACAGAGCTAATAACGAAATTTTGCTGAAAAGGGGGAAGGGGGTCAGAGTTTTGCTGACGGTGGGTGTGGGGGGGGGGGGAGCAAAAATAGCTAAAAATTTACTTACGTATTACTTGAACGGCCCCTAACGAGTTGCTAACGCCTGAAACAAAGAAACATAGCTTTCGTCAGCTGTTTCAGGCTTTTTTGCTTGCCCTTTTAATGATTCTCGTAAATAATAGAGCTTTTGTACGTCGTTTAATTGTTCATTGTCTTTAATTGGAAAAACGGGAAAATTACGGGGTTAATAGGGGAATGTTCCGTATTTGGGTCATGTAAATCAGGGCCGTAACTAGGATTTTTGCCGCCCGGGGCAAACATTATTTTGCCGCTCCCACAACTTTAAAATTCGATAATTTTATAACGGTGCTCTTTGTTCTTCCCCCCCCCCCCCAGTCCGGCCTTGATGGAAATGAACAAGTTGCAGCGCCAAACAAAATATTTATTTCAACGTTAGGTACCAACAGCAGACAAATATCAAATATTGCCTCCAGGGTCGCAACTAGAGAAGAGGGGCTGGTGCCCCGAGTGCTGGACCGACCCGGGTGCCAACTTTGTTGGTTAAAAATTATGAGTTGGGGGTTGAAAATGTGTGTGTGTGTACAGTAGAATACCGTTATAGCGAAATTCTCGTTTTATAACGAACACTTTTCTAATCCTCAAGATAAGTTTACATAAGAACAATGCAAAAGCCTGGAATTCCTTTATAACAAAATCCATTTTAACGAAGTTATTTCTCCGGTCCCTTGGAGTTCGTTATAACGGAATTCGACTGTCTATATTTTGTATTACATTATTGTATTACTACTATTATATTATTGTACATATTTTTTATACTCGCCCCGGAGACCGATTAAGTTTCTGTTCCCAGTTGCGGCTCTGGTTGCTTCAATGTGATGAGTTGTAATTCTAGGAGTTTCTAGGGAAAACAGAAGCAAGTGAGGCAAAGAATGTGTCACATCCACTCAGTGGATTTCTATCAACGTTAAAAGCAAAAATCATTAACGTTATTAACTATGGGAATCAGCTGGGATTGTTAATTATTGACATTATAGTGGGGGTTTCTTTATAACCGAGTTTAACTGTATAAAGCGATATCCATGTCTTTGAAGATGAAGAAGATAGTTAATGTACAAGAGAACGTGAAGAATTCGAACTTAGTAAATTCGAATTCTAGATAATTCGAACTTTTACTAACTCCCCTTGATTTTTCTATGTAATTTAATGTTAAAATTTTAGTTAAAATTTCAGTCAGCTACTGATGAAAGTCAGATAACACGGGGGGAATAGAAGGGATGTTTTTTTTTCTTTCTCTTTGAGGTTTGTATATGTTTATGAGTGTGCTTACAGCATAAATAACAGAAAATGAGAATAATTTATTATTATTACTATTATTTTATTTTATGTTATGGGGGGGGGGGAAGCATTTATCTGTTCACAAGAGATCTGGAAAAAAAATATTCTTCTAAATACGATTATTTTATCTAGTCCGTTGAAACACAGGTGGTGATTTCTAGACGGTTTTGTGATTTCCACTGTGGCAGTTATAACGCGGATTCGGAAAATTTCAAAAACCGCTTAAAGAGCTAAGACTATGGAAAGTATCGGAAAGTTCAGCTTTTTGTAACACGTTTATTAACTCCTTCCTTGATGAATTATGAACATCTCACTAATCGAATAACGTAACTCTATAGCCAGGTTTTTAAACACTAACAGCATTTAATCATTCATTTGAAAAACAAGTACTAAAACAACGACATTCCCTCTCTGGGGCACGCAAACACCTAATAATAAAAAAAACACTCGGGCACTCGCCACCAATAGCACCCCGTACGTATTTTCTTTCTTTTTTTTGTTTTCCTCCGTGCCTCCAACTAGAATTCACTCCCCACGCAGTCTCTTTTTTCCCCGATGAGTTGGGTCTTTCTTGCACTTTTAAGTGAATTAACGTTGTCATGCGAAGGGGGTAATTACGCCCTTTGCGTGACAACGTTAATGAAAGTATTAATTTCCTTAATAATAGCATAAGGGGCCGTTCAAGTATTACGTCATCATCGATGGGGGGTTCCGATTTGCTGACTTTTGATGACAAAGGGGAGAGGGGGGTTTGGATAATGCTTACGTCATCGACCACCCTTTGTGAAAATATGAGTTAGGATTCAGAGGGGCAGAGCCGATGACGAAATTTTGCTGACGAGGGGGGAGGGGATCAGCAATGGCCAAAAATTTGCTTACGTAATACTTGAACGGCCCCTAAGAACGATAAGAAAATTTGAGAGAAGAAAAAATAAGAGAAAAGAGTTTCGCAATGGATGATCATGAACGGTTTTCGCAATTCAAGCTTTGAACATGGTAAAGAAATTCTGCAGTTATGCTGATTCCAGAACAGTGGAATAACGCAGCAGCTAAGATCAATTATATAATAATTATAAATTATTAAAATTTGGGTAAACAGTTTCGGAACTGATGATAAAATTGATAATCTAATCATTATCTTACGTGAACGTCCATGTTTAAGTTTCGGTTTGCAGTCATTTCACGGATCCAGGATAGATTAATTGGATAATTTGAGTTTTTGGATGCTTCGAACTTTTTCCAAGATTTCGAATTAACCAAGTTCGACTGTATTTAGTATACTGATGTCGATGATAACAAGGTCAGTGATCATAATTGATTTCTTGATATCAGGGTGAGCGTCTTTCTAAATCAAAATAGCAACGCTGATAACAATTTCCTTCTTCACCCTTTGCATATGATTGAAAAGATTGAAAAAAAAATCTTAATTGGCAATCGCAATTCGTTTCAGAATATAAACTACGTATTTCATTTCTCCAAGACTGAACAGTAAGTTCAGAAAAAAAATAATAAAAATGATGATTATTTTAACCAAAAGGAAGGGGGAAAAAAAAGATACAAAATTTATTTCCTCTGCAAAAACCAATAAATCTCTTAACGAGCACGAAACCGCGTGTTCATGCTTTATCTTTTTTTTTTATTCCTTTGAAGTTCCGGCAGTCGACGAAAGACATTTACCATTGACCACAGAAAGTCGGAAACAACATCCCCACCCACGGATGTTCCAAAGTAAACACACAAAAAAACAGTTTCCACGTTGGCAACACCGGCTATAGTAGATGCTTTATAGCTGGTGTTGGACGTCAAGGGACGGTCTCACAGGCATATTTTTCGTGAGTGCATACCGAGCCATACGAATGGCACACATACCGATGACTAGGGTTCGGATTTTTATGGCATGTCACATTTTTTTTATGAAAGTCATATTTTGGGCATTTTCAAGCTATTTGTCATATTTTAAGCATCTATGAGCCATCAATAATATACAGTAAAACCTCCTTAAATCGTCACCCTGATAAGTCGTCTTTTTTCTTTAGACCCTTCCAGCTCTCATAGACCACAATGTTATTAAACCCTCGTTTACCCGTCGCTAATTTCAGTTAAGTCGCTAATTTGACTATGAAAAAGTTTGAGAAAGAGGAACAGACTATTTTTATGGCTCCCATTAAAAAAAGAGCTTATTAACAACATTGCCATATGCTTAAAAGTCACTATAAAATTCTATATACCCAAACGGAACAGTTTAAGTAACGAAAGTTACGCTGGGGAAGTTCATTTGCCGACTAAGGTTTTTTGGAACGTTGGGGACTGTTCAAGGTAGATCTCATTTCTGCCTGGGCTCCATTGGAGAAACTGGACAAACCGCGAGACACCAAGCTCTGTCGCAAGAAGCAACGTGAGCACCTCCGTGTATCTACGGCAAAACCAAAACTTATTGTCAAAGATTACATATAGTGCAAGGAAATCAAAAATTATGCAAATCGAAGAATCAAATTAATCAAAGTGCAACGCGCGGGCGGGCGGGCACGGATAATAAATAATCATAGAAAGCATGGGTCTACTAATTTAGGGCTTGAAATTTAAACAAAATATCCAAACATGGAGGAAGATCACGCGACTCTGGTTCAATCGCCACCCCGCCGTTATCGAACTATAAATACAAACTGTATAAGACAGGAATTATTTGTTTTGTTATTATTTGTTTAAAAATTATTTGGTTTATTTATTTTTTTGTTCCCATTATTGAATATATGAAAAAGGCACTGTGACGTAACAATCGAAACTCCTAATCATCTTCGGCAATGTTCAGGTCTTCGGCTACTACGTCACGAGCTAGGTTCGAAGTTAGAATTTCTCTCACTCTACGGTCGTATAAGGGGGTCATAAGGTGGGGGTTCAAACAAGGGCGAATAGAGGGGGGGGAATTTGGTTGTCTGATCCCCGTCCCCCGAACGAAATTTCTGGCTACGTCTCTGGGTTCAAAGGCAACATAGAACCGAAATCAGCGAAGTTAACCGAATCGAATCGATCGAATCGATCTGAACCGAAATCGATCGAAGCTATAAATATGAAATTTTGCCAGTATTTTTATATTGCAATGTAGAGACTGACTGAGAAGGGATTTTTCAAAATTCAACCACCTAGGGAAAAGGGGAGTTCAAAGGTTATATATAAAGCAATCATCGCTGAGCCGAAATCGCTGAAGCCATAAATATGAAATTTATTCAGTGTTACACTGAAGAGCCAAAAAAACTGGTTCACCTGCCTAATATCGTGTAGAGCCCCCGCGAGCACGCAGAAGTGCCGCAACGCGACGTGGCATGGAATCGACTAATGTCTGAAGTAGTGCTGGAGGTAATTGACACCATGAATCCTGCAGGGCTGTCCATAAATCCGTAGGAGTAAGAGGGGGTGGAGATCTCTTCTGAACAGCACGTTGCAAGGCATCCCAGATATGTTCGATAATGTTCATGTCTGGGGATTTAGGTGGCCAGCGGAAGTGTCTAAAGTCAGAAGAGCGTTCCTGGAGCCACTTTGTAGCAATTCTGGACGTGTGGGGTGTCGCATTGTCCTGCTGAAATTGTCCAAGTCCGTCGGAATGCACAATGGACATGAATGGGTGCAGGTCATCAGACAGGATGCTTACGTACCTGTCAGAGTCGTATCTAGACGTATCAGGGGTCCCATATCACGCCAACTGCACACGCCCCATACCATCACAGAGCCTCCACCAGCTTGAACAGTCCCCTGTTGACATGTAGGGTCCATGGATTCATGAGGTTGTCTCCATACCCGTACACGTCCATCAGCTCGAAGCAATTGGAACCGAGACTCGTCAGACCAGGCAACGTGTTTCCAGTCCAATGTCGGCGTTGTCGGGCCCAGGCGAGGCGTAAAGCTTTGTGTCGTGCAGTCATCAAGGGTACACGAGTGGGCCTTCGGCTCCGAAAGCCCATATCGATGATGTTTCGTTGAATGGTTCGCACGCTGACACTTGTTGATGGCCCAGCATTGAAATCTGCAGCAATTTCCGGAAGGGTTGCACGTCCGTCTGTCACGTTTAATGATTCTCGTCAGTCGTCGTTGGTCCCGTTCTTGCATGATCTTTTTCCGGCCGCAGCGATGTTGTAGATTTAATTTTTTACCGGATTCCCGATATTCACGGTACACTCGTGAAATGGTCGTACGTGAAAATCCAAATTTCATCGCTACCTCGGAGATGCTATGTCCCATCTCTCGTGCGCCGACTATAACATCACGTTCAAACTCCCTTAAATCTCGATAACCTGCCATTGTAACAGCAGTAACCGATCTAACAACTATGCCAGACACTTGTTGTGTTATATAGGCGTTACCGACCGCAGCGCCGTACTCTGATTGGTTCCATATCTCTTTATTTGCATACGCATGCCTGTACCAGTTTTTTTGGCTCTGCAGGTTATATTTCATAATGTACACTGCTCAAAACAATTAGGGGAGCACATGATTTTAACAAAATTACGCAAAGATGTATACCGATAAGTAACATAAAATGAATCATCCATAATTTAAAGCCTAGCAGGAAACGGAAGAAGAAAACTTCATATGCAAATCAAAGTTCATGACGTCAAAAACCAGAAAAAGGAGATAAGGGCAGAAATCGGGATGTTGCAGAAACGTCTGTTTTACTGCCGTAACTGTGAAATTCGATTGCGCAGTATTTTTTTTTTGAGACAAGGTGACTTGAGGATGTCTCAACAACGTGATTTACCGGAATCCATGGCATGGCGTGTTATAGGCAGACTGGAATCCGGGCAAACACAACGTAGTGTCGCGGACGCTGTTGGAGTCGCCAGAAGTGTTGTTGCAAGGCTGTGAAATCGATTCCAAGAAACAGGAAATGTTAGACGTCGACCAGGGCAAAGTCGGCCACGCGCCACTACAGCAACTGATGACCGGTATATATGGTTAACAGCCCGTCGAAACAGAACAGGGAATGCTACGCAGCTGCAAAGACGGTTGCTCTTGGCAACAGGACGAAGGGTGTCCAGCCAAACAGTACGTAATCGGCTTCATGAGGGAGGGCTCTATGCACGTAGGCCAATGGTCAGCATTCCGTTGACCCCACGCCACCGTGCGGCCCGAAGAAGATGGGCTGCTGAACATCGAGATTGGGAGCAACATGATTGGAGCCAAGTGCTGTTTACAGACGAGTCCCGATTCAGTCTGGAGTGTGACACCCGACGTGTTCTGGTATGGAGGGACAGGGGCACTCGAAATAACCCCGCATTCGTTCGTGAAAGGTCACAATACAGACGAGCTGGTTGGATGGTATGGGGTGGAATCAGCATAGGCGGACGTACGGACCTGCATATAATTCGGAATGGCACTTTGACGGCCCGAAGGTATGCAGACGAGATACTGCGACCTCATGTCATCCCTTACGCTGGAGCCATTGGAGTTCCTTTGTTTTCCAGGATGATAATGCCCGACCGCATAGAGCTCGTCTGGTGGAGAACATGCTTGAAGCTGAAACAATACAGCGTATGGAATGGCCAGCGTGCTCTCCTGACCTGAATCCAATCGAGCATGTCCCAAACATGACGACGCATTGCTGCGCGACCAAGGCCGCCTGTTACTGTCCGAGACTTGCAGATTGCACTTCTTGAGGAGTGGAACAGTATTCCCCAAAGTCTGATCGATAACCTCATCGCATCCATGGCAAACAGGTGTGCAGCAGTCTTAGCTGTTCGAGGAGACCACACGCCCTATTAAAACTCATGCATCATGTCTAAACAGTACTTTTTTATCGTTTACATGTAACCAAATTGTTGCCCTAAATCATCTTTTCATGTTTTTTCCATATTTTCAAAGAATTAAAGCTTAATTCCAAATTTTTTTACGTCTTTTCTCTGTATTGCGCATTGATACGCGTGTACTATCCATTGTATGCCAACACGTGGCTGTCTCGCACGGTTTTCTTCACTTTTTTGCTTGCTCCCCTAATTGTTTTGAGCAGTGTAGATACCCATCAAGACGGGATTCCTGTAGATTGATTCCTTAAGGGGGTAATGAGGGGTTCAAATGTTTTAAGGGGGAAATCACCGCCGAGTAATTTTCGGGTTACCGAATCCACGTGAGTGAAGACGCGAGTAACAGCAGCTATAAAAAAAAAAAATGTATAGTATAGTATCTAGCGAGTATCCTAGCCGCAACGATAAAAGTTTCATAAAAGTTGATTTATAAAACTTGAAAATGCAACCACCAAGGGCATCGGTTGCATTTGCTCGATACGCTTATTTAGGTTATTGGTTGCATTTTTGAAGTTTTATAAAAGAACTTTTTTCTTAAATTTTTATAGTGCACCCAATCCCGGCTTATAAAAACATTTAAAAGATTATTCCTATTCACACACAGAAGGCAAAAATGGCGGAGAAAAACGGCTCTGTCTCGATTCTTCTTTTTTCCCCCCGTTTTCAAGCTTTGCTTCCAATTTCGAGGTCACAAGCAGCAAGTGCTACAAATCTTCGTTGCTGGGCTGGGGGAATGTAATGTAGCTGGGACACTTATTTCCTGCTAACAGTACTATTACGTATTTATTTTCTTTCTTCGGGATGGCGTCATCCTATTTCTCTATTGAAGAAGACACGTGCTTACATCCGACAAAAAAAACAACTGCAGAATTTTCCCCCCTTTTTTAGAGGTCGACAAACTACAGTCAAACTCTGTTATAACGGCATTCCTTGAAATTTTGTCGTTTTAACTGAGATGTCGTTACAACCGTTGTTTGAAGTAAAAAAAATGCTACCTACTAGAAATTAGAATCAAAAATACGAGACACATTGCTTATTCTCACCGAAAGTGTAGCCAGCTACTTCACCAAACACCAACTCTGGCCATAGCGCTATACTGCAATTTACTGCCATTAGTGAGATGGGTTAGTGTAGCCAGCTTATAAATCGCCAATCATTCCAAAAATAATTAATCTTTGGCAAGAAATGAAGTGCTACGACAAGTCTGCGGTGAATTAAAATGCATTTCACGAAAATGTATATCATTTTGATCACTTTTGTCGCGCCGCAGTCATTTTCTTCGCACGAGGGCTGATTATTTGACGGGAACCTGTAATCTATTGGCGACTCCAAAAAAGAGGTGTTCGACATTTTGCTTTTTTTCTCGCCAAAAGGTTGATGTTATAACCACTTGAGTGATCCGCGGCCCATTTACAGATCACGCAAGTAGTTTTGAAGCACAATTCCACATCAATTAAGTGCCCCTCGGCACAGTTTCAGATTACTAAAGTGACTCGCGGTGCAGTTCCAGATCACTGAAGTGATTTGCGGTGTAGTTCCGCATCACTCAAGCGGCCTACGGAACATTTACAGATCCTTGATAGGCGGAGATAGACGTAGTCCCCATGCTCCTCCCCGTATCTCCGCCCATGAGATAGAGCCCTTAAGTAATTTGCGGAGCAATTCCAAATTACTTAAGTGTCTTGCGGCGCATTCCCAGATAACTCGAGTGACCAGCGATAACTTTTCACACCCAGAGCCTTCCTTAAGTATATGCCACAGGTGCGGTCACACCGGGCCCCACGCTGTAAACTAGTGGAGGCTTCCGCCAATTCTGAAATTATTTCTTTCGTCGTGTCTGAATTTTTATCAATTCTAGAATTTTTTCGTCCGCAAATTCTGGAGTTCCATCCAATTCTGGTATATGGTTATAGTTACTGACTCGCATCGCCAGTGGTGGTCGGCTGAAGTTAGCCTTCTGTGGGTTTCCAGCTTCGAGGCACAAATACGAGCCGATTGCCCGATAAAAAGTCTCGCCACTGCACTGAGAGCAACACGCCTACAGCGGTACGATTATTCAATCATTACACTTCACTCGTAGTTAGAGAAATTGATGGCAGAGCTTTACACAAAACAAGCATTACACAGAAACAAACTTCACATCAGGTTCACTACACGTACACGCACATTCTAACGTGTACCAATTCGTTAGAAGTTCCGCAGATGAATGGGGACGAGGTGCTTGTGTGGCTTAGTAGTAGCATTCCCGTATGTTCTGAAATAATGGATGCCTCTGAAAATATATAAAATCGGGCAAGTCCTAAATATTTCTAAGCCCAAGAAACTATGGAGACACATGGACTTCGACTATTATTTCGCACTGGGGCTCGTGTCTGGCATGGGCGACCCTGTTCATACCAATGAAGTAGCTCGCATATGGAAAAGGTTGGGCACCCTTGGACTATACACACAGAGACTTCACCTTCCCCCAGTCCATTATCTCCTAGAGATGTATCTCTAGTGGTGCGACAAAATTGAGAAAAACCTTTAGATAGTTTGTGGGCACCTGAACTAACATTCTCCCTTTGTCCCCTACAGAGCCACTTTAGTGATCTCTAAATGTTTCGCGGATCCGAATGATCTGGAAATGTTTCCGGGTCACTTAAGTGCTCTGGAACTGTGCGACGTATCACTCAAGTGATCCGTAATTATGTCACGGATCACCTAAGTAATATGGGAATGTGCCGCGAGTAACTTAGTGATGTAAAACCCCACTGCGGGTTGCTGCCACGTGTCACTCAAGGCAAGGCCGTAACTAGAGGGGGGAAGGGGAGAAACTGCCCGAAACTGCCCGGGGTGGCAAAATTTAGGGACTGACAGTTTCAAGTGGGAACAAACAACACCATTACAAAATTGTCGAATTTTAAATTTTAAAGTTGTGTGGAGGGGGGGGGGGGTAAAAATCCTATCGTGCTCAAGGGATCTCTAAATGTGCCACGGATCGCTTAAGTGTTCTGGAACTGTGTCGCTGGTTGCTTAAATGCTCTGGAATTGTGGCACGGGTCAATTAAGCAATTTGTAAATGTGCCGCTTAGTTAATTTTTACAAAATTAGGTTTGAGAGGGGGCAAGCAGCATCAGATAACCTTCAGGGCCACATTTAGTTAAGGGTTTGCCATGCCAGGGATTTCCTAAGGCCACTTCTCGAAATTGGCCAGCCAAAGCGGAGAACAAATCAAATCAAATCAATCATCCGGAAATCAAACTTAGGCGAGAACTCTCCGCCGGTTCGCCTTTTAGGGTGGCAGTAACATATCCAATTTCAGTAGCGTTATCACATGGATTTCTCATGCCCTTGGAGAACCTCATGAAGCGAACTTCAGCCTAGCGTCGCGCCGAGAGCGAAATTTTTTTAGTGGATGAGGGTGGTGTAGAGAGAGAGAGAGAGAGAGAGAGAAGAGAAGCATTAACTTTTTTCCCAACTTTTTCCCCTGTCATTTCTCAGTGCTTTGCTTGAGAGCGTGCGCGTCAGTCATGGCTTCTACAGGGCTCCCAGAAATGTATCAAAAAGTGCAGGATTTTATTGTGAAGAATCAGAATTCTTTCGTTTCTCTGTTGACGATAATCGCAGTTTTTGTCATCGGACATGTGACGTTTGAAAATGCCTTCGAGTGTCCTTGCACCCATATGCGTGCCGTTTGGTATGGCGTATTAATACTGGTACTTCCGGCTTTAACACTCGGGCTGTTAAGTAAGGAAAAATTTCTTTTTTAGCACTTGAAAAAAAATTACACGTTTTAAATTCTTACGCCATTTTGTGGCTGTTTTTATTTTTTAAGCTGCATTTTTTTTTCATGACACTAGACGGACCACATTTTGCACCGTTTCCGATCTTCCCGGTCCATTTTTGTAATTAACCAGATTGTACAGAATGATGAAATTTCACGACTTTTCCTAAAAATACTGAAACATTATGCTGGCATCAGCTTTACTAATATTTTCAGTTCTACCTAATTGACCGGTAACGTTATAAACATTCATTCCATGCGCAACAAATACAATATTTCGTGAAATTATATCAAATTTCCTACAATATAGATGTGCTTAATTCGGCTAATTGAAAGCCTTCTTACTGACCGACTAACGATGAAATAAAAGTACTAGTATATATATGGCCGAAAATATAGATAATGCTATGGTACTCTTCCTATGGAGTTTCATAAATGTAACCACTTAACGATCAAGAACGGAATATTGCGTCCAAACACCAGTGGACTAAATTCTTTTTTTCCTCACTCCTCATCATCGCGAAGCTTTGTTGTAACCCTATAATTTTTTTCTCTCTCTTTTCTATACCCTGATAGTGATTTGTTTTTCCCACATATGATGTATCTTTTATGTCCGATGCGAGCGCCCTCTGGTGGTGTGTACCGTGCTGTCGGTCGTTGGATTGATAGCGAACGCTCCAGAGAGGTAGCCAAAGCTGTATTAAGCTCTTTAATATAGATTTGGGGGGTAGCAGTCCCGGCGTGACGACGGGCGCGCAAAGGATGCTCAAGACGAAGATTATTAAGTCATCTTTTCTTCTTGATTTCTATTGACGATCAAGATTTTATGTACATCTGTGCGTTGACGGTGATTACGATCTATTTATTCGTCCGTTGACGCGCGCGCGCAAAAAAAAAGTTGGCTGTATTTTCCAGGCGTGTCCGACCTTCGGGAACGCTCTGATGTCTATCGGATGGGGAGCGGGGCGCGTCTGGTGAAAAAAAAAAAAGTCTTCGACGTATACATAGGAGAGACCAGACGCGGTTTCCAACGTTGACGGTCGTATATAGGCGTGACCTACGTGAGTGACATTACTTGAGTGTATTACTTTCGAAGGTCATGATATAGGTCGATGAGTACTTGCTCCTTCCCCACATACATATACGAGTGGAAGAGAACAGGTAGGGTGAGGGTGAAAAGAGAAATCTACTTTGTACCTACACTCTTATTTTTACTTATCTATTATACTGTTTTACTCTTTCACGTTTGTTTTTTTCTTCTTCCTTTTTTCTCTCTCTTCTACTCTTTCAATTTTTGTAACGTGCAGTTAGGTTAGAACAAGGTTCCCATATTTATCGCCAATTCATCAAGTAAAGATCATCCGAATTCGTTTAGTTGCTTGTAAGCGAAAGGGTTAACTTGTGCACTCTTATTTTTCTTAGTTCTCCTATTTTATATAGAAATGTCCTCCTATTTTCCTACTTTCATCACAAACTCCTCCTTGTTTTTACACCAGTTCCCTCTTATGCTATTCCTATATTTTATCCCTCCCTTTTTTCTTTCTCGGGGGCGGCTCAACCCTAATATTTCCATAGGTTACTATGGTGATGGTGACAAATATTTGGGGAGCTTGGGCCCCATGGGCCGTATACCAAGGCTGGACAAATCGCAAAAAAAATATATACGCACAAGAACAATTATTTATGCACCATAAAAATTTTTACCCGAAGAAAAAGATCCAAATTAGTGCCTCTTTTGATTTTTTCAGGGCATAGTGACCCTCTTTCATGTTGGCAGATATGCTACTATAAATTCCAAACATTTTGTGCTGCTCTCAGCCTGCAATTCAGTAATTACGCAAAGAAAATTTTATGTGCTAATACCAATGGTGAACCTGGCGCCTAGGATTTGTCTTTCCCTGCTGGATACAAGAAAACTCGTATGTGCCTGGGTCAATTGAGTACTCTGGAACTGTATCGCGATGATCTGTAACTATGCCGCGGGTCACTTAAATTATCTGGGAATGTGCCACGGGACACTTGGGGAATGCGGAAAGGTGACGCAGGTTACTTCAGTGATCTGTAAATGTGCCTGGGTCAATTGAGCGCTGGAACTGTACCGCAGTAATCTCTAAATATGTGCCGCGGGTCACTTAAGTGATCTGGAAATGTGTCGCTTAGTTGATTTTTACAAAAATTAGGTTTGAGGCGCGTTTCTTATCAGATGACCCCACGTCACGTCATGAGTTGAGGGGGTTTTACAGAAAAGCACGGGGTGAGGGGAGATCAATTAGATTTTGTTTAAATAACATTAGAAATTTTTTATTTTTTTTATTTTTGCAATGAAACTGTTCCTTCTGATACTTCATTCTGTGGAAATGAAAGTTTTTTCATTTGTTGCATGTAGAATTTGAATCTTTTGAAACATTAATAAATAATACTATAATGCGATTACCGCATTGTGGTACCTCAACAGACAAAGGATGGTTCGGGATAATACTATAATTATAATATTCAAGGTATATGATTCGGAACAACAGAACTTTTATGAATGCTACGCTAATTTAGGAATTCCATTTTTTCTTTTCTTTTGTCAATGGTATTCCTATTTTTTCCCCTCAATTCTTTGCCTGCTAATCCTGGTTGTGACTGCAATCTGGTCCGGTAAAAGAAGACCGGGGGCGTCGTCGTGACGAACTGTAGCCATAGGCGTCGGAACCTAGGGGCTGAAGTCATTTGAGAGCCCCCCCCCAATAAATTTTGTAAGGAGGCTGAGCCCCCCCCCCTAATAATTAAGGAAAAAAACAATGCAATGTATCCTCCCCTTCTCCTGTATACGCTCCTAAGTCCCGTATTTACGGGACGACCAGCATCTTTCAGTCCTCCCAATATTTTCTCCCTCTGGCTGGAGGTAAAGATTTGTGCGCCTGTCTATGCTTTGAAGTGCTTTTCTTTTATGGGAAAATATATACCAAATTATTCTGGAAGCCGCAGGTCAACAATGAATTGGGCAAGGGAACCGCGGGTGACAAAAGAACCACTGTGTTGAGATCAGATGGCTAGACAGTTTTCCGTGCGAATATCATTTATATTTTCCAGTGCGTGTTTTCTACAACATTCGACAGCCTCAATAAAATCTGAAATAAAAATCATCACAATAAAATTTCCTCATATGAATTTGAAATTCGCCCGTTAATTCCGAAAGTATTTTTCTAGAAATTATTTCTTTCAAAAATTCTTAAATTTTCTTATGAAAATTATTACTTTTAACAATACTGAAATTGCTGTCATTAATTCTGAAGTTATTTCTTTTAGTAATTCCGCAGCAATTTTTTATATTAATTATATTCTTGAGATATCAGATTTTCATCAATTATGAATATTTTTTCAATAATTCTAAAATTATTTCTTTCATTATGGTTTTTTTTATCATTTCTGAAAATTCTGTAATTATATGTACCTTTTGGATGCCGAATTCGGCATTTCGAAACATGCAGCCTATATAAAATCACAGGTCTTAAAAACTATTTTGGCTCTGGGTCCGCGAATTCGTTACGACGGCCCTTTTAATGCATGAAATGCACAGCATTTTAACATTTCTTTTTGTGGGGAGGCGAAATTTAAACGTTTTTCTATGTGAAGTGGTTACTGTGTTTCCCCGAAAATAAGCCCTATCATGATTTTTCACGATGCTCCTAATATAAACCCTAGCTAAAATCGTCAATGAGACGCATTTGGTATGTCGTTGCAACACATGAAGGATGTATTGAACTATATGAAACGATAATGCTTTTATTATTATTTAATATCAAAAAATATATAAATGAATGATATCATTGAAACTTGTACTGAAATAAGTTATAATGTAAACAAAAATCAAATTTTTGTTAACACCCAAGTAGGCCTCCTTGGGCGTGAAGGGGAACGCCTAAGTGAACAGATAAATATGAGACTGACTTTTATCAAAGAAAATTACTACTCACAGCGTTTCTGATAATGGCCAGTATTGCACTATAAACGTCCTTGGTCAGCCGGGGCATGCACGCATTTTGGCGCCCTCTCATAATATTGAAGGAGAGGTTAAAGAGTGAAATTTGCGTCCCCTCTCGTCCGGCACCCGGAGCACCAGACCCGGCTGCAACCCCCTAGTTGCTGCCCTGTCTAGGGGGCTTTGGTACAGTTCGACGCTGAGGACCGAATGAAGCGAGGAGTATTTCCGGTGGGCATGGACACATCTCCTCGTTTGGTCCTGAAAATCTAAACTGAACTTCCTGTAAGGTCGGCATTACACTATAAAAGTTTGATAAAAATTCTTTTATAAAACTTGAAAAATGTAACTAATAAGCAAATCTGTTGCGTTACATTCGAGCGAACTTAACTGATCCGCCTATTGGTTGCATTTTTCAAGTTTTATAAACGAACTTTTATCAAATTTTTATAGTGTAACCCTTTAAGCGGTTTTTAAATTTTCCTGATCAGCATTATAACTGCTTAAAGTCCTAGCGTCCCGCCCCTCGGGGCATACGCTGGCAGCATTATAACTGCCACATTGGAAGTAAAAGCTTGTTAAGAACCCGAGATATTTCGGGGTGACTGAAATAATGCAGATCAAGTTTGACGAGGTATCTCGGGATTGCCGCTGTAAGGGTTGAATATGAATTTTCAAATTCTGAAACTTATTTGTCAAATATGAATTTCCATTACCTCCGAAATTATTTTTTTTCATAAAATATGAATTTCCATTACCTCCGAAATTATTTTTTTTCATAAAATATGAATTTCCTTTAATCTGAAATGATTATTATTATTTTTTTACAAAAGATAAATTTCCATCAATTCTGAAATTATATTTTTTGTATAATACCCGCCGCTGCTCGGATTTTCTTCAATTACTGGGAGGATTGAAAAACTGGCAAACCATTACAAAGAAATAAACTATTATACATAATACGGGCAGCATTAAAGAAGTGACAAACCGTTGTAAAAGCATACGAATGTCTGAAACGCATTGCTAGGGAATCACGGTAACCAAAGTAAACATTCCGAAAATGATTGTTGAGGCTCAGAAACCATTGTTGCCAGAGTTTTTTTGCCCATTTGGGGCATTTTCCCAGCTCTCTGAAGGACTTTTGAAGTAGCTTATATCGTTCAAGTCGATTCCCGTTTGGTATATATGCAAATTTTGACGACGATCAATCGAAATTGCAGATTTTTATAGAGAACTTACACACACACACACACACAGAAAATCAATTTTACATACTATATAGATAAATAAATATGAATCTTCATTAATTCTGAAGACATTTCTTTCTTCAGTTATAAAAATAGTTTCCTTTAATTATAAATTGTCACGAATCGCAAAATCTTTTTTTCCCCCCATCAATTATTTATTTCCACGAAATTATTTCTTTCAATAGTTAAGAAATCATTTCTCCCGGTAATTCTGAAATTATTTCTTTCAATAATTTGAAATTATTTCTCTTTAGCTCTGAAATGTTTTCTTAAAGTAATTTGGAAATTATACTTCTTTCACCAATTTTAAAATGTTTTTTTTTTTTTCATTGCAATTTTTTTTCCGCAGCATTTCTAGTATATAAATTCTGTGACCACAGTATGTAAGCCTTCCTGTTGACAGGCAACTGCAAAAAGCTTTGAGGACCACATGTGGCCTCGTTGTTGACGCATTGAAAGACACCTGAACTAACAAGTTTTCCTACTTTTTTTTTTATCGTTCCTTTTGTGTATGTGCTATTAAAAAAAATGCTGCTACTACTACTACAGTCGACTCCCAGTATAACGAACTCCAAGAGACCGGAGAAATCATTTCGTTATAAAGAAATTCCAGATATATTTGCATTGTTCCTATGTAAACTTATCTAGGGGATTATAGAAAAGTTGTCGTTAGAACGAGATTTTTTTTTTCGCTATAACGGTATTCGTTAAAACGGGATTCGACTGTGTGCGTGTGTTTGTATACACACACACAAGGTGTCCTGTAATAAGTACTAGCACGGTCTTTATCTCATCAACCATCCGTCGTAGAGGTATGATTCCAGTTTAAAAAATGCTCAACACGCGTTCAAAAATCACCCTATATCAGTTTTGAGAGTGAAAATATGGTGCAGTGGTCTTCAACCTTTTCTAGTCGTGAGCACTTTTTTGTACCCATCATCATTTCATATATCATCATCATCATCATCATTCTGTATCTCCCCCCCCCCCCACGGCAAATGTGACATACTCATGCATGAAATCAGAAATTTCAATCCTTCAGTGGGATTTGTGCAAGGTTTTTACTTGGGACGTTGACCAGATGCTCGCGAGCACCACAAAATCGGACACGAGCACCCACGCGAGCAATGAGTTGAGGATGCCTGATATAGCGTGCAACAAAATAAAAAATATAAATTTTTATAGTTCCCCCCCCCCCCAGTGCCCTAATTACCAATTAAAATGTTGTTGCCCTGTCTCTCCTGATGGCAACAAAAAAAATTCGATGTTCCTCAGTGCAATATTCACAGACTTGTTCGAATTCAAAAAACGGAGGAAATTTGGGAAAAAACGACGTCAAATGCTGTTAAAACGGTTTTCCCGCATTTAACGCTGTTCCTCCCAAATTTCCTCCGTTTTCCGAACACGAATATCTCTGAATATTGCACTTAGAAACAATGAAATTCTTCGTTGGCATCAGGAGAGACAGGACAACAACTTTTTAATTGGAAATTAGAGCAGTTGGGGTGGGGGGGGGGGAGAACCATATATAAAAATTTAGATTTTTTTATTTTCCAAACACTATGTAATATTTTCACTCTCAAAACTGGTACAGGGTAATTTTGGAACACGTGTTGAGCATTTTTTAAACTGGAATCATACCTCTACGACGACGGACGGTTGATGTGATAAAGGCCGTGCTTGCTAGCACTTATAGGACACCTTGTATATACACAACGCTAACGGTATTCGTAAATATGACTAATCGGTTATTATGCACACTTAATAATCGTCTTGGTAAACTCGATAAATGTACCACTTTTACTGGCGAATATGCATATTAACCCCAATTGTCGTTGGTAAATTTGATAAATACTTGAAATTTATCACCTTTATGATTATGAAATTTATGATTATGCATAATAGCCTAGTGTAATTGGTGAATTTGATAAATATGAAAAAATGAGTCAAGTATATGTGATGAATATAGTCGGATACCAATTTAATGGTAACAAATTTCACAATCGTTTCTCATAAAATAATAACAAATTTACGATCGTACCCCGATATTGTGATACAATACATGCAAGTGACGGGCTTAAGTATTTTTTATCCCGGTATAAAAATAGCTAAAACGAGGTTTCCCAGATGCCCGCCAGGTTTACATTGGCACCCGAGAATGAATATCGAACCACTATTTCATGGTCATGAAAAAAAAAGAAAAAAACCTAATCTCTCTTCAATAAATTTGGACTATAGTCCGCTGAACAGCGAAAAAGAAATGCAAGTGTGTGCCCGCAGACACGTGAAAATTGAGAGCTATCGGGGCTAGAGATTATTTGCCCAGAGCAGCAACTAGATACTCATTCAGCCAAGAAAGCATGATTATGCCTCGTGTAATATTGAATAATTTTAAAAGACGAATTTAACGTGTTCAACGGCCAGAGCACTGGATCCACCTGCACTTTTCTCTTGGCTTGGGAGGGGAGGAGTTCCGTGAAAACTCTAGGCCAGAGGGTTCGATGTTTGAATTTTAGAGGTCTGGGGGAAAAAATTTCAAGCTATTTGCTTTGTTAAAGGGAAGTCAAAGCATTACGTCAAACGTTAAGAACGCTAAAGTCAAAATGCAATCAAAGCATTTTTATCCCATTTTGCGGCCCCCAAAATTTAGCGGCCCAATGCGGCCGCACCCTTCGCATCTGCTCAAGTCCGTCCCTAAATACATGTATGAACTATCATGTATAGTATATCATATAGTGCCGATTTGGTGGTCGAGTGGTCATAGTGACGGACTCGCGTCCGAACCCCACCGTCGCCACAGTGGTGGTCGGATGAAGTTGGTTTTCTGTGGTTCCCAACTTCAAGGCGCAAATGCGAGCCGATATCTCTCCCTTAAAAAGTTTCACCTCAGAAAGCAACAGACTTACAAACAATACAAATGTGATTGTCATAACACATCACTCACTTCACTTCTGAAATATAGATGGCGACACCGAAAAATCAAACATAACACTACATACGCACTTGGACTGTTAGGTACACACACATTTACACTTCCGGTACACCTCACTAGGTAGTAAATCGCTCATAGATTGTGATAGACCCGAGTTGTACTCGGTATGAAAGAAATTATATCATATTAGTATGATTTACAGTACCGCTGTGCGGTCGTGTCTTTAGGTTCGAACCCCGTTAACGGCACAGTTGTGGTCGGCTGAAGTTGGTTCTGAGGCACGAATGCGCGCGAGCCGGTCTCCCATTTAAAAAAGTCTCTCCACAGAGAGCAGGCAGACCTACAACACGACACTGGAATTACATGAAAATTCGAGCATTTCCGTCTTTACTTCAGAAAATGAATGGCAACATGAAACAAGCGCAATTCTACAACATAGATACGTTAAGGCCACACATTCTGGCATGTGCCGATTCGTTAGTGGAAAGTCGGAAGAGAAAAGTGCACGAGGTGCATGTACGATTAAGTAGTACTAGTATAATTTACAGTCGGGAGTCCCGTAATAACGATTCTCTGTCGTAATAACAATCAGAGAAATCACTTTGTTGTAACGAAATTTTGAATAAAGAAATTCGAGATTTTCATATTGTTCCTATGTCAACCTGTCTGGGGGATTAGAAAAGTTTTCGTTAAAACGAGATTTTCGATATAACGGTATTCGTTAAAACGGGAATTACGGAGAGTTTTAACAGCTGGCTGATGCGGATACATTAGTTTAAGAAAGAGAGAAAATTCAGAAAGAATTTTTCTCTTTCCTAATTGACTGTATCATGTTTACCAACGACGCGACGCTTGGGTATTATACATAATCGCCGGTAAATATGATAAATTTAGGGAAATTTATAAAACTTACCAAAATTCCCGATAAGTACGCATAACAACTGGTTATTATGTATAATAACGGATTTATCACACTTATCGTAACACCTCATTATCGTCATCTCATACTTAATCTCTTCGATTTCCAGGTATGATCACTCATCAGTATCTTTGGGTGAGAGTTAGGAAGACTGGTGAATGCTTTCCAAGTCCCGTTTTCTGCGAGAGTATTAACCGTGCATCCCTGCCGTTCTTTTCGTGGATAATTTTGGTTCTCATCGAGGGAAAGTAATGCAAACAATATTTACTAGTTTCTTTTTTAAATTTAGTAACAATGTTTATTTTTTAGGTACACACATCAGCTTTATGTTTTATTTCTTTACACGATATGAAACACAATGAACAAATTCAAATGTATTAGGGCAGTGGTTCCTAAATATTTTTAGTCGTGGACCCGTCGGAAATTTGGGAATCTGCCATGGGACTCCCCAATAGCAGAAACTACAGGCATGTATCCGTGCCGCTGTGGTGGTCGAGTGGTTATAGTGACGGACTCGCGATGCGAGGATCCGGGTTCGTACCAAACAGTGGTGGTCGGCTGAAGTTGGTTTTCTGTGGTTCCCAACTTCAAGGCGCGAATGCGAGCCTATCTCCCCGTTAAAAAGTCTCGCCACAGAGAGCAACAGGCCTACAACATTACAAATATTCAATCATTACACTTCACTCACAATTTGAAGTATAGATGGCAGCACTGATATATCATACACAACACTAACTACACACTCAGACTGTTAGGTGTACACACTCACTTTGTTCCAGACTCTGCCACGATCTCGGAAACGGGATAGTTCCGGTGGCAGAGACCCTGGCGTTCATTCATTCAGGCATGTATCAGTGGGAATGTTTTCGAACCATGGAGGATATTCTGTCCAGCACCAGTAAATATGCTGCGATAGCAATACGCAGTGTATCATAAGATGTCTTAAAAGTACAATTCTTGTCAAATCATAATATTGCTACTGCAGTCTACCAACGTTGCAGAGTTCGTGCGTTAATTTGATTAAACTTTGCTTTCTAAGTAATTTATATAGTTTTCAAACTTGGCATTAATTTTCTTTATAATTCTACGATTGGGCCGTGGCCCCAAATTGGGAATCCTTGCATCAAAGAACTCATAGGCTGACCATATTTCTTCCAGAAAATGTCGAAAATTGTTATTCCAAATACTGGTAATCGCAAATTGTCACCATAAATAACGTAGAAATTAAGAAAAACCTCCAGTTATGACTGGAATTAAAAAAAACAAACTTGAGAACACAATTCTTTGACTATGGGTTGTGTAAATATATATATTTCCCACTGATCACTTTGGGAAACCTTCCTTATCACCACAAAGTTCACTCTTTTTTTGGCTGAAATTTTTCGCACATTTTACTTTAATTTAAAAAAAAAAACTCAGTTTTTTCATTTCTTTCCAGACCAATGTTCTCTCTCCAATGTAGCTAAGAATGTTTGAGTACCCAGACATGAAATCCACATTGTATGTGGTAGCGTATTTCTTTCATTCCATTGATCATTTTTTGTCGCACTACGGTCATTTTCTGCACACGAGGGCTAATTAGACCCGGGACCTACAATTTATTACCGATTCCGAACGGCAGGCTTGTTTTTTTATACTCATCGAGAGGTTGGTGCGTTAACCCCTTGACGGGGGACTCCCTGCGGTAGCAATTTTTTCTGCGGGCATGTCGCCGTTTCTGTTTTACTCCTGCCAAAAAAGTTTTCTGACAAGGACGAACCGGGTATCGAACTCGGGACACCTCTAAACATCCTTTTCTTACTTTAGGCGAGTATCTTATCGACCTGGGCTGTACCAGTATAAATGGAACTATAACAATATAAATACCTTGGAGAGCCCCTAATATACACACAGTTAACTTGTTCCTGCATGTAACAATGTTAGAAATTCCCCCACAAGAATTATTAGAAAATGTATGTATGGTTAAGTAGTAGTACAGAGTAACTAAGGTTATCATAACACATGGGACGACTTGATTACAATCTGAGATGTAGGAGTCTCTCATAATGATGAGTTTCGATACTGGGATTTTCAATTAAACAGCCACTCATTTAAGTAGGAGTTATTATTAAACAAATTAGGAGTTCGTACTCTTAAGGAAGCCCTGAGAGCAACAGCAGGTTGGGAAAGTAAAAATAAAGTGAAAGGGCGAAAACCTCAGTGTTGTGTAAGAATTTGCATTTAGACTTTTTTTTTCCTATTCTTGGGCCCAGAATGGCCCATTTAGGTTCATTTTGGGCCCCATTTCCAAGTGGGCCCTGTGCGCAAGGCCGCAACTGGGGGAGCAGGCGGGTCTCGTGCTCCGAGTGCTAGACCAGAGGGGGTGCAAATTTCATTCCCAAACCTTACCCTCAACATTACAAGGGGGCGCCAAAATGCGCACTTGCCCCGGGTGACCAAGCATCTAGTTGCGGCCCTGCCTGTGCGAGTGTCCCTGCCTAGTTACAGCAGTGGAAACCGTTTTTCACATTAGCAAACACTGCATGAATTGTTTTCCAATATGTACAAACTTTCCTCTTATTCTTGCAGCATACCTGAATGTTTTTTCAGTACAGTTTTACCTGCCTGTTCAAACTCACTTGAATCAAACAACACATCAAACAGCACATCAAACAGCACATCAAACAACACATCTTCAGTGGCAGATCTATTCAAGCCCCAGGGAAATACTACTACGAAGGCGATATCCCAATTAGTTGGCATGATTGTTACTTTCGTTTATGTGATCTGTGTCCTCTGTGGTGAGTACAATCGTCACTATGTTTTTGTGATTTTATTTTTTTATCTCTCCTAAAATCTTCAGCAGAATCATAAAACCATATTTATATTTAAAGTGTCACAATTTAAACAAAATTTTGTGGGGTCATATCGAAATGAGAAGGGGACACATTTTTTTTCATTTACTTAATCTATACAAAACTCATTTCATTTTCTTAGCCAACTTATATGGAGGAAGGGGTGCTTATTACTTCTCAAATTTAGGCTCAAGAGTTTTTTGAATACAGTTAGACCAGCACCTCCAGAAGAAAGAAAATCAGTGTTAAAATTGCCGATTCCACTATAGAAATGCGGAAATTTAGTGGGGTTTTCTGCCACATCAATAATTTTAAAAATTGAATTCCCGATTTTTAAAATATTGAGTGCGCTTAGAGATACGGAGTCCAGAAAATTGAATATGAGGTACACTGGTGTAAGAAATTAAGAGAATTTACAGACTTGGTCGATTATCTCTAGAACCACTGTACCGATTTTAATGAAATTTGATATGTACATACATTGATACAATACAAAACAAATAACCATTCAATAATTGTAATACACATGCATGATCGTGCGTAACACTCGTTGGAGTCGGAAGGTATGAAACAGCGGTTGCAGAATAAACAAAAAAATGGGTTAATAGGGGGTATGGTCCCCTCTTACAGATATACAGGTCTCGCAGCGTGATTTCATACTTGAAATAAGGCAGTTTATCATTTCCTGTAGCAATTGGTCCCATTCGTTCAGCAACGCTGTTTTCATTCCCTGGATGGTTCCCGGTGGAGGGTTGCGAGTTGCAATTGCCCTCCCCAGAGCGTCCCAGACATGCTCTATAGGATTAAGGTCTGGAGATCTGGCTGGCCAATCCATCCGGCAAATATCCTCACTCTCTAGAAAATCGTCGAGCAGAAGAGCTCTATGTGGCCTCGCGTTATCGTCCATTAAATTGAACTCAGGGCCAACTGCACCCCTGAAAAGGCGAACATAGGGCTCCAAGGCCTCATCCCTATGCGTCACACCAGTCACAGTGCCTCGTTCAAAGACATGGAGAGATGTGCGGCCATCCAACATGATGCCTGCCCAGACCATTAAACCTCCTCCGCCATAATGGTCGATTTCGCGGACATTGGAGGGTAGGTAGCGGGTCCCTGGTTCTCTCCATATGAACGTACGGCGAGAGTCGGTGCTTAGGCTGAACTATCAGTGAAGACAACGGTCGCCCATTCATCGATACTCCAATCTCTATGCTCTCTGCACCATGATAAACGGATTCTCCTGTCCGTAGAAGTGAGCGGGACGCAAACAGCAGGTCTTCTTGCAAACAACCCTCTCTCCTGAAATCTTTTGGAAACAGTCACCCTTGATACACGGGTTCCTGTGGCTGCATACAAGTCACGAGAGAGCTGAGAAGCTGTAGCACTCCTGTTACGCCTCGCTATAATCGACAAATGGCGATCTTCTCTGGCCGTCGTGCCTCTTGGACGACCTTTCCCAGGCTTTCTCTCGATGGATCCGGTATCCTGGAACTGTTTCCATAAGTTACACACGACGTTGGGCGTTAAATTGAACTCTCTACAAATCTGGACTTGAGATTGGCCTGCTTCTAGCCTCCCCACAATTCGTCACCTCATTCCATCATCTAAACGTTGGTGGTTACTCATTTTTACTGTTACAATTTGAAATTAACCGATTGCTGCAAAATAACACCAAGAAATTCGCCGAGGTGTGCTAGCGAACGAAATGCGTCTTGACTTACGCGCGCTTATAAAGCCTGTTTCTCTACTGGCTCCGCCTACACACACGTGTACGCTTACGTGTTTGACGTACAAGATTTGCATTTTTGTCTAGAAGCAGTGGTTTTACATTCAGTTCAGTTCTTTTCATGATATTCGATAAAATATGCAAATTCTCTTAATTAATTATGGGCCCATAAAGTACATTGAAAAAATTCTGAATAGAGCATTTTTTGAAGCTAAAACAAGAAGTTCGGGGGGAGGGGATCGAAATTAATTAATTAATAATAAATTAATTAACCTAGCCCCCCCCCTCTTGAAAAAGGGGAAAAATATTTTCATTTCTACGTTTCTTTAAATCTAGATTTGTTTATTTCATGAGTCGCGCAAGAAGTCGCCATATTGGTTAACTTAGACACAGTTTGTATGTCCTTCAAAGAAAGAGAGAGATCAGCACGTGATCCAAAAAGCCTCATCGAAGAAAACCCAGGCTGCGCCGGGTATTATAGCTAGTTATGAATAAAATTGGTATTTTTAATTGAAATTAAAATCATTGCTAATTTTCAATGATTGAATTTAATTATGAAATTTATTATTTAAATAAATATTTGAAAAAAAAATTAATTGAAAGATTTTTATTGTGCCATGATACTGACAATCAAATTTAACACGATGATATATTTGTATTTTAATATTATTTACAGAATCAGCTTTTTTTTCAATACTTGCTACAAGTTTGCATCTAATTAAAAAAATGTGAACCATTATTTATTCTCAGCTAGTAATGCTTCATAAAAAATTTATAAATTATTTTCTTATTTTTCCTCTCTGGATGTTCTATGCCTCTTTCAGTAGCTCAATACTAATCTTGTCTAGGTACATCCTTCAGTTAGTGAACATGTTCACTTAAGTGAACATGAATTCTCAATAAGGTTGAATATTCAACCTTATTGAGAAATTCAACCTGACAACCTCTTTCAGTTTTTTTAGTGTGCCTCAGCTCTAGTTAGCTCTTACATGTGTGATAACATATTGCTCCAAAAGAGTTAATTTTCTTTTTGGTTATTATTAATAGTGAATTACGATCTTCAGTCAAATTTATCAATGGTGAATTTTTTTTTTATATAAAGCCTAAATTTTTTTTCAGTTTTCATTCAATAAGTTGGTGTTTTGAAATGGTAATTTTTTAAAGGGTTGTGCATAAAGAGGAGGAACTCAAGAGGTTTCCAAGAGAAATTTTACAAGGAGTATGAAAAACAAGAAGAGGCTTTAGTTCACACAGGTTTGAAAGTGAGTATTCAAATCGATTTACGTGCATAATTTTCTATTCTACACAATATGGGTAAATATATTTTTTAGAATATAATTAGAAACTCAATGACCATGAAAAAAAAAAATTTAAATACATTCAAATTTTAGTCACCAAAGTTATAACAATCAGATTAGTATAGACAGCAATTCTTGACATTTTTTAACTTGCACTTTTCAGTATATAATTCCTATGGCAGAGCCCCATAGGACTCTTTGCACGAGGGGCACTTGGGGCTCAGTGTGGACTTCCGAATAAATTGATTTATTCGTGGTACACAATTAAATACTTCCATCATTGAAACTTTTAATCTGATTTCTCGACCAACAAGTTAGAGAATTTCAATATAGTTACAGAATTTGTATCATGATCAGTGTTGGAATATTTGAAACACATTAATAACAGTAATACTTTTCCTATCATATTTTTTAGGAGAAAGCAGAAAAGATAGTAAAAAGTGATGTTGGCGTTCTAGTAAACCATGCAGAAACTTTACAAAGTAGGGACTGGATAGAAATACAGCAACAGCAGACTGATGGAAATTATTGGAGTGGATTACATTATTGGGCCAAAAATAAGTAATACTCACCAGAAGTGTGTCAGTACATGCAATGACTATACTCAGAAACATTTTCTCAGCATGGACGGTAATAAATTGATAGGACAGTAAACTTGATCCCCCTTCAGGAATGCATGTGCGTCCATAACTTATCAGAACAGCTAAGACACCCCCCTCCCCACACACACAGGTCCCCTTTTTTAAATTAAAAAGAAAGTTATTCAAAGAGACACTTTATTTTCAAGATTAATTTCATTTTTGATATATAGATCACCACATAAAAATAGGGTTACCAGACCTCCATTTTTGGTGTCATTATATAAGCAGGGTTAGGTTTTTGACACATGGCAGTTTTTGACAGTTTAAACTGTCATTGGAAATGCACACATTAATTGCATGCAAGTTTTAAAGTGACTATGTTATACAAAGAATAAATATCTTTTTAATACGATTCTAAAATAATTTTCTACTCTCTACAGAATTATTTTGGACAAAAACTATATATGGTTTTCTTTCTTATGAAATATACAATTTGAATAAAGCATAGCATAAACACTGAAGGGAAAACTGTGGAATGATTTGACATTCTCTGATGATTCTTGACCTTCCAAAATTTCTTCAACTGCTTATATATGTGCTTTGATATAAACCATCTGCTGTTCTCTTTTTACAACAGACAAGTGTTTAGATATATGATGTAATGAACTTTTTAATGTTGATTTCTGTTATTAAATTATCTAGATAATCACTGATACTTAAAATAATGCTCTTATTGTACATAACATTGAAATATATCTATCTATTAGCGATCAAAATACTAAATTGTAGGACTAAAATGTCATTTAATTTGGCAATGCTAGCTTGTACATGAAGCATAAGAAACTCCTGTGACATCCTTAGTCAAACTTATTCTTACTTCTGCACTATGATATGGTATATTTACTAGCATTTATAATGCAATGGTTTTCCCAATTGAAGCTGCATTTAATTTTAAATGTGCAAAACAAATGCTTTGGGTATCAAGTCCAGTCGGCTCTGCTTTGGTTGAAAATATTCTTTAAAACTCTGTAAATTTATACACCCTGAGCTCCAAGAAATTTTTAGATGAAAATAAATGAGTTTAATTAGTGTATTAACAGATTGTGAGTGAGAATTTTTACATGGAATAAAATTTTGGGCCGATCAGAAAATTTAAAATATCAAAATAGATTCTCAGTAATTATAATTCCGAATGTAAAACCCTTTAATCTACATAAAAGTAAGTGTTTTTTTATTTAGCATATCTATGAGGTTAAAAAACCATTTGACAACATTGACAATAAGTTTTTTTAGTGTTTTAATACCTATTTATTGTTTCTGAACTGTAAGACCTAACTCTGTGATGCCACTATCATACATATTTTGAATAAGCAGCTCTATTCCGCTTAGCAAATTGAACACAGGTTACCAGTAGCTTAGATAAAATGAACCACAAAACTATATTTTATAAGACTCCTATGTTGAAAAACGGGTCATTCCATGTCAAATCACCCACCCATGACACCCATAGTCTCAGATTTCAATGATTTTTTTTTTATTTGTTGCATTTACCATCCTTATTAACCGTGTGAAATATTATTTGCATATCTCTAAAACTTTTTGAGAAAAAAAATGTTGAAATTTATCAAAAACTGATGCAGATGACTTTTCCGAGGCTCAATTTTTAAGCGGCATTGTTTGAGAAAATAAATCATAACTTTTTCAATTTTCAATATATCCGAGTGAAATTTTCACCAAAGTGTTCACAAAAACATACAGAATATGAATAAAAATTAATTCATACACTTACATTTGAAATTTACATGCAATAAAATTATGTAAACTTTGTTTTTGTGGAATTTTTCGTTAGAAAAAATACAATTTTTCAAACGTATTTTTAGACCAGAGGCACAGCAGTTACCAAAACAACTTTTATTTTAAATTTCTCCTAAATATATGAAGTAAAATACTGGAGAAAAAAAATAATGGTTTTTTGACCGTTAATATGTTTATTCTGGCTCGCAACACAAAATTCATCAAAATAAGACTGGATCGTTCCGATTTCAAATCATTCAACTAGATACTGAAATGCAACCCATCATCCCGGATTCCAATTATTATTTTTTATTTATTGCTTCTACCATGCTTGTTGACTATGCAAAGTTTCATGTACATATCTCAAATATTTTTTGAGAAAAAAAATGTTTTCTAACCTCATGAATGACGTCTCTTAGGCTAACCCCATTCAAGCAATATTATTTGTGAAAATATATCATAAATTTGCAGACTTTCAATACATTCAAATGAAATTTCCACTAAAATGCTCACAAAAAAATGCAGATTATGAATAGAAAAAATGTAAACCTTAGAGGAAAAAAGTCATTTAAATTTAATTTTTTTTATTAATTATTTTTTTATTTTTAAACACTTTTTTTTGGATGCACAGCATGAATTTTCAATTTTTTTAAAATTGACTCCTAAAAAATGAAACATAATATAAGGAATAAACATATTATTATATTAAGAAAACTGTAGAAAAGTAAACATTATTTTGACAGTTAATACATTTGAGTAACAAAACACAATTGTACTTATATGACTACATTAATTATATTTGTACATTTTGACTTAATATAATGATTCATGCTTAGTAAAAAGAAATTTATATTTTATTTTTCATGTATGCTTATACATTTATTACAGTATTCACTAAATTAAGTTTCATGAGTAGTTAATGCACAGTAATTCAAAACAATTAATAAATTTTAAAATTCTAGGATTAGATGAATTCATGAAATAATTAGAAATGTTAATGTAATGTGTCAAATGGGAGTTGGTGAAAAAAAAAAGGTTTTTGGTGAATAAAATAATTTTTTAAATCAAACCCTCATGTTCAGATTCTTAGAAGTGTTCAAATTCCAAATAATTAATTTCACTTTTAATTGATCTATAAATATTTCTTATGATGCAACAAAGACAAACTTTTGCAATCTGATATATTTTTGCATAAAGAATTATTTTATATTTGATAAATCCAGATAATATTAATCATATATATAGATTAATTTTTTGAAGTTTTTTAACATGCTTAATTATAAAGTTATTTTACCACAACAGTGTTAATTTTTTTTTTAATTACTTTGATTTTTACAGTATATATTTTAATAAACATATATTTAATATATATGATAAATATGAAATGGTTATACTTGTGTGAAAAAAAAATCTACATTATAATATTTAATACAGACCTATATAGATTTTTTCCAAGAAATAATTTAAAATTGCTGATAAAAAGCCAGAATATGAGCCATCAAATCACAAAGAATGAAATAATTACCAGATACAGCCTGATTTTTGTAGCTGAGGCAGATGGAAGAGTAGAATTAAAACCTAATGTATATTATGCCTGGTGGTGATATATTAGATGAGATGTTTCTTGTTGTGATGATGATTGTAAAAAATAATAATAGCTTCTGTGAAGATATAAACTATGGCACACTGGTCTTTGTCCTTCAGAGGGCAGCTGGTGTCTTATTTAATTATAAGACTTTATCATTCCAGCAGGTGATGATAAAGTCACTGCTGCTGCTTCATTGCGAAAACTAAAAACTGTTAGAACTAAACTGCCCCCACCCCCATCAAATGATGCAAGTCTCAATTATGATCTTGCTGAAGACAGAGAATGTACTCCATAAAGTAGCCTACTCCAGGGTTAGCAAATTTTTCTTATGATAACACAATTTCCATTTGAACTAAATATTTTATATCATCATTTTGGAATTCAGAGTAAAATTTCAGAAAATACACTTAAAATTTATAGTGTTGGAAAAGAAACTGGATCTGACTGTCATAAAAAGTGTTATGCAAAAGTGTAAAATCTGTTACCCATTACATCATTGGCCCCATCGGACATCAATATTGAGGAGTGGAGCAAGTTCTTAACATTTATCTACTGTGTGTTTAAGCATCATAGAGCTTTTTTCTCAAAGTATGAAATATATCCGAAAGCATGCTTTAATCCTTTAAAATGTCCTAAGAAAAAAATAACAAAAGGTTTAAGGATAGTAAACTTGTATTTTTCATGTATAAATGAAATAAATGGTTGTACAAAATCAATTCCAGGGCAAAAAATATGCCATGCCTGTAGGGACAGTGAATATAAACACCAATAAATTAGTTGAAGAAACTGAATACTATGAAGAGATGAACAGTGATAGTAATGTAGAGAAGTAACTTGGAAAAATGTCAATTATTAAACAAGAAGCTCTTAAAGAAATAAATTCATCGCTACAGAACATAGAAGAGTCACCAATTAAACTTCATAGGGTAGCTCCACAGTGGGAGTCAAACAATGCCAAAAGAAAAATTGAATCTACTTGTAACACTTTAAAATCAAATGTTTGTAAAGTTTTTGAAGAACAATTACCAGAAAATGAATCTCAAAGCACACTTAATGAAGATATTAAGCATAAAGAAAATATGATTATTTTAATAAAGTAAATTAGAAATAAGACTCAATTTAGCCATCACAACAAGGAAAAAACTGTAAATTTTAACTCTGGCCCCTGCTTTAAGAAAGGGGAACACGGAAAAAAATCTGAAGAGTTCAATGTCACTGAATATGCTGTGCGAAAAGCAGGAGAGCTTTTGTAAATGAAAAAGCAAAGGTGAGCCATCATGTTTTTATTATAAAAAGAATCAAAAATAAAATTTCAACGATTTTTTTGCAATCTAATTTTTTAATGCAAAGGTTTAAATTTTCTTTCCTAGTCATAATCTACATGTTTTTGTGAACATTTTAGTGGAAATTTCATTTGAATGTATTGAAAATCTGCAAATTTATGATATATTTTCACAAATAATATTGCTTGAATGGGGTTAGCCTAAGAGACGTCATTCGTGAGGTTAGAAAACATTTTTTTTCTCAAAACATATTTGAGACATGTACATGAAACTTTGCATAGTCAACAAGCATAGTAGAAGCAATAAATAAAAAATAATAATTGGAATCCGGGATGATGGGTTGCATTTCAGTATCTAGTTGAATGATTTGAAATCGGAACGATCCAGTCTTATTTCGATGAATTTTGTGTTGCGAGCCAGAATAAACATATTAACGGTCAAAAAACCATTATTTTTTTTCTCCAGTATTTTACTTCATATATTTAGGAGAAATTTAAAATAAAAATTGTTTTGGTAACTGCTGTGCCTCTGGTCTAAAAATACGTTTGAAAAATTGTATTTTTTCTAACGAAAAATTCCAAAAACAAAGTTTACATAATTTTATTGCATGTAAATTTCAAATGTAAGTGTATGAATTATTTTTATTCATATTCTGTATGTTTTTGTGAACACTTTAGTGAAAATTTCACTCGAATATATTGAAAATTGAAAAAGTTATGATTTATTTTCTCAAACAATGCCGCTTAAAAATTGAGCCTCGGAAAAGTCATCTGCATCAGTTTTTGACAAATTTCAACATTTTTTTTCTCAAAAAGTTTTAGAGATATGCAAATAATATTTCACACGGTAAATAAGGATGGTAAATGCAACAAATAAAAAAAAAATCATTGAAATCTGAGATTATGGGTGTCATTTTGGCATTTTGCCGGGTGATTTGAAATGGAATGACCCAAACTCAAAATTGCAAATTATAATATTTTGTTTTAATTATTGTAATAAATTAATGTTTAAAAATAAAACATTGTAATATACAAAAACGTTTTCCACCATGTTATATACCTATTGTGTTCAAAACATTATCAAAAAGCATTCATTTAAGATTTTGACTGTTTAAACCTGCTTTTGACGCTTGTCACGTCAACAGTTTTTGACGTCAAAAACCAAACCCTGATTATAAGTATCCTCTCTCTCTCAAATGTTTCTCTGAAATTTCCCCCTTTTGACCTCATTTTCAGGTTTCCTGAATTTTTTTTTCTTTCTGAGAAAAAAAAAATTCAAGGGCAAAACACATAGCTATTCATCAGTGCATGTTTAACTGTTTTTTCACCCCAATCATATTCACACCCTTCGATTAACTGCCGTGAAAATTTGCTGTAAATGGGAACCCAAAGTAGCTTCAGAGCAGGACAGATGCTATTCTAGCCACAGTCTTGCGTACTCTTACTATATACAATCCAAAAACAGCTCTAGAAGAAAACTACAACATCTGTCTCAAAAATACCATTGTTCACTTAGCAGCAGTTAATACCATGCACTGGGAGGAGGTTACACAGGGTTTTCCCAAGAAATAATGGGCTGCCTGGGCAAAGTAATATTCTGTAGCCTATTCTTCCTGCTCTGATAATATCAATCTACCAATTTCCATTCTTTTCAAAATCATACGATCACATCTCATTATCACCGAGCTCCATGCTAGGTCGGGCCCATGTGTTAAGATGGTCCTGGGGTTACCTCTTTTTTTTCCCACTCAGAAATAAACAAAATGAATGAAGCGTTGATTGCTTGATAAATATAAAAATGTGACCTAGCTAATGGCACACGCTCATGCATCCTCATTTTCTAAGTTTTGTAATCTGGTAGCCTTGCATAACTTCTTCACTGCAGAGATACACACGTGTGTACCTTCTTCATTTTTAACAGTTTTAAATGGTTTTAATGATTTTTTTTAAGTTGACCTGAGGTACATGTGTACCCAACTCTAATGATCCTAGTAAAGATACCTACTCAAATTAATCAATCAATTAATTAAAAAACTTTTTAAAGGACATTTCAATATACAATTAACACGAAACAATCAAAAAAAAAAAATTTGAGAGAGAAATATATTTTGTCCAAGATGTACAGAAAACTGGATGCCCCAAAGCAGAATGTTTTGCATTGTTCTGCAACAAACCCTTGGCTGCCTGGAAATGTTCTGCAATAGAAAATTATCATAATAGAGTTTTTACATTTTTCTTACAATTTTTCCAGATTGTTCTGCGACGTACATTGCAGATTTTGGCATATTCTGCTTTGAGGACTGGATGTTGTGTGTGAAGATGCTCATTTTAGGAAGGAAAAAACTCCTCTACTGGGAATGGAACCAGGGCTCCTCGTATGCTGGAAGAGTGCTCCAACCAAGCTATAGAAGAGATATTTTCCTTCTTTGGAGTGTATACTCTTCTCTTTATTTACTCTGTAGCTTAGTGGTGAGAGCACACGTCTGGCAAACGAGGGGCTCAGGTTCGATTCCCAGTAGAGACAAGTTGTTTTTTTTCATTCCCAAAACCAACAATTCAAAAAATAAGCATCTTCACACAACATCCAGTTTTCTGTATATCTTGCATAAGCAAGTGAAGAGCGAAATCATGTCATAAAATCTATTTTTTGTTTTTTATTTGCAGGAATGATACATTAGTTCAAGATGCACCAAAACCACAAGGTTAGTATTTCAAACACTTTTCTTTGTTACCTTTTATAAATATCTATTAAATTATACTTTTATTAAGGAAGTATTTTTCAGTAGTTAAAATTATTTTTCTGAACTAATGAAGTTCACACAGAGCATAGACTAATCATTCTCTCGCGATTCTAGTCTCTTCTCTATCATTCTCTCGCGATTCTAGTCTCTATCATTCTCTCGCGATTCTAGACTCTATCATTCTCTCACAATACTAGTCATTCTCCGCGGGTCACTTGAGTGATCTGTAAAAAAGTGCCACTTAGTTCATTTTTACAAAATTTGGTTTGAAGTCGCGGGCTACATCAGATGATTCTGGAGGCTGCATATTCAGCCTGCTTGCCATGGATTGAGCATATATGTTGTAAATATTCCACTAGGGAATTTTTTCAACTTTTTTTGGCATGAAACACCCAAAAGCGGGAAATGTAAACAAGTAAATTTTTAACGAATGGACTTTTGCCGTTTTTGCATGAAGTGGTTCACTTATTTTATTCATGAATTCTCTGTTTACTGTGCTAAAATCAACATTATATATAATTAAAAAATAATTTTCAGTCCCCCGCAAGCCTCATAAAAAAGAATCTCAACCTCCCCAGGCTGAAAATGTTGTTCTTTTAAATGTCTAAATTAGGATGCCAAGCACTATGTCAGAAGGCTGCAGTAGCAATGTGTTGGTATGTTTTTTTTTTTTTTTGTTTTGTTTGCATATGATATGAAAGAAATGTGTGCTAGCTTTGTAACAACCAAGAGATATAGTACAAGTCCATTTATGTGTATCAACCAATCTTCTGTATCACTCTGTGAACATGACTGAAAAAAGAATTTTTCGATAAGGTTTTTGAAATGAAAAATGGTTCCCAATGCTGGACAGACTACTCACTGTTTCATATATCATATAAAAATATTATCACAGAGATGTACCACATGGCATAAAAGAAATAAGACTTTCAACATTTACAACATCTATAAAATAAATACTATAGATATATGCAAATGACCACATGAATTTATGATACATAAGTTCTTAGGAGTAAATTATAGGCCTAAATATAAATAATTCATTATACATCCTTGGTAACTTGGCAGATATCTTCCCAAACACTTTAATTCAGAAATACTCAAACCCCTTTCAGAAATTTTTTTATCTCATGCATACCCAACTCAAGTTAACCTGTAAGATCCTATGTTACTTCTGCAGCTTCTACTGTAGCCCCCCCCCCGACCATTCCATCGCTCGCTTTCGGAAACTACTCTAGATCAAAATTCAATTAGTCACTTTTTTTGTGTGCTGTATTATTTGGAAAAGACACATGCCCCCACTCAAAAGCCGAATAGGCTGAATCTGTGGCATACTTCGCAGAAAAATCTGAAAGAATTTTAAGAAAAGTGTAGAAAACATAATTATGGAAATTTTTACTGCAGAACATTTCCAGTCAGCCAAGGGCTCATTGCAGAACAATGCCAAACATTCTGGTTTGGGACACGAGTCATTTCTTTTTATTCATGATAGAACTACAAATGGTCCTTTACATAAATATGGTAAGCGACTTGCTGTAACTCCACAGAGACATCAATTTCATTATCATCCATGATTATGTACATTTATCAACATAATCTCAAGATACTCATAGTCTGCATCAACATTGTTAAATACACTCAACAGACATGAATATGGTACTTAAAAAGTGTTCTCACAATTGACTGTTTTCAAAATGGGATAGTAAGAAAATGATGAGAGATATTAAAGTCATTCTTGCAGAACATAAATGTGCCAATTCAGAAATTTCTGATACGTGATTCATGTTGCAAGGGGTTGTATAGTTATTAAAATAAAGTTTTATATGAACACCCTGTGCCCAAAAACACAATCAGAACATTATTGTCGTCTCTCTTGATGCTGAAAAAAATATTCTACCTTTTTAAGTGTAATATTGGCATTCCAAAAAATGGGAAAAAGTTGGGAAAAAATCGTTACCTATTAGTTTTTGCTACTTTTTCCCCCACCTTTTCTCAGATTTTTGAATTCGCTCTTGTGAATATTGCACTTAGAAATGCAATTTTTTTTTTTTTTTTTTTTTGCATCAAGAGAGAGCAACTTTTTAATTAGGTTTTTGGCCAAAGGGTGTTAAAAAAAGGTATTATTTTTTATGTTAACCCTTAAGTGGCAAAGACAAGATATCTCGCCTCCATAAAAGCATCTTATTTTAGCAGTGATAAGCGCAGTATTTTGTAAAAATGATTTCTCAATGAAAAACCTTTCCCTACACTCCTTAGTTTGCATCTGCTAAAAATCAGAAGAAAGCCTACTTCATTAACACTAGAACCACGGAGTGGGTCAATTTGACCCAAATCAAACTTCATTTTCATTTATCTCACACTTAAGCAATTTTTTCAATGAGAAACGGCAAGTAGAGTTAAGTATTCTTTTCCTTTGTAAGACTTGAATACCTGGAATACCTTGATGGGATTGAAGAAAGGTTTTGGGACAGTAAGAGCTTAACTCTAGAAAAAACACGTAGCTGAAATTTCTGTAGGCAAACGATGTCTAAGAAAAAGAAAAATTCTGGCTTGCACCAAATACGTTTTGAACGAATTTCCCAACCTTGGGAAGGATCAAAGTACAACAAAACTCTCTCTCAGAGCACATAGTGATGCAACTGATCAAGAAATTTGAGAACAAGGGCAGAAATGCCTCAACCAACACCTTTTTTCATTACACTGAAGCTGACTCAAATGGTAAAAGCTTAAAAATACGAGCTTAGTAGGGAGGGTGAGATGAAATCGAAGAGCAATATTATCTGACACAATGAAGATAGTGAAACATTTGCATGAAACATCGCTACAGGAAACAAATGCCACCGCAATAAAATATCCCCAAAAGAAAAAAGTAGAAACCCCAAAAAGCTTCCAGAAACTATTTCACACTACACTTCAACAAAGTTTGCCATAGTTGTAGCTGATCAAATGGCCAGAAAATATTCAGTGGAGGTGGCCTGCCCACGTTTTCTACAGTATCCAATATCTCACTATAAAAAAATTCCAGTATTTTGTATAGAGCAGTACAGAAGGCCAAAACTCTTTTTCGAACGCAGTCTCTCTAAAATTTTATTGAAGAGCGTTCATAATATGTGTTGCTCTTGCGCAAGAGGAAATGTTTATGCGCTCTTGATCATGTAACTGTACACGAGCCATCAAAAATAAATAGTTTGATGTCAGGTAACATCACATTGTGAAAACAAAACTTAATTTTTGCATGGGTTGTGTAACATCAACATGCAGTTTTTTTGAATTTGCAAGAATAATGAAAAAAAATTTGCTCCAACTGCTCATCATAAATTCCACTTTCAGTAAGAAATCAATACTTATGTGACAGAATCATATTAGACATCTTCATACTTAATTTGACACGCTTATTTTACACATGCGTCATATTATGGGATTACTGAAAAAGTTTTTGTACTTTATATATATTGTGTTTATGTGTTACTTGTATAATAACGTATACTAAATCTTATTTTTACTGAATTACATAATTTTCTAGCTAATTTTGAGACCTATTTATTCATAAACAAATATAGTTTCCTGTTATGAATACACAATTAAACAACATTAAATGAAAGTAGGGAAAAACCCAAGAACTGAAAAGAAATTCCTCTTTTTGCTATGAAAAAGAACTGGAAAAAGACCAGTAGAATAAAAAAAATCACTTAAAAAACATTATACCTCTACCAATTATCATCATCTCTACCCAATTGGCATCTCGTTCTGCACCCTTTAATTAGAGTCAGATAAATTCTTAACCCATCTGCATCCAAAAGTTTTTATTGTTCTTTATCACTATGAGCAGAATGATCTGCGAAGTAGTAAGTTTCACTCATCTCGAAAAAAAAGAAATTCACTCACCCTCTAATGATCAATTTGCACCAAATGTGAAGTGTTCCGTGTTTTTGGGGTAATGAAAAATTACTAGGAGGTTATAATTCGACTGGGATTAATTAATTCAAAGAAGTTCAAATAAATTGTTTGTATCAAATGCTATTTCACTGTTTTCTTCACTGAATGCTACCAAAGTCTATATAGTACTGTTTACTCAATGAAAATAAGATTCATTATTGATGAATGGTGATATGGATGAACTGTGAATTGAGCACATATAAGATTTATCTTTAACATATATGCTAGTTACATTGGAAGTTGAATTGGTACCGCTATGTGTATATACAGCAGATAACATACTTATGTTCATTAAATGTGTTTCATTTCAATGTCATTTTTTAATGTATTTTTTTATCTTTATCATTTCTTCTTTTTTGTTTTTTCAACTTTTTTTCCTTAAAATTTGCTTTTGTTAGAATAATGATGCTAAAAAATATATATAATATGTTTTATCCATCAAATGGCTTTTCTATTTACTTCCATGCTTTTTGTTTAAGTTTTCCTCATTTGATTCTGTATGCAGGTAGTGGGTCAGGAAAAAAACTTGTTTGCAGTTTTGCACTTATGTCAAAATCTAAAAGCACATTTTATAACAAATAAACAATTTATAAATACGTATTCCTTTTTTTTTTTTTTTTAAATCTCAATGTTTTTTATATGTATTTTTTATGTGAATTTGCTGTTTAATTTTGAACTTTAGTAAAATTGTTCTTTACAATAAAGAAAAGCAAATTTTTCTGTTTGTCAATTCATATTAATTTATAACTTCAAAAACAAATGGATACTTTGTTGCACAGATTCATACCCAAGAAAGTTTGTTAAATTTATACTCACCTTGATAAAGAGTGTTTATTTTTTCTAAAGCCAATTATAGAACATACGTCAATACACAATTTTACAAACCTCCAATTTATAAATCGCACATTTTCACAAACTAATTTGGTTTCAAACAATATGGTATTCAGGGTCCATTTAAAAATCGGATCAGCTTTCCAAACCCTTTACGAAATTCTGTGTGGATATGAGAAATTAACTCTCTTCCCACAAAACTCCAGATGTGATAAATGGACTTTCACAAAATGCAAATTAATGAAACCATAAATTTGGCATTTGTTTCAAACAAAATCAACTGGATTATTTTAACAAAATTAATGAGCATTTTCACAAAAACAGACCTGTCATTGAGTTGAAAATTTTTATCATTTCCAATTTTACGAACTAATTTTTGAAGTCCATATGGTTCATAAAACGCAAATATTGTGTACTAAGAAAATTCGCAAGATTATGAATTGAGTAGACCAGTTACAAAACTTGTTAAGCACCAACCAGATTTTTTCAGAGAAATTTAAAAAAAACATTTTGAGCTGACGCTTGATAAAATATTAGTTATGTTAAAATTTTAAATAAATACACTCTACAAAAGTTTCTTTTTCACTTCGTGAAAAAAAATCTGGTTTGTGCTTAACAAATTTTGTAACTGGGCGACTCAATTTATTTTGTTCTAAACGTTTCTCACAAATGCTTGAGATAACAAAGCAATTTGAAGGAAAACACAGACTTATTACACACAGCAGTTATTTACTCGTATTTATAAGCAGAGATTTTGACGAAACCTTTTTTCCATTTTTAAATATTTCTGTTCGTGATTAGGAGAAATAAAATTCCAGATCCAAAATCAGCATAAATTTGTAAAAATTTGATTTCTGAAAAGCCATAAAAAATCTGATTTCTTTGTAAACCAATTTTTTTAAATACTGTGGCACTCATTAGACCTTTTAATTTCCAAAAATGTTAATTTCATACAAAAATTTGACTTTCATTTATCAAAACACAAATCTCATTTGGCAAAAAATACAGTCAAGAGGAACATGTAAACATACTCGGGCAGCATTTAAACAAAAGGATCAAATTGCAACTAATTTCAGATATAACTTCAAAAATGTGTAGTTATTCGATTAATTATTGATTGCCTCATAAGTCAAGACAAATGTTATTGAAAATAAATAAAATCTTAAGTATTGCGCTAGAAAACACTTGCTTTGATGATCTTTCATCACAACGCAAGCTTTAATACTTTATATTTTTTCATGTTTTTGAATAAATATAACAGACAAATGTTAAGAGTCCTCCTTTGATGTGTTTTAGAACCGCCGTAGGCAAAACAAACATGCAGATACCATTTTTATAAAGATTTCACAAGCAACTTTCACACCATTCGTCCTGTTCACCATAAGAAATAGGAGAAGGAAACTTACTAGCACAGGAGAGGACAGCAGGGCTTAGGAATTTCGCAGCCCAGTGAAAAAAGTTTTTGCGGGCCCCCCCCCCCCTCAAAAATTTTTTATGCAGTTGTTCTCTAAATAATAAAGTTCCCAAATTACAAACATAAATCTTGAAGGGGAAAAAATCATTCAAAAAGAACTCATTTTATTACACACTTTTTCCATTATTTCATGAATGCGTTGGTAATTGGGATAAAATCTGGAACTGTGCCACGTATCACTCAAGTGATTCGTAACTATGCCATGGATCACTTAAGTAATCTGGGAATGTTTCACGGGTAACTTGAGTGATGTAGAACCTCACTAGGGGCCGCTTAAGTGCTCTAAAACTGTGTCACATGTCCCTCAAGGGATCTCTAAATGTGCCCCAGATCGTTTAAGTGTTCTGGAACTGTATCCAGGTTACGTACATGATCTTTGAGGCCTACTTCAGTGATCTGAAAATGTGCCATGGGCCACTTAAATGCTCTGGAATTGTGCCATGGGTCATTTAAACGATTTGTAAATGTGCCGCTTAGTTCATTTTTACAAAATTGGGTTTAAGGGGCAAGCCACATCAGATAACTTTTAGGGCCACATTTGGTCCGTGGGTCTACCATATGTCGCAATAAATTTATTCCTAAAGAGAAATTTTGAGTTCTTACCCTTCAAATAGCATGGAAATTGTTATTATAATCAATTTCTATTGAATTGTTTGTATTTTCTTTCGAATTTTTTTTTTTTTAATTTTTCGCATTAAAATTTTTTTTTCTTATGGGGGAGGTGCATGAGCCCCCTATGCCACCCCACTCTCCCATGTACGATTTGGATCCCACCAATATGCGTTAGGAGGTGGGGGCAGTGCTGATGAAATTTTGCTGACAAGGGGAGGGGTGTCAAAAATGGCTAAAAATTTGCTGACATAAATAACACTTGAACAGCCCCTAACTAAACACTAAGGTATAAAGAGGTCCAAAAAAACTAGCTGAATAATTGGTTGCACTTAATCCATCTACTGTTTCAATTTGCCTCTTTTGAGGTAACGGAAGTTAGGTGCTTTGCATCAGTCCAGGGTTGTGAGCGGTTCTATCTATCTACTGTTTCAATTAGAGTTTATAATAACTGCATTATTATAAAGTTAAATTGATTTTAAGACCAAAATAAAGTATTTGAGGCCCTTCAGTTCAATTCCAGTGCCACCATTACCACACACAGAGCCTGAAGATAAAATGATCCAAGGGCTCCTTCGAGTTGCGAATAATTCTCGTTTATTTGACATCCCCAGTAGCACAACGATATAGTACAATATCTGGACCATATCGTTATATATCGAAATGTCAGAGGAATATTAGATGTCATAACTATGATATAGAACGATCTCGTCCTATATGGTGCAAATTATTTATGATATTAATTGATCAAGTCTTTAATTTTTCAGTCGAATATGTATTTGATTCCATGTGAATAATCTCTACTTTGAAGGACAACAACTTTGGGACCATAAATTATTTTAATATAGTTTGAAAAACAGATCTATATCATGAACCTGACAAAGATCTATATCAGATTCTCGATATAGACCTATATAGATCTATCAAAGAAGACATAGCTCTATATCCTGAACATGACATACATCTATATCGTGAACCTGACAAAGATATATATCAGACACACAATATACTGATATATCAACATATCGTGTGCCTTTAAGTAAAAATATTGCCTTCAAATAAAAATTTAAAGTCGAGCGTACAATTTTTTATTTGAATGGAAATTAAAAACGTTTGAATGAATAATTTTTCATATGAAATTTTGATTTTAATAGGATTAATTATATTGATATATCAAAATCATTTCATCAGATACCATACTTTGAGAATTTTAACTTTTTTGTGTTGCATATTTTTAATTCTGTATTTTTTGTTTTATTAGTATAAATTAATAATTTTAAATAATTAATATACTACACAATACATTAATTTGTTTCTTGTGTTTTTTGTATTATATATAATTTCCTTAATTATAATATAATTTTTCAATTATCTGCCTTAAAATGATAAATATATCTCACAATTTCTATTTTGTAATTTTTGTGCTTACATGAAAATGAATAAATTTGATTGAAAATACAAGTAAAAAAAACATTACTTGTAAATTAATGTTATAATAACAACCAGTAACCGGTGCTGTAGTGGTGGGTTGGTAAGATACGGAGTTAGATTTCTTCTGAAAGGGCGCCATCTATCGTCCAAAATTTGAAGTATTTGATTATATCACATTCACGATATAGATCTATTTATCTCTGACTATGCCTTTTTTTAGCCAGAACGATATTGTGGCCCGATATAGATCTATATTGGAAATTGAAATTTTACGATTTATAGATCTATATCTTTGTGCTACTTGGGATATTATTTGGAATAATCACTATCATTTCTACAGTTGAAACATAGCTACCTTGTTCTATATGTTGTAAAAAAAAATTTACTTTTTTATATTCCCCCAATACGCGGGACTCCTCCAAGTACTGGGCCTTGTATGGCTGCATCTGTCGCACATCCCCTGAGGGCAACTCTGGTCAATTTAATTGAATACCAATATATATATATATGTATAATAAATAGCCATGGTTGTTTGAAGTGAATTTATGGTGTAAAAAACAAGATAAAAGTAACATAGACCCCAGAGCCCTGCCTTTTCCTACCTCACCTTATGTGTCATGACTGTGTCAAGAGGTCAGCAGTTGACATCAGTCAGCTATACATATACAATGCAGTCCAATGCCTGAACACAACATATAATGTGAAGCATGTGGAGAAGCAAAAATTTCTAATTTTTCTCTGCTTTTCTAACATGGGCTGCATTTATCTGAAACAAAATCATTCACGTCTAACACCATCTTGTCAAAGCAAAGTCAACTCATAGCAACACTAAGTTCCCTTATCTCTCAGATCACTTATTCACGTTTAAATGAAGCTGGAAGAGGGGGGGGGGGGAGACTTCCTGATGAAAATTAATACCGAGAGGTGGAATTTTTTTTTAAAAAGCATTTCTTTTGTTAACAATACTCAAAATATCAAGTTTTGTATGGCCTCTGAAATGCACCAATAAACCTAAAACTATGTTAAAATAGACATTCACAGAAGAAAAATTCAAAAAAAGTCATTTTTACAGAAAAGCTTGAAAATAGGCAAAATAACAAGGCATTTATGACATTTTGACTTAACTTCCAGGCTCTAGTAATCAAACACTATAAGCATGGTAACCCAGGTCAATAAGAAACTCGCCTAAAGTACCAAAGGATGTTTAGAGGTGTCGCGAGTTCGATACCTGGTTCGTCCTTGTCAGAAACTTTTCTGACACAGGGGTACAACAGAAACGGCGACATGACAGCAGAAAAAATTACTACCACAGGGAGTCCCCCATCGAGGGGCTAGCGCACCAACCTCTTGATAAGTATAAAAAACAAACCTGCCGTTCGGAATCGGCAATAAATTGTAGACCCCAGTCTAATTGGCCCTTGTGTGCAGAAAATGGTTGTGGTGCGATAAAAATGATCGAAACAGTCATTGGTGAAAATTCTTGAAGCTGGTTTTAAATCTGCATTTTCTATTTCCCATGTGAATGGGGCTATATTGAACAGACATATATTTCTGACATACTTGTAAAGTTTTTCATAATCTTTCTCAAATATAAACTGAAGAGCCAAAAAAACTGGTACAGGCATGCGTATGCAAATAAAGAGATATGGAACCAATCAGAGTACGGCGCTGCGGTTGGCACAACAAGTGTCTGGCACAGTTGTTAGATTGGTTACTGCTGCTACAATGGCAGGTTATCGAGATTTAAGTGAGTTTGAACGTGATTTTATAGTCGGCGCACGAGAGATGGGACATAGCATCTCCGAGGTAGCGATGAAATTTGGATTTTCACGTACGACCATTTCACGAGTGTACCGTGAATATCGGGAATCCGGTAAAAAATTAAATCTACGACATCGCTGCGGCCAGAAAAAGATCATGCAAGAACGGGACCAATGACGACTGACGAGAATCATTAAACGTGACAGACGTGCAACCCTTCCGCAAATTGCTGCAGATTTCAACGCTGGGCCATCAACCAGTGTCAGCGTGCGAACCATTCAACGAAACATCATCAATATGGGCTTTCGGAGCCGAAGGCCCACTTGTGTACCCTTGATGACTGCACGACACAAAGCTTTACGCCTCGCCTGGGTCCGACAACACCGACATTGGACTGTTGAGGACTGGAAACACATTGCCTGGTCTGACGAGTCTTGGTTCCAATTGCTTCGAGCTGATGGACGTGTATAGACAACCTCATAAATCCATGGACCCTACATGTCAACAGGGGACTGTTAAAGCTGGTGGAGGCTCTGATGGTTTGGACGTGTGCTGTTGGCGTGATATAGGACCCCTGATACGACTGACAGGTACGTAAGCATCCTGTCTGATCACCTGCACCCATTCATGTCCATTGTGCATTCCGACGGACTTGGACGATTTGAGCAGGACAATGCGACACCCCACTCATCCAGAATTGCTACAAAGTGGCTCCAGGAACACTCTTCTGACTTTAGACACCTCCGCTGGCCACCAAAATCCCCAGACATGAACATTATTGAACATATCTGGGATACCTTGCAACGTGCTGTTCAGAAGAGATCTCTACCTCCTCTTGCTCCTACGGTTTTATGGACAGCCCTGCAGGATTCATGGTGTCAATTACCTCCAGCACTACTTCAGACATTAGTTGAGTCCATGCCACGTCGTGTTGCAGCACTTCTTAGGGCTTACGGGGGCCCTACACTATATTAGGCAGGTGAACAAGTTTTTTTGGCTCTTCAGTGTATGTTGCAATTCAATAACTTCAAGATGAAATATGAAAGTAGTTACATCTTTTATTCAGTAATTTTTAATGGAATCCTAATAATCACACTGCAACCGTATTTGTATTTCTTACCTGTAATTTGATTAATCCCATGGTTTTTATTTTCTTTAGAGGTGATGATGGTATGATGTATGTTTGTTTTAAAAACATGGTGTCAAAGTATATTAATGAAAAATATAGATCCTATTAGTGCCTTTGCTGGTTTGCTTGCAGCCAGTCCACCTTGAGAATGCTGTGTATATTCATCTGTTTGTGATCACTAAAAAACAAGTTATGTTATAGTTGTTCTATACCTGATGAGTCAGCGGCTAAGATATTCCCTGCTGGTTAAAAGATTCACTTTTTCATCTCTCTCTCACTTATTTATCATTTTTTCTTGTTCTTTTGCACTGACGCATAATTGAGGGGGTCAGAAGCAAAGGGGGATCAAAAATCTAGTAACAAGATTTGATTCAAGTGATTAAAATCTAGTAAGATTTGATTCAAGTGATTAAAATCTAGTAACAAGAAAATCAAATTCAAAGATTAAGAATGAATCTTTATGTGTAATGTAATTATCTTAATTTAATTCTTATACATAGAAGTTCTATGTAGTAGTCAAACTAGTAGCCACTAGAAAGCAGCCCTGGTACATAGAATGGGCCTGTTCATCTGCCAGTAATCATATGTTGGGTAAGAGAACCTCTAAGCAATTAACTCAATTTTTCAAATTCTGTCACTTGCATCCCTTTGCTTCTGACCTCCCCCCCTCCAGTTGAAAGATAATTGTATGTGCTCCCATCAGAAATGGTACAATATTTTCTACTATATCACAATCACGCTATCTTTACTTGGCAGCCACCTTCACAGGTGGCCACCATTTCAAGAAATACTAAGTGACAGTTTCAAAGTCACTATACTTCAAAATGTGAAATTTTCATTTGAAGTCAAGGTTTTTGTAGAATAAACTGAAAAAAAGGTTTCATAACTTGTTAGCTAACAAATTCACCACGTATAGGCTACAATCAAATTTTGAACTTCTTTCAAAAACAAACTTGCAAAATTTGGAAAAACCTCAATAGTTTAGTGACTTCAATAAAAAGATCTAAATGAATACAATTATTACACTCTCTTTAATATTATTATATATATATTCAATAATCAATATTACTAAGATGAAAAATACTAATCAAATTCAGTAATAGAACATTCCAAGCATAAAAAGTATCATTTAATTGAAAATTTTCAAGTTATGAAGAATTATTTCTCACAGGAATGAAGAGCTGCTCAACATGTCAAACACAAAAAAATCACTTGATGAAATGTTACAGCATGTTCAATCAAGGCTGGACAAATCGCTAAAAAAAATCTAGGCTAATCCAGAACAATTTTTTTGGTGCCAAAAAAACTTTCACCAAAAGAAAAAGGTCCAAAATAATGTTTCTCTTGACTGTTTTAGAGCATGCTGCCCCCCCCCCCATGTTGACAGATATGCTGCTACAAATTCCAAACGTGCTGCCCTCAGCCTTCAATTTAATAACTACACAAAGAAAATTTTAGGTACCATGGCGACCTGGGATTTGTTCGGTTCTGTATTCAATACGCTTTTAGTTAAAATCAAGAAATAATATTTTCAATCTAAAAGTATAAAGGAATAAAAAATCAAATTGAAGAATGGCATGTTACTCTTGATGTAATACAAGTGAATGAGTGCAAATTTTTCTGCATTCAGATGCGGGTGCATCATGTCAATAATTTGAATATCTTCAAGAAATTGTTTTTTTTGCCTGAATGAATGCCATACCATGACTACGCATATGTGTTCTCAATTGAGCATCCGTGGAAAACACTTCGAAGCACACTGTACATTCCAGAGCATTGGATGTGCTTGCTTCTGGGAGCCCAGTGCTCTCGGGTTCAGGTATATGATTTGTACCTTCTTTACTGATGTAGCCATCTGGATCAAAAACTTTGTGAGCAAGCTTCAAGTGCATTTTCAATGGAGGTTCCACGATGAAGCATTGCCCACACTCTTGGCACTGGAACGAGGTTTTGTTGTCTTTGTGAGACAGAATGTGTTTCTTAAATTCTTCACGATTGCTACTTGTATATGGACACTTGACACAACAACTTTCTCCAGTTTGCAAACGGCTGTCATATGATATATTAGCTCTTCTTAATTCAACAAGAGGAGCATTCATACCAGTGGGGACTGTGAGATTGCTGTTTGGATGAGATCCTTCAGCTCTGCTGATTGATTCATTTCCAAATTCAGTTTTCCTTTCTGAAAAAAAAAAAGAAGAAGAAAGACTCCAATAAAAGACAATAATAATCAAGAAAAAAATCTACAATCCCAAGCATTTTTATTTTTTTACAACAAATTTTTAAGAGCAATAATTAAGTTATTTTCGAACAAATAAAAATTTTCAACAACTGACACAATATTAATATTGTAAATGATGTGTGTAGGCCTAGCCTACTTTTATTTATAAACAGTTTCAAATTAAACTTTACTGACTGATGAACTTATAAAAATTAAAATATAATTAACTGTGAGAACTATAGTTCCGCCTGGCAACTTCTAATTTTTAATTTCTTTTTTACTGTTGATTTCATCCTAAACCAGTCCATGTTTTTTAAACTCTTATAAAAACCTTAATTGTGTGTGTGTGTACCAATCTGAGCACAATCAATCCCCTGTATGGTGTAGTTAGTTTTAAATTCCATTATTATACTGAAAAAAATTCTTGTGTACTTTTGAGGACATTTTTTATGCTTTTTTTTAAACCTGTGGTTCCCGACATGGGGTGGGCAATTCAATTTTTTTTAAAAGGGCACATTAATTTTTAATGAGAATTTGAGAATGGGTTATTGATAATGTTTTATTATGGTTCTTTAAATTAAATCTTTTAGTTCATGTTTTTCATTTCAGTTTTTTGTTGAGTGTTTTGAAACTTCATTTGCGTATTTTGCTATCGGTTGGAATAATTGATTTTTTTATTTTTCTAAATCTACCTCAACTGTCCTTTCATTACTTTATTTTTCTCTCATGAATGCCATGTTCTTTGTAAGCTTTAGACCGGCAGTCTTCCACTGTGATCGACTGTGTGCCACATGTGGCTCTCAAAGCTTTTTATAGTGGCCAACAATGGAAAAGATGTTACAGAATTTATAGAAGAGATTGAAAAAAAAAAAAAATCTCAATGAAGAAATAATTTTTGTAATTATTGAAAGAAATTATTTCAGAATTGATAAAAAGTATTTCATAATTGATAATTATTTTGGTATGGTATTGCCATTGAAATTTAATTTCACCTTATCTCAAAAACTAGAGCCAGTCTGACCAAACCAATGCCAGATTCGGAATCAGCACACTAAAATCACTGAAATATATTCACGTTTAATGAAAAACAACTCAGAATTTTAAAAAATTTATATTTCCAGAAAAAATTCTCAGAGAAAATAAAATTCTCCAATAATGAATTTTGAGTTTTTAACACTGTTTCAAACCAAAGCCCAATATCACAGACTGGTAATTTTAGCCGTTGCTTCAATTAAGGAGCTGGACACTGTAGGACTTAAACTGAAAAATGTATCAACTCAAAAAAGTTGATCCCAAGAGAGAGCCATAATAGAAAAAAATTATGGTTCATTCCCAATACACAGTTTACCTTTTTGCCATTGAGTTTTCAATTTCACTTAGCCCTTTCCAGCACGGTGTCCCCATAGTGGACCCACCCACAAGTTTACATTGTTTTCTAGGAGTTTTGGAAGAATATGTCTGCCATTCAAAAGGTTACGATGTATTTTCAAATGTTATTGGGTATTCTTATTCAGTGGGTAACTGTAGCAAATATGCCAAAACAGGTCAGGAGATTAAAAAAACAGTCGCCAAGCAGTGATATACATTAGGAATTTGCCAAAATTATCAGTTCTCACCTTGATTCAATATTGTTTTTTTGTTACCAAGATTTCCAGCATCACTTTTTGGTTGTCTTGGCAACAAGTGTTCCAATCTTAAATGTTGAAGAGCTCCCTGAAAACTAGTAAGGGGCTTGTCACAAATCGGGCAGAAAGTTTGAAATCTGACTCTCTCTACATGGTACAGTAAGTGGACATCCAATACTTCAGGTGGCTTTATTTTCTTGTTATGGCACAACAGGCAAAGAGAGACATTCTTTCGTAAATGTTCTTTGCCATGAGAAATCATATGCATTCTGTCTGCGAGAGAATCGTGACAAACACCGCATGGATACTTATGATTCGTATGAGACTTTGTAAGGTGGTAAACATAACCAGATCGTCCAGGAAAGGATGAATGACAAAGTAGACATTCTGTACGAGAACAATTCAAAGATGAAGATGAATCATTCTTTTTAAAGCCAGACATAGCTTCATCTGCCATAGTTATATAAACTTCATATTGCTCATAGATTTTGGGATGATGGTGATACAAATGTTTCTGCACACTGCGTTTGCTTTCTTGAACAATGTTACACTCTGGACACGAAAATAAATACTGACAAGCATTTTCTTTAATATGAATATTCAAATGGCTCTCTATAGATTTTTTGCTGTTAAAAACTAGATCACACATACTGCATTTTGCAAGTTGATTATGAGGAATAGTAACACTGTTGTGAACCTTCTTCCTGTGAGAATGGAAATTAGCAAATGCAGTAAAAGCTCTGGGACAAATGTGACATTTGTAAAGTGCCTCGGTATGACTGTCACCGATGTGATTCTTTAGCAAATCGGCAGAGTGGCATAATTCTTTGCACACGTTGCACTTGTAACCAACAGATCGGGAATAATGGAGACATTGGTACTTTAAATGTTTCTGAAATGCATCCCAATATCTGTCTGGGTTATTACCACATTCAGGGCATACATATGGACTAACTTGAAGATGCAGACGCTTATGTGCTTTGGAACTGCATTCAGTAGGACACAATATACCACATTTTGTGCACATAGAGATCATGACTGGGATCTTATCACCGTTGATGAAATGGTCTTTTCTTTCAGCTGCACTATTAAATTCCTTGCTACATTCACTGCAACGAAACTTGGCCCCACATTTTGAGTCGGATTCCTGTGAGGAAGACAGTTCTTCATTAGTTGGGTGAACATTATATATTGCAGTGTTATCATTCTTTCCCGATTCAGGATTCATGAAAGACTCTGTAAGTTCCACATCATCTTCAGTCATAGAGACCTCTAGAACTTTCATTGGGTCAATGACACCATCCTTAAAACAATTTGGTTCACTATCTTCATCATCTTCCAAGTTTTTCATCACATCAGTTTTTATTCCTTCCATCAAAACTCTAGGCAATGGAGCAAGCACAGCTTTTGAAATGTCGGACGTTTCATTTTTTTCAACATGTCCTCTAATGTGAGAAAGCAGAGAGCAACGATTAAAAAAGACCTGAACCTTATTACAGGATTCGCAATGGAAACGTATCAGAACAGATCTGCGTTGCATATGAAATGTCAAACTCGATTTACAAAAGAACAGATCCCCACAATCGCTACAACAGTGAATTTCAGTTAAGCCACCACTGGTAAGAAAAGACGGCTGAGTACCAGGATTATATGGTGGAAGTGCATTTGTACTTAGCAAATGCAAAGCTTCTGTTTTCACACTACTATAGAACTCTGACAGCTCAGGTGAATTGCTGATCATAGTAGCATTCATAGTTGCTTCGTTGCTTCCCGGCATAATGGACAGTTATTTTTAAAGCTTCTGAAACACAGCTTGCATGAAAATCTACTGAAGATCCCAGATATTATATGGCTGATTTACTTTTTCTACTCTTCTTTCAAATCATTGGATTATCTACTCTGCAAACATTTTAAGCACTGTATCAAGAGCTGGAGTCATTAAGACTGGAAAGAAAAATGAAAAAGTGAATTCATCTGGTAAAACAGAAAAAAGAACATAACATTTTATTTATTTATTTATTCTCTCACAACAAGCACCAGCCAAATTACAGTGATGAAAAAAATAATTCGAATACACAAAACATAATATAAAAGACCAAAAAAAAGGAAACTAAATATATATATATATATATATATATATATGTACACACACCCAAATATATGCATACTAAATATCTATGTTATTGTGCATTAAAAAACGAAAAACTGGGAAATCTCGTAACATATTTGTGCGATATGAAGGAACCTAGAATAAACAAGTTTCTGAGGTTAATGTGTGGACAATAAAAAGTAATTATTGACAGGATGTATGGTGAAAAAAATGGTGAATCAAAATCATTTTTGAATATTTTGATGAAAAAAATGTGCAAAGCTTTTTGACCTTGAGTCTCTAGTGCAGTGTTTCTCAACCGGTGCTCTGTGATCGATCAAGGAAAATAAAGTAAATCAGTAAGTTTGATAAATAAATAAAAGATGCCTACAGAGGGCACAATAAAAATTATACACTGAAACGGGCTCCGCAACTCAAAAAAGGCTGAGAATCACTGCTCTAGTTTTTCATATTGAAATGTTGCTCTAATCTTTATTGGCTAGTCTAGACACCATGAGTTGCATATAGCTAATTCTTATATATATATAAAGTGATTTTTCAAACTAATTCTTATTTTATAGTAATTAATCACCGATTAAGGAAAAAACAAGACATCAAAATCATAATCTTCAGCTTCACAACTCAAAGATATTAATAGCAGGGCCGTCTTAAGAGCAACATGGGCCCCAGAGACAAGTGATTTTTCTGAGGCCCTACTCGAAAAATTTTCAAAAATTTCAACCGGTTCTAATTTCTCTGAGGCCCCCTCTTCCCTTGAGGCCGTACGGGCCATGCCCTAGTGGGCCCATGCGTTAAGACGGCATTGATTAATAGGCAAATCACTGACAAAACTCACAAAATTTCCTTCAATTAACAAAGCGCAAAGAAAATCCTTTTCTTTCCTATGCTGACTAATTCTAACAAAATTAGCTGAAAATAATTTACACTATTTCTTTGGTCACTTACCTTACATACAACCTCTCAGCCTACATGTACCTTTGACTATGCACATATAAAAAATAATTATGGTTGTTACAAATTTGACAGGTTTCAGATATAACAAATTTACTGTAGGAGAAGAAAATTTTTTTAACACAGATTCAACTATGTGCATTTGAAACGCAGTTTTATACATTTCAGAGGGGAAAAGAGATGTGTTTTATTGAAGTTTCCAGAGAGAAAGTCTAAGTAGACAAAAGATGGTGATGAAAAGAAAATGCAGTTGCTTGTTCTTAATACGTGTATTTTAGTGGCGTCTGAGCACCCCCAGAATCGATTCAGAAATCAAACTTTCCGACATGAAACCCAAGACAAGCACCCACAAGTTCAAAACACTAGAAACGCCCTTGTATGCTACTATCTGTGATTGCAGACAAACAGCGTAATATGCACCATATTTTACAACTCAGTGTAAATACAGATTTACACTAGTGTATAGTCTTTGCAATATATACTTTTCCTTATTTTCATCTCTAAAATCCTACCTTGTCCTCTATGCAAATATACATGGTAACTTATTCAAATTTTAAGGACGCAACATAATTCTTTCTGGGGTTTAAAAACACCATATTTAAAACACTATTACCAATGCAACAAAGTTTCATACCACCATATAAAGCATCACCTCAACTTTCTAATTATGGAATCTGATAGTAGGTGGCATAGCTAACTAGCCAAAGCCATTTTGACTCACGCCCGAGTGGCATGGTGGTAAGATACTTGTCTACCACCATAAAGGTTGCTGTCATGTTCCCGGGTTTGAACCCGACGGAGGACAGATATTCCCCCTCTTCAAAGTTTTGCTTGGAATTTACTAAATGAAACAAAATGATGGGAGCAGAAAGAGATTAATGTTATGGAATTTGGTAATTGTGAATGTTATTTATTTGTGAAGTGGTGACAGTACAGTATAAATTTATTAAAATTAGCATTTAATAAATTCTTGACTTACCAAATTCAAGCACCAATGGACAAGACAATTCATACGTTATAAAATATTTAAAACTATGCCTGTATAATGCAAAACGAACTGGCAAGCCAGGTCCTTTAACACCCAAAAAAGGGTAATCATATTTTTGAGGTATTTTCAAATATTTGATGTTTATCATATTTATTATTTTGTATCAAGTCATATCAAAGATCATGTGTTTGTACCCTTCCCCCCATGCAAAGCGAAAGAAAATTACACACGCATTCCCCAACCTTGACCATGAGATGTTAGGACGAGTACAGCAAGGACTTAATTTCAGAATTGAAGTAAACAAAGGTGTGCATATATTGAACACTTATAAAGCTTATACAGTGAAACCTCCCTACAACACATTCAATATAACGAAAAATCCCTCTATAGTATTTTTATGCTCAGAAGTGAGCGTAATCTAACGTAAAGTGCTGTTTCTCGGCATAACAACAATCCCCCACAAAAATATTTTTTTTGGTTCGCAGAATATTGCTATATCGAGATTTCACTGTACAAAACTTGAAGCGATTTTTTATGGTGGTGTGAACTTTTCAACGTATTCGTAATATTTTCGTAAATACGACCTTTCTGAACCTTAGAGGGAACTGTTACACTTTGTTTAATTTGTGATTTGGTTCATAGATTCGATACAATGCTACATGTGTACAGGGCCGTTAGTGTGCCTTTTCGGGGAACTCTTTTCTTTGAGGGCTCCTCTTGAAATGGTTATTATCATGCAAGTGTATATTTTTGGGGCTCATTATTCAGCCCCGGGCCCTGGGGCAGTGCGCTGGTTGCTACAGCCAAGTTACGGCCCTGCACGTGTATGTATTTATTATCCTCGAGCACCGCTCAACCGCTGAATACAGCATTTCAACATTCAATGATTTTTAACATGTAAATAGACTCATATAAATAGTTAGATATAAAAAATTCGGAATATTTACACACTTTGGTTAATGATTAGGGAGACATTACCATAAAAATATGAAATTTATACTTCAGGGCAACATACACCACAATTAAAACTCTCAATTTTCAACTTTAAACGCTAGACTTGTGTGGAAACAATGGCTTTTCCGTAATTTCTACGGCGGAAAGACCAACGGCAATCAATAGTTCCTTTCACCCAACTTTCAACCATAACCGTGATGTTTAATCCTTGAATAATACTAGTCAAGTCAAGTCAACCGTGATCTCTCGTAGTGAATTTCGAATGTGTGACCACAAACAAAAATTTGAATTCATTCTCTATGCAATCGTCTAAAAATTTTGCATTTATTTCTCATTAAATTTCCACTTATCATGTTTAAATTATAAAAGTATTCACTGGAAAAACCATCCATCATGACTGTTCACTTTTCCAAGCCGTTACAAAGGTACCTGCGGTCTTTTGCCGCCACAACTGGCATCACTGCCGATTGTCATGGCCGGCAATTTGAAAAATTTACGCAGTATATTAAGGCAGTACCGATGGTTGACGGACAGCTCGAAAATACCTGGAGAGTTTCAGGTCTTTCCCGATTTCTATGATGAACTTTAATTCCCTATCATTTATTTACTGTTGGTTTCAAATTAGTTCAAATGAGAGAAAAAAAATCCTATGTTGATAATAATAGTTATATACCAATTGTTTACATACACATTAAGAAAAAGAAACCCAGTTTTTTAGTATAATTTGAATTGTTTTGGCGAAGTAGTTTTAAACCAGTGAAAGGATTTCGTTAGTATTAATGTTGTTCCAGTACATATTAGCTTTGTATGTTTATGTTGCGTAAATTAGATCAATCGCTGATGATAATGGGCCAACATGTGGGAGGGAGAGGGTTTATTGCCACACCTCTTGCCAGTGACGGGTTGGACTAATCTAGTTATATGCTAGTGCTACAAATCTCCATTAATTCATGACCTGTCAAGCATGTGACTCAAAATAACGCTATGGACATCTATACGGAGCCGGACAGTTACTCTGTGTACAACGGTTAAGTTGAATTTTCCTTGGAGCAGGTTTATCCGCACCGTGTGACTCGAATGGGCTCCTTTTGCATTGGCAGAAATGTGTAACTTTATTATGCTGTACTTTATTATGTTTGTGTTTTCCTAGCATGCTGCATCAGCTATTCTTTCATTTGCATATCCCCATATTTTTACACATTTGAGACAGAAAGGCAGCAAAAGAAATAGCATAATAAAAGAAGTGAAGAATGGCAAAATGTGCGGTGCGGATGCATTTGACCCTTGCAGAAGCAGTTGGCCAATCACAGCTGACGTAAAGCACTGACCTGAAGCTTGTTGCGCTCTGTAGGAAAACAGTCATACTGCTTTTCCTATTGGTGAGTCTAGGTGATTAACATTGCACGCGACACTGATGACCTGCTCCTAAGGAAACCCAGCTTTAGTGACAAGCGGATGTTCAAGCGTTGAAGGGTAAAAGTGGTAAACGATGTACGTGCAAAAAACTTCACTTTTTTGCTTTAAAGTGTCAAATGTGCAATGATTTTTATGTAGTTAATGTGAAAATTACCTGGTAGTCCTCTAAAACGGTTTCTGCCCAGAGAGCAAAATGACATATAATTGAGCTAGCTTTCTTCTTTTGGAGCAATGGGGCTGACACACCAGCAGTAGCTCGCTCTTATATCTTACGATGTATCACTATCATTTTTTGTCTGTCATAGTAATTGTTTGAATAAATATTTTATGTTCACAAAGTCAATATATTTATCACTATCAGCTTCCCTCCTTCCGTGACATTGGATCACATCCGGGTCCCAAATGCCATGGAAAGAGGGGGAGGGGCGATGGTGATAAATATATTGTGACTCTGTAAACATAATAAAATATTCATTTGAACAATTACTATGACGCAATCTAAAAAGGGTAGTGATACATCCAGTGCCGTCTTAAGGCATGGGCCCACCCGGGCACGGCCCGCGGGCCTCAAGCGAAGAGGGGCCTCACAAAAATGAGATCTGGTTGAAATTTTTGAGAATTTGTTTGGTAGGGCCTCAGAAAAATCAATTGGCCCGGGGGCCCATGATACTCTTAAGACGGCCCTGGATACATCGTAAGATATATGAGCGAGCTGTTGCTGGTGTGTCAGCCACATTGCTCTAAGAAAAACTCTAGCTCAATTATACAGGTCATTTGGCTCTCTGGGCCAAAACTTATGAGCAGGTTTTCTATGGCTTGTGTAACATGGAAACTCTGATTAGTCAAAAAAACCTGAATTTCAAGTTATTAATCAATCAGCGTTTTCGTGAGCACGGCGCAAAAATTCTACTCCTAGGAAAACCTGACTAGGACCGAAACTAGCTAAAAATAGCATGTAAAGAGATTGCAAGTGTGAATGCCGCTATCAGCTGCAAAAACCAGTTTTTTGCGATTTCCCATTTTCACTTGTAACTCACAAGGTATATCACTTTTACTCTTTAATTAATGAATTAGGACTCCCATTAGTATCTGCTGTTATCCCAGTTGGTAGAGTAAAGATCTGGCAGTAGCAAGGTTGATGGTTTGTATCCTGCTCATAAATATAGTATTCCCCCCCCTCATTTTACTTTCATCAGTTTTCTCTCTCTTACATCCTCAATTTTTTTGGATGATGACCAATTTATTTTTCTTTGTTTTTCACTTCTATTTAAAGCTGATATTAAGCATTAAGTTAACCCGGAGAGTCACTTCGATACGAGTGTTCATGACAGTTGAATCATCAATTACTTAAATTCTGTAGTGAAGGGTCATGATGCGCTTGCTGGATGTGGTGGTGGATCAGTTAGTGAAGCAGGGCCCTGCATCAGACATGACAAAATAAAAGCAAAATTGCATTGCTCTAATTACTACAACCTCTGACAATAAAGTTCGGTGAATGAAGTCAGAATGGCTGATCTGGCAACACTGGCGAAGCAAAACGCTGCACATGCATAGCGGCAGGTGTGTACCATCTGCCGCCACCGTTGTTCAGTTGAGTGTCGTTTGTGTTCCGTGAAAGACTTGTTTTACAAAGTGCTTGTTTAGTGCGTTGGTTCTTAACTGAGAACAGGAAAATGAACGAACAAAAGATCACTGAGGATGAGTCCTGGTGTTTCAGGTACGACCCTGAAACGAAACGGCAAAGCATGGAATGCCGTTCTCCTGCATCACCTCATCGGAAGAAGGTCAGAGCAGAAAAATCATGCATCAAAACGATGCTAATCACCTTTTTTGATAGTCAAAGAATTATCCACAAGGAATTTCTACCTGAGGGAACGACGATGAATGGTGTAAGGTACCTTGAAATTTTGACCCATTTCATGAAACGTCTACGCAGGGTAAGACCTCAGTACGCACACAAGGTTCATGGTTCCTTGTTCACGACAATGCTCGCCCTCACACAGCCAATGTTGTCAAACAGTTCCTGGCAAAAAAAAGGGTGGTGCAAATTGAATATCCACCATACTCGCCAGATCTCAATTCTCCAGACTTCTTCCTATTCCCATGACTCAAACTCGTTTTGAAAGGAAAGAGATTTGACGATATTCCTGACATCCAATGAAACGTCACGAGGCTTTTGAACTCCGTCTCAAAGGAAGACTTCTTGCAAAGTTTCCAGGACATGTATAGGAGATCTCAGCTATGCATAGTAATGGGAGGTGACTATTTCGAAGGACAGTAAGGTAACTTTCGTTAACATTTCATCTACGTTAATGTTACAGGACTATTCACCGAACTTTATTGTCAGTGGTTGTATATCGATGTAGTAATTATTTGTTTTCTTATTTTCAAGATACAGTAAACCAGTGATGTGACTTAATCAAATCTGCTGTGAATGGGATAAATGGCCTGTGTCATGGGCCTCTAAGAGATCCAGCAAGAAGCATGACATCATTGGCATACACCAAATAAACGTCCAGCTTCGTATATGTATTCTCTGCCTAAAATAATACATTCCTGAATCAGTATTTTATATGCCAGCACTTGGCATGTGGTTAAAAAAACACATGCTCCTTCAAATTTTTCACGTGACAGGTAATTTGTCCCTGTGAAAGATGTTTATAAAAGCTCAATTATATTGAGCAAGTTTACTAGCAACCAGCAAGTAAAGTAGCTGGCGAGTCAACCAGTTTCAACTAGCGCAACCAATTTCAATTACACAGGACTAGTAAAATCGCTCACTAGATGAGCAAGCAACTCGTTTTCTTTCCTTTTTGCATAGTGTCATCTTTCGTTGCGAGCCAAAGCAAGAAGGAAAAAAGGTAGGCACACCTATATTGCACCCGAGAGATAACAAAAATGCCGACAAGTAGCGAGAAAAATAACCTACCCTTCAACTTTTCTCACACTATCAGAGTGAGCGCAGAGTTTACTTGACAACGTTATCACACAGAGCGACTTTAGTAGCAGCGAGTGAAATCTCAATCAAGTAGCTAGTAAACAAAAGAGCAGCACCACAGGTGCGGTAGCGACGTCCAGATAATGAAGATTATGAGCCGTCATATGATAATTTTGTGCTCATTCAGATGATCATGCGCTATCCATGTTCAGGAGCAACAATATCTGGATGACAAGGACAGCTGATGGAGGATACTTCCATGAACAACGACTGACAGTGACCAATTGATGATGGTGAAGATGCTATGCTCATGAATTCAATCGATAGTAATTTGTTTATAAAGACTTTTAGTTTTTGACTTGCCATATTTCACTTTCTAGAGCAGAAAAAATGGAATTAACGACATAAGTAGCTCAACTTCATTTAGATCAGTGAAAGAAAGTAAATGTTCAAAGCAGCATCCAGAGGTGCTAGTGTACATTTTATATCGGCGAGTGAAATACTGGTGCAACAGTCTTGTAGACTCTTTGTGTCATTTTTATTTTGCACTCTGCAACAATTATTCTTGTGACCAAGGTGACTCATTCCACAGGTGTCTTGTTACACATTCTGGAAATTTGATACTTTTCTTATATGACAGAAATGATAACTTGTATTTGTTGCATGTACACTGAAGAGCCAAAAAAACTTGTTCACTTGCCTAATATCGTGTAGGGCCCCCGCGAGCCCTAAGAAGTGCCGCAACATGATGTGGCATGGACTCGAGTAATGTCTGAAGTAGTGCTGGAGGTAATTGACACCATGAATCCTGCAGGGCTGTCCATAAATCCGTAGGAGTAAGAGGGGGTGGAGATCTCTTCTGAACAGCACGTTGCAAGGCATCCCAGATATGTTCAATAATGTTCATGTCTGGGGAGTTTGGTGGCCAGCGGAAGTGTCTAAAGTCAGAAGAGTGTTTCTGGAGCCACTTTGTAGCAATTCTGGACGTGTGGGGTGTCGCATTGTCCTGCTGAAATTGTCCAAGTCCGTCGGAATGCACAATGGACATGAATGGATGCAGGTGATCAGACAGGATGCTTACGTACCTGTCAGAATCGTATCTAGACGTATCAGGGGTCCCATATCATGCCAACTGCACACGCCCCATATCATCACAGAGCCTCCACCAGCTTGAACAGTCCCCTGTTGACATTCATGACGTTGTCTCCATACCCGTACACGTCCATCAGCTCTAAGCAATTGGAACCGAGACTCATCAGACCAGGCAACGTGTTTCCAGTCCTCAACAGTCCAATGTCGTGTTGTCTGGCCCAGGCGAGACGTGAAGCTTCGTGTCGTGCAGTCATCAAGGGTACATGAGTGGGCCTTCGGCTCCGAAGGCCCATATTGATGATGTTTCATTGAATGGTTCGCAGTGATTGTAAATATTGCAGCCCTTTGTAAGTTTCCATTGTAAATGTTGTTTGCGTTGATGAGTACTATCATCCCTCTCTTTTGTTGAAACACTTTATGAGCATCCTGATTATATTCTTTAGCATCACCCTACCCATAAAAACCATCTGATAAGGGAAGTGTCCAACATCACAGGTTTCACTTTATTTCAAACGATAAAGAGAGATATTCTTGTACATCTAAATCTGACATACTTGAGACAAACCCATGTTCGGAAATCTATGTCAAAATACAATTGAATATGCATTAGTTTAAAAGAGATTATTTATTTATACAATATTGTTGGTCCTGGGGCCTATACAAGAGGATGTGATTGAAAATAACGAAGATATTATTTGATATTTGGACAAAAAATTAGTGACAGTGGGGGATTCGACAATAGAGCTTGGGAGTTGGTTCCATTCACCAATGGTATGAGGAAAGAAGCTGTATTTAAAGCAGTCAGGGGAAGCAAAAATTGGTTTTATTTTAAGGGAATGGTTGAGTCTTGTCTGGAGATGTAGGATGGTTTGGCTAAGATACCAGAGGTATCTATGTTGAATTGACAATGGAAAATTTTATATAACAATATTAATTGAGAAATGAGACTAAGAGTAGAGAGAGGGTGGAGATAAAGTTTGTTTTTAAATTTGGACACGGAAACGAAAGATGACCAGCAGTCGTGAGCAAATCGGGTGGATTTATTTTGGATTGGTTCGAGTTTGTCTATATTACTGGAGGTGTAGGGGTCCCAGATTTCAGCGGTGTAGGAAAGAATGGGAGAGATAAAAGTCTGGTAACAAAGTAGTCTGATATCCCGAGTAGAGCGTTTAACCCTTACAGGACCATAAGGTTGCTGAGAGTAAATATTAGTATGTAACTGTTATTTTAGATTATTATTGATTTGAATTCTTTTTTCTAACCGTTCCCGTTTATGTAATTGCGTTCAGCATACGTTCTATTTTGACATTCTGTATAAAAAGTGCAGATAAGGTTATAATTAAATACGACAATCACCAATTTTAAAATGGAAAATGTTTCCCTTAGTCATGAAAGGATTAAGGTTGCGGCAGAGGAAGAAAAATTTATTAAGACATTTCTGGTAACCATGGTGCACTGTTGCCCAGGTCAGTAAGATACTCTCCTAAAGTACCAAAGGATGTTTAGCGTTGTCTCGAGTTTGATACCCGGTTTGTCTTTGCCAGAAAACTTTCTTGACACACGGGTACAACAAAAAACGGTGACTTGATCGCAGCAAAAAATTGCTACCGCAGGGAGTCCCCCATTGAGGGGTTAGCGCACCAACCTCTCGATGAGTATAAAAAAACAAGCCTGCCGTTCAAAATCTGCAATAAATTGTAGGTCCCGGTCTAATTAGCCCTCGTGGTGCGACACATTCAAATTCTGGTAAACGTAGTAAACATGTTTATTCCAATGTAGGTCCGGTGAGATTATGATACAGAGGTATGTGATTTGAAAAACTTGGGATAACGTTAAATTATTGATGGAGTATAAGTATTAAAGAGGAGGTAATTTACGGGTAACTTTCATGTGAACCGTTTTTGAGATATTGATTGGCATTTGCCATAAAGAACACCAGTCCGCGATGGAAGCCAGGTTTCATCAAATTCATGGTGAATGATATGGTAAATTACAGTCATCAGCAAATAATTGAGTGGTGCAGTTGAGGGATTCTGGTAGGCCATTGATGTAAATTAAGAAAAGTAATGGGGAGAGGGCCAATCCTTGGGGTATATCCCAGACTTTACGGGAGCGGATGGGGAGTTAAGATTATTAACATCGACAAACTGTATTGATTTGATGTATTTGCATTCTTGATTGCAAATTATTATTGACGTCATTTTTTTCCCCTTTAAAGAGTTTCTGATTGCAGAAGTGATTTTTACATTGTGTGATTTTTCCCTTTCATTTTTATTCATAAAAATATAGTTCTTTGTTGATGACTCTAATTCAAAATTGTATTTCATATTTATTAGGTTATAGGAATTTATTGTTATGTAGCGGACACTACATTCCTGAAGTCGCTGACTCCGATGTTAGACCTTCCTAAGAGAGAAGCGTATTTTCTGTATGATATTATCATTACCGATGGCAGAGATAAACTCAAGTGTTTCCTTGCTCCAACTATTGGTCACCTTGTACAAAGACATCTTGTGAGTAACATAGTTTTCATTTTTAAATTTTTCTTCATCTTTATTTGATGATTTTTTTTTTAAATTTATATTTCTCTTATCATATTCCTATTATATCATGATTGCATAGTTGCCAAGTCTCCTGTACTTCCAAAAAAATTCTAAAATACCCCAAATATCGACAGTGATTGAAAAAATCACCACTTTTTAGAGAGAAAAAATTGTTCCCAAAAATTTAACCTGCAAAAATCCTTTTTTTTTGAAGAAATGTTTTATTGGGGTGAGGGAAAAGTCAAAATTTACCAAACCGCTAGCGTTAGTTTAGTACTTCCACAGTGGTATTGGTGAAATGACTCCTATCTTGGATAGCTGTGTATTTTTTTTTGGACCCGTTTCCGACTTTTCATTGCCATGGTTTTGATTTGAGTGTTGTGTAGCATCTTTCCCCTGCAGAAGCATGTGAATTTTCTTTTTGAACTTCATCTTTGCTTGGTATCCAGTCTTTAGTACTTGCTGCTGTGCTGGTCCAGTGGTTATAGTGATGAACTCACATCGTGAGGACCTGGGTTTAAACCCCACTGATGCCAAAGTGGTGGTCGGCTAAAGTTGATTTTCTGTGGTTCCCAACTTCAAGGTGCGAATGTGAGCCGTTCTTTTTATTAAAAAGTTCTCACCACAGAGAGCAATAGGTCTACAAAATTATAAATATTCAATCAATATGTTTCACTCATGGTTTAAAAAGCAGATGGCAACACTCTATAACAAGCATTACACAGAAACAAACTTCACGTTAAGTTTACAACATGTACATGCACATTCCAACATATACCAATTTGTTAGAAGTTCCAGAGAGGAATATAGACAAGGTGCATGAGTGGTTTAGTAGTAGTCTTTAGTGCTTTGTATACATTACTACCAAAGCCCAAAATTGGCCAATTCACGATAGGGCCAGCCATTTCATGAATTGGCCAATTTTATTTAATATTGACCTGGCTAGTTTGCGAAGGGGTTGGTGATCCCTGGCCAAAGACTGATAACAAAAGACGTGATTTGGGATCATCATCAAGTTGGCATATTTTTCGTGATAATTATGAGTGGCCAGCCTCGTTGCAAATTGGCTTCACTCTGGGCTTTGGCAATAACATATATATACAGTAATGCCCCAACATGCTTTTCTTCTACCTACATCACCTAGCATTTATGTCATCTGATCCTAAAAATGATTTTTTTTTTCAATTAGATGCATTGTGTGCAGAGCTTAAAGGCTTTTGATACATCATGTTAGAGATATATTTTTTCCAGTTAGAGTCACATAAAAATAGACAGATGGATAAGAAGGAATAAAGAAAACCTGCAAATTTACCTTCTTGTCCTTCTGAGGGGTAAAGGGCATTACCATTGGAAAAGTTTACCTAGATTTACTTCTTTTCCAACTTGCGTTATTATAGTCTTGGATAAAATTACTGACGTAAGTCAGGTATTGCTCTGTACCAGCACTCCCTCGCTTATGAACAAATTAAGTCTAGCAATGTTATTGATTCACACATATATGAAACAAGAAAGTATGTAGTTATGGATACCTATTTGGTTTTTTGTGAACTTTTTTTTTTTTCAAAATCTTTTCTTTATTTTTTTTTCAGCTGAAAGTTGGTGATTTCATTCGAATGAACTCTGTTAAAATGTGTTACCTGGAAGGAGAATTCGGTGACAGGCATATTGTCACATATGTTTTACTAGAAAACATAGATGTAATCGAACGTGCTTTCATGGCTTTACCACCACTAGGTAAAGTAGTAATCTTGATGGTAATTTAAATTTTTATTTGAGGAATATTAATGAATATTTTTTAATACTTTTTTGTGGTCTATTGTAGAGTTATAATGCAAGTTTTATCAAATTTATAGTAAAATTAGGTCTCCACAGAACAGTCATTTTGTTCTATCAAAAAAATAAAAATAAAATAAATAAATATATATATATATATTTATATTTATTTATTTTTAAAATAGGAACTGTGTGAGCTTTTTAATGCTTTTGAATGCAATAAAATTATTTTAAAATAATGTTCATTGTTTCTAATAATGCCTATATCCACAGTTTACAATTGTGAAATACAGTTTGTGGAGAAGAATGATGTGTGTGTGTCCTTTTTTTTTACCATACACTTTCAACCATTTATCAAAAGTCGCTGAAGTCATCAGTGCTTTTTCGTTAAAATGTTAATCCAACTTCGATAATTTTAATTCCTTTGAAACATATCTGTGAGATTTACTTGCATTGATAAATAACAGCTAGGATTTGTCATCTTCTACGTAAGCAAGGTATTATAAAAATTTCAGGTAGTCATATGTATAACTATGAAATCCTAGCTTATAGGTGATCAGCTGGAATTATCAGTAGTATAGTATCCCAGGCATATTGCTCCAAGGAGGAGGACAAAGACTGTTCTCTGTTGCTTTGCTCAACCTATCGAAAAAATCTCACACACACACTTTTAAATGCTGGTGTTTTGTTTCTGAAATAATTTGACAAAGAGCAGCACTTATTGTATTGAATGTTCTTTGTCGGACAAGTTCTTACAAAATATTTGGGATGCTTTTCATTGAAAAAATGGGACTTTGTGCAACTCTCTAGAAAAGTTTTATTAAAAACTTAGTCAAAATAATATCAAAGAATTTTCTGTAGAAATCATTTTGTGTTTCACAAATTTTAAAAAATAGGTATTTATGTAATAAAATTTGAATTCAAACATCATTCAATGATGTGTTGATTGAAATATCATTATAAAGTGTAACTAATTGGTTTGTGATTAATATATCTGATTATTTTTGTCTTTTTTTTTAGGCATAACATTTTGTTTTAATTGTGAAATTTTTATACTATGCATCTCCATTTAAATATGAAATTGTGATAATGTATCATTCTCCCCTTATTCCTCATCAGACCAATTAAGGTTTTTAGATTCAAGCAATCCAAGGGAGCTTGAGTGCAGACCTCTAGTCACTGGAAGGAAATATTATTTGGAAGTATGGTGCACCATGCAGCCATTTGGACCTGCTTGGTCTGATGCTTGTAAGCTATTTTTATATGTGCAGTTGATATAAGTGGCATTATAATGTCATGATATGAGTTGTAAAATTATTTTTTTGTTTGGAAAAAGGCAAATTTATAAAGAGTGAGGAAAAAAAACACGTAAAGGAAAGCACAACTTTTTCATTCCCCTGACTAGATATTTGATATTGCTGCTGCTTGCTGATCAGAAATTTGCATAGATAGGTTGATTATATGACCTACATTTAAAGAGATATTGCTGTGATTTTGAGATACTGACTTTCTATAAAATAATTTCCTTTATGTTCAACTAAACTTGAATTTCATTCTTTTCCAAAATCATGGATTGATATTTTCATCATATGAGCATTTTAATCCACTGCAATAAAAGTAGGTTCATTTCCCGCAATTTCTCAGTGATTTCAATGATACCTTTGACTTTTTTGGCAATAATAGGTGATGTCACTAGAACCCTGATTCCCCACAGGGGAGCAATATGATTTTTAAAGGGAGCTATCATGATTTATGAAAATTCATATTTGATGAAAAAATTTCTCAGATTCATATTTGATGAAAAAATTTCTCAGAATTTATGGAAAATTCATATTTGATGAAAAAATTTCTCAGAATTTATGGAAAATTCATATTTGATGAAAAAATTTCTCAGAATTTATGGAAAATTCATATTTGATGAAAAAATTTCTCAGAATTTATGGAAAATTCATATTTGATGAAAAATTTCTCAGATTCAGATTTGATGAAAAAATTTCTCAGAATTTATGGAAAATTCATATTTGATGAAAAAATTTCTCAGAATTTATGGAAAATTCATATTTGATGAAAAAATTTCTCAGAATTTATGGAAAATTCATATTTGATGAAAAAATTTCTCAGAATTTATGGAAAATTCATATTTGATGAAAAAATTTCTCAGAATTTATGGAAAATTCATATTTGATGAAAAAATTTCTCAGAATTTATGGAAAATTCATATTTAGTGGGAAAATAATTGAATAATTAATGAAAGTTAATATTTAGAAGGAAATGATTTTGGAATTAATGAAAAAATAATTTAAGTATCAATGAAAATTCATATTTAACGAAAAAATTACCTCAGATAAATAAGCGAAAATTCTCCAATAATCTAGGGCTCCCTATCTCCCTCAAAGCCCCATTGGGTTTACCCGTTAAGATGCTACTGCAAGAACCAAGATGCCATAATATAACTTTTTGACCATTGGGCTTCATGGAAACTTTTATTGGCCTGCACTGTCTTAAAGGTTGAAAACTTGTGTTTTTTTTTAGACCAGGTTATAGGACTTTCCAGGTTTTTTTGCTTCCTCTCCACATAGATTCTGATGGAGGAGAGCATAGGCTAATTTAGAGTTTCAGAAGAGCGCAGAGAGAATCTCTTCAAAGAAATTTTGAGTCTTTAACCCTCAAAAAGAATTTCAAATTCACAGAAATAGATTGAAACAGCATTTAAGAATTTTTTGAATACAATAACAATTTTTTTTTTCTTTCTATCATCTTGGGATGCATATCGACCCCCCCCCCTCTTCCTGTGTGTCTTTTATAGGGAGCATCAAGATTTTACTAGATGCTTAGGTGGGGCATGATGAAAAGAAAGTTAATAAACATTGCATTATATAGATTATTTCCTAGGTTTCTTGATTTACTGTATTTATTTTTATTTAAAAAAATAGTCAACCGAAGTACAGTGAAACCTGTCTAAGACAGACACTGTATGAGACGAAAACCTGTCTTAAATGAGACAAATCTATAGTCTTGTGAATAATTAATGCTTTTTTCAATAATAGGAAACCTCTTTAAGACGGAAACTGTCTAACATGGAAATGAAAGGCATATTCAGTCTATTTGTAGATACAAAACTGTTAAAATGGAAAAAATGTTTGGCCAAGTGCAAGTTTTTGTTATTCGAAAAATGATGAATGCTTATTATCTATCTGAACTGGTTCTTAGGGCAGGCTTGAAAGGAAGCAGATTTACTGTTCAAAATTTAGTAAAAGCTTGTTTTTTGTTTAATATTTCATTTATGATGGAAATTATGACTTTTGTTAGAAAACACTCCCATTTTTTGGAAAAAGTTTAATAATTTCGGGAGAGTAATTCGTGAGGGAGACTGAATTATTGTTCGCAATTTAGCGATACTGTGTTTTGGCTATTGCAGAGATTTTCATTTAGTATAGAGATGGCCACCAGCAACAAGAAATGCATATTGAATTTGAACACAAAAATGTGAGTTCGTAGAGGTGTGAAAAAACAAAATTTAAGTGTTATAGATGTGTAGAATTGTTTTTGTTTCACAAACATAATTGGTTGTTGATCTCCTTGTCACCATTTTTTTTAAAAAGGTATGCAATTTCTCAATTTTTATTTTAAATACAGTGAAACCTCGCTATAACAATACTCAATATAACGATATTCTTTATTACGATAAATCCCACTATAACAATATTTTTAGATTTTTGAAACCGTTATTTTATATATACATAAAAAAAACTTTATTTTTTTTATATTTTGCTCAAAATCGTTTTCTGAAATCTTTGAATTTAATTTTAACTTTGTCACTTTTCCTTCTTCTGAAGGCATCTGAAAACATCAATATTTTGCACTAAAAGCTAAAATAAGTTATTGGTATCGCTACTTTCTGTGTAAGAAAGGAAAGTGCAAAGCATCTTAGTGAATTTTTATTATAATCAATTTACAATTTTTTGCAGCGAATAAATACATAAAAGTGCATTTTCTGATGGTATTAACTATGTCCATGTAGAAAAGATGACGACAACATAAATTTGATCACACGTAAGGATAATTTTGCCTCTCGATACAACAATATTTTTTCTTGGTCCACAGAATATCATATCGAAGTTTTACTTTATTAAAAATGTTTCATTTTTGACAAAAGTAAGTGTTAATTTTATTGCTATTCAGGGGAAAGTTTTATATTGAAACTTAACTATTAGCAGATTAAATATGAAATTTCAAATGTATCCATATTTGAATCATCGAACATGAAAAAATTAAAAAAAAAAAGCACGTCTCTGTTTAACATTCGTTGGCTGAATATGTGATGAGCTCAAAACAAGTTTCGTAAGCGATAGAAATAAATTACTGCATATGTATTTGTATGTACACCTCTATAATACGGAAACCTTTCTAGAATGGAAAACAATTCTGGTCTCTCGACTTACCGTTTTATGCAGGTTTTACTGAATATATAATTGTGTGTGTTGTTTGTATTGATACTTTTCTACGTAAACACTTCTCGCTTGCCGGAAGTTGTCCACTCCTGATTTATGTCAGTGTAATATGGAAATAGAAAATACTACATGGGAGTAAATACAATTTTCTTGTTACTTTGCATTCCATTCATCTTTGATTTTACAATTCTTTTTTTTTTTCAACAAAACATAATTTTCGTTAAAAATGATTTCACTGTGGAAAAATAAGAAAATTAATGTAATTTTAACGTTGATTTACATCAAATATAAATATGTGTTCTTTCAATATGTTAATTCTGATCGATAGTCACTTCATTTGAAAACTTTTGATACTGACGTTAAAAATGGTTGCTATTTATTGAACTTTGTCCTGTGGATGTATATCTGCCACCAATGTAATAAAAATGTTTTAGGCTTGTTTTACATGAAATTAAAAAATAACACTTCTATCTTAATGAAAAAAGTAATTGTGTGTGAAATCATTGTTGTGGCGCTGATTTTTTATCATGAGTGTGATTTTTGATCAGTTTTGATAATTATTAATTATTAAGAATTTTCAACCCTTTAATTTTCTTCATTGTTCTTTTTCTCATTACAAATCGGCTTTATTAGTATAATTTTTACTTCGTATTCAGAAATCTTTGGCAGTTTCTTTTCCATATTTCAGCTAAAATTGTACTTTTTTTCTCCCTATTGCAAGTATAGCTGCATTCAATTTCAATGAGAATGATCCATTACCAATAGCATTCACCTCTGTGATGGAGTTCAGTGCCGATTGGAAAAGGCTACCAAAACCATATCCAGCCCTCTTAGTCAGAGTGATCAGCAGGGGTAGACTTCATCACTATGGACACAGTGCAAACGAACATCCATATGCATTTGTTGTGAGTTCATTTTCATTTTCCTCCATTTTATATACATAGTTATTCATTGATAAATCTTGTTGAAATGCTACACGTGATAGTAGACAAGTGATTTTCTGCTGTATGTAACTGAAATTCATGAGTGCACAAACTTGCCATTTGTCGCCATATTACACATTGGATTACTTTTGCAGGCATTATCAGAGTTAAAGTACTTGTGGGGGGGGGGGATCAAATAGGAATAACAAATTATAAAACCAATTTGCACATACATTTTTTAATCATCCTTTCTTGTATAAAATTGATTATTTTAATTTTCTCTATGACATCTAATCTTTAATGAAATATTTTTTTGAATATTTTGTTGGCTGGGTAAAATACTTGAGCCAAGTCAATCCATAGGTCAATGTTTGTGCACCCATGTAGTCAACAAATAAAATTTTAAACTGATAATTTTTAAAATTTCATCTTGATTTAACATTTTTGTTTGTGAGCTTCTTTGTAAGCATTTTGTTTACATACTTCCAAAATATCAAAAAAAATTCTCTACAGGCATTTTTGATGGTCTCCGACTCTACCGGTATAGCTTCTGTGAAGTTGTTTGGCAAAGCAAATCTTGGACTATATGAGCAGTGAGCCTTTAAACTTAATTTTTTTTTGTGTGTTATCTTATTAGCTAATGATATAATCCATTTACCTTGAACTAAAGATCTGACCATAGTATACAGTGGAATCTCGATAACTCAACATCTATTATTCCCTTGGTTGGCACAATACTAATTTCAATGTAGGAAAAACTCTCTTAACTCGACACGTGTTTGGCTTAACTCCACTTAAGTTGACTATAATTTTTGTCCCTTTACCACAGCTGGTTTTTACAATTGCTTGTGTGTTACCAGTTCTAAGAATTTTTTGACATTGTTCATGGATATTTCAACAAACCTTTGTTTCTTTGCAGGGTCCCCTTTTTTAATTGGGGGGGGGGGCATCATGCATGTGAGGAATGAACGTTTGAAACCTGCTGGCCGGCTTACCATTTTTATGCCATTTCCAAAGATGGTTTTCATTCTTTTCATGGTAAAAAAAAGTGTAAATTTTTATAAATAATGTTTCCAGAACTGGTTTAACATTAATATAACTGATTATTTATTACTTTAAATGTGGAGATACATAATCTAAGCACTGGCGTGAAAATGCACAAACAGCTTACTTGCTGGAGACACAAAAACGTTGTGTTTACAAAAGTGCCGTTGCCACTACATGATAGTAAAATAACACCTTTAGGTTTTAGCCTTTTAAATGGCAAAGTATATTTATTACAATACTCCCCCCAAAAAATATGAAATACATAGATGATTATATAATGCAAAACAGAAGTTGATGTTCATAAATCAAACGTGAAGGCTTTTTCCGCTCACGCAGTGGATATCGACGAGTCACTGGTACAGTACTTTTATCAGCAATATCATGATTCACCGGATCACTTTTTGTTGCGCAGTTCTTATCAAGAGCAGAAGAATTCACTCCACTGTCTTTGACATCTGACACAGGAATACAATTGTCACAGCTAGATGAAGATTCGCTGTCATCACTGGGATTTGGAAGTGATGAATGAGTAATGTTCTCATCAACAGGAACATGTGTAACAGATCTTTCACTCGCAATTGATTTCCTAGGAATATCACATTCACTACTATCAGTAGTCACTGGATTATAACCATGATCAGGGCGTAACTGATCAATGTGAGCAAGATATTTCTCACTAGCGATGTTAACAATCCATGTCTTGCTTCCCTTGGGTTCCACCAAAGTTCCCCGACTCCACTGATGATTCTTACTGGATCGAACAAAAACTTTCTGACCAGGGTGAAAATATTTTTTTGCATTATGACTACGGTCATAATACATTTTCTGTGAATCTTGTTGTTTTTTTACTCTTGCTTGAACACTGGGATGTACAAGAGACAATGGTGTTCTGAGTTGTCTAGACAAAAACAATTCAGCGGGGGATACACCAGTTGTACAATGAGGTGTAGAACGATATGTCATCAGGAATTGAGAAATTTTCTTACTCAATGATCTATGATCATTTGGATCATTTTGCATTTTTGACAATGCATGCTTGAAAGTCTGTACTGACCTTTCTGCAAGTCCATTAGATTGAGGATGATATGTTGGTATCAGAGTATGAATAACTGCATTAGATTTTAAAAAGGATCTGAATTCCTCTGAAACCAATTGAGGACCGTTGTCAGAAACCAACTCTGACGGTAAACCGTATCGAGAAAATAACTGTTGAAAGCATCAATGGTACTAACAGAAGTAATAGAAGGCATTTGTATCACCTCCAACCATTTAGATTGGCTATCAACCACCAAAAGATAATTCTTTTGATCTTTTTGAGCAAAGTCAATATGCACTCTATCCCATGGAAATTTGGACCATACCCACGGTTGAAGTGGGGTTCCTGGCAAAGCTTTGCTTACTTTCTGACAGGCAGAACAATGTTGAACAAGATTTTCGATTTGTTTGTCCAATTGTGGCCACCAAATATGACTTCTGGCAATAGCTTTCATCTTGGAAATTCCAGAATGTGTATCATGCAGTAAGTCTAATAAATGTATTCTAAATTTTTCTGGAATAATCACACGCATTCCCCATAGAAGACAACCACAGTCCACGGACAACTGATCTCTTCGTATGAAAAATGGTTTTAAAGCCTCATTATCGAGTCTTTCAGGCCAACCATTCTGAACATACTTCAAGGCCATTCCCAAAATTGGGTCATTGCGAGTTGCCTTGGCAATATCTGAACTAGTTATTGGCAAATCCTCACAATATGAAATCTTGAATACATCAGATTGTGCATCCGTCTCAGATTCTACTGGAGCACGAGATAATCCATCAGCATTAGCATGATCAGAACCCTTTTTTTACTCAATAGAATACTTGAATGAAGATAACAACAAAGCCCACCTCTGCAGCCTAGCTGCCGCAATTACAGGGATACCTTTGTCTGGTGCAAAAATGCTTATTAAGGGGCGATGATCAGTTACCAATACAAAGGGTTTACCAAACAAATACTGCTGAAATTTTCTTATAGCAAAAATGATTGCTCCCCTCTTTTTCAATTTGAGAATAATTTTGTTCAGCTTTAGTTAATGTTCTAGAAGCATACGCTATGGGATGTTCCCTGTTGTCCATGACATGTGATAAAACAGCTCCTAAACCAAATGGAGAAGCATCACAAGATACTCGTAATGGCAATGTTTCATCATAATGGACAAGTACTGCATCTGATGATAGAATGTTTTTACATTTCTGACAAGTTTCTTCACACTGAGACGACCATTTCCATGGTGTGTCCTTATGAAGCAATTCATATAGAGGACCCAATAGCATAGCAGAATTTTTAATGAACTTTGAATAATAGTTCAAGAGACCTAAGAATGACTTGAGTTCAGTGACATTAGTGGGAGCTTTCATTTGCTTAATGCACCTAATCTTTTCATCAGTAGGATGAATACCTTGACTGTCAATTATATGGCCAAGAAATTCTACACTTTCATGCAAAAAACTACATTTTGACAAATTAAGTTTGACATTATAATCAGAAAATCGTTGAAATACATTCTCTAATGTTTTCAAATGTGCATCAATTGTATCACCAGAAATCAAAATATCATCTTGAAAACATATCACTGATTGCAAACCCTGAAGGATCTTTTCAATTGATGATTGAAAAATTGCCGACGCACTATTTATGCCCTACAACAATCTCAATGGGCGTACTAAACCTAGGTGAGTGTTGAGAGTAAGACATTCTTGTGAGCGTTGATCAAGTTCGATTTGTTGGTAAGCATGACTCAAATCCAACTTTGAAAAATACTTTCCACCGTTGAGAGTCGAAAACAAATCCTGCTGTGTAGGCAGTGGATACTGATTTTGATCAAGATACTTGTTCACAGTGACCTTAAAATCACCACAGAGTCGAACATCACCATTCTTTTTCGGGACGATCACAAGAGGTGTTGCCCAACTGGAATGCTCCACAAATTTCCAAACTCCACGTTGTACAGATTTGTGAATTTCTTCGGCAACTTTCACCTTCAATGAATAAGGCACAGGACGTGATTTGCAAAAACCTGGCTGAACATCCTCCTTCATTTTCAATGTTGCCTTGATATGTCTAATTGGTTCACAACTTTCTTCGAAAAGCTTGTAATATTTATCAGTCAGTCTCTTGGCAGGATCACCAGATTCATTTACCTTGTATATAGAAAATATTTTAGGCCAATTCAACTTGAAACATTTTATCCAGTCCCTTCCAAACAATGCTGGTCGATGATCGCCTTTGACAATTATAGCACAGGACTTGGAAGTCTGATTCTCATAAGTGACATGTACAATCGCTTCCCCTGAAACATCAATAGGATTTTGATTGTAATCTTTAAGAAATACATTCGTAAACTTGGGAACAATATGAAGTAAATGTTTCTTCAGCCAACACTCGGAGATAATGGCTACATCTGCCGCAGTATTTAACTCCATTTCCAATTGTTTACCACAGATCTGTACGTTAACCAAGAAACCGAGATTCTTTATTCAATTTATTAATTGAATTCGCTGAAAATAAATTATACTCTTCATTGTCCAATTTATCTGCAGTAGATACCATTTTAGCAGAGAAATTTTTCTGCTTTGACTTGCATACTGGAGAAATATGTCCAATTTTATTGCAGGCATGGCACCTAGCATTTTTGTACTTACACTTTTCGGCAGTGTGTGACGCACCACATCGATAGCATTTCTGAGAACTTGATTTGTTTTCGTGAATACCTTTACTCCATCTTGGCTTGATGAAAAGTCGATTTTCCCACTTTGTTTACATTTGATGAGAGTCCAGCCGCTATAATCTTGATATTACTAGAGCCTTCTTCAGCGAGTTCCATTGCTACAGCTATGTCAATGGCATCTGCAAGTTTCGAATTTTTTTTTGCCAGTAGACGTTTTTGAGTTGCCTCGCAGCGAATACCGCAAACGAATCTATTCCGCAAAGCCTCATTCAAAAAATCGCCAAAAACGCACGTTGATGCAAGCCGTTTTAATTCCACCAAATACTCTGCGATGCTTTCACCCTCCTTTTGATTTCGTCTGTGAAACTTGAATCTTTCAGTGATGGTAATCGGTGCAGGACGAAAATGTTCTTGAAGCAATTTGACGAGCTCTTCATACTCACAGTCCTTGGGTAGACGCGGTGTTAGCAAGTTACGAAGCAATTTATATGTTTTTGCACCGAGCACAGAGATCAACACCGGTACGCGTTTTTCATCTTCCACTTCATTTGCTAGCAAATACTGCTCGAGCCGTTCGATGTACAAGTCAAAATCTTCATTGGCATCATCATAAATCGACAACTGACCAACTAAACCTACTTTCGACATTGTAGCTATAGCGTAATCAGTTTCTTTTTCAGCGCGTACAAGTTTCAATTTATTTACCTTTACAGGAACACTTCTTCGTCGCCATTTTTATAAATAATGTTTCTAGAACTGGTTTAACATTAATATAACTGATTATTTATTACTTTAAATGTGGAGATACATAATCTAAGCACTGGCGTGAAAATGCACAAACAGCTTACTTGCTGGAGACACAAAAACGTTGTGTTTACAAAAGTGCCGTTGCCACTACATGATAGTAAAATAACACCTTTAGGTTTTAGCCTTTGAAATGGCTAAATATATTTATTACATAAATATTGTGAACATCCAATAAGGATAAAAATCTTAACTATTGGGAGCTTTGATATTGTCTGTTGCAAAGAATGTTTTCGGCGAAACTCAATTTTGTGATTTCTTGGAAAAGGAGTAAAAGAAAAAGATCTAAAGCCTAGTTAGACCTGAATATATCATTTGATTTTCATCGTATTGACGGACGTGAATACAATGGCTCCACGCAAACTTTATACTTCAACTTTTAAAATCAAAAGTAAAAATTTAAAAAAAAAAAACTAAAATCGAGTAAAACTCAGAGTGAACCCACCAAAGAATATGGAGTTGCATGAAACTATTTCGACATTTTTCAAAAATAAGGAAAAATTTTATCAGCGTTTGAATCTTCTTATGAACCAAGCAGAAAACGCATAAGAAAATCAGACTTCAGCAACTTAGAAGAAGCAACTCTTGTGGTTCAAATCCACTCAATCCCATTATCAAGACCAATAATTCCAGAGAAAGCAAAAGGTTTCGCAAAAAGTCTCAATCAAGATGATTTCACTGTGAGCAGTGGATGGTTGACCCGATTCAAAGAGCACCATGGCATTGTTTTGAGAGCATTTGCAGAGCATATCTGCATTTCAAGAAACTGTTGAAAATTGGAATAATGATATTCTGAAACCAATGATAGAAGGGTATAAAGATTCAGTCAGATGTGTTTAATTGTGATGAGACAGGTTTATTTTTTCACCTTTTGCCTAATCAAACTCTTGCCATCAGAGGAGAAAAATATGAAGGAGGTAAAAATCACAAAGATCATTTGACAGTTCTTTTGGCAGCAAACTCATACAATTCTGAAAGATTAAAACCATTAGTTATTGGAAAATCAAAAACCTACAGTGCTTTAAGAATGTTAAAACTCTTCCTGTATACTATGATGGTAACAAAAAGGCATGGATGACATCAGAGATTTTCGAACAGTGATTGAGAAAGCTAGATAGAAAATTTTCAAGTGAGAAGAGAAAAGTTTTATTTATTTTGGATAAAAAAAAAATTCATTGCACCGCTCATCCAAAAATAATGGACCTTTCAGCAATCAAATTATGCTTTTTACCACCAAATTCAACAGCTATTTCACAACCACCGGATCAAGGAATTGTGTGTGTGGTTGTACACCCCTCTTTCCTGATGTTCAATTTGTTGCGCTATTGATTTGGCTCTTTTAAATCAACATGACAAACAGTTTAATTTTGAACTTAAAAATGTATTTCAGTCATTATGATCTTTTTAATTGTTCTAAATACAATTTTTTAATTCTAAAATGCCAAAATTCTTAGATTGCATAGCATTCTTTATTTTAAATTTCTTAATTTTATTCTAATTTTTCTTCTTAATTTCATTTCTTTATCTTCATTTCTTATTATAGTTAAGGAAACTTGTTTCAAAATTAGATCACTTACTTGAGGCATTCAAGTTCATGAGTGTACGGTGATTCTAATTCTTTTCTTCGATTTCCAGTTCACCACCTGGAGCAATACTTCTTATGGAGAATTACTTTCCTCGGGATAGATACCGGGACCTTCCGATGCCTCTTCTACATGGTGGTTTGATCACACTTCCATTAGCTGAAGTAGAGATGAGTGTGGGAGAATTCAACAGAGTGAAAATTGTACCAAGTACTGCAAATAATCTAGCACCAGAAATTGCTGTATTGCCTAATATAGAGTATGCATTTACTCAGAGAGCATCATTAGAGTAAGTAGGCTGTAGATTTTGTGACTGAAAAAAATCTTGGCTTTCTTTTCTCTTCACACACCATTTTGCAAGGTGGAAGAAAGCACACTTTCCGCAGCCATTTTATTTTTCATATTTTATCACTAATCTGATAAGGATGATTGAGTAGAAACATGTATGCTTTATTTCATATTCCTTGAAACCTTAAAAGGCATAGTTATAAGAGGTGATGTGAAGAGATAAATTTGTTCACAAATTTTTGTGAGTAATGGCTGATAAAAACAAATGGCAGACATTTTCACTTTTCATGTAAAGTTTAGTGCTATATAGTAATTTACATTTTGTGGTTTTCTGCTTGAATCTTTTCAGAATGGTAGCAGCTGATGCAAAAGTCGATATTGTTGGTCTGGTCACTTATGTTAGTAGTTACCACAGATTTGGCTACAAACGTAAGACATTCACATCATTTTAAAAACATTAAAAATAGATTATTTGGCTAGAACATTCTAAAGTTTTTGGACAAAAACCATTTATTAATCTTTTTTTATGAAATAACTTGATATTTTATTATTTTACTCCAAAATAATTTTCTTTTGATCTTTCAATGTATTAAATCTTTTGAATATATATTTCTGTTGAATACAAAAAGTCAGATAAAGTATTTTTGAGAGAACTACATATAAACTCTATTACTAGATCACACATGCATTTTGTAAACATTGTAAAGCAAGGTAGAAAAAATATTATTATAAAGTTGTAAAGCACTGTCAAAATTAAAAAAATCAACACAAAAACTATATGAAGTCAGTATTATCTCTCATCGAAAAGCTCTGTACAATAAAATTGTTTCGAGAAATTTCGAAAAGAAAAATTTTGGGGTTTTTTTTCATTGTGATTGTTAGTTTTTGGTTTTCCTGCTCATATTAAACAAAGCTGTTATTCTCCAATGCTTTATCCAAATATACATATATTTAATTTTCATTAAGAGTGTTTATCTTAAGACTCAACTGTAATCATAGGTGGAGATAGACTTGGAAGTCTGGGGGGGGGGGGGGCAAGATGATGATGATGATGTCAATTTGTATATACATATATACATTAGATCGGTTGACTCCACCTTTGATGCTGGGGGGGGGGGGGCTCCCCAGCGCGACCCAACCCGCAAGGGTAAAAGGCTTATATCCCTGGAGGGACAGGGCCTGGGCCGTGACTGGTTTGTCGGGGGGGGGGGAAGCACCGTGAAGTGATTCAATTACAGTTATGGGCGGTGGCCCATAACTGTAATTGAATCACTTCATGCAAAAAGAGCATTAGTCACAACTAGTTTTCAGAAAATAGCAAAAAACCGTTCAAGACTACCACTACTAAACCACACATGCATCTCGTCTATATTTCATTGCAGAACTTCTAATCAATTCGTACATGTTGAAAAGTGCATGTATGCATTGTGAACCTAATGTGAAGTTTGTTTAGTGTAATGCTATTATGTGCAGTGCTGCTATCAATTTTTCTAACTATGAGTAAAGTGTAATGATTGTATAATTGTACCGTTGTAGGCCTGTTGCTCTCTGTGTCAAGACTTTCTAACATTAAAGGTCCGGACACACCCTGCTTCCCATCTCAGAGAGATATCGAAGCTTTCCTGGGGGATGGGTGTATCCGGAAATTTATTAGTTTATGTGAAAATAACAAACAACGGTATACATATATTGTTAACAAGGAGATCAGCTTGCATTTGCACCTCAAGGTTGGGAGCCAAGACTGTAGCCTTTTTTTGCATAAATTTTGAAACTTTAGCTATATAAACCTCCTTTTACCAGGAAGCACCACAAAACTATGCTCTTTTGGCATGTCATATACAGTCGAATCCCGTTATAATGAATAATAAAACTCTTCGTTATAACAAAATTTTGTTACAAAGGAATTCCAGGTTTTTGCATTGTTCCCATGTAAGCATATCTGGGGGTGGGGGATTAGAAAAGTGTTTGTTAAAATGAGATTTTCATTATAACAGTATTTGTTAAAAGGGAATTCTACTTTTAGTAAAAGCATGTACTGAAGTGGAAAATGCCAAAAAGTAAATTTTGTGAAAAATAGACTTATGTCTTTCTTGCATAAAGTGATTCAATTATACACTTGCCGATGGCGTAGCTAACAAGAATAATTATTTTGTGGTAATTGCCATTTATCTTTTCAGTGAACAACATTGGTTGCCTCATTTATGTTGAAATGGTTGACAGCACAAGTTATGTGCCTTTCAAACTCATACTGTTCTGCAATCATTTTGTAAGTATATCATAGGTGTTATAGTAATTTTTGTTATTCACATTCTTTCCTCTGTCGACATAGCATCTTTGTTTGGATAGGGCGGTTTCGTAAATTTTGTATGTAAATAATAGTAAATGTTAATGCAAATGAATTTGCAAAAGTTTGCCATAACTGAATGGTTCTTTCCATCAGTGCATTTTGAAAAGTAGAGTTCATACAATCTGTCTTACTGTCATGCAAACCAATTGAGTGGGGGGTTTTTTTTCCAGTTTTCTTTTTTTGCCTTTTAAACTTTTACATAAATGTCAGAATAAGAATTAAGTGAAATTGAAATTCCGAATTTTTTTTATACTGTATAAATTTCTATTTAATACAATAAAACCCGTCTTAATGAACACCTCCTCAGATGCTGCCACTCTTCTTTTACGGCCAAATAATAATTTCCTGTTTTATACAAAAGTATGCATTTCAAACCTCTGATTAACGGTGACCCCTCTTTTACGGACAAGATTGTTTTTTTCCTGTTGGTGTCCGTAAAAGAGAGGTTTCACTATATAGTATAATTTCCACACTATAAAATTCCAATTGATGAAATATTCATTAATTTGTTGAATTTTTAATGACTTGTTTAACAATAAATAAAACATGTCCAGAACACATTTCAGCAGATTTGTTAATTCTTGTATTCTCTCAGTTTAGTGGACATTTATTCAATAACAATCAGTTAATGAATTCATCATTGAAAAAGAAGGGTATTGAAAATATATATCTCATCAGAAATATTTCATCGTAAAATGTCGCTAAGTCTTTACTTTCTTTACCCATTAAAAGTTGATATCCATGTAGAGCCAAGACTAGTGCTCTTATAACTCTGACAATTTTATTCAAAAACCACTCTAAGACTCTACATCTTCAACCCTGCAAGCATCGTAGTAGAAATCACTGAACCCCTCTTCAGAATGTTATATATATATTTTTTTTTAATGAAGTAGGCTTAATTCCGAATTTCAGCAGGTGTGCAACACTTTCAAAAGTATTCTATTGTGAGATCAACTTTACAAAATTTCTCTGAGTATGTCAATGTAAAAATAACAGGCTTTTAAGGACACGAGATATATCGTTAATGCCACTTAGAAGGTTAATTAAAGAACATTTTGTGACATAGCAGTCAAACAGCATAAGGAAGTTACTACCCTTGAAATACTAAGTAAAATTAGGTCCACACTATATATAAATAAATACAATCAGTTTTCATGTAAATATTAGCACATTTTTCTGCTGTGAAAAGTTATAAATACAATATTAATAACGGTGTAAAAACTTAGCTGAATGCAATCTCCATCCTTATTCTTATTGAATAATTGACATACCGAATTCTCAATGTTTGTGGCATGTTGAAGTTCAAAAATATATTTCTGCGTATTTCATGTTTGTGGTCATTTCTTAAAACTTTACTATTACAACCTTCAATTTAGAAATATAATCTTGATGATATTCGTCCTGGAGTGGTGCTAGTGTGTACTCAGATGAAAGTAATACATCTGGAGGCCATTTTAGTCCCCGACAGGCCATCATCCATTTTCCTGAAATCAACAACATTCTCTGAGGTAATTAAATCTATTGTGATTTCAATGTGTTTCCTGTAAAATTTGGTATTTGATTCCCTACAAGCATAAGTAGCATATTTTCCTGTTCAAAATCCACATATTATGCATTCAAAACATATGAATTTCTTAATGCAGGTTATAGACAGTTGTGTGTTATCTGCAGCTTCTCTTTTTTCTGAGATATTAGGATAGAAATGAATATTTAAATTTAAAAAAATTGAGTATAATTTTTTTTAAATAACAGATAGCATATCAATGGGAGTAGAAGAATGTGCGTTTTTCTTGAAAATCATGACCACCAAATCTTTTATTTCCTAGGCATATTTAATGAATGGAATATATATTGAATATATAATATAATGAATGGAATATATAATGAAGGTTTGCATAAGTGGATTATACACCACTACAGGTTATAGGGCATTTTTCTCTTTACAAAATTTACATATGTATGAATTACATATGCAGGAAATAACTGTAATATAATATCTGAATATGTACTGTCATACGTCTGCATATGATGTGTGATATATATCAGGGTTGAACAAATTGCAGAAAAAATCTAGGCACCAGAACAATTTTTTAGGAGCTAAAAAAAATTTTACTGGAGGAAAAAAACTCAAAATAAGGCTTCTTTTGACTTTTCAGGGGATAATAACCATTTTTCATGTTGGCAGATAAGCTGCTATAAATTCCAAACATTTTGTGCTGCTCTCAGCCTGCAAAAGAAAATAATAATTTATTAACTACATAAAATTTTAGGTGCCAATACCAATTTTAGTAGCCATGGCGACCTGGAATTTGTCCAGTTCTGATATATACTTACATATACTATGTGGGTACTATCGACTGCCCAATAATTACACACGAATCCTTGTGGATAAACTAATATGGAAAAGTGTTATTAATTTTTGATTTGATTAATAATTATGGAATTATAACATGTTAAAAATTGATGACATCACTCTGGAATCCTGGCATTTTTAAGGTGATAGCAATGCTAAAATCCTGAGAGTAATGAAGAAAGCTAAATCTGTGCAAACCAGTTTTTTTCCCCTTGCTCTTTCCCTCAAAAAACTTGACGTAACAGTGAAAGAAAATTAGGGGCCATTCAAGTATTACGTCAGCAGATTTTTACCCATTTTTAACTCCCTGTGAACAAAAGTCTCAAAATTTTTGTAAAAATTTACTAAGCAGCACATTTATAGATCGCTTGAGTGACCAGTGGCACATTTTCAGATCACTCAAGTGACATGTGGCACAGTTTTAGAACACTTAAGCGGCCCATAGTGCAATTCTACATCATTCAAGGTACTTGCTGCACATTCCTCAGTTACTTAAGTGATCCTCGGCATATTTACAGATCATTTGTGTGATGCGCAGCACAGTTGCACAGCACTTAAGCGGCCTGGACACATTTCCAGATCGCTTAGAGGATCCACAGTTCATTTAGAGATCACTAAAGTGGCTAAGAGGACTTATCAATAGGTGGAACATTAGTTCAGGTGCCCACAAACAAACAAGGGAATGGTTTTCCTTCGTTTTTGACACACTCAGTAAAGATGTCATTAAGAATATTCCATATTTTTATAAAAGGCAGTTGATTACATAAGCATCATTCAAATCCCCCCCCCCCCTCCTGTCATTTAAAGTCAGCAAATCGGAAACTCCCCTATCGATGCTGACGTAATACTTAAATGACCCTGTATAGCATTTTAGTAAAAAAAGTGGGATTTTTGGGAAGAATAATTTTTCTAATACATCTCGTTTGGCTAACACTTTAAATATCTGGTGATAAATTTGCCAATATAGTGGGGCGAAAGTAATATGTAATAACAAGGTTAACATTGCTCTACACCAGCGGTTCTCAACCTGTGCTCCGCGGAGCCCTTGGGGCTCCTTGTGCACTCTCCAGCCGCTCGAGGAAAATAATAAAAAAACAGTAAAATAAAAAAAAATTATTATAAATATTTTTAAATAGTAAAAATAAACCAGTAACTTTGATCAGTAATTAAAAAATTTTCCCACGAGGCTCCGTCATAGAATTGTTTTACTAAAAAGGGCTCCGTGAGTCAAAAAAGGTTGAGAACCACTGCTCTACACAAAGAGGAAAAAACACCAATTCTCAAAAAAAATAACCAACTTGGCTTCCAAAGGGATTGAATATTTCAGTTCATTTTAAATTATCTGCAACCAATTACATGGGGAGAAAATTGTTTTTTGCTATTGGGTATTTGGTGCATAACTGGCTGTTAGAAAACTGACACATCACAAAATTTCAAAGTGTTGTAACTCTCTTAATATTCATCTGATCCTAAAATGGAAAACCCTTTTCTTATTAGTTTTTCACACGGAATCGTGTGTGTAATTATTGGGCGGTCAATAGTATGCACCCTATATATAAGCGATACATATATGTGTGTGCATGATCCTTTAGATGTACACCAGACATCGATCTGACATTCCATATACGAGACATCAAGCTGTCATTCAAGTTGCTAGTATCATTCGTGACCATCACAGAGAAGTTGACTTTTTCAGAAACAATGTCTTAAGAATTGGTGGATTTGTTGCACTAACTCCAGCTTATAGAGATCTGAACTCGTTTCAGGAATATGAACAGCCAATGAAACCACAAAAGGTAGTTTTTATTTTTTTAAATTATGTATAGTTATGTATAGCTACAAGTACATTACAGGCTACCTACCCACTTGTCTGTTAGATAAGAAGTGGATAGGTGGATTGAATCTAAAACAACTCAAGAAAATAACCAATATATAGGTGATTCTCAGGCTATTTTTTGTGTTAGTTATACTGCTCATCTAAGAGTCTTTGTTGTACACATTAATCACATATTATGAGAAATATCTCCTTTATCAAGTCAAAATCTGTTGAAAAATCCTTTTTTTTTCTTTTTTGCTACTCAACTTGTGACACATAATTGTGTTATTAATCTAGTTTAAATTTGTTCTAGTCGAAATTTGTTAGCAATTTTTTGCTTATCTTGCAAAACACTCATAAGCCAAATTACTCATAATGTGAAGTTTTACTGAATTTTTACTGAATTATTCTCAACTTTAATTCGAGAATGAAACTCAAGGTATTCTTAAATGGTGAAAAAAAATATCTTGCATATAAATAAATTTTTGCATATTCACTATACATACATATACTTTTTTAAATTACAGATGACACCTGGTGCATACTGGTCAACAGCTGTTGAAATGGTTAATTATCGTCAGCGCATTCGGCATGTGCTAGGAGGCTTTGTTATCCATGTCGAGTATGTGGATATAGGAACTGTTGATTCTCATGATCCAGTTTATGGATGGTCTTATCATCATGACGTGCAATCAAGAAGAACACTTTTTCTAGATATAATGATAGCAAATAGAATAGGGAACCTGCAGCCTCTAAGAGTTGGTGAGGACATTAGATACATATTTCCTCAGCAGTATACGGCTGAGTTTGAAGATGAACTGAAACTATCCAAAGAACTTCCTGCAACAACTGCAGAATTTTGGAAACCGCGAGCTGGGGAGCCTGTACCAGGTGACTAATGGGTGTCTGTTTCAACTGCGAACAGTATTTTTGTCATTCAAACTTAAGATAATTTGAGTTTTGATTAAAAAGTTTTCAGAAAAATATAAAACTGGCATTCTGCAAAAAAATATCTAGAACAGAAATTAATGATTTTTATTTTCTATTTTTGCTTTTTAAAAATATGTTAAATGTATGATTTATGATAATTTCAGTGTCACCCATTGATTTTTTGAGAAAAAGTTTCATAAACTTTGTTAAAAATTTTTTTTTGAAGTACAGTATTTTCCTGCATATAATACATTAAAAACCCTTTAAGCCGGGGAGGGGGGGGGGGGTTCTCAAGCATATTCCACCCACGGCGCTCCTTTCCCTGTTCAATGCTTATCTGCAAGCTCAAGGGTCACCATTCTAAGGTGCCTCTGACAAAGGATGGCACTGCGCACAGTTTGAGAACCCTTGCCTTAAACTGTTTTGAGATTTCCCTGATCCGCATTATAATTGCCACAGTGGAAATCGCTAACCCCATGCCATGCATTTTTTCGTAGAAAGAATTTTTTTTTACAGATTTTGTGCAGGTGATAAGTGTTTTCTCCCAACACTGAGAATAATAAAAAAAGGAAGAGAAATACTCTGGCTTTTTCTATTATTTGCACTGTACGCATATTCCTATACTACTGTGAAACGAAACGGGAAAAACAGTCTCTCTCCTTATGTTATCAAACTTTAAATAAAAGTTCACTCCACCGACTGGCGCTCTGACAGATTGAGAGAGTTGGAAAACATGTTTTCGAATAAAGCTCTCTATATGCAGAGCTAGCTGGGCTTGGTGTTGCCAAAATAAGAGAGTTTTAAAGAAGCAAAATATCTTGTAATTTGCCGAAACACAGGACATACAGTATGTCTATAATATCTTGTCATTGCCACTGTAAGGGGTTAAGGCAGATCATATACTGCTGGGTGTTATCTGCAGTTTTTTTTTCCAATAAAAAAATTGAAGTTTAAATAAATATTTTTAAAACTCAATTTGTAAAAAATAATTGTTTTAAAGATTATTATAGATGATGTATAGAGATGTGAGTGGGAAAGTCAATTTTTTTCTTCTGGAAAAACAAGATAATCCTAAAACCTCTATTTCTTACGATTCTATTACGAATCAATGTAATTTGTGTATGTGAATCACATGCGGCTGCAGATTAAACTGTAGGTCCTTGGCTAGTTAGCCCTTGTGCAGAAAATGGCAGTGGTGCGACAAAAATTATCAAATGACAAAATTATTGTAAACATAGATATAATGATCATGAAGAGTTTGCAGTTCTTTAGACTAGCAAGCTTGTATTAATATCTGTGAAACCAGAACAATTGATAATATGGATCTATATAATTTAAATGAGAATTATAATTAGGACATAGCTTTCACGATTAGGGCTTTTACCTACTACTTAATCATACATGTACCTCATACACATTCCTCTGTGGAATTTCTAATGAATCGGTACATGTCAGAATGTGTTCTGAGCGTGGTATCCTGTAACGTATTAATGTCTGAGTTGGGCTTGTTTCGCGTTCTTTCTAGTGCTGCCGTAAGTCGGGGCTTTAACCTAAAAAATTGCATAATTGACCTTTGAAGTAGTAAAGCAAATGCATTAGTGGCAGTATACAGTGGCGCTCATGTAAAATAATGGAGATCCTTTTAATTCATTCCGAACTCCAAAATATGTAATCTGAAAATAAATTTTACATAGAAAAGTGTAGACAGTTGAACAGGATATAAAGGGAGTAATTAGCATGCTGTATATTTTAAGAATGCTTCCTGTTTTAATTTGCTGAAAGAACTTTTGTACATCAGATAAGTTCATTGTGAATTTTTCGAATATGTTCCATGTTCGTAGATGAAATTGTCTGCTCAAAAAATCTTTTTTCTCACAATATTATTTACAAAATAAATTTGTGTATTAAAGTATAGGGGTAAATATTAGAGAATTTCTGTAAATATATATATTTATTCTCATGAAAGAAGCTACTACTTGTGAACCAGACTCATGACCCTTTTCTTTTGTTTGATTTGCCTCTAGGACTTCCAGTTTTGGCTGATGGCTACTATGTTGTCACAATAGCCAGCTTGCATTTCCAGGCATTACTGCAGTGCATATTAATACCAGAACCATCAGCAAGACCTCATCCTTCATTTGCTGAGATTATGAGTGGTACAAGGACGCCTCTGCCGTTTAGGCAGGTAGACAATTTCCTAGGTGAACCGCCAAGATACACGTAAGCTTATTAATGTTCCACGATTGGAATGATTTGGTCGAAAAAGAATTATACATGCAGGTTGTTTCAGAACTGTACTACTAAAATGAGAAAGGTGATAGTATACATCGAGATGCACAATTTTTTCGATGAAACCAAGGGTTGCAAATGATTTTTTTAATCATATGTCAGCATGCAATTTAAGCCACTGCCGCCAAAATATAGGGAGGAAAAAATTCTAAATTAATCCTGGGGAGGGGGAGAAATATTTTCTGTACATGCATAATATCAGAGAGGAAAATAGAATATTTTCCCCTCTGTCATCACCTGACTGAGGCTGGAAGAACGGTTTTCTTTTTCACACTTGCATGCATTCGAAATTTCCCTGTGATGTGAGCGTGGTTGCCATATTTTTGGGAATTTTAAAATGGTGGTGATGCGCATTTCTCCTTAAAAATTGGGTTGTGACCTTGCATTCCATTACAAAAAATGTTTATCACCCCCTCATTCATTCTGGTGGTAGAGCTATGGGACACCCTGTATATTTCTTCCATCAAAAGGTACAGCAATACCTTGGCTAGCAAACACTGTGGCTGACCAACTTTTGGCTAACAAAGATTTTTTCTAACAAAGTTTTTTTTGCCTCAGCTAACGTATAAGGATTCGGCTAAAAATATTTTGATGGATGTGGATGCATGTACTAACATAAAACAGCCATGTCATGAGCTAAGTTTTCGTGCCAATTGAAATTAATACAATGGTAACTGTCACTTGAGCCAAATTTATTTACACCTTGGAATCACTTTTCGTATACATACTTCAGAAAGATTTTGAGCTATTTCATGTAAAATTAATGTTTAAGTTTAAAGAAAATGCATTAAAAAAAAAGCTTCAGATTTTTTTTTTTTTAATAGTTTCAGTGGATACGGTAAGAATTTTATTACCAAACTGAACGATCTAGATATACTAGAAACTTATCTTTTCTACCTGAATGTGTGTGAGAGAAATAAGCTGACTATATCACATAGCACGCTATTTCAAACATTTTTTCCCCCACTATGATTAACAAACTTGACTGCATAATGTAAATTAAAAATATGTTCAATCTTTCATTTTCCTTTCAATTTTCCATCAAATTGTGAAGTTGTTTATCTAAGCCTTTGGTCAGGTTTGTGTGTGTGTGTGTGTGTGTGCGCGTGCGTGCACTCTTCTTAGCGTTTTATAAAAGTTACTTGATAATTTCAGAATTTTTTTGAATTTCAAAATTTCAGGTAATTTCTCAAACAAATTAAACAATTTTCCATAGCAACCTGTGAAAAATTGAGTTTTGGCTAGCAAATGTGATTATGGAACAAATTATCTTTGCTGGCCGAATAATCACTGTATTGTACAGGAAATTCATTATAAAAATTAGTCTTCCAAGCATGAGATGAGACTAGGCTATGTCATGTCGGTTGACTCTACTTTCCAGAAAGAGAAGCCAAATGTGAAAGCTCAGTCACTGACTAGTGATTCTTGATGCATGATTGCTTTTCTTAAAAGAAAAGAATAAAATCATTTGACATTTATATATATATATATATATATATATAACATAGCCAAATCTCACACTGGAAGGACTATATTGATGCTAAGTAAATTCAATGAAAATTCTGGTGAAAGTATCGTATAGAGACTACTGCCGTTGTATTGGCATCTTTCTGGACTCGCTGCGAGGATCTAGGTTCAAACCTCGTGGTGACACAGTGATGGTTGGTTTTCTGCAGTTTCCCAACTTTTAGACCCAAGTACAAGCCAGTCTCCTATGTCAAAAAGGCTCTTTGCAAAGAACAAGCAGGCCTTCAATACAATATTTAGTTAATTCAAGCATATTTACTCTCTTTACTTTGAAGTATAGAAAACCGATGGCAGCACCACCAATAACACAAAGCAAACATAACTCTGACAATATAAATACTATAGGGCTATGTATATGCGCACAACATCCTGCATGTATCAATTTATTAGAAATTCCTCAGAGGAATGTGTATGGGGTTCGTGCAAGGCTAAGTAGTAGTAGTACATAGAGACTACTGCGTACATGCATGTTTTTGGCAACATTATGTGAGACTAATGCAATAGTTTAACTAGTGTGAGAGTTTATCTCAATATATGCATTATAACTAATTATGTTGTTAATTTCTAATTCAGGTGGCAAGAAGTAAGGAAAGCTCAGAGAACTGCACCTCAAGTGTCGGAGAAGACATTTGTGTTTTTAGTAGATTTTTACAAAGTTAAACCAGATACAACTTACGTAATTATGGAACGAGGATTCGCATGTCCTCCAGATCAGATTGATTTGGCGAGACAAGCGGATCTTGACACTGAGTAAACTTTTTGTAGTGATGTATTTTATTTATTTTAATAATGAAATCTATGCTTTTTGAATACCATACTGATTTGAACGTGTGGTATTCAGAAAGCAATATCATGTTATTGCATTAGTTTGGGTGCATGGATGCATGCTGATCTGATGACAAAATTGACATTCATCCTTTTTTTTTATTCAGAGAGAGCGATGAGAAATTGTTTGTGATGCGAGTTCACATTGTTGAAATCTCTATATTCATTTCACATACATTCATTTTGATTTCATTGATGCTGGACATCAATTTTTAGCCTTTATCATTTCCCTTGTAATATAAAAATTTTATAGTTATGTTACATAAATTTCTCTTTGATAAACATTTGTGTATAAAAAACAATTTTAATTTTTTTTTATTTTCATTTGATACATATATTTTTATATATTTTACATCTGCCCAGAATTGTTATTTGAATAGCATAAGCTTGTTACAGCTTCAGCTTGGCCCAGATTAAATTTTTTTTTTAAATTAAAAAATTCGGCAAATTTTGTCTAGAATTTTTTTTTTTTTAAAAATGCAAATATAAATAAACAAATTGTATTTTAAAAAGTGTTAATTAATTTTTTTTTTATGAAATGAATTCAAAATTTGGACATTTCCTAATTAGTTGGTGAATTTTTTATCTTGTATGCATGAGACTGGTATTTATTAAATTATTGATGTTTTCAAATGTTTTATTTCTCCATGAACAGAAAATACAGTGCGGTGTATCTGTTTGCCCCCCCCCCCTCGAATCGCTTTATTTTTTATAGTTTCCCTTTAAAATAAACTTTTTTTTTTTTAGTAAAAAGATAGAAATAATAGTTATTTTTAATAGTGGCAATAGTACTATGGCGATGCCATGAAATAAGGCCAGGCCTTGTCATTAATATCACAAATAAGTTAAATGTCTACCCTCCCTCAGAGAAAATGAAACGCCCTCCTCCCTCCATGCACGTGCACAGTGATACCAGGAACAGAGCAGTTGTGACGAGCTGGTCGGAATACTATTGTAATGTTTTCGGGGGGGGGGGGGGAAAGCAGAGGAACTGGTTCAAGAATTGAATGTGCTGGAGGTCCCAATTCACAATGGTATCACCAAGGACTATTACTAAATCACACAGGCAGAAGTTCAACAGAGGAATATGGACAAGGTAAAAAATGAGTAGATATTAGTTTGCGTGTTTGTGTTGTGAACTTCACACGAAGTTTGTTCCTCAAAAATGCTTGTTGTGTGTTAAACTAGTGCTGGCTGCCACCTGTCTTTCGAATTTGGAAGCAGACAACTTGTCACCAAGAACTACAAGAGGCTTGCATTGCATCTGCATTACCTTGGAGAATAGTAGCAAGATGGGTAAGAGCTTTCAGAGAGGGACATTAAAATGTGTCAAGTAATAGACTGCTCTCTTTTCACTATCCAGAGATTAGGCAGTGCCAACGGTATCCAAAGACTTCCGTTCACTGGGAACTCATTGTAAGCAGCATAGTTGGTTACATCAAAGGGCTGGAAAATTTAGAACCTTGTACTCATACTATACAGAGTGTTTTGTGAAAACTTTGTTACACAGTGTGTAACAAAATAAAAAAAATCGTAATTTTTATTTTTATAGAGATATTCAAATTCGAAGAATGGAGGAAATTTTGAAAAGAAAAGCTCTGAAAAACCATTTCACCAGCATTTAACGCTGTTCTTTTCAATTCACATATCTCTGGGAATATTGCACTTAGAAATGTGGATTTTTTTTGTTAAGGGAAACAACTTCCTAACTGGCAGTTAGAGCACAGGGGGACCATATAAAAATTTAGATTTTTTTTATTTTGTTTTACACACTGTATTTTCACTCTCAAAACTGGTACAAGGTAATTTTTGAACACTTGAACAAATTTATCCTTTCTTCTTTTCAATTATAACTCGTTTATGAATGTCATGTACATTTAAATATTTACCAACTCATTCAAATTTATTTTCTCGCAAACCACCCATTATACAAGGTGTTTCATAAGAATTGAGAGTAAAATCTTATTTCACAGATATTTACCTTTCTGTAGATTTTTTTTATTTATCATATAGTATTTTTACTCATCTGTTTGAACCGATAAGTTTTATACAAGGTGCATTCTATAAAAGCTGGGTAAAATCCTAGACAATGAAGAAATAAGTACAGCAAAAAATAAATTCTGTTCCAAATGTCTTTTTTCAGAATAATATGCAATGATCCAATCCTCCTTTTTAGAGCAAGCAGAAAAAGACTTTTTCTGGAAGCTGTCTCACTGAACCCTACACAGCTGAAATAACTAATAATTCTCGTAGGAAGTTTCTCCTTCAACGTCGGAAATTCATATTGTGTTGAGATATGGACTGTAAGGGAGTTGTGACATGATTTTATTATTGCATAAACTAAAATATCGCTGAACAGAGGTAGTGACATGTGGGCAGCATTATTGTGATGTAACGTCCAACTTCTTACCAATTCACAATGCTTTTTTGAAGTGTGTTGTCGCAAACTTTTTCAGCACAATTTGTAACTTTTTAAATAAAATTTAAAAAACGAGATATAAGTCTGGATCCCACAGCATACTATTTCTGGCTGTTTTCGACATTGAAGAAGCTTGTGGCAGAAAATTCAATGAAGATGCTGATGTTATTTCAGTTGTGCAGGCAAGATTCAACTGCGACAGTTCTCAGATAAAACCTCTACTTGCTTTAAAAAGGGGGATTGAGCAATGGGACTATTGCATGTCATCAGAGGGAAGATATTTGGAAAAAGAAAAAATTATTTTCCGCTGTACCTATATTATTATTTTTTTTTTGACTTAGTTCTTATGCAATTCACCTTGTACTGAATTTATATTCATTTTGTTGAAATTTTAAGTATATTCTTATATTTGGATGGCGTTACTTCTCGCTTACCTTTCTCGTGTATATCTAGTTCAAAATGTTTAACATTTTATAAATATATTTTTTGTATATATTGTATGCTGTCTACCGAGACCAGAGTATAAATTAGTTGCGAAGTGAAGTAATACTAATTTATTGTAAATATTTACTTTTTTTCAAAGATTTTATTTTTTTCTAAGATTTTATTTTTTTCTAAAACTTTAGGAAATACAATTGGATGTATACAGGGTGCATAGGTGACAGGGCATATGGTATTTTACTGGTGAATTGTGTTGATCTTAGAGACACGCTTCCAATTAGAAAAATATTAAAATAAAAATCAACTTTTTATACAGACACCCGGTGCTCAAGACCCAATAGTGCAAAGTTGTTGCCCTGTCTGTCCAGATGCCAACCAAAAAATAAACTCGCATTTCTAAGTGCAATATTCACTGAAGAAAAACAGAAGAAAGTTTGGGGGAAAAGAGCATTAAATGTGACTAAACTGTTTTTCTTGCATTTAGTGTTTTCCCAACTTTCCTCCATTTTTCGAATTCGAACTTTTGAAACATTCACCAATTCATTGCAAATTCCCGAGAATTCCATTGTATGATGAATTTAGGTAGTGCGAGGGAAACTAACTTTACTTTCTGAAGCTCACTTTTATGATCATCTAAAATTTTTCAGTAATGTTGTCTGAAAAAAATTGCTTTTTCAGGTTATCCATTATTGATTAACCAATTTACTTGTCATCTTATATTCCCAATGCTATCGGAAAAAAAAATAATATTTATATATATATATACAGTAAAACCTCGATAAGTCGTCACCTCAAGTTATCAAAAAATTATGACGGCTTAAGCGGAGTGCCGTCAGTTTTAATGTTATATGTTGTGAAAATCGTATAAATTTATAATATGCCATTTATTAAAGTATGAATCAAAATAACAATATTAATAAAATTTATAGATTGCGAAAGAAAAAATAATAGCAATTTTTTTATCTTTTTTATCTCTTATTACTTAAATTATTCTGGTGAAATGTACTGTACATTTTGATTTATAGACTAACAGAGCAACTGTTTGAATAAGTAGCCTTTCTTCATAACAGAACTCTCTATTGCACATTAATTTTACATATAGTACATCAAATTTAATTTAAGTGTTTGAATTCTTCATCAGTAGTTCATGATGCAACTACAAAGTAATCTCGAACACTTTTAACTTGGTGGAGGGGCCCTGGGCATGGAAAAGTAAACAGAAGACCTGAACTTGGGAAAGAATATCTAATTTTTTTCAATAAAGATATTTTGTTTAAATTTCAAGCCCTAAATTAGGAGAGCCCATGCTTTCTATGATTATTTATTATCTGTGCCCGTTGCACTTTGACTTTAATTCTTCGATTTACATAATTTTTTATTTCCTTGCACTATATGTAATCTTTGACATATCAACAAATTTTTGTTTTGCCGGAGATGTCCTGCCCCCCCCCCCAGGGGTCGAAGTGCTTACGTTGCTTCTTGCGACAGAGCTTGGGTGTCTTTCGGTTTGTCCACTTTCTCCAATGGAGCCCAGGGAGAAATGAGATCTAGCCTGAACAGTCTCCAACGTTCCAAAAACCTTATTCGGCAAATGAACTTCTCCAGCCTAACTTTCGTTACTTAAACTGTTCCGTTTAGGTATATAGGATTTTATGGTGACTTTTAAACATATGGCAATGCTTTTAATGGGAGCCATATAAATAGTCTGTTCCTCTTTTTCAAACTTTTTCATATTGACGATTTAACCGAAATTAGCGACGAGTAAACGAGGGTTTAATAACATTGTGGTCTATGAGAGCTGGAAGGGTCTGAAGGAAAATGTCGACTTAAGGTTTTACTGTGTGTATATATATATTCACAATACCTAATTAGGAACTGAGTTGTGCTCGGTTTGAAAGAAAGAAAAAGAATTATTATATCACTACTTTCTTTTAAACCGAGCACAACTCAGTTGATTTTTGATCTTTCAGCAATTGATATTTTTTGCTTAGAATTTGGATAGAAGTAATTTAGTTTACTAACTGAACAATTAAAAGTCTCAATTATTATATCACTAGAGACTTTTAATTGTTCAGTTGGTAAACTAAATCACTTCTATCCAAATTCTAAGCAAAAAATATCAACTGCTGAAAGACTAAAAATCAACTTCATGAATAGTGTTCTGTTCATTTGTTAACATTTCAATGCAAATAAAAAGCAATTTTCAACAATTTTATAACCTGACAGAGCAGGAAATGGAAATTCGCTTATTGGACAATTGTCCTGGTGATTGCAGATTTTTACTATATTTCACAGCTCCATCTGCTAACAACTTATCCCTACACTGACTGGGGAAACACAAAAAAGGTCTATTCAGAGAAGCTCTTTCCTAAAAAAAAAAAGGTTACATTTCTTTGAAACCAAAACTGATAGTTATAATTGTTTTTTTAGGTACATATATAATTCTAGTCAAGCCTAAGATGGGCCGCGTGAAAACTGCCACTTCTATATTACAATGATTTTAAAATTTCATGCTATAACATAATGTAGAATGTTAGGGCTATGATATAAATTATTCTACATGAAATTAAAAAAAAATAATTTTCAGCTAAGCAGAAAAAATTCATACAAGTCTTTAAGAACCATAAACAATTTTTTTTAATGAAACCTCCAACAGTAGAAGTGAAATTTATTTTTTTCTCAAAAATTCTCACATTTCTGGATAACACTTTCATTGATATGCATTGGCTTTGTGCTTTGGCAAAAACGTGAAGTTCTCAGGTACTGGTCCCAGAAGCATTTCACTGGAAAAAATTGAAGGCATTGCATATTGAAAACTAAAAAAATATATATACTAATATTTTTACAAATAGTATGTTCACTACATTAGAAAAAAAAATGTCTGTATATATATATATATATATATATATGTATTTTTTTTTTCCATACCTAATTTTTATCCAGTCAGCGCATGATGGACTAGCCATCAATGTTTCCAAATCATCACGACCATGATATGGTGGTGGTCTTTCATTTATTCGCTGAGGAACATATTCCAACAAACCAACAGGAATGTATCTGTATTATAAAAATAAATACAAAATAAATTTTCGACTTGTCAATCCCAAAAATAATTTATAATGCAAAGAATTAGTTAATGTGATTTCTCGATTATAATCCTCAGATTATATGAGGGAGAAAAAAAACTTCAGCGCTCCTCAGCTTAAATTATATGTCTCCTTGTATTTTATTTAGGTTTTCCTCAGAAAACATGACCCACACAACTTTTATTCCTTTCATTAAACTGAAGCCAGAGAATTTGCTTTTGTGTGGATTACACTTCTTGATAAAAAAAAATTTTGTAGTTTCCAAAAAAGTTTTTTAATGGTTTTAGGATATTAGGACTGCCGGTTTCAAAACCGATGATCTGATTTGGTTAGGTCATTTCTGTGTCTGATACATGCAGATGAAAAAGATAAGCTCCTAGGTTGTCCTGACTATTCAGTTTGATGCTAAGAGTCTTACTAAAAAAAATACATGCTCTAAAAACAGGCTTTTTTTGCCAATGTATTTTCTATTAGCTGAATCTTTTATTTTACATGAAACAATTTAGAAAGAGAAACGGAGGTACACCTGTGAGAAAAGATTTCAAAACGAATATAAAATAATAAGGCTCAAGTGACAGTAATACCTGAGTTGTGCTCTGTTTGAAGGAAAGAAAAGTAATTTTGATGATTTGATTATCATATAATCAGGAGTCTACAAAAAAGTCTGAATAAGGTCTTGTTTTTGTGAAAAGGGTCATTAATTTTGTGGGAAGCAATTAAATCACAAAAAAAATGAAAAGTCAAATTTACGATTTCATTAATTTGTATTTTGTAAAGGGTTAATTTTACAGATCCGAAAAACGGACCCAAATTTCAGCTGGAGATAATGGCTAATTTTATTGTAATGGCAGTTTAATGTTAGTGTGGCCATCCATATAAAAAAAAATATTGCTTAATCAAATCCGCATTTGTAAGCCAAAACAGAAAAATCTTCATTAGCTGCAAAAAATTCGTAAGCTGAGGCATTCATTAGTCGAGGTATCACTGTACTTAAATCAGAATTACAGAAGATTCTTGACTTCGTCCATTGATTTACCATTATCCACTGGACATATCACCATAGTTTAGAATTATATAGTTTTCGGAATATCCCCCAATCACTTTAAGTTCATGTGATTTCATTCTTAATATGCATTACTGAAAAAAATTTGATTTGATATATTTGTTTATTTAAATTTCTTAGCAAATCTCATGTCCCCTATTGTATTCTCACAGTACATTCAAACAAATGTAGTGTACAATATTTTATATTTAAAAAAAATTCACCTGTATAGAAAAGATAGCCACTCAAGCAAAAATCGTCTCGTTTTTTCAACGCCCTATAAAAGAGAAAAGTAAACATTGTAGTTCATTATTTTCACATTGAAAATGTGATGTAAAACAAAAAGCAAGGTCATGATATTGAATTTCAACACGTGTGATGTTATTACTTAGGGCGCTTCCTTATAAAGTCTCAGAATCTTCGTATCTTCCCTGGCTTTTTAAATGTGGACAGCGCCCTCCCCCCATTACCTATTTCTAAAAACTAAACAACACTTGAAAGAAAAAAGAACGTCACTGAATAATTTGGAGATTTTGTAAGTTCTCAGACTGTGATGCTTCCTTAACATCATAGTTGGTCAATGACTGAACTGGCCTATTTGCTCTCTGAATCTATCAAGCTATCTAGAGTTGAATGTACGAAGGTTAGTTCTTGAATAAAAATTGTTGATTACATGCTTAAAATAGGGAATTAAAATAAGCCAGAGCTTGACAAATCCCAAGTTGCAATGGCGACTAAAAAATTTAATGTGTTATTACTTGCTCGGGAAAAAGAAATATGCTTGGTTCCTAGATTTATTCTTGATTTGTCAAGCCCTGAAATAAGCATCAACAAATTTAAGAGTAAGGAAAAAAAAGCAGCCAAAATTCTCTGATAGGAGAAAAAATAATAATGAGAAGTATAACAAATCTTATTTCTGCCATCATAATTAAAAAATGCAATTTGGTTCAAAAAATCAAAATGAAATAAACAGCTATTCACCTCTGTATCGGATCCCCAATGCTCCAAACCATAATTAACATAAGATTTCAAAATGTCAAATCTTTCTCCAGACGATATGTCCCAATGTGATTGCTCCTTGATTTCTTTAAATATCCAAGGTTTAATAAGCGCAGCCCTAAAAACATTTTTGAATTTAAAAAAAAAAATAGAACATTCTCTGAGATTATAAACCTCAGACTGTAAACATGACTCTTAAACATAATATTAAAACATTCACAAGATAACAGAATCCAACTATAAAATACTCAAAACAATAATTACAATCAAAAAGTTTTGAGATCGTCATATATAAACAATATCATCTATACCAGTGATTCCCAACAAGTGCATTAATCCTTGGGGGTGATGGAATGTTCTAGGGGGGCGGTAGAAGCTATGGGTATAACATAGGATGCTTTGGGGGGGGGGGCAATGGGATAAAAAAAAAATACTGAAGGGGGCGATGGGACAAAAAGGTTGGGAAACTGATGTTCATGTGACCTCAATTCATTTTCTACTTCAAATTCCAAAGACAAAATATTTTGCTAAGCATATTTGAATACCTCAACAAATAAAAAAAACTTCTCTATTGGGTCAGATTAAAAATCTTTAATAATGACACTTGATATGGTACGATTACATGAAAGTTACATTTATATAGCATGGAATTTTTCAAAACAGTTATCTAAATTATATAATTTGAGAACTATAATTCTTTCAAACTGAGCTTATATAGAGGGTATTACGTCTTATCCTTATACATTTTTCTTCACTTGAACTGTTTGTGATAGAAAAACAAACCAACAATCACAAAAGTACCCAAATAACATGCCATTTTTTCTATAGGGCTAATACAGTGATACCTTGGCCTACTGAGATTTTTTCAGGTTTGTACTGCCTCGGCTGTCACAGATTTTTCAGATTTATGTCAGTGGAGGAGCACAAAAAATTTCGGTTGCGTTCTTCAAAATTAATGTCAGGTCTCATTAATTTATGTCTAACTGAAAATCAATCTAAAAAGTATATTTCGCTGTAAATATGTCTTTTAAATCATCTGACAATACTGGATGCATCCCCAAAAAATTATGTGATGCAATGCTTTAAATGCTCATACCTCAACTATTCAGAATATATTTGTGTTTTTGATGTCTGAAGATAGATCTCGTTAAGACAAATCCAATGACATCACTCCAGGGTTTAAGCTAGATAAAAAATTCCTTTAGCGAAAATGGGGGATAAAGCTTTAGCAAAATGCTGCAATGCTAATGATTTATGGTTGGGTGTCTTCTCGTTTCGTACCTCCTGTATGCATTTTTGCGAAAGTGGTTACTACTTTCGCATTCTGCAAAGAATGCGACTGTAGCTTGAACCCTGCATCACTCTGGTTTTAATAAGTTTCCCCGGAACTTGTTGCTGAAAATGCTGACATTATAGATAAGATAGTTTCCTTGGGCATTTGGAGCTTTACATTTGCAGGTGAATTTCTTAAATAACACTCGAAAGACCTAACAACAGAAGATCTGGAACAGTTAAAAAAGAACTAGATCACAAGACAAGAACACGAAAAATGAATGTTTAAAGGAAGAAAGCAGCAAAAAAGTAAAAAATGTTAGGGGCACAGTAGCCAGGTCGATAAGATATTTGCCTAAAGTGCCAAAGGATGTGTAGAGGTGTCGCGAGTTCGACACCCGGTTCGTCCTTGTCAGAATATCTTTCCTGACACAGGCGTACAACAGACAAGGCGACATGACCATAGGAAAAATTGGTAAAGCAGTGAGTCCACATTGACGGGTTAGCACACCAACCTCTCGATGAGTATAAAAAAAGCAAGCCTGCTGTTTGGCATCAGCAATAAATCATAGGTCCCAATCTAATTAGCTCTCATGTGCAGAAAATGACTGTGGTGCGACAAAAATGATCAAATGTTACATTATGGAGTTTCCAGTTTCTGGCCAGAAAGTGGCATCCTGACAAATCTGAAATAAACAGACTATGTGCCCTGGTTGGAGACCAGGGCATCACTCCCTTCCAAAACATATAAAAAAATAGAGAGGGTACAAGTGAGTAAAAAGTTTCGTTTCAGAAATCATACAAAAAATGCATTCATTATGCTATAAAAAAAAAAGCAAAATTTCTGCAGTTCTTTGAATTTGACAGAAACTTCACCCTACGAAGGTTTCTTAACAACTGGCTGTTGCGAAAATATATTTTGGGAAAAGAGAAAATTCAACTGCCCCTGCGGGGAACCGAACCCACGTCCTTTCACTTTCCGAGTGAACACACTAGACTACAGAGGCACCGAATCTCTCCTTAGAGCTCGTGTACACTGAAAGGGAAAATTGAGCGATTCAGTGCCTCTGTAGTCTAGTGCGTTCACCCGGAAAGTGAAAGGACGTGGGTTCGATTCCCCGCAGGGGCAGTTGAATTTCTCTATTTCCAAAATATATCTTTGCAACAGCCAGTTGTTAAAAAACCTTCATATGGTAGCAGAGAGTGATGTCATCCTTGTATAACTTCAGCCTATACTGTTCCTTCTTAGGAAAATGACAATCTCATCTTCATCCTCTTTTTGACTTTCCCTAAAATTTTCACTGAGAGTATCAATATCTATTGTGGGAGGTTCAGTTTGTATGTACATTGCCATCTATGTTTATGTAATCCTCAGCATTGGTATCACGGAAAACAACTTGCATGCAATTTTGTAAGTCCTGCATATATCATTTTTTAACTCAACTTTAAACATTATTTAACTCATAATTCAGTGATTAGGTAATACCATACCTGGCAATCATAACACCTGATACAGACGTCTCCTTTCTGCGTAAATTATATTCTTCAAATGATAGAACATCACCTCCTCCTGAATAGAAAGAGATGATTGAACATGATAGCATATATCAAACATGATACCTCATGCAACTTCCTTAAGAAAGGAGTAAAAAAAAACAGCTTGGGTAGTTTTGCATTTCAAATTTTGTTTTTCCAGAGACATATTAAAAAATAAAAGCAAGATGAACACACACAATTATAAAAGAAAAGTCCTTGCATTAAAAGTAAAACAACTGAGACACATACACATTAAAGAAATAGCAAATTCCTTTGATCAATAAAATATTTATGCGTAACAAAGCAAAAATTAATGAGAAACAACACATCAAGGAGCTACTTGATAACCTGATAGCACAAAAATACACAACTTTTTCAGTCTACGGGCCAGAAACTTGTATATACAGGGATGGGCATAAAACTCATATTTTATGGGACATTCATGTAACTTCTGCCTTTCAAAGGTTTTGGTAAAGTGTCCTGTATTTTCAATAAAGCATGCTTCAATTTTCATTCGTTACTGAAATCAAGCATTAAGGTTATAATCTATAAGTTATGCAAATAATAGGATTATGACTATCATAATCATAGTCTTACAAATAAATTCACCACATGCTTGTCAAACATACGTTTCCTTTTGGTGAATTATGGTAATTTTTATTTAATGTGACTTGCAATATCCCTCTATTTCCTGTCATTGGTGATTTTTCAGTAATTTAGTGGTACTTTGCAACATGCCTTTGGCAATTATAGCCAAAACAAATTGTCAAAGGAATGGAATCGATAATTGATTTGTATGGATTCTTATCTCCTGCATTTTTATGAATGAAATATGGTCAGTCTAAGTATTTATTATGGTATTTATTGATAAGTTAGAATGAATTCTTCTGTACTTTTCTACTGGAACACCTTTTGTAAGCTGGTTGGAACCGCTTAGTGAGCCAGGAATCGGGCAACCATGTATAGCAGATAAAACTGAAGACATTCTTGAAAGTTTTGAAAGATAAAAGAATCAATAATAATGATTACTTACCAAAAACTGGTATTGGATAAGCAAGTTTACCACATTTGTCAATGTAATCCCAATCAGCAGATTTGGTATATCTTTGTAATCGAGATCTCCCATGAAGCTTTTGCAAAAGAAAAAGTGGTATTATCTATGCATCAGATTTAAAAAAAAAAAAATTTTTAATAAAAAAAAAATATAGAAATGATATTTTCTTTACAATCTTGACTATTTTTTAAAAACCAGACCCTTTCACAGACCAAGCTCTGCTTTTCCATTACAATCAAGTATAAATGCTAAATTTACTTAAATTTCTGTAAAAAATTTATAATTAGTTGCTTATATTTTTTGATAAAAAGAATCTGAATAATAAGGGGAAAAACAACAGCTGCACTGATAGTCAAAGTCCCCCACCCTGATTCCAACACAATTCACCAAAACGAGATATAAATTATGAATTACTCCATAACTTACAGTTATTAAGCCTATTGAATCCTTCCACTTAAGGAGACGTTCAATGACATGGTGGGCAGTGGGTTCAGTGCCGACTCCAGTTCTCATTTTTATTGTTAGTGGAATATCCATTATAGAGCTCATACCATGAACAATTTCTTCTAATTTCTTTGCTCTATTCATGAGCCCACAACCAGATCCCTGTTCAAAAACAATCATCAATTGAAATAAATCAAAACAGCACTGACTTCAAAAGAGAAAAAAACTAAATGATGCATATCAAATCCAAGTTGTATACCCCCATCATCAAATTCATGAAAAACCATTATAAAACAAATTCATTGAAAACCATTATAAAATACTGAAACAGAAAATTATTACTCTGACAAAAAAAACTTACTTTCTGGTAAACCATATCCAATGGACAACCCATATTTAGATCAACAAAGTCTACTGAAATGTTTTCACTTAATATTTGGCAGCATTTGGTCATGGCATCTGCATATCCACCACATAACTGGGGGAGGGGGAAACAAGTTAAAAAAAATTAATTGCACTATAGGTCGGTTTGGCTTGAAAAATAAAAAGAGAAATCAGATCTATTCACAAATCTACATTAACTTTAACTGTTTCTTTTAGAAATGTCTTCATTTTCAACCATAATTTTAGACACCAGTATGACATTTTGGTTTTTCTTTCACACTAGAAGAACCAAGCCGGTCATTTTGACCATTTTCGATCTTCTTGCTCCATCTTCATAACGAAACATTGTTCAGAATGATGAAATTTCATGAATTTTCCTAAGAATACTGAAACATTATGCTATCCAACTATCAGTTAAAAAAAATGGTCTTAATAACATTTTTAGTTTTACCTAAAAGTACCACGATTGGTCAATTTGACAGATAGCGTTATAGACACTTTTTATTTCATGCACACCAAATATTCTGTCAAACTGTGGCATCTAATTTACCCTAATACAGATGTTCTTGCTTCGGTCCATTGAATCTATCCTTACTGACTTATAAAGGAAACAAAAATACTGGTTTTTGGCCAAAAATGTAGCAATGCGAATCACTGAATCTTATCGGAAACCTCATAGAAATATGACCACTTGATGATTGTTTTACTTCACCAATACTTGCTGAAGAACTGCAGCAGAATAATACTGACATAGTAGGTTTAACATGTTCATGCCAGCGCCAATTTTCATGTTTTTCGCTGTGAGACAGTGCTTGAATTCATGCTTCACTTCATCTGGCGGCGATGTAGACAAAGATGTAAAAAATGCTACAAATGTTTATGTAAAAGAAAGGGTAGACAGTATGCCACGAAGAAAACTAAAAAGTAACGATGTATTGTAACAATTGTAAAGGCCAGCCAACACACTGTTTACAATGCTTCAAAAAATTGCATCGAAACAAATAAAACAGTTAAGTTTATAATATTGAATTGTTATGTTTTTACTACTGAATTTTTGTTTTTTGAGGCAGCTTATAGAAAATACTAAGCAAGGTGTGAAGAATCTTGGTTTAATAAAAATTATTATTGTTTTATAAATACTTTGTCTAAATTTCATGATAGGGTGTCCATATGTCTTGGTTTAAAAGACCTGTGCTGGCTAATTTTTTAGTTATCTTGGGAGAACATAATATGTAATGTCATAATTAAGTCACAAACAGGCACTTTCAGGTGAGCAAATTGGCTAGATGTCTCAGTTTTGTCTCATTTAAATTTGGTCATGCTAATGATAATGTGTATGTGTTAGTCCTCATACTTGATGATGAATGACAGGTTTTTACCATAAACAGACACTCTGAAGTTTATCATCTATTTATTATTAATTCATCATCACCAGGGCTGATGTTAATATGAGTGTCAATGTTGTAAAAGTGGTAGGAGCACTGAATTAAAATCATACCTGGACCCCAAATATATCTTCAGAATGATGTCTTTTTAGCAATGCCCATTCTGAGGGACTTCCCTGCAATAAACTTGTTGCCATGGCCATTTCTCCACATGTGATATCTGCTCCAAATTCTTTGCATATTCGACGAAAAGGTAGGTTGCCCACCTAAGATAACAAAAAAAAAATGAAAACAAGTAAAAAAATTAACTAGAGAAAATTCAAATTTATAAGAATACATGGTTTATACAATAGCAAAAGAGAAATTAGTTATGAAATTGAAAAAAATCAAAAATTGATTTCAACAAAATTTTTTCTAAGGATTCGTTCTTCAAAACAAAATTGATTTCAATTTAACGTCATTATAGCTCTTAAGAATTTGTGATATGGTTTTTTTTATCAAAGTTCTTTTGATAAAGATATTTTATAGTTCATCTGATAGAGCACATTTTATGCACTCAAAGGCATATTGAATCATAAAAATTTTAATGCCTTGTAAATTTTTTTCCCAAAAAAAATCATACAGGAATTAATAAATTCATGTGCAGTCAAATGCTCTGTTAATATGAGAAGTAGAAAAATTTAGTATTTGTTCATATCAATAATATGAGGCATTGACACAGAGAAGCATGCAAGCAAAAAAAAAAAATTTTTGAAATTATTTTTTCAGCTGATAAAATAGTAAAAACCAGTGGAAGATGGTGACATAAACATGCCTAGAAACTAAGTTTTGCTTGTCCTGTAATTTGTCTTGTCTGTCTAATGTGTTTCTCTAATAGGGTTGTCAATAAATGGAATAGCTTACTTCCAGAGGTCGTGAATTCTAACACCATTGGCATGTTTAGAAAGAAGTATGATAAACATAGTAGCAGAGTTGCCAGCTGCTACAGATTATCCGTAGTTTCTATGGACAGCCGCAATAAATTACGAAGCTATGGGAGACGCTATCAATACTATGGAAATCGGTTTAAAAAAAAATCAGGTCATTGAGTTTCTTGTGGTGTTTTACTCTTATTTTTATTATTTTTTTAAAATTGCATTGATTTTTACCATAACAATGAATTTGTTTATGCACGTGAGAGAGTTCGAGAGAACACAAACGCAAAGCCGATGTGTTTTGTCTGTGCATGCAAGGCAAGGCAATCTGTAAAGCAGCGTCTAAACCCGCCGCTCTACTCGATGCCCAAACGTGCAAAAACCTGTTTTTCGTCAAAACCGCCCCATGCTGGCTGTGAACTAAAAACAGGTTTTTGAGTGGTTCAAGGTGGGGGAGTGGATAAGTTTTTCGATGCGGGTCCGGACCCAACTTAATTCGCATAGTGCATGGTCGAGCTCGCGAAACTTGTGTCAGAAAGAATGTTTTATCGTAGGTGCTATAAGAGCTCTTTTTACGAAGAAAACAGAGATGGGGTCTAGGGTTGCAAGACGTCTGTATATACGGCCCACCAGTGAGTAAGCAGGTTGGGATTGTATTGAATATTCATGATCATCCCCTCCAAAGGTTGATCCTGCGTATGCCCGCATTGTACGGGGATTTATCATTGTAGTGAAGTTTTGCTGTATTTGACATTCATAATTTTTATGGGCATATTTTTTCAGCCACCTCATTAGATACTTTGCCTGTTGTGCCATTTGTGTTTGTAATTGTAAAATTTGTTTTTTGTGACCTACATGCTTTTCCATGTCAATGCCTCAATTACTTGTTTATTTCATGAAAGAATAAGCGTGAAAATTGAGAAAAATCATCATTAAAATTTCTAAGGCAGACATCTCGTAATTCAAACAATTACGATAGTGTTTCAAAAATGCTCCTATTAAAAGACCTCAACTGTATTTGCTAGCTTAAAGACACGTTCATAACATTAAAAAGAAAAAGAGACATGGGTATTTACTGTGTCGTTTCTTTTTCATGATCATGAAAATTCCAATTTTTTTAAAGCAAAAATAACATACTGTTGTCAATGGTGCCAAGTAAAGCTTGTCTTTAAAATCAATCTGCAATTCAAAGAAGAGAAATTCACGAAAAAGAATAAAAACTCTAAATATTAGAAGCTTGCATAGATAATTGTCTTAAATATAAATGAGAAAAAAAAATTTTTTTTTTTTTTTTCATTCAGGCAAAAAAAATGTTTTTCTTTGCATAAGATACAAGGAGCTTGAACATAAAATAATTTAAATTTTCAATGTTAAGAACAGCAGTTCTTAAGCTCTTCATTTAGCTGTAAGTCCAATGAACTTCAGTTTGCATTCTTACATTAACCTCTTTATGATCACAGACATAATATAGCATCCAAATGCCAGTAAAATAAATTCAAACAAGCTCTGTTTTAAAATATTGTCTGAGGCTTTCAAATGCCGGCATCAAGCTCTATTTTCTTTCCTCTCTTCTTACCACTATAAGAAGCTTTATTGTAACACTACAAAAAAAAAAAAAAAAAAAAAATTCATACTGATAAAAACTTATCTATTATAGATGGTAGATACTTTTTTTCTCCCTTTCCTAATGTACAATTAGGTTAGAACGAAATTACCAGATTTATCGCTGATTCATCAAATAGAGATAATCAAAATTTCTTGCAAAATGCTTGCACGTGAAGTGGTTAATAATGATATTTTTATCTGCATTCCCACACCACCACGGGTTCACTGAACACTTTTTCAAGAACCACTGATTTGTTGTGACAAATCTTATAGATTGGTAGAATTACAATTGAAGGGTTCGGACGAATAATATTCCATAATGTTTTTTCAAACTGTGCGGGAGACACAGCCCTTTTATTGCTGAAAAGGGAAAATATTTTCTACCTTAGAGTAATGTAGACCGTTTTCCCATCTTGGAAAATAACTGAGATGCAATGGCAACATAGACTTTTGTTCCAATTATAGAAATCACAATTGTTTAAAATAGCATAGCAACAAAATATGTGGATTTCTGGAGGAACTAACTTAGACCTGTAATGGAAGCTATATGGAACATTTCTCAGCCAAAAAACTGATTTCACAAAAATTTAACACAGACCCTTATTTGTCCAAACCCTTCAATTTCCTGCAGGCCTGCCACTGTCATTTAGGACAATCACCCCCATCCCCTAGGATTTAAAAAATACACCAGAAATGGTGTTTACATACAGTATGTGTATATATATATATATATATATACACATATAATGAGTAAATGTTTTTTTTTGCCCCTTTCCCAGGAAAAAGTTGAAATGATGGGTCTGATATAAAATAAGTTTACAAAGATACATGTATGTTCGTAATCTTATTTTACATCATTTTTTTTCATCAATAAATCTTTATAATTGATGAAAAAAAAACTAGAAAAAAAAGTAAAATTACATCCACTCAAGGCATTTCTATGTCTTTGGTTATCTGTCGGTACTCAAATAAGCTATAAAACTTGCTTGAACTAAAAAGACTACTGCTTAGCCCTACATGTACCTTATGCATATTTCTCAGCAAAATTTCAGCGTAACATATACGTGTTGCCCGGAGCTGAACTTGTTTCAGTTTCTTATGGTGCTGCCATCTACCTCCCATATTTTAAAGTGAAAATGGTAAGTACTTGAATTTCCTTTGTGTAGTTACTAAATTGTAGGCTGAGAGCATCACATAATGTTTGGAATTTATAGCAGCATCTCTACCAAACATATGAAAGTGGGTCACTACACCCTGAAAAAATCAAAAGCAGCATTAGGTTGGACCTTTATCAAAAAATTAAATTTTTCAACACCTTACAAATTTTTTTGGGAGCCTAAACATTTTTTCTGATGCCTAGATTTTTTTGTGGTTTGTCCAGCTGTGATGCAAATATGTTGAAGGTCTGACTGCTCTCTGGGAAAGAGATTTCTTCACATAGAAAGAACTACAGTGCTTGAAAAATCCCAGGTGCCAGATCGTCATGGCAACTAGAAAATCTGTATTGGCACCTAAAATTTTCTATATACGATTGCTGAATGATACAAAATTTTCTGATTTCATATGCCAGTGTGTCTTTCAACATGGGAAGAGGTCAGTATGTCCAGAAAAGGTAAAAAAAAACATCACTTGGGACAGGTTTTTCTTAAGAAAAACAGGCTTGGCTCCTAAGACATTCAACTGGCACCGTCTGTACTGCTGAAATGTTTATGCAACTCGCCAACACTCTCAGTACAATTAAAGCCCCTTGAGCATACATATCTCCCGAATGCCTGCATATAAACACACATAGAAAATGAAAGAAAAAAACCTTTTTTATCTCAGAGGATCGAAGTTTGATCTCATCTTTGTCAATAGGCAGGTCCTTACTAAGATTTAATAATTGACTGCAAGAGTTGGTAGTGCCTGGAATCTGTAGTATTTCTGAAGCGCATGTCGATGTTGGATCTCCCACTTCAGTGGTTTCACATGAAGCAGTGGCATGGGAATCTGGAAGGACACTATATTCTTTAGACTCTGAAACAGTTAACTTGGCAGTATCAGATTTTGATTGACTATTAATTTTATCAAAATCCTTTTTGATGTTCGAATCCGTCTCTGTCTCTAGCTGTTTATTATTTTCATTGTTAAGGTTTGACTTATTCTTACTTGCAGAATCACGCACATTAATTTCCTTCAACACTGCATGTGATTTGCTGAAATCATATTTTCGACGTCTCAAAGCAAACTGTAGATCTTTTGAAAAAGTATTGATGATTAATTCTTTGTCTTTAAACTTTTCAACAAGTTGCTGATCAATGATATTTTTGTTATCTACAATATGGTTTGAGCCGAACCTACAAGATAAACTATATGGGCACCGCCCAAATGTCTCAAATAAATAGCAACTGTCTTTGATGTCAGCAGGTTTGTGTTCCATGTAGGTGGCCAAGTCATGGCTATACGTACACCTGTCACCAAAAGGGCATGTACCTGTAGAACTGAAAGAAAAGCACAACTTTTCTGATTTTGGGACTTTTTTATTGTGGGGTCGATGCTTATTTTGTCCTTTGAGTTTCTTCTTTGGTGGTCCATCCTCTAGAACAAAGTTGTTTTTGTCTCTAGCAGAAACGAAGTTGACATTTAATTCTCTAGAATGATTCTCCATAATGTACCTAGTTGAGAGAAAAAAAGTTAACACATTGTTAAGGATAACTTAATGGATTAAATATATTTAAAGTAAAAAACATAGCTTGAAAAATAGTACCAAACAAATTCTTAGAAGAAAAAATAAACCAGAATGCTACAGAATTAAACTACTAAAATTTTTTTTTTTTAGCTACTGATGAAGAAGCTTGCTTGCTACAGTTCCGAAATGCGTCTAGCTGCAGTTTTCTTCACATTGTGGGTAAACTTTGCATTACTTTTCTTGTCTATTACCACTATCCAGAGTAAATAGATCCCATATAAAAAAAATTATGTTTCAATTTAAAATTTTAACTATGCGTCATGAAATGTAAAAAGCATTCAAAGGCCTAGCCTAGACCTGTTTCACCCAGCCTGAGACTGTTTATCCAACTAAGAAAGTGGCTTATACAAGATTGTTAAATCATTGAAGTAGTGCACTATGGATTTCTAAATCACTTGAGTAGAGGAATTGTTTACAGAGGGGCAGCAAAAATTTGAGGAATGAACGATTAAAAAATTATTAGAAACGTAGAAGGACGGCAAAATATGTATGGCCCACAGGTAGGTATATTCAGGCCTAGATGTGAAAATTTGGAAAAAAAAGTAGGAAAAATAGGAACACCATTGACAAAAAATAGGAATAAAATAGGAGGGAAAAAATGGAATTGCCAAATTATCATAGCATGTAAAAATGTTGTGCCATTGAGATTCACACCTTATATATTTTAATTATAGTATTATCTATAGATATTTTAAAAAACTGAAGTTCTAACAAATTTAAAAATCTTTCATTTCCACAGAATGTGGTATCGAAAACAATGTAAATAAAAAAGCAAAACTAAGAAAGAAATTAATCAAATTTCTACTTTACTTGAAAAGTCCAAATATTGATCGTGATCCAATTCCCCCTCCCCCCCCCCCCCGTTCTTTTCGAAGAAAGAAAAAAACCTGTCTAGGTGCCATAGAAATGTAACCCATGCATGCTTAACCCATTGTCCACGGGCCGAATGTAGCCCCAGAGTCATCTGTTGTGGCTCACAACTTAAAATCTTATTTTGTAAGAATAAACCAAGTGACACTTCCAGATTGTTCAAGAGACCCTGCAGCACAGATTCAGGTCATTCAAGTGGCTAGTGTCACATTCACAGATCACCGCGGCACAGTTCCAAATTACCCAAGTTACCCCAGCTGCTGTTCCACTTCACTTAAATAACCTGTGGCACATTCCTAGATGACTTAAGTGACTGATGGCAGAGTTCCAGATCACTCAAGTACATGCGGCACGTTTACACGTCATTTAAGTGATCCGCGACACATTCCCTGATCAGTAAATATGTCGCAGCATATTTACAGATTGCTGCGGCACAGTTCCAGAGCACTCAACTGACCCATGAAACTTTTAAAACATAACTCAAGTAACCTGCATCACAGTTTCACATTCTTTAAGTATACTGCGGCACATTCCCAGATCATTTAGGTGACTAGCGGAAAATTTACAGATCACCGCGGCGCAGTTCCAGAGTACTCAATTGACCCAGACATATTTACAGGTCAGCTTAAGTGGCCCGCGACACATTTCGAAATCAATGAAATGGCCCACATTCTACAGAATGTTGAACATCCTTGATACACACACGAACCTAGTTATGCCTCAAAACGCACATGCAAATCAATGGCCCTTGGAGTTATCTTATGTGGCCCAGGACAAATAACAAAACCACACAAGTGGCTCACGAACGATCATCAAATCATTTAAGTAGAACTCATTTCCAGATTACCTCAGTGGCAAGCGGCACATTTCCAGATCATTTACGCTGCCAACAGTATATATCCGGATCACCTAAGTGACCCCAAGCACATTTCCAAATCACTTGAGCGACTCGCGGCAAACCCCCAGTTCACTTAAGTGGCTAGTAGTTCAGTTGCAGATTACTGTAAATGGTTGGAGACACATTTACATATCATTTGAGTGGTCCGCGGCACACTTCGAGATCACTTGTGGCTCACAGCACACTGATCACCTAATGGTCTGCAATACATTAACACTTTAAGTGGATCGATGCATTTTTTATAGATTATTTTAGTGGTGCTCTTCACACATTTTTAGACCACTCAGGTGGCCCGCTGCACACTTTCAGACCACCTGATTGACTTGCAGCACATTACAACTTAACTCAACCTTTTGAAGAGTGTGGGGCCACTTCATTGATTTGAAAACGTGTCTTGGGACCACTTAATTAAGTGATCTAGAACAGCGCCGCAGATTATTTGTGATCTGTAAATATGCCGTGGGCCACTTGAGTGATCTGGAAATATGCCACGAGTCATTTAAATGAGGTAGGAATGCGCCGCGAGCCACTCAATTTACCTGCAAGTGTACCGAGGCCACTTAAGGCACGCCATATTTAGGCGATGGGTTGAGCACATACTTAAAATAAGGAGCCGTTCAAGTATTACGTCAGCAAATTTTTAGCGATTTTTGATCCCTTCCCCCCCCCCTTGTTAGGGAAAGTGACCAAAACTCTGATCCTCCCCCCTTTCAGCAAAATTTTTTCAGCGCTCTCCCCCTACCTCCGCTAAGTATTTAGAGATCACTAAAGTGGCTCTGTAGGGGAATCAATAGGGAGAATGTTAGTTCAGGTGCCCACAAACTATATAGTGAAAAGTTTTACACGTTTTTGACGCAACGAGTTAAGATGCTATTAAGAATATTTCATATTTTTACTAAGGGTGGGTGATGAAGTAACATCAAAACAGAACAATACGGCTGTAACTCAAACCCTGGTCAGTAAGCAACCAAAACGAGTGATCTAGAGAGAGAAAGACCAGGTTGGTGGACAACCAAAAGAGTGATCTAGAGTATGAGCAAGCATGTGGGTGGGTAAAAGAGTGACTTAGAGTCAGGGACATTTTTATGGGGGGGGGGGAGCAAGCATGTGGGGGCCTTGCGAGAGCTTAACGAGATTTGGAACAGCTTCAGTATAGGGGACACGCAAAGTTTGCGACTTTTTTTTCCGGCGATAAGTTGCCATCGTTGCCACGCTCTGGTTTGTTGTTGTTCTGCTGGGTTGTCGTTGTTCCGTGTCCCTAGCGCGTCTTTCAAACGGGTTTCACTGTTATTTTCAAATGGGTTTTCCCTTTTTTCCATTCTATTCCCTCTCTTTTTTTCTTGCAAATGACGTCACCTTATAGCCGCGGCGTTTTGAAAAACCATTGGGATAGTTCTTCATATTTTCTCTTCCTTCTGTATATATAATGTAGTGTGTGTGTCAGATTAATTGGAATTATTTTGGATATCTTTTCCCTCAGGTTGTACCTTTAATATTTTCCAATATTTATTCTTTTCTACATGCAGGATACCCCTGCATCTTCATTATTTTATTTATTTATTTTACCGTTGTTTATTTATGAGAACCCAGATTCCCGAAAAGAGAGTCCGGGTTTTAATTTATAATACATAGAATATATTTATTTATACAACATGCAGGACCGTTGTTTATTTATAAGAACTCGGATTCCCGGAAAGAGAGTCCAGGTTTTCATTTATAATTATTTTTTTATTATAATTATGCTTGTTGGTTTTAGCATTTTTATGCTCGCTCAATTCAGCTGTTATTTATGTTTCCATTTCTCTTGCGTTTCATGATATTTTTCATATTGTTTCCTATGCTGGCGATTTTTTTTTTCGGCGCTCGTAATGTGTGTAACGGCCTCGGCGACTTCTGATGGGGTCGTCGGACATATTTGACGCCGAAAATCGCCAACCTGTCCCCTATACCGAAGCTGTTCCCGAGCTTTGCCCAAAGTGGCAAATTCGAGGAAAGGGTGATCCAGAAAATTGGACTAGAATGAAAGAGCGGCAAAACCACGAATCCGCCTCTGCATTTGAGTGGCCCCGGAGCGGTTTTCAAATCACTCACGTGTCCCCGCACTCTTCGAAAGGTTGATCACCCCTGGTCTAGAAGTACCCTTCAGTGATACTAAGCGTTTCTCAAACCACGTGTTATAAATACGCATTATATGTATATACATATATATATATACATATACAAAAACTCACTCTTTCTTGATGATGGCTACACCACGTTCTGACGGAACCTTGGAATCGCTCTTTTCCTCCATTTTCGGTGGAGGAATTCGAATAAAATCAATCAGACTTCTAATAATTATTATTATTACATCGACGACGAATTGCCAGAAATACGAAAAGTAAATACAAACGTCTGAAGCTTACGAGACGACTTTGACCAAAGCTGTATTTGCAGCTTTGACTTAAAAGAATAAAAAAAAATTCATCATCAACAAAAATCAGTGATAAAAACGATAAAATAAATTGATAATTTTAAACATTATATTGTGATATAAATTGTGAATTGAAAATATATTTCGCTCTTCGTGTGAATAAAATTGATGAAAATACTTTTTTTTCTAATTTTATTTAAAAACTTAAAGGGTCCCTCGAACTTTCATTAGTCACGGCCGTTCCAGTCGCATGTTTATGTAGTGAAGCTTTGATGACTATGCACGCGAAAAACAAAAACAAAAAAATTTCCCTATAATTCGAACTCGTTCATAAACTGGTCGTTTCTTCTCTGTTCACAAATAGGTATGATTGGCTTCTAATTTTTCGTAAACAATTACGAGTTTTGATAATAAGTCATGATAGAGTTTCGTTATAGGAAGGCGCAATAGCCGCCAAGTTATAGTTGAATTTTGTGGACCACAAATTTGCCACCCTGAGTTATATATCCCGCTTAGCTCCCACCCCCATCTTCAAGTCACTCTTTTGGTCACTTACATGCTTGTATACTCTAGGTCGCTCACTCGCCTGGTCCTTTGCTCTCTTCTGATTACTCATGTGCTTGCAAATGCTTTAGGTTGCTCATTGACCTGGTCCAACGCTATCTAGGTCACTCTTTTGGTAATTTCCATGCTTGTACACACTCTAGGTCACTTTTTGCTCATTCTTACAAACTCTCTGGGGTGCTCTTTTGATCTGACATACTCTTTCAAATTCTTTTGGTTATTCACTGATTTGGTCTTTGCTCTTTAAGTCACTCATACACTTGTAAATTCTGTAGGTCACTCCCACACTTGCAAATTTTCTAGGTCGCTCTTCTGATCTCCCATATGCTTGCAAACTCTTTTGGTCACTCACTAACCTATTTTAATACACACCAACTCTGGACATATAATGCCATTTGGCAATTTCCAACCAGTGGAGTTGGTGGGAATGAAGGCACCATTTATCGGTGGTTGTCCCAGACTCGGTAGGTAAAGAACTTGTGTCTGATGTTCTTCCCCAGATTTGAACCCATGGACCTTGATAATAACATTCATGGTGGAAGGCAAGCATGTTACCACTGCACTACTTAGGTGCAACCTCACTTCGTCCTTGCTAACCTCGTTCGTGCTAACCTTGTCCTTGCTCTCTAAGTCACTCACATGCTTGCAAATAAACTCTATGGATCATTCTTGGTCATTCACCAGCATGGCAGCTTAGCTTTGTTAGTCTTTCTTTTGATCACTTACATGATTGCAAACTGTGTAGACTACTTTTTGTCCCAAAACAGAATATGCTGAACACTGTAATGCATGTCGTAGAATAGTCAGTGCTCTTACTGAACAATCTCTGTAAAAAATTTAAGAAAATGACTCTTCCGCATGGAAAATACTATTATGGGAACTTTATCACAGAACATTTTCAGTCAGCACAAAGCTTGTTGCAGACAATCTATGTATATAAAATTGATTTTCTGTTTGTGTGTTCTCTATACAAATTTACAATTTCAGATTGATCATTGTCAGATTTTGCATATATACCAAACGCAACCCGACTTGATAGTAGGCTACTTTAAAAGTTTATCAGAGCAGGGCAAATGCCCAAAAAACTGTCAGCCAAGAATGGTTTTTGAATCACAACAATCACTTTCGGAACGTTTACCATGGTTCCTTACAGGGGTCCAAGAGTTGCGCCTAAACCGTTCCTGCTACATGGTGCGCCAAGGCACCAAATTCCTGCACATTTGCGCCACTTCTTGTTTGTGGTTCGTGGAGGTACCGCTAATGCACTGTAGTGCGTCAAGTACCTGGAATTTAGGGAAAAAAGTTATGAAATTTTTGTTCATGGGACACATTTTTTCCGAGACAAGAAAAAGATATGGAGGGGGAAACATCAATTTTTTTTTCACTTTCCACCATGTACCACAATCATGTTATCTCGTGACTTGGGAAAGTAGTTCTACTACCTTGAAGTGCAAAGTCTTGTACTGTTATTGGTATAACCCGTGGGCTATAAAAGTCCCTGAATAAATATGCAGAATTTTTCGATTTCGGAGCACATTTTTTTTCCTGTGGGTTATATACTGAAAATAAAGGTAATTTCGCCACTACCTACCCGTGTTCAAAGACTGCGTATCTACAGCATAAATTTGTTTTATTTCCCAAAAGATTGCACACACGCCTTTGCGAAGAATCAAAAAGGGGATTGGTTTACTTGTTTAAATTACCGAAATTTTTCGGAGATCGTTGGGGAAAAAACGGGATCTCTAAAAACCCCAGCTAAAATATCCATAATTTTGTCATCTAGATACTATGCAGTTGTGTGGTTATTGTTGATGGTTGCCAATCATGACAATTTCACATTGCAGAAGTCCGTATTTGGCGAACAAGGTCGGCTCGAGGAAAAAACTCTACCTGTGCAGAACCTATTTTTAGCTCTGCTGACCACGTTTTTTTGGTCAACAAAGCTTTCTTCACCCTTTCAACTCGATTTGGCATCCCTCCTAGAGCAGCACCCAAAGCACAGTCCGCCCTGCATTGGTGGGGAAGGGGCATGCTCCTAACAATAGTCAAAAGGAAGGAGTTTGTACTAGGAGCATGCTCATTTAACATAACTTTTGTGAGATACCTATTATATATAAATGTCCTACCTTTCCATAACATGTTGTTGGAGAGAATGAAATTATGTTTGCACCCTTTCTTGTTTTTCACACTCCCTCATGCATTTCTGGGATGGTACATTACCCCTTCACGTATTGCTGGGATGTTGCTTAAGAGTGTATGACCAACAGAACTATCAATTATGTGTGATGAATGGGTTGCACTACAATGCAAAGAATTACAAGAAGTGAAATCAGTTCAGAGAATAGATAGATAGATATTGGGCAGACATATTCAAGCTTTGTAACCTTGAAAGCAGCCCAAAGTTCAAAATGTTGCCAGTTTTAGTGAAGGCTTTTTTATCTTTAGCACAAGGTAATGCAGACAGTGAAAGAGTTCAGTGTTAACAAAAGTATGTTTGAACAGTGAAAAATCTGTCCATCAAATGTTTTAATTCATAGGTTCCTAACCTTTTTTGTCCCATCGCCCCTTCTTCAGAAATTTTTTTTCCCATCGCCCCTGAACACAATCCAACCCATAGAATCCTATATTATACCTGTAGCTTCTACCACCACCCCTGGAACATTCCATCGCCCCCCAGGGGGCATTAAAGCCCACTTTCGGAATCACTGCTTTAATGGAATCGGGCACACAAAATCTTATGTTCAAGGGCATGAAAAATTTGAAAAAAATTATCATTGAGATGCTGAACTTCTCTTCTGAAAGCAACTTGTGATTCGTATAGAAAATATTGTAACAGGCTTCAGACTGAGAAAACAGCAGGAAAAAAAACACAATTTTTAATCTATTAACATATTATTATGTTGAGAAATTGTTAAAGTAAATAAGGTATTTATATTTTTCTCGTTTTTTGCATTTCACTTTTGAATTTAATCATATCCTTAAATTCTGTGAGAAGCTAATTTTTTTTCACGGAAATCCTTATATTCTGCACACACTTTTTTTTATATATATATCAGGATGAATAAGATTTTGATGTTCAAGCAGCAGAAATTCTTGCTCCCTAGGTTTTCAGTATGCATGGTTAGGGCCGTCATTTCAACTTCTCCCGGGGGGGGGGGGGCAATGTATACTCAATGTATGTATATATATATTTGTATATATATATATATATATATATACACCATTTTTTTCACTTTCCTGCTATTTTTTTTTCCATGTGTTTCTGGATGGGGTGAATGTATGATGAATGTAAATGTTTTCATAATTTTTTGAGGATGACACCTTGGGACCCTCTCTTTGTGAGTTTTAATAAAAGTTTAAGATGTATTACATTGATAGCAAATATGATGCATGTAGACACTCCTTTAGAAACTTCTTTTAATGATGCCTTAAAATGACTAGACGAGATGGTGGATTTCATGTTTTCGCTCAACAATCGTTTTGGAATATTATGAGTAATTTTTATTTGTTACATCTGTTGGTCACTCTCAATGCATGAGGAACTAGGCAGCGCTTGTTTGCCTCTATTTTTTGTCCCACTTCTGAGCATATTCTTTCGCCCAAATATTTTTTGCGTAAACTTTTGAATGATGACTAATAAGTGATTTACAACTTATCCTGTTTAAGAAATCCTCATTTAAGACCTTTTTCTCATTGAGTCAGAGATGCTGCTTTGCTCTAATGGGTCTCAGGACCCAGGTGATTGGCCAAATCTTTGTCCTTTTTAAGTGAATGTGGGTCCCTATCAAAAAAATTAATTTAGGGTTCCCCGCCCCCCTTTATTCACTGGTATCCCTGTGAATCAAATAATTTTCTCTAAAAACATGTTGAATTAAAAGGTGCATTAAAAAAAGATTAATTTACCAGCTTTTAAGTAGGTTCTTTTATTTTCATTGTCTACTACTAGAAAACCAAATTTTTATTTGTCCTTTTCCGAAATTCCGGGTATTTGATGTACTATAGTGCATCAGCAGCATCTCTGTTCAGTAGTGTTATTTTAAGAATCCAGATTTGTTTCCCATGTAGAAAATAGTTCCCAAATATGAAGTTTTCACGCTTAATATGTTTTAATTTATGATCTTGACAATGTTGTGTTTGGCTGGATCCACTGACTTGCAATATTTTTAGCTTATATCATTCTGCCTATGTATTTTTCACTATTTCCCATAGACAAAAAATGTTACAAAAAAAATGAATATCTGTAGTTAATTGCAATTATGGCATTCATACAGGAAATGAGCATTGTCCATGATGAGCTACAAGACATTAGGAATCATTGTGAAACTCAGGTGAATGGAAGCAAGCTTGTAACGTGTGTACCTTCCTTAGTACAAGTGTCTATCGTGTAAGTTAATATTTCCATTTAAGACTTGTGCAATGATTTCATCATTATACTATAGTTGTTGATTTAGCAGAAGCTTGGCTTTTTTTCTTTTCTTTTGCTATTCACAAAATTTCAACTATGGGGATTGAAGCTCTACTACAAATTAGTAAACAGTGGATTAAAATGAATTCTACGGGAAAAATAATATTTAACCTGACAAAAGTTGGCAAAATAATTTTTATTCTTGGTTTCAGTGAAAAAAAAAAGGCTTGGTCAAAAAACTGAAGATCTTTATAGAAATAAAATGGTATGGCCAAAACATAACTGGAAAATACATCATTGTCTTGGAAAGCGGGTCATTTGTTCACTATGAATGCTTTCCCCAATAAAATCCTTATTTTCCCCCTTTTATTCATATGATGTGTTTTCTTTAACAGCAAAATATTTTTTCGTGCAACAAACTACAGATTTTTAAAGTCTGGGAATCGCGGCACACCTATGCCATTATATAATTACACTCAAACCTTGTTGCCATACATAACTGGGGAAAGTATTTCTTTTGAAACACATTTTATGTTCAATAATATTTAAAAAAACCTTTTAAGTCCTTAAATGGATCAAACGGGGTTTTTTTTGCATGAAGCAGTATTTTGCATTATGCTGTTTTGCAGTGACAAGGTTCAATTACTCATGAAAAGATTCAAAGCTCTTAATCTATAGATAAATTCAGTTTTATGAATGTACAAAGAACCTACTTATAATTTTGTTGAATATAATCTTTGTCTTTTTTTTTGTGTAGAAAAACTGGATATAAACAGCTAACAGCATGTATACAGTTTCCGGAAGATTACCCTAATTATCAGCTTCTAATCGAGCTGAAAAGCAAGACCTTGAGTGAAAGACTTCTCTTAAAGGTTACACAGCTCTGTGAGAAAGAGTGTAAACAGAACATTGGAAAACCACAAGTAAGATTTTTTTACATTGCAACTGATAATTTCTTAAATTCAGTATAAGATTGAAACAAACTCATCCACCAACGAAGAAATATACAAAGTTTCCAATGGAAAAAGTGGTTTTTTTTGTTCAGTGCTCATGGCTATTAGAACATTCATATTGTTTGAATTATGTAAACGTTCGTTGACAGTCTAATACCTGTTCTATGTGATTGAATACATAAATCAAGACTTTATTATTTAACCTAATATAGTACAGTGAAACCTCACTATAGCGATACTCTATGCAAGTCTTGTTTGGAAATGCCTATAATTTAATATTAAACTGCTGCCTCTTGATTTTTTCATAATCTTTAAATATTTTTTCATGGTCACAGAGTATCGTTATATCAAGATTTGACTGTAATTGGATACCTTAAAGAAAGACACACAAACCTGGTTTTTTGCGGATGCAAAGAAACAAAGAACAATGGCATTTTATAGTAACGTTATAACTGCCACTGTGCATTCATGTGAGCATCATGCCAGACTCTTAATTAATTAATCAAATTAAACATCACGCCATCATGAGAATCCAGGTTTGAACCCTATTGGTGACACAGTGGTGATTGGCTGAAATTGGTTTTCTGCGGTTTTGCAACTTTGAGGTGTGAATACGAGCCGACCTCTGATTTGAAAACTGCAGAAAGCAGGCAGATCTTCAGCATGATACTTACATAACATGAAAACTGAAGCATTTACCATCTTCACTTCAAAATATGGAACACAGATAACACCAGTATGACACGAAAAAAAGCACATCTCTGGGAACAAAAATATGTTAGGGCCGCACATACACAACACATTCCTGCATGCACAGATTCGTAGGAAATTCTGCAGAAGAATGTGTACAAGGTGCATGTACAGTCAAGTAGTAGCACCACTGTGGTGGTCGAGTGGTCAGTGATGGACTCGTGTCACGAGGTCCCGGGTTCGAACCCCACCGTCACCACAAAGGCGGTTGGTTGAAGTTGGTTTTCTGTTGTTCCTAACTTCAAGGCTGAATGTGAGCAGATCTCCCCTTTAAAAAAGTCTCGCCACAGGGAGAAACAGACCTACAAACAGTACAAATGTAATTCAATCAAAACATGTCACTCACTTTATTTCTGAAATATAGAAGACCTGAGTTGTGCTCGGTTTGAAAGAAAGAAAGTGGAATAGTAGCAAAGTTTTAACCCATAATGATGATGGATGTTTTCTTTCACAGATACGCTAAACTAATAAAGTGAAGGGTTATAAAAAAACATATTAGGATTAGCATTGAATTAAAAAAAGTGAGTGGGGCACACATACAAAGATCAAGAATTGCCATGCCACCTAGAAGAGAAAGAGAAATTGTAACCACTTGTGCAGTCATGAATAAAGCTGCTGTGGTGGTGAAGTGGTAATAGTGACTGACTTGCATCACAAGAACCCAGGTTTGACCCTCACAGTCGCCACAGTAGTGGTCAGCTGAAGTTGGTTTGCTGTGGTTCCCAACTTCGAGCCGATCTCCCCGTTAAAAAGTCTTGCCACAGAGAGCAACAGGTCTACAATGGTGCAATTAATCAATCATCATTACACTTCACTCATGGTTAGAAAAATTTACAGCAGATTTCAGCACTATACATAACCAACATTACACATAAACAAAATTCATGTTAGGTCCACAACACGTACACACACATTCTGGCATGTACCTATTGGTTGGAAATTCCATAGAGAAATGTAGACAAGGTGCATGTACGATTAAGTAGTAATGAATAAATGCTGTTCTTTTGTTTCAAATTGAGAATATGATTTACAAGGCTGAAAAACAAAATTTCAACATGCTTCCAATAAAAAATTTTACATGCAAATTCTATTGTTGAGAAAAATTCTGCTTTCTGCTGTAGCATAGGATCCTAGGAGTTCTCTTGAGCTGGGGGGGGGGGGGGGGGGGGAATGAGGGAAAAAATTTCGGAAGAAGGGGACGATGGAACAAAAAGTTTGGGAAACTATGATCTAAAACAAGAATGAAAATATTGTCACGAGAGGGATAAAAGTCTGAAAATCTTTGTCATCTCAATTTTAATGGATGAGTTCAACGATGTTTTATGCTATGCAGGGAAAACAAGTTCTGTTAGTGAAACAACAATTGTGATAAAACCAAAAAAAAATTTAAGCCTACAATAATGATTTTTTGAATAAACAATAAAATCTGGTATTTGTGTTAGTTTTTGCCATTTTGGTCTTGTCTTTATGCAAAAATCCCATTTCGCAAAAGCTCTCTGTCTCGAAACTTTTTTGCTTTCATCAACTTCAAGATAGAGAGGAGTTCTTACTTCATATCCTTATTTTTATTTCAAGTTTTTGGTTTGATATGAGTCTTTACATCTTATTTCCTGCCTAAACTTTTTTCAGATTTTGAAAGTTCTGAAGTTTTTGAGCCAATTTCTCGAAGAGAACCCTTTATGTGTATGTAGTGAAGAAATTTCCTCCATCAAGCAAATTCTCGATTCGGGTGATGAGTTGAAATTAAAACAGAAAATATCTTCTATTTCACTGTCAATCTCCAAGAGTGAATATTTTCTCAAGTTTCTCGTTTTTGTACCTAACATTTATCCTGAAGAACAAATAAGGTAAGCAAAGATTTGGAAATTGATTGGATTTCTTTTTCAATGGCTATTAATAATGCACATAGGTTTTAGTTTTGGAAGCATAAACAGTTACCAGATGAGGTGGGACTGACAAAAATTAGTTTTTCATTCGAATTATGTATTCAAATAGCAAGAAATTGATGGGGCTTTAATGATAAATTATAACCACTTTGTGTATTAGCCGTCATTCGATCAGAGTACACGAGAGTCTGCACCACTCCAGGCTTTGCTTACCAATTGGTGAAGTATCCAGACTTCAGACACAGGATACATTGGCAAATATTAATTGTTAATGTGTTAAGAATGCATATCTGTTGAGTCAAACTTACACTTTTGCAATGTTTCCTTTACTTATGGATAGTCAAGGCCTGGCTACCTAAATCAAAGTTACCCTGCCCCTCTTTTTTGCATAGCGTATACTGTATAGTATATGTGTATATGTAAATTAATAATACTTTATATATTTCAATTTTAGAATAGACATGAAAGCTTGTAACTTTCCAATCAATTTCCAGAGATGGTTTATGGGGCAATCAACAGAAATTGCTCGACAGTGTGTCCAGAAGCCATTGAAACCAAAACCAAAGTATGCAAGTAGTTTTGATAAAATAAATACAACAGAATATGTATGTTTTCATTGAATTAGTTTGGAATGAAAAAATTATGATACTCTCAGATAAAAACTAGTAAGTAAGTTTATTTCAGCAGATTTGGAACCTTCTCAGTGGAATTTACGAGATATTTCACCTCTCGTAAATTCCACTTGAGAAGTATTCAAGGTTATATACTCGAGGTTATTCTCGTAATTCCACATTAAAAGCGTTTAAAGCTAAAAAAGCATTAAAAGCTTTTAATTTCTGTGATGACAAGCCCAAAGATTTAGTACAGCACACTTCCCAATTAAAACATGTTCCCCCCACCAACCTGCGAGATTAACTAGTAGGGGACAGAGCCATTTTTTGTTCACGTTGTGATGATAGGAAAAGAGGGAAAGCATTTGAAACTGAACTTCTGGGTTTATTGTTCTCTCAGTTAAGGAAGCACCTTCTCAAAATAGAAAGAAAGCCTTTGTGCTGCTTCCGATGTAAATCAATGAAATGATCAAGTAAACATTGTGTGATGTGTATTTAAGAGTCCTCTCACCAATATCAAGAAGATATCTCTTTCTAAGCTTTGTGTTGTATCATTGCGTTTATGAAATATCTTATGTACTTAAAAGCATTTTCATTTGGTAAATGACCAGGGTTGTAGCAATTATATGAAAAAGCTCTGGCATTTTAAAGAAAGTTAAGTGGTTTCTCAATGACATTCATAATGCTGACCTGTGAGATTAATTATATCAGGGGTTGGTGGGGGAGAGGTAACATGTTTTGGTATATTCATTGTTAATTTTATCTTTGGAAATAACCGTATCTTTTTTTTCATATTTCAGAGACTTGCCCTTTCAGCCAAAGCCATCGTTGAAACCTACTGTAAAGTTCCTTATTGATGAAGTCAAACGTTACCCAACTGAAACATGCCAGCTATGCAAAGAAAAATGTTTTCCCGATGATCCAAAGGTATAAATATGTGGTTTTATATAGTTCAATCATAAAAACATGTAATAAGTATTTTTTTACAGATTTGTGGCATCACAAATGTCTTGATTTTGAAAATATATAGTAATAAAAAAAAACACAAAGTCATATTACCAAGAAATTCTCTATTTTCCATCCCCTGCTCAGGTTGTGCACCTCTGATCTATAACACATGGGAAAAAATTAGTCATCTGTTAGGAAACTAAAATAACAAATGTAGTGAAACCTCTGAAAAACAGCCACATTTCTTTGGAACACACACACAGAATGCATCCCATCGGATTAACATTAAGGTTGACCTTCGAACAAAGATTTCCAAATCGCAGCCACTTTTGGCCATGGAAATAAAAGATAAATTATGTTATGAGAAAAGTGGTCCTCAATATTTTCCATGAAGGAAGTTTTCTTTCTTGAACCCTTCAAACATAAAAATAGGTATAGGTTCTTCTCTATATCTCATAAGAGCGGCCCGAGACAAAATTTTCACCTGTGTAAGAATATCATTTCAGTGCCCCACAAGCCACATCATTAAAAATTACCAGCTTCAATAAAAAATTAGTTTTCTCTACAAATTATTCCATATAACACACACATTCACTGTTTGAATTTCATGGACGAAACATTTTTTTCTGCAGTTATTTCCCCCTCCCCTTTATCACTGATTTAGTGCCCTTCATATAGTTGTGTCCTATGTGGTCGAACAGGTTAAACAACCCTAAATATAAATTAACTTGAGCCACCCCTGCTACATCAGTGGTTTCCAAAATGTGGTCCGTAGCCCCTGGTTTCACAAGTAGTTGCTAATGGATTCACAGATATTCAGACTAGAGAACAATATTGTTATATATAGGCGATTATCGTTATAGAGGGTATTGTTATATAAGATTTTAACTGAGATATTAGGATCAGTTTTTGAGAACCAGTGGTAGTCATAAGTCAGAAAATCCCATGTTTAATTTTTCTTCCTGTGGTCACATATATAGCATACATATTTTCCTGTAGTAGGTGAATCGTAGATTGTTATTTATGAGGGGTTCTGATTGTTTAAAATATTTTGTTTTTACCAAATCCTTTGTGTGAATTCCAATGAACAATGTATTGCATGAAAAAAAAAAGTAATCTGTGCCCGTTTTTTTAGGAGTGCATCACCAGTGGATCTGATCCAAAGCATATTGAAAGAATATATTGTGGTCACATATTTCATACTGGTTGCTTAGATAAATATCTAAAGACACCCCCCTTTGCAGGTAATATTGCTATTTGTAAAGTTCTAAATTCATAAAGCAATGCGTAATAAAAAATCGAAGTCATACCTTGGCTAATGAAGGTAATTCATTCTGGAACAGTGTTCATTAGTCGAAATGTGATTTCCATGAAAAATATTTTACTTCATTCCAGGTACTGCCCAAAATTTAAAGATAAGTTTTTAAAATTGCCAACTAGCACTGTAAAAAAGACAGAAACTGACTGAAGTCTAAAATGAACAGCTTTTAAATTGGATAAATGGAAATTTATAGGAAGATGAGATACTGAATTTCTTTTTATTTTAATTTATGTACACAACCAATTAGTTGATGTTGACACACCCCTGTCAAGTTTGCAGGTGTCCCTATCCATTTGTGATTCGATCAGCTCATTTCTGTGTCTGATACAATGCAAATAGAAAAGATAAGCTCCTAAAATGTCCAGACAGTTCAGTTTGATGCTGAGTCTTGCATTGAAGGAACGTGTGCTCTGAAAACATAGGCTCCTTTTTTTTCTGATGCATTTTCTATTAACTGAATCTTTCATTTCACATGAAATGGTTCAAAAAAGGAAGTATGAGTACATCTGGAAAAAGATTCCAACGTGGACATGAGATAATTGGGCTCAAGTGACAGTAATTCTGATAATCATTGAGATGTTAAAAAATTCAGCTGTGTTTTATGTTAATGCATATAATCATCAATGAAAATGTTTGTTAGCTGAGGCAGAAAAATCACTAAAAAATCTTTGTTAGTCAAAAAATTTGTAAGCCAAGGTATCACTGTACAACTCTACAATGGCTTGGAATTTCAATTTCAAAAAAAAAAAAAAAAATAACAACATAATCATCATTTTCCAATGGATTGATCCTCATTATACTTTCATGCAGGTTTTACCTGAAACCAGGCATAGAAACTTAAATTGACTACAAGATGACAGTTAATTTGTGACTCACAGTTGATGTTCAGGGGATTCATTAAAGTTTAAAATTTTTGGTTACAATTCTAAGCAAAGGGAAGATTGAGAAAACTACAACAGTTGATCACAATTGACATGTTGAAAGTTTCATGTTTTTTATAAACTGATATTCACATCAGGTCTATAGCTGTGGGCCATAGTATACAGCTCAGTGAACCATTAACAGTTGAGTGTTGTTCTCAGCCAGTGTTTCCCAAAGTGGGTAATATCGCTTCTTGGGGGGGGGGCAATAGAAGCTATATATGGGTATAACATAGGATCCTATGAGTTGACTTGAGTTAGGAAGTGATAATAAGAGAAAAAAATTCTGCAGAAGGAGGCGTTGGAACAAAAAGCTTGGGAACTGTGTTCTAAACTGTTCCTCAAGAATTCCTGCTGCACCTTGAATTTAATTTTTAAAATCCAAAATGACCAAAGACAATGTTGTTACAATATATACTGGCAGAAAATAAAATCCCAACACCAAGAAGAAATTAGTTTAGAGGAATGAAATTTAGGCAACGTCTGTCTAGGTAACATATGTATTTGATTAAAGTTTCAAGGTCACAGGTTAAAGTAAGCGCGAGAAATTCATTTCAAATGTGAAATGGTGGTACATTAATAACCACTGTAGTCGCCACGATTGTGAATGCAATCATGCAACCATTGTATCATACAGGTGCCGTATGTCTTTTTGTGGGATGGAGTTCCACGTCTGTTGTACTTGGTCAGTTAAATCAGCAATGGTTAATGTGGTTGTGGATGATGCTGGATTTGTCTTCCAATAATGTCCCATAATTGCACAATGGAAGAAAGATCTGGTGATCTTGCAGGCCAGGGTAACATGTCGATACTCTGTAGAGTATATTGGGTGGCAGCAGTTGTATGAGGACGAGCATTATCCTGTTGGAAAACACCCCCTTGAATACTGCTCATGAATGGCAGCACAACCGGTTCAATCAATAGTCTGACGTACAAATTTTCTGTCAAGATGCTAGGAATAACGACGAGAGTGCTCCTGCTGTCATAGGAAATCACTCCCCAGATCATAACTCCTTGTTTAGGTCCAGTGTGTCTACGCTGCAGACAGCTTGGTCTCCTTCTTACCAACGTACGGCCATCACTGGCGCCAAGACGGAAACGGCTCTCATCTGAGAACACAGCATATCTCCACTCCACCCTCCAATGAGCTCTAATTTGACACCACTGACGTCGCAGATGGCAGAGATTTGGAGTTAGTGGAATACGCTACAGGCCATCTGGCTCGGAGCTGTCCCTCAAATAACCGATTTGTTACAGTTTGCTGTGTCACTCTGGGGACAACAGAAGCTTTAATTTCTGCTGCAGATACAGTACGATACCCCACAGCCATGCAGCAAATAGGGCGGTCTTCTCTCTGAGTAGTGCCCCCATGTGCGACTGGACTATGGTCTTCTTCAGACAGTGCCTTCTCGTGGCTACAGCTGCTAACAATTATGCCTGCCAAGTTTTTCCACAATATCGCAGAAAGAAAATCCACCTTCTCATAGTCCTATTACACGGCCTTGTTCAAACTAAGTAAGCTGATGATACTGCCTTCTTCGTCTCCTTAAAGCCATTCTTGACTCAAACTTATCTCATAACTCCAATCCGGATGATAAATAACACTGGCGAAGTTTACATCTTATATTTAAACCAAACGTGAGTTGCATGATCATAGTGGCGCTACTATCGCTACTCTTATTCGTCTAGTACAAAATTTGAATAGGCGCCATCTTTCAGGTGTGCAAATATGCCTCCCAAGTTTCGTTTATCTAGCACAACTCCTTGGTGTTGAGATTTTATTTTCCGCCAGTGTATGTGATATAATGATTAACATTTTACAAAATATCTACTAAGCATAGACTTTTGTTTCTTTTTAATTGTAATATCCGAAATAATTCATTTAATGAAAGATACCTAGGAAACAGAATCTTTAAATTTGTTTTCCTATCGATTTTCAGGAGGAAAGAAATGCCCACAGTGTAAACAAGTTATTTATCATGAAAAGTGGAAAGCACCTCCAAAACTTGCAGAAGATAGATGGGCACACCATGAAGCAAAAAAAAGAGAGCTTGGTGAAGTTGTTGAATTCTTCGAGTGAATGTTACTTTCAAGTGATAAATTGCATAAGCATTGACTCAATACGTAAAACATTTTATCAGAGCATCATGGAAGGAGGGAAAAAAAGGGTTTCACTGAAGTGAAGCAAAGAGGAGTTATAAATTCCCAAAAAGGAATGAAATAAAGTGAAAATGTGACTGGATAAGCTTTATTAACCAAAAATAATAGCCCATTTTCCAACCCAGTGATAGACAAAGTTTTTTTGACAATTTTCATCTACATAGTATGGATTTGTGTTTTAGGTTATCAGGTATTAACATTATGACAAATACATAATTAAAAACTGATTGAATCATACTTTTTGCATTCTTAAGGTTTTTATTTCTATTAGAGTGAAGAGAAACAGACAAAGTGTCTGAGACTTGGTAATATTTTGAATCAAAAATATCACATTAGCTTATGATTAAAAAATATTTTTCATAAACTAGCAAAACCTTAATCAAAAGGAGACAGGATGTCTTTAGACTTTTTTTGTTGCTAAAAGGCATTTTGTATGTGTAGCATTGAAGCACGCACACATGCACATATTGATGTCTTTTGATAAAAAGGTGACATCATTTTTAACATCTTTATTGACAGTATTAAAATACTGTAGTCACAATTTTCTTTTCTGGTGGAAAAATATATCGATTAGCATATTTATTATTAGATTATATCGCATATGATCGATTTTTAATTTTCTATTTCTTTCGTGCTGTCTAGTTTGCACTGAAGTTTTAATTTTTCTATGCTGAAAAACAAACTGCAATAAAAAATAAATAAGTATCATTATATTTCTGAATTAAAAAGTCTGAAATAGTTATTTGAAACACCAATTTTTAAGTTTCAAAATATAATTAATGTTGATTCAAGTTTTATGAACACAATGTTTATTATAGTATCAAGACATTTTGTAAATATATTTAGTGTAGCTGCTGGTTTTAATAAACATTTGAATTTTGACTTGTTGCTGTAACATTATAGTTTTTCTTTTACAGGTTATATGCTGTAATAAGTATAACAGTATATTCATGCAGATTTTTTATAGCATGACAAATACACATCTGCATAAAATATATTCGTGGTGACTTTTGTGTTTTAAAAACTATTAATATGGTATCTGACTTTTTTAATACTTTGGTTCTCAACCTGGATCCATATGGCTTCCTTGTGGTCCTGGAATATTCTGAGGGGGGTTCCATGGGTAAAAATCAAGGAAGCTATGAAGAAATAAAGCTTTCAACTAAATTTTGTCAAAAAATTTATTACCTTAAATGTAATTTACTAATTAGTGTTAAAATTATTGCTGAAATGTGGAAATAAAGGGTGCTACAACAAACGCAGTTAACAAAAATGTACAGTATTTCATGGAAAAAATATACGAATGATCTTATTTCATTGAGGAAAATACGGAATATCAACAATTGTCATCAAAAATCTCATAAAACATGGAACATTGCCAATTGTCATAAAAAAACATTGCCAAAAGTAAACACGATCACAGATTGTAATTACAATTACTGAAAAATTGCAGAAAAAAATATTAATCCTGACAAATATGCGAAATGAATATTTATATTTTTTGTCATAATTTATATTATGAGAATGCTGTGTGTGTGTATTATGACTTTAGTAATTATTACAAATTCAAATAAGTATCGTTAAAAAAATGTGATAAATGTATAAAAAAATTTGGAACAAGAATTACAGAGGTATGTCATCTAATATGGGACACGAGTGGTCTGTCAAATTGTTTCAAGCATTTTATTTGGTCCTTGTTTTTAGAAAGGGTGGGAAACCACTGGTTAAGCCCTTTTATTCTATCTACAGACTTCTTTAGAAAAAGTTATTTTTATTCATCAGTTAGAGTTGTTTTTTTTTTAATTAATTTTATTTTAAACTGTCTTTCTAAGTAAAACAAAAGCTTTTATTCCAAAGTCTGCGAAATCATCACCTTTTCCTATCAATCATTATGCCACACTATGTTAACTTTATGCATGAGAAGCATTTAGTTTTGATTTTGTTAGTAATGATTTTTATAGTACACAATTAACATAGTATCTAGGGGTCTATCCAGCCATAATTTGGATCCGTTTTCCAGACCATTATAAAATTCAAATTAGCAAAACCGTAAATTGGGCATTTCATTTATTACTAAATTAATTAGATTGTTCTGCTTTCCTAAAATAACTTATTTTTCAAAAAAATTAATGGACATTTTCCTAAAAATGAAAATAAGAGAAATTTTCACAAAAACAGGACCATACAAAAAAGTCTGGATCTGATATTTTTATTGATTTTGGAGAAAAAAAAATAAAATGAACAAGTAGACCCCTCAGATACATTATTTACATTGTTAGGGGTTGTACAATTATTAAAATAAAAAAGTTAACTTTTTATATGCACACCTTGACCTCAAAAACCCAATTAGAAAATTGTTGCTCTTTCCTGAAGCCAACAAATTGTGAGTGATATTGGTTGAGACATTAGAATTCAAAAATTCAAGTATCTTGGAAAATGAAGGAAAGAACGGCATAAACTAATGGACAGCGCTTCATTTCCTCATTTATGTTGCTCTTTTGCAACTTTTCTCTGATTTTTTAATTTAAATATCTCAACAAATGTTGCACTTAAAAACTTGGAACTTTTTTTTGTTTGCCTTAGGTGAGACGGCAGCAACTAACTTTCTAATTGAGATTTTTTAGGACAGGGTGTCCATATGAAAAGTTTTTTTTAAAATAACTATACAACCCCTTGCAATACAAATGACATCTGATGTCTACATGTTATTTTGATGATTTTTTTTAAAAGTGTAAGTATACCTCTAGGATCAACAGTTTGCCAGTAATTTGCGGCAAGGGAAGATAGCTATGCCTCCTGTATACTTTCAATACCCAAGTTTATTACGTACAAAAAACAGCAGCATCTTTCATAAATAAGACTCAGTTTTTATTTATCATATTATTTTATTGCATCAAATATTTTTTTAAAGTCACTCTGTATAAATCACAAGAAATATCACAATCATGAGAATTTTCTACACTTGGCAAAAAATGTTTTAATTCTTATAATAGTTATTATTTTTGCTACAAAAGGCCTATAATAATTTGAAAGACAAATATTTATTGATTGAAGAAATGTATCTATACCTATAAAATGGAATTCATTTACTCTTACTAGTTTTTTTTATCTCTACAATTTGATTTGTAAAGATTACGATATAATATAATTTTATAAAGAAAAACAGTTTCCTATAAACAAATAAATAATATCACAAATGACAAAATTGTGAATATGAACGTATGAGAAATTTCATACAATAACTTTGGTAAAAATACAGACATAATAAATAGATGATATCTTTGAATGTAAACTAAACACATATAGATTGACAAGACAAACATTCTAAACAATACCAAACACAAACAACAATTCATTACTTGTCTTATAAAAGTTGTCTTTGCTTCCTCATTAAACAAATTAACATGATAAACCATATATAGTCTGTAGAAACCAAACATAAGCCAAACTACCACACAGCTGTATGTATGACACAAGATTAGAAATCCGGTGATCCAGGGCTGATAATCTGTAAGTCCTGTGTAACCGGCAAAAACATTGATGGTAGATAGAGCATTAGAGTTACCCATGTAAAAGTGAGAGCACAGAGCCATGATTACGTACATGAACATGTTGAACATTGGTGAAGAAAACTTCCGCCACGTAATTCTGTTCACAATGTGTTCTAGCACTAATATGCTGGCTAATATGGGCATGTTTTCTACTTCGATTAAAGTGATGACAAATAAAACCCAACATCCAATTATGTGCAAGATAAAATTAGAAGTATTGCTGGCATAAGACTTGAAATACTTGTGGGGGAAATAGACAAAACGTTTCACAAACGCTATGAGTATAACAATCACAACATGGCAAAACACAATACGTGCCCCTAATACTGTTTCATTATTGATAGAAAAATGTTCAGTCATGTTTTTGAGCAAATCTTTGTGGCATTTCATTACATAAGCCCATATCAAAGCAGAGAGTAAGACTAGACTAGATACAAAATTTGAGTCTTTACTAATACATGAAGTCACAGTTACTAAATCTTTGATCAAGAAAATAAAGATGGTTATTTCTGACAGAATAACAAGAAAATGATGAAAGATTGTGCTCTGTCTCTGTAGAAGCCAGTCACGAATATCGGGAAGATGTGACCACTTATCACCTGTTTGATTCCATGATCTAAGAATCCTACACAAAAACATAAGCAGGATAACTGCAATAACTGCATGAGGAGTATCGGTTGGCGCGATTCCTCGCTGCTTGTGTAGTTGGAGAAATCTGCGTCTATCAGCCAATCCACTTTCGGGTGAACTTCTTTTGAAAGCCCATGGATTTTTCTTGATCCAAGAGAAAAACGTAGAAAATAAGATATTTTTCAAGAGTACAAACATCATTGAGGTACATATAAAATACCATACTTGATGCTCTTCTTCTATGAAGCTTGAACTCAACAAGCTCAAAACTGAATTAAACAGGAGGAAAAATAAGATTTTATGTTCTGATACGTTGGAGACATTCAAGCTTTTCAAAAAATATCTGCCACCATATGAAAAAGTAATAACAAAGGCTAAAATGAAAGCACCAGTACTTGTTACCCAAACTGGGAAAATATAATAGCCCACGAAAGATAACAGAAAAGGTGTAATATTAATTAAAAAAATTTTAACACCCACAGGATTCACATTAACACATAAAACAAGGTTATAATACACACTGCATAGTGATAATAATGAAATCCAGGTGAAAGCAATGCCTGTGATCATTGCATCAGTGCTATAGCCAATGCTGTTTATGATCAATGTCTCTTTGATCTCGTGAAGCTTTCTCGTGTATGAGTTCAAAAGGTACAAATAATCCATGTCCTTGATGTTCGTGCTATTGCTCAGGTATGATTTCAAAAAATTATGGTGCCTCGAAATAATCTCTTGGACTGAATCCTGCATATAATACATTACAGAATGATCGTTGCGTGAATTTCTCAAAATATTAGTTAAATGATGTAGGTTATAGAAAGCCGAATACAGAACTTCTCTACCAGAGAATCCTGAGAAATGTAAAGCTTCTGGAATAATAGAGCCCATGCTGTTTGCTGGTATAGGAAGTCCTAACAACACTGATATTGTTGTTGCAACATCCAATTGGGATACAGATTTAGACACATTGTTCACAAGACTTCCATATTCTTTCTTGTTGATGAATACCAGTGGTGTCCACAGCTCAGAGTCTGAATTACCTCCATGATTTCCACTTGACGTCATTCCATGATCTCCGCATACTATTATCAAACTGTCTTTATCTAGAATATTCTCATTGATATAGCGTATAACTCCATCCATTTCACGCAGCTTGACAGGCATCACAGAAGATGATGGGCCCATGGAGTGACCTATGTGATCAACACCCAGGTAATGCAGTACCATTATATCCCAATCTTGTTTTCCCACTTCCATTTCCAAGTGTTTTGTAACATTGTTGTCTACTTGTTCGTAATCAAATACATAGAACGAATTAACGCCTTCGAACCTGTGAAACACTTGAGGAAAAAGTTTCACCCACGTATTATCGCCATAAAATACAATGCTGAGTTTTGATCTAGCGGCCTGGGATACCCAGTTGTCTTCTACCATTTGTTCAGCATTGAAATTGGTTAGGACATCAGAAAAACCTGCCAGTGTACCACTGATTAGAGATTTTATCCTTGGAAGTGTCACTGTAGGAGAATATGCTTTCATACTGAAAGCCAAGGCATTCCCACTCTTGATAAGTCCCTGTAGATAGGGGAAAGGACTATTGGGGAAATGCATTGGGTGATTCGGAGTTGGTTGAACGAAATCAGCTCTCAGACCATCTATTAAAACAAATACAACCTTATCATAATGACGCTTATAAACAGTTTGTTTATCTGAATCCCCAGCGAATGGCTCTGGAGGCAAATCGGAGAAAGAGGAGTTTTTTCTTTGGTGAGCATTGACTGGAACGAGACCGATAGTAAACTTGTAGGATCCATAAAAAAAACATATGGTAAAGAAAGACCACATGAAAAGGTATTTCAAATGATTCACATCTTGAGCTGACATTTTTTTAATTCACGCTATAGCATATATGTATCATCAAATAGTTTATCGCATAAAATAATCATTGCCCGATTAATTTACTCGTTTACATATAGGTTCTCTCTTCTTCTTCTTCTTCTTCTTCAATTATACAGGGCTTTATGCCTTCGGGCCATCCCCTGTTAGAGAAAGAAACTTCCACAAGAGCAATAGAATATGTTATAAAAATGTACTAACGAAAGAGCTTTCAACAATCACAGAACACATAGAAATTTCAGCAATTTCCATTCTTCCTTCTTCTTCAGAAGGGTATGAAAAAAAGAAAAAAAAAAAAACACAAACCAGACGAAACAAACGCAGATGGAGATGTTATATGAGATGGAGAAGAAGTCTTCAGGCTTAGGGGACGATGCTAAGCCGCTTTAAAATGATATGATGACATGGAGTCCCTGGATGAGTGTGTGGTAACAAAAAATGAAACCAAACAACCAAGGTAGAAAACGACAAAAAACCAAACGAGAGAAAGAAAGAGGGGGAGAGAAAAAAAAAAGAAATAAAAACTCAAGAAAAACGTTGACTAAGGGTAACAAACCTCTCAAAGCAACAGATAATGTTCTCAGGTCTGCCTGAACAGAACTCGGACCAACACCTAACTGGTGGAGAAAGAGAATTAAAAGTTGAGAACCGAACCTGGGAGAACCTAATACAAGAAAACAAAAAGTGAGAGGAAGTTTCAGGAATCTTGCATTGTAGACAGAGAGGGTTAGCCATTTTCTTAATACGATGTAGGTATTCGTTCAAGGGAGCTCTATTGCAAATAAGTTTGTAAAATAAACATTCCAACCTTCTATTCGAAAACAAAGGGGAGAAGTTCTGGCAGCAGTTATAGAAGGAGCTAAACTCAGGAATAGATAAGAAAAGAGCATTGCGAATATTTTCCTTGAAGTGGCGATAGTAAAGAGAACGAATGTCCTCTACATAAAGGCTAGAAGGTAGAAGATCAACAGTAGTAGAAGCTACAGTACGAACATGATTGTCAATAGTTTCATTAATGGCAATGCCCGAATGACTTGGGACCCAGATTAGTGATATGCTGTTAACCAAAGAACTAGTATGAACCAGTTGAGCATACAGTAGGTGAGTCACCGTAGATGAATGAATAGAGAAATTGTCGAGAGCCATGATGACTGATTTGGAATCCGTAAATATGAATATTGAAGAATTAGACGATTGAATGAAGGATCTAAGACCTAAAGTAATAGCAAGGGCCTCCGCAGTGAAAACTGAGGAGTCTTTATTAATGAACCAAGACTTGATAACTTTTGTAACCAAACAGAAAGCTCCACATACCACTTGAGATGATTTAGACGCATCCGTAGCAATTACATGAGCATTCAGCGGCAGAGACTCAATGTACTCTTGGAATATTGTTTGATAAGGGATGGTAGACTTAGTTTTTTGAAAGTTAAGACCCTCCGATATGAAATAGATATTTGAGGGTATCCACGGCCAAAAAGAATAAATTGGACGCAGCATGGACCTGTGGGAAAAACCAATGGTATTATTGAACTGTGATATTTTCCTAGCCAAAGATGGCGAGAGGCGACAAAAACCCGAATCTATATGGTTAGAGTGACCCTGCGTGGGAGAGGCTGTGGCAGAAATACAAGATAACCCAATCCTGAAGAGAATGGAATCCTGAAAGGAGGGTAGGGCGAGAATGGTTCTGAGTTTATCTATGCGAGTTGACGTAGGGAGGCCTAAGATAGATCTCATCGAGGAGTTATAGATTGTGTTTATCTTGGTGAGAGAAGATTTGGCTGCATTAAACCAGGCCACAGCTCCGTAACCAATGGTACCTCCAATGATGCTCATTAGCACAGGTTTGAGGAACTTGCAAGGAATATTTCTTGATGAGTGAGAGATGGAGCGACAAATGTTTAAATATAGAGTGCCCTTAGAACGCAGAGATGATAATTGTTTTTTCCAGGTGAGAGTACAATCCAGATGAACACCCAGAACTTTCAAGTACGGATCAAACGGAATGGATTCGCCATTAATGTTGAAAGAAGGAAAGTATGGAGGTCGTCTCCGTGAAAAAATAGAAAAACGAGATTTGGATAGAGAGATGCACAATCCACTATTTTCAGCCCATCTGAGAATGTTAGGCAAGGTGTTCATCAATCTGAACTCAGCATACTTCCCATCTAACGCATTCATCTGAAGGAAAATATCATCAGCATACATAAAAAACTTAATGTCAGAATTAATATATGAGGTTATATCTAATGTGAACAGAGTGAAAAGTACTGGGGAGAGGGTAGAACCCTGTAAAAGACCGCAGTTGGGAGCAAAGGCACCAGATATGGAACCCCTCCAATGAATGACATGTTTACGGTTCGAGAGATAATTAAAGAGCCAAGTTAAAAATTTACCATGAAAGCCCAAGCGGGCTAATTTGGCAATGAGCAAATCATGCCTCACAGAGTCATAAGCAGCTCTCAAATCTAGAGCAATAATGTAGCTAGTATAGCCCCTTTGGAGGGCATATGAAATAGAGGACACCATATCTTTCATGCAAATCTCAGCACCAGTTTTTGGTCGAAAACCATAAAAATTTTTTGGAAAGAGCTCAAATCGTAATGCAATCCAGGTGATCCTAAAAAGAATGATTCTCTCAAAGATTTTGCTAATAGTGTTTATAAGGGTCAGAGGACGAAAGTTCTTCGGATCAGTAGTTGGTTTTCCTGACTTTGGAATAAAAATAATACGTCCTTCTTTAAAAGACGGCGGCACCAGCGATGAAGACCAAAGGGTATTAAAAGCATTCAGAAATTCAATCCCCTTATTTGGAAGGAGTTTGTACACCTTCAAAGGAACACCATCTGGACCAGGGGTAGTTGAACGACCAGAACAAATGGCTCTACGAATTTCCGTGGGAGTGAACGGTGCATCCATCTGAGCCTGGAACTCACGAGGAGGACCATAAAAAGTAACGGTTTGAGATCGGCCAGGTGAAGAGAAGTGGTAAAATTTTAAAAGTTGGATCTGTACGAGAGGCTCGACATAACTATTATTAGCAATCTTGAAAATATGCCGGGAATCATCCCAAGTTTTCGCCACGATATAACGGTGTCTACGCAAGACAGAAAAGAGAACTGAGGGCTGAGTAAAAGGATGAAGTTCTTGAGCCAGAGTCTTCAATCGTAGAATGCGAAGGTGGCGACGAAAAACCGAAGCTAATTTTTTATATTTAATCCAGTTGGCCTGAGAGGGCACACGGCGAAATAAGCGGAAAGCCCGTTTTTTTTCGATAAGAGCAATACGCCCTTCTTTATCCAACTTAAGCCAAGGTTGTTTCTTCCGGTACACAGAGTACCTAGCTGAGTTAACAATGGAAACAACATGATTGTAGATACTGTCGAAATCGTTAGTAGCGGGGATGACAGAGAGACCTGCCATTACTGCTGACCATTTAATGTAACGGAATTCCTGAGATATGAATTGTTTATTCAAAGAGACGGAAATTTTAATTGGCAAATGATCACTATTGAATAAGGATTCACAGGGAGTCCAGATAATATATCTATAAAGACCTGGACTACAGAAACATAAGTCGATATAAGATTGTGAGTCCTTGCTATAAAAGGTGGGGCAAAATGGAGGAACTAGACAAAGGTTATGATTAAGATACCAATTAAATAACATAGTACCTGCAGGAGATACAATATGTCCTCCCCAGTTTGGATGATGACTGTTGGAATCTCCGATTATGATGAAATTCCCAGAGATGTATGAGAAAATATTGTCAATAGCAGCGATATTGAAAACACCTGGAGGACGATAAAAATTTACAACATACATAGAAAAATTATTTAGAAAAACTTGAACAATCATAATTTCAAAAAAGGGGTCCGAAATTTTCCATATCAAAGATGAGGAAAGAGATGAATTTACCGCGGTCACTAAACCACCACCTGGGAGAAGTCGATCATTTCTAAAAATCTGAAAACCAGCAAGAAAAAAATGGTCCTTCGGTTCCAGAAAAGTCTCCTGTAAACATAACATATCATAGTTTAAACAAAAATTTCTGATAAAGGTTGACTTGGACTTGATGCCTCGGACATTCCATTGAAGAATTCTAAAATTCATATTATTCATAGTATTTTTTTTTTTTTGGAAAGGATTAACTAGAAAAATATATTGAACTGAAGAGAGGGAAAAAGCATCAAATTCACAGAAAAAAAAAAACAAAAAAAACAACACTTATTTTTGGGAGAGAAAAAGGAAATATCAAGCGAGAAAAACACAATAGGAAAGGGAGGGGAAAAAAAATCAAACGAAGCTCGATTTGATCACAAAAATAAGAATACTGAACTCTTGTCAGCTCTAAATGAGGTAAAGAAAAACCATTATCAAACTCGATAACAGAGAGAAAGGAAAAAAGATCAAACGAGGAACAAACTTTAAACGAGAGGGGAAAAAAAGGGGGGGGAGACAAAAACGAAATTAAGTGAAAAACTAGGTTCCAACATTTGAGGCCGAGTCATTTTTCAGTCTCTTAGCTAATCGTCTTTGTTTAACCCTTTCCGCAGGAGAAGTATAGAATTTATTCGATTCAGGATCTTGAGAAAAGTCACTATCATCATTATGCTCAGGGGGCAAAGGTTGATTGAAGATAGCAGTCGAAGGACCAGAAGTGTCCATATTTACATTCGAATTAAGTGGCGGTATTATATTCACCTTATGTACAGCTAGGTTAACCGAATTGACTATTTCGGGAATAAGCGCTCTAATAGAGTCATTCAGCGATTCCTGAAGACTTATTTTCAGATCTTTAAGTACAATTTCTTTGATGGCAGATACTTCCGCTTGGACCAGGGAACTGATCTCAGCCTTGAGAGCACTGAAGTCAGATGACATGGAAATGCTGGTCCGAGCAGCATATGAAGAGGAATTCATTTTACATCTTTCTCGAGCGATGTTTATTGGAACATGATGTTCGGCTTTATAGTGATATGCTTTTGACTCCAAGACATAAGCAGGGCACTGACGATCAGAGGCAAGATGAGTGGAAGCCTTACAGTTAATGCAGGAGATAGGGTTTTGGCAGGTTTCATGGTTATGATTTTGGCCGCATCGTTTGCAGATCTGAGATGATACTCTACAAAACTTTGAGCGGTGAAAGTAGCTCCAGCAGCGAAGGCATTGATTAGGACGCTCAATAAATTTACGTGGTCGAAATATCAAGAACCATAACTTTATTTCCAGCGGAATGTTCCTACCAAGAATCGTTACCAGAACAGTTTGTAAAGGAATTCTTTCTTTTATAAATCTTCGAATACCGATGACCTGTAACCCCTCCGATTGCAGTTCTTCCGCAATTTCCACTACTGCAATATCACACGGAATATTTAGCAAAAATTTGGAGGTAATCGAATCCTTCAAAAGGACCGATTTAACGGGAATGTTCAAAATCATATCTATTTTTTTTATCTCTTTCGCAGTGTGAATATTTTCCGTAGAGATTAACAGCTCACTTGAGCGTGTGAATCGAATCTCCGAGATGTGTTTAGGAACAGAGATTTTTGAGCAGATATCCTTTTTCAGGCACAAAGGCCTGGATCTGGGAATAATTTCTGCACCCGAAAACTTGAAAGTTAGCAAAATGCGAGGGGACTCACCAAAACCGTCCAAGATGTCTTCATCAGATAATAGAGTATTCCAATTATGACTTGTAGACGAGACTTTGTCTGCACTGCCCGCTGGCTGTGTATCTATTTGAACAGCCATAGCTGCACATTTGAAGGAGTCAAACTAGACCCCGGAAACGGGCAGAGCCCTAACCAAGAGCCTTGATCCTTCACTTCAGGAAATTAAATAAAATTACTCCTACGAATATAATAAATAAAGAAAACTGTACTTAAAGAGGGAAACACTAGTAAAAAATTAAATAAAGGGTAAGGCACAAACGCAGAGCGAGAGGGGCGTAACACCAACCACGCTGCTTCACCGGCTCCCTCCGTCCAAAATCCACTTCCAAAACTATAGGTTCTCTCAAATATGTTTTTGTTTACAATTCAGTACACTAATAATTACACAGGACTTTTGGCAATTAAGGCTATTCCCTGATCATTAGTGAAATCGGCAAACAAATAGGCTGACCATATTTCCTCGAGAGAAATACGGGACATTGGGATTCCAAATACGGGAAAATACGGGACATCGCCAATTATCGCCAAAAACGACGCCAAAACCACACAACGTTGCCAAACATTGTTGAAATTACTGATAAATCACAATGGCGGGAAATGATGCATTACTGCAAATTGCAGTGGATTAAAATGTATTCCACGAAAAAAAAAACGTTCACCAAGGCAAATGTGGGAGATTAGTATTCACATATATAGATGTAATTATCATAAAATAATTTATGAGTTGAAAAATAATGTCAATCTTTGACTTCAATAAAGAACAAAAATTCAACTAGGCTTCGTGTAAAATACGGGAAAAACCGGGACACTTTCGCCGAAAAGTCGGGACGGCCAAAAAAACAGAAAATACCGGGACTGTCCCGGGAAATACGGGACGTATGGTCACCCTACAAACAAAGCATTACACGCGTAGTAATTCGCAGTGAGTAACTTTACGAAAGGGAATTTGAATTCGAACCGAAATAGTGAAACATTAGCACCAAAAGCGCAAATTCAGTGAATGGAACAAAGGACATTAATAAAGCTCGACACCACAAAAGGACTCGGCAGGCCTAGGAGACATCTGGGATGCTGAATGAAGTTGTCAAGATCATGATTAAAACAAAAAAAACATTAATTAAAATATTTTTAGGAATAATGAATCACATATTTATACACATATATTGACGAAAACGATAAAAGCAAAATCTCCCTCAAAAGCATTTTCCTTTGGAGTAAATTTTTAGTACATATTCACAAAATATGCTGCCATCTATCGGGAAGCATGCGTAGTCAAGTATTTTTCACACTAGAAACGTATTCAAGGATGACGTCACTCTTCGCTACCATAAGAAGGTTTTTTAACAACTGGCTGTTGCGAAGATATATTTCGGAAAGAGAAAATTCAACTGCCCTTGCGGGAAATCGAACCCACGTCCTTCCACTTTCCGGGTGAATGCCCTAGACCACTAGACTACAATATATCTTCGCAACAGCCAGTTGTTAAAAAACCTTGGTAGCGAAGAGTGACGTCATCCTTGTATAAGACGCCATCTGGTGGCAGCGTCAGCAGTTGCGAGCTTGGCCTGAGTATGGTCCGGTCGTCCATGTACGGTCCCTCTCAGTGTATACGAGCTCCAAGGAAAGATTGAGAGATTCGGTGCCTCTGTAGTCTAGGGCGTTCACCCGGAAAGTGAAAGGACGTGGGTTCGATTCCCCGCAGGGAATTTCTCTGCAGTTGAATTTCTCTCTTTCCAAAATATATCTTCGCAACAGCCAGTTGTTAAAAAACCTTCGTAGAAACGTATTGAGAAGAAATATAAGAAAATATACCGTGTATTTCAACTCTTAAGATATTGCAAATCATTTGTTTTTTTTTAATTCTCGTTTGAAAAACTCTAAAATATCCCACAAATATCAAGAAATTCCCCACGTGACAAATTCTGGCTAATTTTTACACGTATATGGGCAATTTCCCACGAGTTACCATCACATTCTATATCGAAATACAGCAGCATGTGCTGCTATCTATCCAAGAATTAAAAACAACTTAATGAATCAAGGAGTGAAAAATAGAACTTATGCTGCTATCTATTATTTCAAAAGCGAATGAAAAACTATTACCAAGTACCAAAGCTGCATTAAGAGTCTTTCAAGCGGCTTTGACCAAGTACCGTATTTAAATAACAGATGGTAATAAATTGTATCACATACGAAATTATCGTGAAATTCCCAATGATCGTTACTAACATAATCATAACTAATTTGCGACAGTTCAATATTTTTCACGTTTAAAAAAAAACCATATCAAATATAGATTACATATATTTCGATTGTTTTATTACTGTATAAATACAATATTCAAAAATGTTCATCACTACCATCATCATCATAAGCACATGTTTTGTTTATGTTACTCGCAAACGTTTGTTGGGAAGCATTTGATGTGAGGAATTTCGGTATTACATGGCAGATCAAGCACCAACTGTAGTGTATCCTTTGCAGAATTGACTCGAAACTGTTTGATCTTTGTTCTTCGATCGCTTTACTTTCATTTCTTGCTAAAATAACGTTAGATTTTGGCCACACTTGGTACCTCTAATTAGTGTTTTTCAACGGCGCGTCGCTAAAAGTCGAAGGGTAAAAGTGGTAAGTAATGTAAGTGCCGAAAAATAAAAATTCAAATTTCATTTTCCCACGTTGAAGTGTCAAATGAGCAATGCTTTATAATGAGGTAAATTCGGAATGTACCTGGTTGTCCTCGAAGTAGTTCAGAAAGAGCGTGTAAAGAAGGTAGCTGGTGTCTCGTGAACGTTAAAGCAGTCTTTGTTCACGTTTGTAGGTGGCATCTGCTCACGAGAGTCAGTGTTCCCCCCCCCCTCTGGTTTCAATCATGTCCATTGAGCCGAACTGTTCAAATATGAATCTCTTCCCTATGAAGGTTACAAAAAACTCAAGTGATTCAAGAAAGAAGGCATTTGAAGCACTCTGGCAAGCCATATCTGATGTCAGCACCGAAAGCTGTTAAAGGTAGGCAACTCCTTTCAGAGACAGTCACTTGCAAGTACCGCTATGATTGCCAGCTTTGTCCAAGGAGTACCGAGACGAACTTTTTATGGGGTTTTATAAGACCAGTGACAAGGATCAAGGCACCGTCCTTCTTAACTGCACGAAAGTCATCGAAATGGAAAGCAGACGACAGAGAACTGTGTTTTATATTGTACTTAATGGGAAGGGTTTTCCAGGTTTGTTGTAATACATTTAAAAACATTTTTGGTTTGTCAGCAGGGCGTTTGAAAACTTTGCAGCAACTCATAAAGCAAGGGGAACTCGTGTGCGAATACCGGCGAGGAAAAGCACCTGGATGCAATGCCCATAAAAAAAAGTTCACAGATGATGACAGGAACCTTGTCAGAAGTCACATTTTGTCATTCCCTCACGAAGTTAGTCACTACTCATGCAAAACAAAAGATTATCTGAGCTCCGATCTTAATTATTCGTGACTACATGCAGCATTCAAAATGTTGTACCCTCAATCGAATGTCACACGAGCGTACTACATATGTTTTTAAGGAGGATTTCCCCAATTTGAAATTTACCTGCCTTATATGAGAACATGTAATAAATCTTAAGATGATGTCGTTCTCTGCTGTTAATATGAAGGTTTTGACAGCAGGCTGATGCGAAGATAAATCCGGGAAAGACGATTCATCTGACTTTGCGCAGAATCGAACCCATATCCTCCCAATTTTCAGATAAGCATGCTAGACCACTACACTACAAAGGCAATGAATCCTCTTTCTCCTTGGAGCCAGTGTGCGTTAAATCGGACTGTACATGGAGCAGACAGACCTAACTCGCGCCAAAATTCACATTCCTGATATTGCTACTAGATGATTCGTTCAAAGAGGATGTTACTTCCATTAATAATATAACCACTGGATTTTTACAGCTGGCCCATGCAAAGATAAGTAGTGGTCTAGCAATGCCGTGGTGGACACGCATCGTGAGGACCAGGGTTCAAACCCCACCGTCATCACAGTGGTGGTAGGCTGAAGTTGGGTTTCTAACTTCTAGGTGCAAATGTGAGCTGATCTCTCTGTTAATAAAGTCGTGCCGCAGAGAGCAACAGATCCATAATGGTACAATTATTCAATCATTACACTTTACTGGTAGTTAGAAAAATTTATGGCAGATGGAAGCACTACATATAACAAGCTTTAAACAGAAACAGAATTCGCGTTAGGTTCACAATGCATGCATGCACATTTCGGCATGTACCAATTTGTTTGAAATTCTGCAGAAGAATGTTTACAAGGTGCATGTGCGGTTAAGTAGTTGTAGTGGTGTAGTGCGCTCATCAAGTGAGAGAAGGTGGGTTTGATTCCTTGCAAAGGCAGTTGAATTTTCTTTGCATCAGCCAGCTGTCTAAACCTTCATACATGTAATAAATGGGAAAAGTTGATTACTTCAGCCGCAATATGTATTTCCATGGCAAAACGAAACAAGCAAGCACTCAGCTGCAGCTTCACGTCTTTAAAGATTATTAAGTCCAAGATAATGCAAGAAAGGATAGTCTGCTTTCAAATGCCAGGAAGCAATGTGACAGTTGTTGCTATGGATTTACAGCATATTTTCACATACTTAATGTTCTATTCAAGGCAGTTCTCTTGTTACAATCTGTGTATACATAATTCAACGAATAATGAACGTAACATGAATATATGGCATGAGGATATAGCTGGTCGTTGGGAGAACTGAGATAGCTCCTTGTCTTTTCAAGATTATCACCACCAAAGTGGCAATACGTCCAAAGTGCATGCCAAAACAAGAATAGGATTTTAGTTGTTAGTTGTTTTGATATATCTTGTGAAAAACATGCTTGGTGAGATCACGTTAAAATGTTTTCAAAGCAGTCACAGCTTTATGGCATGGCTGTGCAGATCCAGGGGGTAGGAGGATCTTCTTTCCTGCGATGTACGTCGTAGAACAATTCTGAAGAATTTAAAGAAAAAGTGCAAAAAACACTATTACATGTATGGGGATTTTTACCGCAGAACATTTCCAGGCAGCCGAAGCTCGTCGCAGAACAGTGCTAAACATTCTGCTTTGGGAACTCAAGTGAACCAATATGATCCTATGTTATACCCGTAGCTTCTATCGCCCCCTGGGCCATTCCATTGCCCACTTTAGGAAAACTGTTCAGTCCTTTGTTAACATGGAAAATGAGAACTTTTCGATTTGGACATTATTGCAGATGGCATAAATCAACATGACAAAATTGGGCATCTCTAAAGTGTTCCAGATTCATGTTTCGAGATCAAATTTGAATGAGATAAGTCTGAAGGAGGATTTTGTGAGATCTTATGCCGTTTTCAAGAAAAATAAATCCCAATCAAAATTACCGTCAGTACTCAGGTTTACTCGATTGTCCAAAAAGAATGGCATAAATGTGGATATAAAGAATGATTTACTCAACCCCGGACTACTTGAAGGAATAACTTCTACCTTAAACCTATGTAGGGACATTGATATGGGCACCGGCAATAATTCTGATGAAGATGATACTGGTTAGTGTGGTAACTCTTCACAAAGTGTTTTCCAAACTTTTTGTTATGATTATTGTTTTTTTTTTTCATTTTGATATATATAGGTTTGGTATCGTTCTACTTATTTTTATGTAGGAATATTTTGTTTAGCCCAATGTTGTTTCTGCAATTTTGAATTTTCGCATTGTATTCGTATAATGCAGACCCTACTTACACATTTGTATCAAGTGAAAATACAGTGAAACTCTGTTATATTTGCTTACTTGGCTGTCTACTTGGTAATAGATCTAATGCAAGTAATCCCAATGATGAAAAAGGTGTAGGCTCATGTCAGTTTTCGGGACTTTTCTCAAAATATGAGTTAACCAAACCATAAATTTTAAATTTGATTTCTTTTGAACAAAACTAACTAGATCGTGTTTTGCTTTCCACGAAATTACTGCTTAAAATGGCAATCCTAAAATACCTTGGGTTCTTAAAATTCTCTCAAAACGACAATGCCAGAGCCTACATACCATGGTATGTTTTCTTCTCCTGATAACATGTCTCTCTTCCCTGTCAATCCACTGCCATTGGACGGAGTCAGCTCTGTTCAATGTCATAACAGAAGTGGAGAGAAAAGATGTTTTTCCTTTCCTTTCGAGGTTGTATATGACTATGATTACATCATAAATAACAGAATATTTTTTTTCCCCTTCCTTGTTTTATTGTTATTATTTGGCTTTGGGTGAGCACTTCGCAAGCTTGCAATCGGGGAAAAAATATTCTTGAAAATAGATGGTAAATTTTAGAAGGTTCTAGTGATTTCTACTGTGGCAGTTATAATGCGAATCAGGAAAATTTTAAAAACAGTTTAACGCTCTTGTACATGTTGATACCATGAATGAAATATATTTATCTATGTCAGTGCAGTTTTAAAAGGGCTGACAAAGAATTTGGGAAACCCTGAGCCAAAGCAGTTTTTGAGGCCTATGATTTCATATAGGCTGTATATTTCAAAACGTCAAATTCGGCATCCAAAAGATGTCCATAATTACAGAATTTACAGAAATGCTAAAAGACACTTTACTGAAAAAAATAGTTTTAGAGTTATTGAAAAAAATAATTTCATAATTGATGAAAATTTATAATTAATGAAAAAATAGTTACAGAATTATTGAAAGAAATAATTGTGTGCAGAATTTCCAAGTGTAATTTCAGAAGTGTTAAAAGTAATAATTCACGAAGAAATATTGAAAGAAATGATTTTCTAATTAATGAAAGAAATAATTTCAAAATTATTGAGACAAAATTCAAATTTAATGAAAGAAATAACTGATTAGAAATAATTAATGAATGTGGAAGTTATTGGTAAATAAATAAAAATTCTTTTTTCAACAAAAATCCAAATTTAAAGAAATAAATTCAGGCAGAATAAGAGTGTTCAATAATTTCGGGAAGCCTGTTTAAGAATACTACGGTATACGACTCTGTAGCTCGTAGGCTTTGTTGAAAGTTTAATTTGGCCCGCTATGTCTGAAAGGTTGACCCTGGCTTAGTTGATACTTTAAACTTTGTTTTGCAAGATCTTTTTATCATTAATTTATTATTCTTATCAAATTCCAAAATTTCCAGTTCATCTTTTAGAGAAAGCGCCTTTCATTTCCTAAACATTTCGAATGGTGGATTTGACACAGTCAGCAAGCAAAGCACCATAATTAAAGAAAATTTCACTGGGGAAATGATAGAAGGAACTGATATGGTAGGTTACTATGGGTGTGCACCATATACAGGGATCTCACTTATCGGTGAAAGGACATATGACCCGTCTTTCAAAAAATTGGAACCCATTTCTTTGGGGTTCAATGTGTGTGCATTCTCAAAAACAAGCAATAACAAATCACATATGTGTCCAGTCTAAATGATCATCAGCCAGCTCAATGGCTGTTTTCATGTATGTCAACAATCACACTAAAGTTCTAACTTTTAGATTGATAATATGCAAGAACTAGTTCAGCAATGCAGTTTCACTGTCTTAAAAAACTGTATTTGATGGATAAATGAATAACAGTTTTTTTTAAAGATTTGCAATTGAAGTGAAAATGTTCAATATTTGAGGTTTTATGTTGAATAAATAAATTATTTTAACATTAAAATGTATAGGAACTAATTGCAAGTGAAGCCAAAGATTGTATAAACGCGAAAATCGTATATTGAGCAATGTATAAACGAGGTTCCACTGTATTTCGTTAAAACTTCAGTCAATCATGAAAACAAATTTACATTCGAAATCTAAAAAAACAATGAATAAAAGTTTTTAAATAATGTAGCCTATTAGTAATTTTCATTCTAAAAATAATCTCTTAATTTTACATTTAGAGTCAAAATATGGCGATGGGAAGAGGAATGCAAGTAGATTCATCGCAATTAGAACTGATTAAGAACTTGGAGCTTGAAATGATGTCCGATATGTATAATCGCATGACAGATGCATGTTTCAGGAAATGCATTCCTTCAAAATATAACGATCCAGAAATTACAAAGGGTGAAGGTGTGTGTGTGGACAGATGTGTTGCAAAGTATTTGGATGTTCATGAAATAGTCGGAAAGAAGTTGACTACTGTTTCTGCGCAAGAAGAGGAAACTCTTAAAAAACTACAACAGAATCAGATGCAGTCTGGATTTGCCAAGTAGTTCTTTCTGTGGAGCCGTTTATTTCAACTGTATACTAGAACAAAACATACCTATATAATCATGTAATTTTATAATAATAAATCAAAGTTAATTCAAAAGATTTATGAATTTTTATTTAGTTAAAACTTTAGCAATCTTTTTGATACTTTTGCAAATATGAGTAGGCCTATGTAAAAAAAAGTGGTTTTTTTTTTGTCCTCGAGCGTTATTTCTGTATTTGCTTGGCCTAAATAATCATGAAAATGGCTATTCCGTTCAAACTTTGCTTTTGTTGTAAGAGGATCAATGTTTGTGAATTGGTCACTTACCGTTGGCTGACTGGAATATTGAAAATGACAAAAAAAAACTTTTTTGCATTGATAAGAATTTAAAAAAATTTTAAATAACCTTTGGAATAAAAGTCTCATATCTAGACGTTTCACAGAAAATAAAATGAGAGTTAAAATAGAGTCTTTCGCATTTTAAAACACATTTTAAAAAATGATAGTTTTTACATCTTTGCATTTTAGTTCCCAAAAGATGTGTTCGAATGTGCTACACATTTGGAGAAATCATTGTACATTTCATTTTTTTGTATAGAACTTTGTATTTTTCCACAAAGCTCAAGATGGTTTTTGGTCCAGTGATTGATTACCTAGGAATCAGTTAAGCATGCGAACATAGGTATTCTAACTTCTTTATCATTTTAGGTTTCTCAGGAAGTTTTTTGTATTCCACGTTCTTCATTGTATAATCCGATAAAACCTTTCTTTTAACCTTAGTCACAGAAGGCATACAGAACATGCTGTAGGTGTTTTAATTGCTGATTTTTTATCTAGGACTGTGTGATCAACTATTTAATGTGACCTATTTTTATATATAATGGAAATCAGTTATGTGAAATGACCAAAATATGTGTAATGTCAAACCCTGATTTAATGCCACTATTTATTTTGCAGAATTCTGCCGCAATGAGTTGCCATTATACAGAGGCATAGGGGGGGGGGTGAATTTGCTCTCATGATCTCAAAAGCAAAGTTTAAAGCATAAAATTGCTGCATTGTCTTTTTTTTAGACATAAGCCACTGGAAAATGTGATCTGCTAACCAAGGAAAAAAATCATGTTACACAGTGTTATTGAATGTCATTGTTTTTGTGTAAAACCCTCGCAGGTCCAAGGGTGATCTGCAGTCCTTATCTACCTATGAACCATGGCAAAATTTTATTTTGTAGTGTTTATCAAATACTTTAAAAAATAGTGAACTCAAAAGAAAAGGAATTTTTATCAGTAGCAAATGATGAATCACTGTCATACTGTTTTCTTGATTTGTGTATTACTTTGGACCATTTTTCCTTCACTTTGAAAAAAGATCGTTAGAGGTTCCTTTCCATACAGAAAGGGAAGCCTTGATTGCTTGCAAAACTCTAAATGTTGACAAGGAGCCTCCAAGAAGTGGTGTTTCTCGGGAATTATCATGTGATAAAAATGTCCTAAAAATGTAAGTTCTGTTGCTTATTCGAAGATCATTGTGATGAAAACATCGAAATGTAATAATGAATTTTCTTTTCTTTTTTTTAAAAAGGTCTTCAGCCCAGTGCTCCCCCACCCTCAGATTTTTGCTTGGCACCTAGGAGCTACTAACATGTTGCTATGTAACAATGGTAACAACTAGCTGATTGAGTTTTCTCTGGCTGAGGGCCAATGCAAGTTTGAGTATCAGCTCAACATTTTTCCAACAGCAGCAGCTGACATCTTTAAAAGATATCAAATGAAACTGACTGGAAAATATATTTTAAAAAATTCAGTCTGACAAAAATTACAAATAAGCTGCATGCTGACAGCTGCATGCACAAATAGAAAAGAATAAGGTGTTATAAAAATTTTGTGTTTCCACAGGAAAACAAATCAAGATGTGAACCTTTAATTAATGCTGGCTTACTTTTTCAGAGGTTTAAAAATTTAATTTAATTTGCTGGTTTTCTGTAATAACACAAAAGAGAATTTCATCAGATCATAAAATAAATTGACAAAATATCCACAGTTAAATAATATCAAGTAATTAATAATCAGATAAATTAACTTGTTTTTAATAACTGCATATGCTCAAAATACTACCACTTAACTTTACATGCACCTCGTACACATTTCTTTGCAGAATTTCAGACAAATCAGTACATGCTAAATGTGTGTTCTCAGTGTGTGTTGCCCCTAAGGTTAGGGTTACCAACCATCCTCTTTTTTTGGTGTCATTTCAAGCATCCTCCTACGTTTTAGAAAATTTTTCCTGTTGTCCTACTTTTCAGGTTTCCAAAATTTTTTTTTCAGAGGAATTTTTTCACTCTGAAACATGTATCTCTTCATCGACATGAGTGTTTGTGTGGTGTGGGTTTTTTTCCCCCCATACATTTTTACACACTTTGACTGACACCCTCAAAATTCCCAGACAAATCCAAGTTACCTCCAAGCAAGGCAGATGCTATTCTAACCATGGCTCAGCTTGCCCCATGATAACATGAAAAAGACAGTGGGAAAATGTCAAGACATATCAGGTCCAAGACTATTGTATAGCTTTTTGGTTGTCAATCATCCTACTTTTCTTTCTGCCTGATTTGAAATTCTGAAGGAAAAACCAACGGCCAGAAACATTAAATGAGGTTGACAACTGTAGGCGTGACGTATTATAGATTATGACAGTTCTACTTCATGAACATCTGCTATATCATTCCTCTATTTGTTGACAACTTATCCGGTGAGTTTGAATAACCTTTTCCATAACCGAAGCCCAGATTTTACGCAGATGCATTTGTAAATTTTGACCTTTTTCAGTATTAAATATGCACACAAATGCTTAAAATTGATGAATTTCAGAATAAGTACATATTTTCTTCACATTTATCAACATTTTTAAAGCAACTTCACTGTTTGACTCCATCATCCTAGGCTGAAATTTCAGCAAAATTTCAAACCACCGGTAAAAAATACAATTTATTAAACTTAGAAAAATGGTTGGTAACTAGGAATAATAATCGGGTATATCAAATTTCCATAACATGTAGTGGTTCTGTTTTAGTTGGGAAAAATTATTATGGTTGTGGTTTCCCTTTTTTTGAAGAAAAGTGGCACCATATATTGTGGAAAATAAGGACATCAAGGATGCACGTGCAGGCATCCTCCTTTCTCAATTTTCGAATCTGGTAATCCTACCTAAGATAGTCATGTTGACAGCATTACGTTTGTTTTGTGTTCTTGATATGGTGCTGCCATCTGCCTTTCATATTTTGAAGTGAAGATGGTAAATGTTTGAATTTTCACATTATGTAAGTACCGCATTAAAGGTCTGCCTGTTTTTTGCTGGAAGACTTTTTGAAGTGGGAGACTAGCTCGCATCACCCTCTCAAGTTGGAAACTGCAGAAAACCAGCTTCAGTCAGATCTTGATGACTAGGTGAGTGTGTGCGTGACCAAGAGAATACACAAGTGCATGTGAATCATTCAAAGAGTGTACAAGAATGTGAAGGACCAAAACAGTGACCTAGAGAGTAAGGGGTCAGGTCAGTGTATGACCAAAAAAAGTAACATTGACAATCAGGGACTAGGTTAAAGTTTTACTGTATGTTTGGCAATTTTGTTATTGATACTAAAGGGATAATGATTGAAATCACTATACAAATACAACGCCACAACTCCCTAGCGAGGTGGCTGATAAAAAGATGCCCATAAAAATATGGTTGTCATATATTTCAAAAATACAGCAACGCAATTAAAAATGCAATTAACACAAATTATAAACAATATATACACATGATAAAATATTATACAACACCCATAAAGAATACTTATTGTTGTCTTATTCTAAGAATGGATAGCTTCTCGATTTACCCCAACATGTTTATCGTATTTCTTTTTAAACGTGTCAATTGTGTTACAATTTACTACCTCCGGGGGTAAGCTATTCCATTTATTAACAACCCTATTAGAGAAAAATTCCCTGCGACACCATAACCTTGCATTCTCCAATCGATACTGGTGTCCCCTTGTAAAAGCAGTCGATTGGCGGTGTACTAAAAGTTCATGGTCCAACCTATCCATCCCATTGAAAATTTTGAACACTTTGATCATATCTCCTCGACACCTGCGTTCATCCAATGTAAACATATTCAAAAAATTAAGTCTCTCTTCATAACTCCAGCCCTGTGTGCCAATAAGGACACGCGTAGCTCTTCTCTGCACCCCTTCAACCAAGTCTATGTCCCTCTGTAGGTACGGTCTCCAAAACCTTACAGCATACTCCAGTCCAGGACGAACTAAGCCTCGAAAAAGCAGAAGAATGACTTTAGGAGAACGCGAAGAGACCTTTTTGAAAATGAGACCAAGCATTCTATTCGCTTTTTTGACCACCACTGAACAATGTCCAGAAAACCTAAGTCGCTCGTCAATGAGAATTCCCAAATTGGTGACCCTAGTTGCATCCGGGATAGTGACACCATTCAACTCGTAAGAGAACCGTGGGTTGTTCGAACCAAAATGAGCGACCATGCACTTATCTACGCTAAACGTCATGCTCCATTCATTTGCCCATGCTGCAATCCTGTTTAAGTTGGTCTGGAGCAACTCCCTATCCTTTCATTCCCGATTACCCCCATTAGCTTCACATCATCTGCGAATTTTCTAGTAATCCCATCGATACCCTGATCGAGTTTGTCGATAAAAAGTGAAAAAAGTATGGGGCCAAGGACACTTCCCTGAGGAACTCCACTTGTGACGTCTGTCCAACCAGAGAATTCCCCGTTCACCATAACTCGTTGCGACCTATCTCTTAACCACGATTCTATCCAATTCAGCAAGTTTCCCCCTATTCCAATCTCGTGTAAACGCTTCAAGAGTTTGCCATGTTGCACCCGATTGAATGCCTTCTGGAAATCAAGGTAAACAACGTCCACATTTTTGCTCTTACCAAAAGCCTTAGTCCCGTAATCATAGAAGCAAAGGAGGTTAGTTACACATGACTTCCCCTTCCTGAACCCATGCTGATTATCCGACAATACATTATTCTCGTCTATCCACTTCACAAACTGCCTTTCGATGATAATTTCCAAAATTTTCGAGAGGGAGCTCGTCAAACTCACTGGATGATAATTTGACACCGCTTCTCTACTACGCTTCTTAAATATTGGAACTACGTTAGCCAGTTTCCAATCTCTCGGGACGATACCCTCAGCAACACTACTCCTGTATATCTGTGCGACTGACCCCAACAATTCATTAGCACATTCCCTGAGAACCCTGGGATAGATATCATCTGGTCCTGGTGCTTTGCTTGCACATACATTTCTTAGAAGATTTAGGACCTCCACGTCTTCTACTTGAATATCGTTGAGGGTTTTATTATCCCATGCAACACCCATTATAGTATATTTGCTAGTGATTTCTGTTCAACTAACTCAGATATTCTTGAAACATTTATATGATTTTATTATAGTCCACTATATATTCCATTTCATTCAGTCCAATAATACTCTGGAAATGATTTAAGAAATAAGTACACGATTTCTTGATACATCAAATGGTAGTTTTTTTTTTCAGCTGTGAAGTTTTTTTCTTTCCTGATAGGTCTTTCCAAGGAAAAGAGTTGAAAAAAATCCGTACAGCTGTTACTTCTTTTCTAGATTATTTATACCTTGTTGTGAACACGATTGCAAGGTTCGACACTATGGAAACCTCAGAAACCTGAAGACTACAGATAACTTGTTCAAAGTTACATTGTAAAATAATTTTTGTGTTCGTATAAAAATATCTTGAAAAACACTTATTTTATTCATTTCTAGTTTTTCCTAAAGTGGGCAATGCTGCCTTCTGGGGTGATTGAATGGTCTAGGGTGGTAGTAGAAGCTATGCTATGGTTACAACATATGATTCTATGGGTTGGGTTTAGTTGAGGTACAATAAGAAGAAAAAATTCTAAAAAAGCGAGTGATGGAACGGAAAAAAAAAGTTTCGGAAACTGATTTATTCAAATTGATAGTCAAGCTCATCACAAAAAAAAATAAATAAAAGCTTAAATATTTGTGAATAACCATGACCTTCTATAAAGAACATTAACATTTTCTTTTATATTTTAAAAAGAGTCATAGTGAAACTGCTTACATTTAAGAAGAGAGGTGTTGAAAATGTTCAAAATTTGATATGTATCCATCCATTTCAAAAGTAAGCTCTGCTTTTTTACAATGTACTGTATTAGCCAACACGCCAGAAATCTGCAAGGGGGACCAACATGCCGAGAAATTCTAAGTTAGCGATTCCAAATAATTCTCTTAAGAATCGAATGTAAATGGCTGTTTTGAACCTTGTCTTTTTGCTTCATTTTAGGCTCCTTTGTTTTGTGAACTACAGTGGAACTTTGGTTAGCAAGCTTAATGACGTGCCCATCTGAATTGCTTGTATATCAAGTTATTCAACTTCCCCATTGGAAATGATAAAAACTAGGACAATTTGTTCCACAATTATTAATTCCCATAAGATGACTAAAAACATGGAAGCCAATCAATGATACAACACAATAATGATATAAATAATGCACACTTAATACAATAATGTTCATAAATTAACTTACCCTAAAGAACGAGAGAGAGGATGACTATCGTTTCAAGACGATTCAGGGACTCACTGTTGTCTGCTTAAGTCAGTTCTCTTCTTCATTTGTGTGACTTTGAAAAAGAACCTATCCGCTGACACTTGCTTTTGCCTCCTTTTTAGGATTTCTCGGAAATGAGAAATTGCAATGTTCACTGGACTGATTCTTTGCTCAATTCGTTACAGATTCACTTGATTTTTTTTCTACAAAATCAAGCATGAATTCTCACATTCTACACAACTCTATAATCTCATTTAAAAAGTGAGGGACTCCTCTTTTCCTCCTACTGTCCACAAACTCTTGCTGTTGTTTGCAAAGGAGATCTATCAGTTCATCTATGGTCAACTCCTGACCATGGTCTCTCACTAGTTCTTGAATATCGTCCTCGTGCATCTCCAGTCCCATGATCTTCCCCAAGAAATGCAATTTCTTCCACACATGTTGGCTCCTATTCATGATCTAGCCCCTCAAAGTCACATTCAATAATGTAATCAGCCCACAGTTTTTTCCAAGCACACATGCGTGGTTACAATGCTAGTTTTGTATTGTAAACAGTCATGCTTGCACATGTGTTCATTTTTCAAGTGAGGCACACTGACTGGAGACTTTGGGGGAAAATATTACCCACAATTCCATGTTACATGTGAGAACGAAAGCAAGCAACCATCAGCTTAGTTGTGATAATAAACAAAATACAAAATTTTTACTCGTAATGCAAATCATCCCTAAATGACTGAGCCAAAATTTTTGCTCGTAATGTGAATTGCTAGTTAACCAAAGTTCCACTGTACTTTCATCGTAGTTCTAGCTTTATGTTTGCTTCTCACATCACAAATGTATGACATTTATGCAAAATGTCAGATAATAAGGATATTTGTCTACATAAAATGAGTTAATGAGTTAGCTAATTCTAATAAGTATAAATTGTACTTCGTAGCTTAATACTTTTTTTAGAGGGTGTTGTATTCTTTATATACATATTTATTTTATTCTTCGTGATTTAGTGCTGAGCATTCTACTTTACGTAATTTTTTCGTATAATCTCTTACGTATATTTTGCATAGTAATGTATTTTACATTATTTTAATTTCCAGTTAACGTTTCTCATTTTCGTATTGTTAAGTATTATTATTATTATCTAGCTTTAGCAATAGTGTTAGTATGCCTCGACCTCGACTAGTGTTGTGTAGAGCTTGCGACGGGAGGTTTCCCTGGTCTAGGGGTATAGTAGCTGATAGTTTCAATTGTAAAGGGTGCTTGGATAGAAAAAGGCTGGAACACGAGGTCGAAGCTTTACGGGAAAAAGTTAGGGTGCTAGAGGGTCCGGTTATAACGGACCCTCTGGTCGTCGAGCCACCTATTGATGAAGAAGCAATCTCCACGAACAACGACATTTTAGAGGGCGAATGGGAGGTCGTGGATGAGGTAGAGGGGGATAGTGATAGGGGTTTAATCATCGGCGATTCTATGGTTAGGGAACTTGGGAACCGAGTGTGTAGGGATTTTCGGGGTTTCGAGCGCTGTTGTCTTCCTGGGGGGAAGATTGGCAACGTTCGAGACGTTTTTCATCGCCGAAAGTTGCCCTTGCGGGTGATTCTGTGGGTGGGAACAAATCAGGTAGGAGCGAATATTAGTGAGTCTCTGTCAGAATACCGGGATTTACTATTATCCGCTAGGGAGGGGGGTTCAGATGTGGCAGTGATTCCAGTGCTGCCAAGGGGTAGTAGGGGATATAGGAGTAGGATCCACCAATTCAATATAGGCCTGAAGGACATTTGCTCCTCACTTGGGGTCACGTTCTTGGAGCTTCCCGCATTTACCGATAGGTGGCTTCGTTCGGATGGGATCCATCTAAATAAGAGAGGGGTCTGGGAGGTTTACGATAGTCTTAGGTCAGGTTTTTTACTCCCAGACCACGTAGTCGGGAATGCGGGTTAGTTAATGATAATCACAACAGTACTGACGGGGAATTACCCACCTCTGACTTGGATGGCTTCTCGATTGACAACAAACCACCGGGCAAATTAAAATGTGTGTTAATAAATGCCAGGAGCTTGGGTAACAAGAAAGATTTTTTAGAAACTATGATAGTTGTGGAGGACTTGGATCTTATAGCCATTACAGAATCTTGGGCAAACGATGGGGATGAATCTTTCTTACACATCTCCGGATACGATACTTTTTTGAGAAATAGATCTGATAGGAAAGGGGGTGGAGTGTTGATATACGTGAAATCATGTTTGAAGGCTAGAGAGTGTAACGTGCAGAGAAGTGATATTGAAACCATATGGGTTGAACTTGAGAACAAAAGACGTCATAAGCTTATTGTTGGGGTTTGTTACAATCCACCGAATAGGGATCAAAATTATATCGCCAAAATGCATGATGAAATTTCCTACATGTGTAAGCGAAAGAGGGTTCTCATACTAGGGGATTTCAATTACCCGGGTATTGATTGGGAGAACCTTTCATCTGGAAATCAGTATGAAAGAGACTTTCTTAAGTTGGTGCTCGAAAATTTTTTGTATCAGCATGTATCAGAAGCCACTAGGGGTACTGCTATTTTGGATTTAGTTCTTACTAGTTCTGAGGATCTAGTTGAACATGTTTCGGTGGGGGAAGAGTTTTCTTCCAGTGATCATCGTATCGTCAGATTTCTCTGTAACTTTTCCTCGGGTAAGGTTGATAACAAAAGACTGGTTCCTTGTTTTCGGAGAACTAACTTTGATGTTTTGCGAAGAAGGTTAGCGGAAGTTTTCAAAGACCGGTTGGAATCAGTAGGGGTGGTAAGTCAATGGGAAGAATTTAGTACGAAGCTGTCCTCTGTTTTGCACGACGTCATACCCTTTGTTCGAAAAAAGCGTGTTTGTACATCACACCCTCTATGGTTCACGGATAGCGTGCGGAACCTTTATCTTGAAAAGAAAAGAGCATTCAGAGAGTATAAAAGTGGACGAGGTGACCTATCATTGTTTACTGATAAAAGAAGACTGTTGAAGAAAGCGATAAGGGATAGTAAAAAGCAAGTTGAATCTAGGTTGGCAGATAACATTGGCTCTGACCCAAAATCATTTTTTCGATACGTCAATAATGGATGTAAGAGGACAGTTGGCCCCCTCTCGATAGGAGGCTCAAAAGTAGAGAGCAATGTAGGCATGTGTAGTGCTTTCAATGACTTTTTCGCGTCGGTTTTTAATGGAGATAATGATATTCGATATACGGGTGTTGCATGGGGTAATAAAACGCTCAACGATATTCAAGTGGAAGACGTGGAAGTCCTAAATCTTCTAAGAAATGTATGTGCAAGCAAAGCACCAGGACCAGATGATATCTATCCCAGGGTTCTCAGGGAAGGTGCTAATGAATTGTTGGGGCCAGTCGCACAGATATACAGGAGTAGTGTTGCTGAGGGTATCGTCCCGAGAGATTGGAAACTGGCTAACGTTGTTCCTATATTTAAGAAGGGTAGTAGAGAAGTGGTGTCTAATTATCGTCCAGTGAGTTTGACGAGCTCCCTCTCGAAAATTTTGGAAATTATCATCAAAAGGCAGTTTGTGAAGTGGATAGACGAGAATAATGTATTGTCGGATAATCAGCATGGGTTCAGGAAGGGGAAGTCATGTGTAACTAACCTCCTTTGCTTCTATGATTACGTGACTAAGGCTTTGGGTAAGAGCAAAAATGTCGACGTGGTTTACCTTGATTTCCAGAAGGCATTCGATCGGGTCCAACATGGCAAACTCTTGAAGCGTTTACACGAGATTGGAATAGGGGGCAACTTGCTGAATTGGATAGAATCGTGGTTAAGAGATAGGTCGCAACGAGTTATGGTGAACGGGGAATTCTCTGGTTGGACAGACGTCACAAGTGGAGTTCCTCAGGGAAGTGTCCTTGGCCCCATACTTTTTTCACTTTTTATCGATAAACTCGATCAGGGTATCGATGGAATTACTAGCAAATTCGCAGATGATGTGAAGCTAATGGGGGTAATCGGGAATGAAAGCGATAGGGAGTTGCTCCAGACCAACTTAAACAAGATTGCAGCATGGGCAAATGAATGGAGCATGACGTTTAGCGTAGATAAGTGCATGGTCGCTCATTTTGGTTCGAACAACCCACGGTTCTCTTACGAGTTGAATGGTGTCACTATCCCGGATGCAACTAGAGTCACCGATTTGGGAATTCTCATTGACGAGCGACTTAAGTTTTCTGAACATTGTTCAGCGGTTGTCAAAAAATCGAATAGAATGCTTGGTCTCATTTTCAAAAAGGTCTCTTCGCGTTCTCCTAAAGTCATTCTTCCTCTTTTTCGAGGCTTAGTTCGTCCTGGACTGGAGTATGCTGTAAGGTTTTGGAGACCATACCTACAGAGGGACATAGACTTGGTTGAAGGGGTGCAGAGAAGAGCTACGCGTGTCCTTATTGGCACACAGGGCTTGAGTTATGAAGAAAGACTTCATTTTTTGAATATGTTTACATTGGATGAACGCAGGTGTCGAGGAGATATGATCGAAGTGTTCAAAATTTTCAATGGGATGGATAGGATGGACCATGAACTTTTAGTACACCGCCAATCGACTGCTTTTACAAGGGGACACCAGTATCGATTGGTGAGGGACAATGCAAGGTTATGGTGTCGCAGGGAATTTTTCTCCAATAGGGTTGTTAATAAATGGAATAGCTTACCCCCGGAGGTAGTAAATTGTAACACAATTGACACGTTTAAAAAGAAATACGATAAACATGTTGGGGTAAATCGGGAAGCTATCCATTCTTAGAATAAGACAACCATAAGTATTCTTTATGGGCATTGTATAATATTTTATCATGTGTATATATTGTTTGTAATTTGTGTTAATTGCATTTTTAATTGGGTTGCTGTATTTTTGAAACATATGACAACCATATTTTTATGGGCATCTTTTTATCAGCCACCTCGTTGGGCATTTTGCCTGTTGTGGTGTTGTATTTGTATTTGTATTTGTATTTGTATTTAAATGGAAATATAAGTACAGTAAAATCCCTCTTAATGGACACCCATGAGATGTGGTCACCCCCTCTTTTACGACTAAATAATAATTTTCCTATGTATGATAAAAAATATGCATTTCAAACCCTTGATTAAAGGTCACCCCCCTCTTTTACGGATGAACTTTTTGTCCTGCCAGTGTCTGCAAAAGAGAGGTTTCACTGTATATAAACTATGCATTACTTTGGTCATCCTTGATCATATTTGTAAAATTCTGATAAGCCAAGTAGAAAATAGAAGAAATGCACTGCAAAACGTGATAATGCAGTACAAAAGCAACAGCATATTTCTTCAATCTCTGAACATGCAAAAATATATTCAGCATTTAGTACAGTTCACATCTCCACCAATGAGATGTGACTTGGCTATGTAATGTAAGGACTAGAGATGTAAAATTCTAAGTAATAATCTTTTGGAGAATATTCTCTGGAAGAACTACAAGAATAAATATTTCTATCTTAAGAATTCAACTTTTGTGACTTAATGTCTAAAAAACTATGTTTCAGAATAAATTAAAAAAAAAAAATAGTAACCTGATCACATTAGTAAAAAAACTATTCTTGTTATTTTTCTGCTAGCAAAAGTGCAAAAAGCAAAGACTGTTCAAGCATTTGTACAGTACTGTGAAAACATTTAAGTTGAACATCACTATTCTCAAAGGACACAGAACTGTTCCCAATGGGCACTGACTATAATTATTCACAATAACTAATTGCATTCTAGATCGATATATTTTTGCCACATGGCGAAAGCATTGATTTGCTGTCTAATTCTGAAATGTATTAGAATCTGTCGAGCAAATCTTGTCAAAGCATATTTTTTAAAAACAACAAAAGCTTTAGAGATTAACTTTGCTCCTGAAAAACGAAGAAAAAATCATTCTGGAAGCTAAAAAGAATGTTAGAAAAAAAACCAACATGGCTCATTTGAACAACTTGCGAAGAAATACGAGTGATACAGAATTTTAATGTACATTTATTGAAGAAAATAACAGTTCTATATCTTCTTAGAATGAAGATGATTATGAGAATAGCTTTCCTTGTGAATCAACTTTGGTTTGATTTCCATCTTTGAACTTGTTTCTGAAAATCTATCTAATTTTAAAAAAAAATTTTATGTTTTAATCTTATATTAAATTTTCATATTAAGATTTCTCACAATGACCGAGAGAATATTCTCGAACTAAAAGTTGTCATTATGAGGTGATTATGCCAAAAATTGTTTTGTTTTAAATGTTTCAGGCAATGTGTGAAAAAACGGAATTATATTTCATATAAAATAAACAAAATTAGCTTTTTTTTTAATTATTTAAAGTGAAAAAGAATATTCTTAATTGTTCTGAAATTTTTACATGTAGGAGAATATTCTCCAGAAATTTTTTTTTTTTTGCCTCAAATCCCTAGTAGGACATGTCAGACAATCAGACAATTTTATTGAATTGTTCCAGGTGAAACAATGCACATTGCAAATAACTCATCAACAACTGAGATCTCACGCTTGAGTACTTAAGTATTAATATAATGAAAACTTCATGCATATTGTAAAACAATTAAGATGATAAAATTAGGCTATTTGTAAAAAAGCTAGATTTTTATTCATTCTGACTAGAGTAGAATGCCAAGTATACAAAGGAACATAATGAAAAACTATACACACACTTTAATGGTTCTATACCAGGGGTCCATAGATCCGTTGGAAAGATTTCAAGGGATCAGTGAACTTGAATGAAAAAACAATCAACTCATTTTTTTGTTTCTCATACCGAATATTATTTTGTGAAGGAGGTCTGTGGCCTTCATCTTATTGGCACAAAGAGTAGGTGGGACACAAAATTATAAGAGAACACCTGATCTATATATATATATTACCTTATTAAGCAATCTGATTCAAATATTGAAATAAATATTCATATCAAGCAAGGACTAACTATTCACAGCTACAGGCGTGATCACATTTACACAAATACAATACAGCATTATTGCTTCTGATATGTCTCCATAACAACCACAGTTCCTTCAGAAATTCTTCCTCACAAAATGAAAGATTTGATATGGAATGCAAACTAATCCTGCCTTTTCAGTATTCTGTTGTCAATAACATAAAAACAATGCTGAACAATTTGCTGATGAAGATATAATAATAAAATATTATATTAAAATTAATAAAATGATATTTCTGATAAAAGATTAAATCTGAATGTACAGTTTTTGGAGAATAAATAAGAATTCTGTGGTTAACCCCTGCAGATAAATATTTTGAATATACAAAAATACAATAGGCATAAGAACAACAACATAAGTATACCCAGAATGTGATGAAAACAACAGCTAGATGCATTTCAGAACTATGTGAAGTTCCTTCTTTAGTAGCATAGAAAAGACAAAAAAAAAGTGATCGAAATATAGCCTCATATTGTGCCCCTCATACCTGAAGCACAAATCTTCAATGCCCTTGGGAGGGGGGAAACATGGGTAAGTGGTGTTTGAATATTTACTCTACCAATGTTACTCTAGGGAAGTTATTTTCCTAAAATTTTTAGTAGCATGCATTTTGATAGGGATACACATTTATGTTTCAGGCGAAACTTAGGTATAAAAATAAGGTATCAAATCAGCTGATTAAAAAAAGGGGGAAATTTGCACATTCATGCTTCTGGCATGCAGAGGACGATATAGTGGAGATTGTTTTCTTATCAAGACACAAGGTCGAAGTGACTGGCCTTATGAGGAGGAGGATAAAATGGCGGAGGCAACCATGTAAGATAATGCGATAGAGAGTGATGAAGGAAAAAAAACTTTTTGACCTTGCGTCTTGAGCAACCACTGCTATATGAGGTTAATTTCTTGTTTTTTTTTCCCTATGCTAACTGTAAAGGGAACTTCATATAGTTCTGAAATGAGTCTAGCCATTGTTTAATCCCCATATTATGAGAGAGGTAAAAGAGCTCAGTGTTTTGTGATTCTCCTTCCATTTACTTTTCATTTTCCTCTCATTTTTTTGTATTTATTTTTCCGATTTCCCCTTCTAGTTCCTCAGATAAATACATCACTGAAAGCAACAGAATTGCTGTACAATCAACAATGTAAGCCTACCAAACAAAATTCATTTGCTTGTTAAATCCAAACTCTTGCTAAATACAGGCTCTTTATAAGCGGGTCCATTTCCAAGCGGGTTTGAAAACTCCTGAAAACCAACTTCAGCCGAAAATTATTACAACCGCAATCTGTGATTATTCTATTTGTCAATTTTTATATTTCAAAATAAATTCATTTCCATAGACTTTTAGTAACAAGACAATGTTTACCCAAATAATTATCTGCAAAGAAATGATTCTGGAATTATTATGGCTATGGGAGTTAGAGTAAACTATAAATTATACTTAAAATATTTGATGTTTGTGCATATATATATATATTTAAATAAACAAAATGCCCATTTTGATTCTTAAAAAAATCACAAATTTTGAAGCCAGAAAAAAAATGAAAAGGTAGGAAAATAAATTTTTTAACAATAAAAAAATTAAAACATACAAAAAAGTAAAATTATATGGAGAAAATGAAATGTTAGGAAAAAAAGGTAAAAAAAACAAACAAAATTAAATGCATTTTGAAACCACAAAAAAACAAAACAAAAATCAACAGAAATGTCTCCCACAGTTATACAAAAATTAGCTTTGTAACATAAATACATTTTTAATGCCTATGTATTGGCACTTAAAAAAAATTTCACATTTAGAATCAGATATTTTGGCTCATGAAATTCATCGTCATTTTATGACACATTTAGTCTAAAACACATCATAGATGCTCATTCTAATATATAAAATTTTTTTTATGGCAGTCTCATAAATTATGATATAAATCTGTGATAAAACAGTGACTATATTGCCAGCACAGTTCAAAAAGGAGAGAAACAACTCTAAAAAATGCATTGCTGAGTTATGCACACCATACAAATGGAGGAAAATGCCTCAACATATTGCAAAACAGCAACAAGTCGCAACTCTGCTTATATGCTCTTGATTCCCATTCAGTTCCATACAAAGTAAATCTTTAAAATGCAGATATCTCAAAACATAATTTTGAGTTTTTACCTTTTTGAACTGAATCGGCAATATAATATGAAGACGTCAAACTATGATGAAATATTAGACAAATCACATTTAAAATATGCAACACTCGCAGTTTTTAAATGCTGATGGAAATCTCATGTAAAAATCGAAATGTTAAATATGATATTCCAGTTCTAATTAATCTAAGAGGTATTTACACGGTCTACTTCAAATATACAAAATACAAATTGTATTAACAAAACATTATGCAAGTTTCAGATGTTCCAACTTTCAGAAATTCACTTGTATACAGATCGATAAAAAAGAAGGTCAATGCTCAAGCTCGCTGTTAGGAATGTGCATTATGCACCTCATGATATTTCGGTAATCAGAATATCACTTACTGCATTCTGCTGATGATGGAAAAATTTGGCTGCTGAAATCATACTTATGAGCAGATCCTATTTTGTATGTGTATATATCTGTGCAGATGTTTTACTGTTTGTATCACACTTTTAATACTGTATATGCTGTGTTATGGAAAACTATCTTGAATGGAATGGGGTTTGTGAACAATTTTTGGCACAAGGGTTCTCTTTCGTGATTTTCTTCATCTTCTATATCCCATAAGTCGACCATTCCACAACCTTCCCTGAGAATGAATTGAATCAGGTGGTTTATTTTTTTATTAAAAACAATGAATTTGATTCACTTTGATATCTCGTACCTAAAAGTTAAAAATAAAATAAAAACTTAAAAACCTCCTAATTGCTCACCTGCTTTTACCATAACACCAATGTTTTTCAATGACAACAAAATTCAATCCCATACTCTTCAGAATATTATGAACCTCCGCAGCTGGTTTGCGGCTGTAAATTTTATAAACCTGATATGTTCTGTTCCTGGATAGGAGAAATTTTTTTTGTTGATCAAATTTTTAATGTCAAAATCAGCAAGTAGACTTAGAAACACAATAAGAAACTCTTTCAGTCCATTTGCACATTTAACATACCTTAAACCAGCATTTTCATAATGAGGATGATTTACTATAGGCCTCCTTGTTGACAACAAAAGGTTGGCCATGGTTGGCATTGGGCCGCCAAAGACTGCATCTAAAATTGATACAGTAAAACTTTTAAGAAACTAGTACATGAGAGAAGTTTAGTTTCTTCATGTGCTAGTGATAAGTGAAACAGAAATGGCATTACATTAAGCATAATTCCAAATATAATTATTAAGGAATAAAACCAAAGAGTATTGTAACTCTTCCTTTTATCAATATAGGGAAAGAAAAATAGAAATATACAGTAAAACTTGGGTAAGTTGTCACTATGGTTAAGCCATTTTTCTTTGGTCCCATCCAGCTTTTATAGATAACAATGTTATTAAACTCTTGGTTATTCATCACAAATTTTGGTTAACTCGTCACAATAAGTTCAAGAGAGAGTAATAGATTATTTCCATGGCTCTCTTGAAAGAAATAGCTTAATAACACCACTGCTATTTGTTCAAAAGTGACCATAAAAGCCTTATGCACCAAAATAGAACAGCTCAAATAACAAAAGTGACACAGGAAGTTCATTTGCCGAATAAAAAACATTTCTTGAAATTTTAGGGACTGTTTGAGCTGGCCCTGATTTCTGCAAATTCCATTAATTTGGACTTCAAATTTCAACAAATGGTAAACCAGACATTTCTTCTCAAGTTGAGAAGGCCTAATGTCTGCTTTGCCCTGCCCAGGGCTCCCTCAAGTCAAACTTTGGCTCTACGTGTTCAAGATTAACTCATGAACTACTGATGAAGAAATCAAAGCACTAAAGTTAAAGTGTCATGTAAGTTATGCATATTTAAAATTGATTTCTAGAGAAATGCCAACTATTCTAACAGTTGCTCTGATCATTTTAAATTTAAAAATACTGGTACAAACATAACTGATCCTCACGAATCCCCTGGATGGATTATACTATTCCCTTGGGATCAGTCAGGCGACAACATCCCAAATTGTCGCCTGACGTCAATAAAAACGTTTTTTGGAAGTCATAAAATGTCTTGAACATGACGTGATGAAATGGTCATTATGTCCATTTTGGAAACGTCAAAAAATGACCATTTGAAAATAGTTTGACTTTCAGAAGATCGATGGCGCTATTCAAAGAGACGGAAAAAGAAAAAAAAAGAATTTCTGGCGCAGGTCGGATTTGAACCCAGTCTTTTCGAGGATGGTCCCTATGCATCTCACGCCATGCCTCTACCGATCGTGCTATCATAGCAGTTCCCATCAGGTGTTATTTTATGAAGACTTCAAAAGTATTGATTAGTTATATTACGAATTCCGTTAAGTAATCTCTTGCTGAGTTTAGCCGATGGCAGTTATTTTTTTGTTTTCTTTTATTTTTTTATCCTTGAAAAATATAGTAACGCAAATAATTATATTTATAATTATCGAAAAAAAAGGATTTTAAAAAATTCATTTTTTAGTTCAATGTTCACATCAAAGAATTTGTTGCATATTTTTCAATTGTTCCTCTGATCTTCCATAAAAAAACATGATATGAATGCAATTATAATTTATATAGCGTGTTGATAAATTTATATGAACAATTACTCATTGAAAAGTTTTACATTTCCATTCAAACAAAATTACAATTAAAAGTACTTCATTTATCTTGTGACAACCAGTAACGAATAGGCCTAGGTTAATTTTGAAACACCCTCTGAAGATTCATTAACAAAAATTTTGATATTTTCATCCGGAACAGAATTTTTCAGTAAGAAAGAAATTCATGATGTTTATGACGCAAAATCATTTATGCCATTTAATATCATGTCATTTCATTAAGGTCATCAAGTATCACGTTATTTCCTGACCTTTATTGTTTGTGGCCATTAAATGACTTTGAAATGACATGATTTTTTTTTGACTGACATCACTCAGAGAAAATGACCAAATTTTCACGTCATATTTGACGTCAGGCGACTACTTGGGATGAGGATCAGGTTATATAAAAAATGTAAGTGTATTTTATCATAATAAGTTAATAATTGCTCAAAGTAAAGGCTCGAAAAATAAGGCTCCAAAAAGTTTTAAAAAAAATCCTTTAGTTATCTTTAAATTTTGTTATATCGTAATTTTAGTTCATATTTAAAAAAATTTTATACACACTATATTAAAGTACACACTATTTGCTTGAGTATATAAGGTGTAGAACAAAACAATACAATTGTTTTCATCGCTAGTTCCTATTATGCCCTCCCGTACCTCGTGGTCACCTCACTATGTGCATGGCCTTAGAAATACAAAGCCCAGAAAATTAAATATAAAATAATTAGCTGGACCTACTTTTGAGTTGGATATCCATGCAACACAACATTGCTTTCAACTCTTCATTTATATCTTTTCAAGTATGAAGATTAAAATTAATGTCTCGCATTGTCTTTTAATATTCAACTGCATCAATTTGCATAGTTTACAATTTTTTTAAATTAATAATGACCTATAAATTAAATTATTGTATAAAAATTGAAAAAATTCTGCAGCTTTAATTGGAGCATTTTGTTAAACCAAAACAGGCAGATTAATAACTTGTACTTAAATAAAAATGTTCAAAATATATAGTGTCCATTATAAAGAAAAGGAATCAATTTCATGCGTACACATTTCTTTAATCTAGATTTATTTCTTTCATGAGCCACAGAAGAAATCACCATGTTGGTTACCTTAGAAATGGTTTGTATGTCCCTCAAACCCTTCACTGAAAAAAGGAAAAATCTGAGAACCAAAAAGCCTCTTACCTTAGTTATGAAGCAGTGTAGGGGATACTGCTGTGTGTCTGTAGAACAGTGTTTTTAAACCCTTTTATTAGGCTGAGCCAAAATCAAACTTTCGCCCCTTTGAATAATTGATGTATGGGAAATTAATAACTTTGTATCATAGAATATTTTTTAGCTTGCACCCCCTTCCACACCTAATATTATTTTATCATACCCCCCCCCCCCTATTATGAGGGTCATCTGGAAAGTAATACCCATTTGCACATGCGTGCTATTTCGACAACTCAAAGTCAACCAGTTGTCCTCTAACTGTGTGTAACATTACCCATAGATTTCTGGCAGAAAAAGAGTCCTATTCTAGTCATTTTTTATACACAAATTGTCTTACCTTTTATAAATGTGCACTGTTGGTTAAAAATCTGTGATATTATCATTAGCCAGAGACTTTAAAATATGTGATCTTGATCAAGTCTTCATTTTGCTTATTTTTGTGTTGCCACTATACAGTACCAAAGTTTTTACAAAATCTAATGTTATTGTTCTGTTATGCAAATTTGTTATACTATTTTTCTATTGGCCATGTTTTGATATACATTTTTTGAGATGGTTGGTCCCTGGAGTTGGGCCATACTGCACTTCCTTTTTCGATGGTCAAGGCACATTTGTTCGATATTCATTACTCCTTCACTTTTTGGTATAAAGTCATCGGCTCTTGGTGAGTCGTTTGTCTATAACTGTTAGCAGTTTATGTTATAACAACAACTTCACTGGTATGTGCTCAAAACGTCGCCGGCTGGTTTTGAACCTTCACGGTTTTCTCAGTCCTAGTCATCCGTTATCACACTTGGCGTTGATCATCATCCTGGCTCCTGTCTGTCTCAGTCATCTCTTCACCAATCTAAAGATTTTCTGGGAGAAAAAAACGTTTCCAAAGCAATGAAGAGCTCAAAGAGATAATCAGCTTTTCTTCATGGAATGGCGGCAGAAGACTATGATGCTGATATTCAAGATATGACAAATGTTTGAATTTAAATGGGAACTATGTAGAAAAGTAGCGTAAGGTATGAAAATGCATAATAAAGTTTTGTAAAAAATTGGAAGTAATTAGTGTGTTTTATTTAAAAACAGGTATTACTTCACAGATGACCTTCATAGAAAGTATCCTTTACCTCTTGGGTACAGATACATGAGGGACATTAGATGAAAAACACACAGTAAGGTAATAAAAGTTGAGTATCTACCATTGGGTAAGGTGTTATTAATCCATGTAATCAACTCTTCCAGTGGTGGGTTGCTAAATTCTCCAACTATATGCCTTTGCTGCTGGATATTCTGCACACCTTGTATAGCCATTAAGCTTAGTAAAACTGCAACAGCTGCATATTGGAATTCTTGTTTGCTCATGAAGACGAAGAACTGTTTTGGACAAATATAAAGTTCATTCAATTATACTATTTTACAGGGTGCATAGGTAACAGGGCATATGGCACTTTCCTGGTGAACCATAGATCCTAGAGGCATACTTTCGGTTAGAAAAAAATCTAAATAGCATGTAGTACTCAGATATGCCATTCATCTCCCAAGGAGTTATGTGGTTATTAAAATGAAAATGTTAACTTTTTATACGAACACCCTATGATCAAGAACCCAATTATACAAAGTTGTTGCCTTGTGCCCCTAATGCCAACAGAAAAAAAAATTCCAAGTTTCTAATTGCGATATTCGTTGAGATATTCAAATTCAAAAAATGGAAGTTGGGAAAAAACAGCATTAATTGCGGGTATATATAAAATGGTTTACCGATATGTAATGCTGTTTTTTCCCTACTTTCAGCAAAAACAGTGTTAATTGCAAGTAAAATAGTTTAACCGTATTTAATACTGTTCTTTTCTCAACTTTTCAAATACAAGGCAACAACTTTATGTAATTGGATTCTTCAGTAGGATATCCGTATAAAAAGTTAAAATTTTTATTTTAATCGCTACACAACCCCCTTGGAACATGAATGACATACACTGAAGAGGCAAAAAAAACTGGTACACCTGCCTAATATCGTGTAGGGCCCCCGCGAGCCCGCAGAAGTGCCGCAACATGACGTGGCATGGACTCGACTAATGTCTGAAGTAGTGCTGGAGGTAATTGACACCAGGAATACTGCAGAGCTGTCCATAAATCCGTAGGAGTAAGAGGGGGTGGAGATCTCTTCTGAACAGCATGTTGCAGGGCATCCCAGATATGTTCAATAATGTTCATGTCTGGGGATTTAGGTGGCCAGCGGAAGTGTCTAAAGTCAGAAGTGTGTTCCTGGAGCCATTTTGTAGCAATTCTGGATGTGTGGGGAGTCGCACTGTAGTGCTGAAATTGTCCAAGTCCGTCGGAATGCACAATGGACATGAATGGGTGCAGGTGATCAGACAGGATGCTTACGTACCTAGACGTATCAGGGGTCCCATATCACGCCAACTGCACACGCCCCATATTATCACAGAGCCTCCACCAGCTTGAACAGTCCCCTGTTGACATGTAGGGTCCATGGATTGATGAGGTTGTCTCCATCACGGTTGTCGTACACGTCCATCAGCTCGAAGCAATTGAAACCAAGACTCGTCAGACCAGGCAATGTGTTTCTAGTCCTCAACAGTCCAATGTCGGTGTTGTCGGGCCCAGGCGAGGCATAAAGCTTTGTGTCATGCAGTCATCAAGGGTACACGAATGGGCCTTCGGCTCCGAAAGCCCATATCGATGATGTTTCGTTGAATGGTTCGCACGCTGACACTTGTTGATGGCCCAGCATTGAAATCTACAGCAATATGCGGAAGGGTTGCACGTCTGTCACGTTTAATGATTTTCGTCAGTCGTCATTGGTCCCGTTCTTGCATGATCTTTTTCCGGCTGCAGCAATGTCATAGATTTAATTTTTTACCAGATTCCCGATATTCACGGTACACTCGTGAAATGGTGTACGTGAAAATCCAAATTTCATCGCTACCTCGGAGATGCTATGTCCCATCTCTCATGCGCCAACTATAACACCACGTTCAAAGTCACTTAAATCTTGATAACCTGCCATTGTAGCAGCTGTAACCGATCTAACAACTATGCCAGACACTTGTTGTGTTATATAGGCGTTGCCGACCGCAGCACTGTACTCTGATTGGTTCCATATCTCTTTATTTGCATACGCATGCCTGGACCAGTTTTTTTGGCTCTTCAGTTTATCTAAGTACTACACATTATTTGGATTATTTTTCTAATTGGAAGTATGCCTCTAGGATCAACGGTTTGCCAGTAAAATACCATAAGTATGCTGCCTTAGCATTTAATTAAAAATTATTATAACCTTATGAGAAAATTGTTACAACCTTAAAAGACCTGGGTTTTTTTAATTTTAATTATTAATAATATTAGTTTTAATTTTTAATTAAAATGCTTAAAAATTTGATATAAAAAGCATTGGTTCAAAGCCTGATGAGGTCTTTTAAGGTTATAACAATTTTCTCTCCAATTGGTGAGAATTATGGCATAATGCAGCTACAGTAACTCTCTCTCTAACATCATATCATCCTCATGTTAGAAGCATGGATGAGCAAATTTTAACTTTTTTTTATCAGCTTGTTGGATACCTTATTTTTCTAAATTTCACCTGAAATATGAATGTGTATTTCTATTGAAACATGTTACAAATCATTTTAGGGAAATAACTTCCCTAGAGTAACACATGAGTAGATTAACATGCAAACGTCACTTCTCCCCATTATTTTTTTTGTTCAAAGGCATAGGATATTCATGTTTCTAGCATTAGCACATCCATGGAATCATAAAAAAAAACTCTAGTGAAAAATCTTCTAAAAATGTCAATAAAATCAGCTTTGGTATAAGTAATCATTAAAGTGTTTCAAGCTAAGTTAAAAAAATACGACAGTATTTTGAATTTTACTTTAAAATTTTTTAAATAAACATTATTTTTAGGAGCAGTATGAATTTTAAAAACTCAAGAAATGGAAGAGCCATGGGTCTAATCCATATGAACTGATGCTGCATTGAAACCTAAGACAGACACTGTATGAGACAGAATCTGTCTTGAACAGAATCAAAAGATATTCCCATCGATGATTAGTGTCTTCATATGCACCTTTATTACAAGTAAATAGAAAACTATTTCAGTCTGTTAATGTTGCTTTTAATACAGGTTCCACTGTGAATAATAATTTAAAGCTACATGCCAAAATGTAAATTATAAACTATAAAAAAAAGCATTAACAGGTCAAAAAAGTCTTGTAATTATTTATTGTTGTTTCTTATGTATGGGAAAAATACAGACTTCATGTAGCAAGTTTATTCCTTATTGTAAAAAATGCATACTTAAACCTCATTAATGTGACACCAAGGAAAGTATTTTTTGTTAAAAAAATTTGTTAATCCAATAAAATAAAAAATAAAAATTTGATAGCACCAAATGAATTTATGATTTGCAGTAAGTGGATTTGGGTTACTGATGTGCAGCTGTAGTTAATTAAAGTGACAGAATTCGGAGAATGGTTAGATTAAACCCTACACCGTTAGAAATTCCGCAGAGGAATGTGAACTCCTCAGCTTATGAAGATTTTTTTCGTGATATTTCTACCTCAGCTAACAAATACAGTTTTGACTAATGTCCATTTCAGTTGATATAGATGTATGTGCTAACCTAACATAGCATTTTGAGCTGAAATTTTGTGCAAATCATCATTAGAATTACTGTCAGTCAAGGCCGATTAACTCATGTTTACTTCGAAATCTTCCCAGATATATCTCCACTTCTCATTCATAATGTTTTTAAATCATTTCAGGTAAAATAAAAGATTAAGCTAACAGAAAATGCAGCAAAAAAGGATGCCTGGTTTTGAATGTTTTTAGTGCATACAGTGAGATTCTGGACATCAAACTGAATGGCTCGGATACACATTCTTTCAGTGCAAGGCTCTTACTCTCGAACTGAACGGTCTGGCTTTTTAGAAGCTTATCATTTCCATCCACATATATGATGAGATTCCGAAATGAGCTGATCGAAGCACAAATTGGGCCACCTATGAATCCAATGGATTGTGTACATATTGTAAAATAAAAAGGTCTTCAGTTGTTCATCTTCTTGTAAATTCTTATTATTGTATATTCAATCATGCTATTGGTCAGTTGCAATTTCTTTTATGGTGCTTAAGTGTTTTATAAAACTTCCTTCAAATTTTACGTATCATTAGAATTTAACGATTTTCCATGGAAATCTGTGGGGAAAATCCTGTTTCGACTAACGAAGATTTCATCTTATGAATGCGATTCTGGAACAAATTGTCTCTGTCAGCCAAGTTACCTCTGAATGTGAACATCTACACCAGAGGGAGTGAGAAAGCAATATCAAGATTGAGATATAAATATTTTATGCTTACTTTTTTACAACACATGAGAGACGAAATAATGCAGAGATGTGGAACAAAGAATAGTTTCAGCCTCATCACGAATGCTGCCATAATAAAAAATGCTAACATCTGTAAGATATTGTAAGCTACCTGGAAAACATAATCACCAAATAAATTATGTGTTCAATGATGTTCCAATGATGTGTTCAATCATATTCTTTCAACAGAGCAAACATTTTTTTCCCCTCCCTTTAACTTGCAAAAAACAACAAATTTCAACACATTAGTAAGTAAGAAACAGGATTTACTTTGTATATTAATGCAGCACTGGACAAATCCCAGGCACCAAGTCACCATAGCGACTTGAAAAATTTATATTGGCACCTAAAATTTTCTTTGTATAGTTAATAAATTGCAGGCTGAAAGCAGCACAAAATGTTTGGAATTTACAGAAAAATTTATTTTGGACCTTTTTCTTCGGTTAAAAAAATTTTAGGGCACCTAGATTTTTTTGCAATTTGTCCAGCTTTGGATTAATGTAATAAAACATATAGAACGTTTTACATCCATCATAGTTTAAACATATTTTACTTAGTGTCGTTTTAGACAGAATTATAACAAATTTTAAGCATAAATACTTACACTTGCATGCTCAGGATTGAATCTTTCAGAAACGTCTGAGCAGAACATCTATATAAAAGTGTATATTCATATTACATCATTATACATATGAAATAATTTTTAATGCACACAGCACATTCAGATTTTTGGATTTGTTGTCAATCCTGATCAGAGCAGTAACTAGGATTTTCGTAAGGGGCAAAACATTATTTTGTCACATTCATCACTAAAATTGGATGATTTTATAACTGTTTTTGTTCGTAACTAAAATTTGCCCCCAGGAGCAGTTCCCCCCTCCTTCCCCTTTAGTTCAGGCCCTGGTTATGGACACAAATTTTCTTTTATGTTCTTCAATATATCCATCACATTATGGCTTCTATGAAAAAAATATGGCATACGTAAAATACCACAGGCAGTGGTATACTTAGACACAAAATTTTATTCACCAAAATCGCTCATGTCATGAAAATCTTGCATTTCTAATCAAATCCCCCCAACATAAAACAATTAGAAATCAAATTAATGCTTTCAGTATCCCCATTAAGTGCATTTTAAGAGAAAAATTTTTCCTGTAAGCATTATTATTTGAAAGAAAATGTACTTGTAGATAGAGGTGCTATTGCAATAGCCATTAGAAAAATATTAGAGCTTTTCAAGTGCAGACAAATATGGAAGAAAATAATTTACCTGGACACCCACTGAGATCAACACCAAAAGTCCAACAGGTAGTAAAAATGTTTTTGTTATAGCTATGAAACTCTGCAAAATTTAAAAAAATATATAGTTTTATAAAAAGTTACTAAACAGAAAAAAAAACTAAACAGAATACAACCAAAAATAAAATTCTCAAGAATAATTGTGAGATTTACCTCAAATTTAAGAAAGTCAAACTCTGCTGCACACGTATACAGCATGGTATGAAAATCTTTATAATCACTCAATTTTGACCTCAGAATATTCCATATATGAGCCTACGGGAAATCACAAAATATAACAACTAGAACCTAATATATTGAAAAAAAGTTCAAGGAAAATAAAAATCATATTTCTTGTATTATCTTTCATATTATCATTCTCATTTTATGTTACAATCATCATTGAATATTTTAATACCACAGTCATTTCAGACACGAAACTAACATAAAAAAAATTCCAACAACTAAAATACATTGGGCCCATGCGTATACACCAGGTGTGGCCAACCCATGGCATACGTGCCACAAATACCCACCGTGGTATAAGGAGTGGCACGCAAACACTTTCAAAAATTAAAATAATTCTATTCCATTTTTCAATCAAAGTAATTCTCTCCAACTCTTAAACAAGCAATCCTTTTCTTATGAACGATGGTCATGTAGGCTGCCAAATGTATTGTTCCGGATAATTTTCCACAAGACTTTGAGGTTGCAAAACCAGAAGCGGTTCGACGAACAAACACAGATTTACACGTATTTACAAGCTAATCAGAGAGCTTACAACTTTCTCGTAAAGTTTAAACACAACTGACTGAATCTCCTTGTGCCTCTCTGAGCCTGTCTCAGTCTCTCAGTCTGCCATCTTGTGAGCGCCACGGTATTTATAACCCAGATAGAAACTTTGAGAAAAAGAACATTCCACAGCATTCTATTTCACAGTTTTTTAGTCGGCGGTGCTACCGTATGGAGGGGCGGGACTTTCTAGACACGCCCCGCCAGTTCTCCGCCAACGCATGTCGCTGCGCTTAGACCAAAACCGGTATTGACTGATTTCGACATTTTGAGAGCCATCGAACAAATCGCACCATCTATCGTAGAAAGGGGTCTAGGTCAATTCGTCGCGATCAACTTGTCGCACGACAATTCGTCGCAATCAATTTGTCGCAGCGTCAATTCGTCGTGCTACAAACTCGTCGCGGTACAAATTTGTCGCAGAGTCAGTTCGTCGCGGTACAAATTTGTCGCAGAGTCAGTTCGTCGCGGTGAAAATTTGTCGCAGACTCATTTCGTCGCGGTACAAATTTGTCGCAGAGTCAGTTCGTCGCGGTACAAATTTGTCGCAGAATCAGTTCGTCGCGGTACGAATTTGTCGCAGAATCAGTTCGTCGCGGTACAAATTTGTCGCAGAGTCAGTACGCCGATCAAATAAATTTTCAAAATTAAATTTTCACCGTATAAGCCGCACTCCCGCTTTCTGGCGGGATCTCCATTTCTCGCAGCGAGGGGCGTTGGGCGAACACACCAAGATGATAAATTACGATAAAATAAATTTTCAAAATTAAATTTTCACCGTATAAGCCGCACTCCCGCTTTCTGGCGGGAACTCCATTTCTCACAGCGAGTGGCGTTGGGCGAACACACCAAGATGATAAATTACGATAAAATAAATTTTCAAAATTAAATTTTCACCGTATAAGCCGCACTCCCGCTTTCTGGCGGGATCTCCATTTCTCGCAGCGAGTGGCGTTGGGCGAACACACCAAGATGATAAATTACGATAAAATAAATTTTCAAAATTAAATTTTCACCGTATAAGCCGCACTCCCGCTTTCTGGCGGGATCTCCATTTCTCGCAGCGAGTGGCGTTGGGCGAACACACCAAGATGATAAATTACGATAAAATAAATTTTCAAAATTAAATTTTCACCGTATAAGCCGCACTCCCGCTTTCTGGCGGGATCTCCATTTCTCACAGCGAGTGGCGTTGGGCGAACACACCAAGATGATAAATTACGATAAAATAAATTTTCAAAATTAAATTTTCACCGTATAAGCCGCACTCCCGCTTTCTGGCGGGATCTCCATTTCTCGCAGCGAGGGGTGTTGCGGGAACACACCAAGATGATAAATTAGGATCAATGCCCATCCCAAAGCACAATTTGCCTAAGGGGTCATTCAAGTATTACGTCAGGATCGGGGAGGGAGTTTCGGATTTGTTGACTTTTGATGGCGGGGGGGGGGGGGTTGAAGGTCGCTTACGTCATCAACCACCCCTTTTTGAAGATATGAAATATTCTAAGCTTCTGGTGAAATTTTGCTGACGGGGGAGGGGATGGGGGTCAGTGTTTTGCTGATTTTTGCTGACAAGGGGGAGGGGGTCAAAAATGGCTGAAAATCTGCTCACGTAATACTTGAATGGCCCTAATTCACTATTGAATATGTATCTGCCATGTAGGGAATACATCTTTGAGGAATTTTTTACCGACAATATATCTAAGGCTAGCATTACACTATGAAAGTGTTCTAAAAGTCCTTTTATAAAACTTGAAAAATTCAACCAATAAGATTATCGGTTGCATTTGCTCGAATGTAACCTATGAACTTTATTGGTTGGATTTTTTGAGTTTTTAACTTGAGCAACTTATCCGGTGCAAATTAAATTTTGAAAATGTATGTGATCGCAATTTATCATCTCGGTGTGCGCCCCAACTCCCCTCGCTACGAGTAATGCAAATCTCGAGAGAAAGCGACAAGTGTGGCTTATCCGGTGAAAATGAAATATTAATTAAATTAAATTATTAATTATTTCAGGTTCTTGTGGAGATACTGTAGTGGTTAATGTTGGTGGGAGTCTCGATTCCACATGGGACAGATACAAGTTTACACTTAAAGACAGCCTCCGCTGTACTGTAATTTGGGGAATATCATAAACACCGACATTTTTTTACAGAATTTTAAAATTTTATCATAGAAAAAATGATTTTTTTAACATTTACAATAATTAAATAATAAAACATTAATATCAATTGTAATTTTAATTTCGATGTAATTTCGATGATTTTTTTCGAAATGACAAAAAAAAAAATTTAGTAAACTGTGTGCATTTCTTGATGGAAAAAAACTTTTCTTCATGTTTATTTTTTCACGTATGAGACAAAAAAACCTACATACAGATCGCGTGACGAGTTGACTCTGCGATAAATTGACGTCCCGACGAATTGGTTACACGACAAATTGTCACTGCGACGAATTTGTACCGCGACGAATTGGCTCTGCGACGAATTTGTACCGCGACGAATTGGCTCTGCGACGAATTTGTACCGCGACGAATTTGTATCGCGACGAATTTGTACCGCGACGAATTTGTATCGCGACGAATTGGCTCTGCGACGAATTTGTACCGCGACGAATTGGCACTGCGACAAATTGATGCGCGACGAGTTGAGCGCGACAAGTTGATTGCGACAAATTGACCGGCTACGCGTAGAAAGTTCGTAACAGTATATTTAGTATGGTAGACACTTAAAATAATAATTATTTGATGAGTTTCTATTCAATGCATTTCTGTTCGGTTTTACATCTCTGGGTATGGTTTCTGGACACCCCATGTGTACGAGATTTAGAATCGTTCGCATAGGTGACATATACTATGTAATACATTTACATTGTATACCCATAAATTCTTGGGGGGAGGGGCAAAGTCCTTACAATGTTTATTGGGAAAGGAGGGCCCAAGCACCCTGAGTCCTCTTATTACAGTGTCTATGCCCAATATGGTGTAGGTAAGATGAACTTCTACAGATATATGTACATACACAATCTGTATTATCATAATCAAATTTAATGATGCAAACATAAAAACAATTTAGAACTCAAAAGAGGGACAAACTGGACATTTCTATGAAAATAAGAGAGCAGCCATACAATGTTTTGCAAGAATAGAGGGAATACTTGTGTCTCGTAAAAACAGGATGTTTGGTCTGCATGTTAAAGTTTGTAGAGTGGCATGTTCATTGGAAATAATATTGACGGTGGCAGGGCTTGGTAAAGGTTGGCCACCCCTGGCATACACACATAATACTTTCCTGCATGTAACCAATTCATCAGAAATTCTGTTATGTAGAGTTATGTTTACGATGTGCATGCACAGTTTAGTAGTAGTAGCCATTTCAGACACATGAGAGCTAAATATATGATGGCCATTACAAACTTGGTTTACTATAGCAAGGTTGGACTTTATTTTTTCAACCCTTGCACTGGCATAGCAGAAATCACTAAAACCCCAGTAAAATGTCATATCTTTTTTTTTTTATGTAGTAGGCTTTATTACAATTTTTAGAAGGTGCAAAATAAAGAGGATGTGGAAATGTGCTCCATTGAGAAATCAGATTCACAAAATATCTGAGCTCGTCATTGATAAAATAAAAAGGTTTTTCTTGACTGGATATATGGGGCCTCGCCCATTGATGGGTTAAGTGTAGGTTAGTGAACCTGGCTTATAACAAACCTCTGAATGCAACAATCAAAATTTTTGGTCCCATACCACAGGGATGTTTCTTATTAGACCAGAAATAGTGAACCAAATTTTCAATCCCTTGAAGCTTGATATTCAGAGTTCAACTACATTTATACTTATAATTTATGGTCATATCAGTTTAACTCTTTTGCTCTCACGCTCAAACGTGGAAAGCTGATATATCAGCACCCTGATAGTGTTCAAAGGTAAATGCTTTTACACTTTTAAAAAATATTGCTGATCAAATGTCTCACAAGTTATTTGATAATTTAAATTATCCAACATACCCCTTAGTCTTGCAAATGTCAAATAAGTGAGAGTCAACTGTACATGAAATTTACTACACAGAATTTCAAAAGAAAGAAAAAGTTTTAGCCAAGTTTAAAATATATATATTTTAATGTTTGTTTTGCACTGTGGTAACTATATTCCAAGAGATAAACTACAAAATTTCAAATATTAAAGTCAAGCAAAGAAAATCTTACATCATCCTGTATGTTTAATAGATTAGTCAACAGTATTTTTAGTCCAGCACATCCTAGTGCAAATATAATCAGTTGTGTAATCTGAAAAAAAAATCGCAAAAATAATCATGATACACATTTTTGTTTAATGCTGGTATTAAAAAAAAACTTATTCTTTATTCAAACATAACTAACTGGCTACTCAATGAGTGTTTCATTACACTCAAATATAGTGGGACTTCCATTAAAAAAACTTAATGGAAACCTTAGAATATGTTGGTGAAGCAAAAATTTCCGAATGATTGATATGCTTTAAAGAGTCCAGTATACTATGTAACAGTCACAATAAAATAGCTATTGTGCAGTTGTGTGAATATTATCATGGCTTTGCATAGATTAAATCTGGGCTGAAAACCTAACAACTTGTACTGTAGTGGTCAGTTCTGTTTTTTCGATTTTGATATGCAAGTGCAAGCCTGTCTTCCACTTGAGAAAAACATCAACGCAGCATAAAAAAGTGATGAATTGCCTCTAGAGCGATTGACCAGGAATGGTTATGGTTCATAAAATTTGAATTATAACAAAATGTAGAATTTAACACTTTGGCCATCCTTTGTTCCATAGCTCTATCTATTTACATAGCATATACTATTTAAATATATAGGAGAGTGAATATGAAGTGTGAATCACTGATTGAATATGTAAGATGTGCATCCATAAAAATACAGAATTTTACTTTGTTTTATTTTACCAAATTTTCCTAATTTATATAAATTCACATTATACACACATTTAACATTAAATTATTATTAAAATAACAACAAGACACAATGTTACTAATAAAGACCCAACAAGAAATATATACAATAAATTTTGATAGAATCACAATTGATTATTCAAAAAGCATAATTGTCAATTACTAATGGAAACAAATATGGCTTACCATTACCACAGGTTTAGATTTCAATTTTTTCATGTGGTTCTCCAACATAGATATAACCTAAATGATGAAATAATGAGGAGATATATTAGAAACAGCAATCACCACCTAGATATTTCTGCAGGAAACAATTTTAAAAATGTCAACAAAATTCAAATTTAATAGTTTTCTATGAAAAATCAAAAGAGAAAAAAATTACTCTTTAAAAAAGTTTGAAATACTCATTTTGTAGAAGGAAAGCTGTTTCTTTCTGTCTTATGAAGGGCAGAATTGTGTGGTAAATGTTTCCATTTAATTCCATAAAATAATGTTTAAGGGTTGAGGGTTTTCACTGGAACAGAAAATTTAAGTAAATTCAAATAACATTATAAAGGACCCAGCTTATAATGAAAGGGGAGTTAAAAAAGGGTTTGACTGTAATAGCATCATACCATATTTCAGACGCACTGTAAAATAAATATTTTTTCTTTATTATTTTAGACTTTGATTTGCCTGTTATCTATTGATTTACTAAAAACTATAAGCATATTCATGAATAATTAAAGTTCCTAAGGAAGTACTGCATGGAACTATTTTCCATGCAGTACTTAAATTAGCACACTTCATGCCAAATACACATTTTTTATGGTCTCAAAATCTCTAGGAATAATTTGGCGTACCTGCCTGTGTGGGTGAATGCATATGGTTCATTTCTTCCGTGAAAAGCGAGTAAATGTAGCACTAACAAATTTTAACAATGTTATTAAAATAAACATTACTCACATAAATAATGACAAGTGAAGAAGAATAAAATGAAGCCAGCAACATTTTATTACCAAAGAGGAAGCACAAAGAACACAATAATCCAAGCTGGAAAAAAAAGAATGATGATAAATCTAAAGAAAACCAGATGAAACCTATTTTATTGTTTGGGAATTAAAACTATTGTCCATGAAAATATATTTAAAAAAAATTGCATCTTGAATTTCATAACTTTCCACTTCTTAATAATGAGCATCAATAGTTATCAAATCATATTCATTCATTTCATAGAAAACAAAAGTCAACATGAATTCTGAAACAATACATATTTACCATCCACACGCAAATGCCTGAACAGATGATAAAATAAATTACATTATATTACACAGAACTATTATTAAACAAAAACTCACAAATTATAATCACACAAAAAATAAAAACTATACTAATACAGCAAATAAACAAAAAGATAGAAATAAGAAAAAAGTTTTCTTAAATCTGTATAACAAATTGATAAAGCTATGATAGCTAAATTTTTGCTTCTCCTCTATTTGAAAATGAGTCTTCAAAAAGGTGTCTGTTGAAACAAATAATTCAGATAATGCTTTTTTAAATGCCGAGCATATTCTATATTTGAAGTGGTAATGAATTTTAGTTTTGGGCTTACTGAAAATTTCTTTGCTAAAATTAGGCAATGAATTAATTAGATTGTCTCTCGGATATACAGTCAATGTCACTTATTAGAATCATGGAGAAGGTTAAAATTCCAGTATAGTCATCACTTTTGTGAAGAATGGAATGGACCAATATCATAACATGGAAAAAATTTGTTTATAGTTAATGGGACTTTGAATAATGTTATCAATTTTTTTTGTTGCCAAAAGTTGGGTTTTTTTTCTTTTGCATATTCTGAAGCTAAGGTTTAACCAAACTTATTTTTTTCCTGTAAGTTATTGTTATCAGGCTGTAAAACTAAGTAGAAGGCTAGAAGGTGTTTCTTTCCCCCTTCCCTTGTCAACAAATCATAACAACCACCATAATGATCAACAACCATATTTATTGTCCTAATCATTTGATGTGATACGTATGCATGTGAAGCTACTTTTCCCAATGGCCTTCCTATAATGGAAGATAATGTTAGATGAAAAAATATCCTTTTCTTCAGTTCTTGATCAGTTTCTTTCAGTTGACTGGATTAAATTTTTTTTAAAGGGAAACTTTTTCAAAGGGATTTATGATCTATTACCTATCGTACATTAAAAAAACCATAGTTTATGATGCACATTAGACAGGCCATTCTAACACCTCACAATGGCTAAACCACAAAAATCCAGGATTTTAGCTCAAAGGAAAGAAAAAAACTGTTTTAGATTGAATAATAAAAAATGGAGTGATTGAACATTTTACAACCAATTATGTGGGAAAAGAAAACACAATTGTCCTGTTTTACAAATAGCCATTTAGCATATACCAAATTTGACTAAACAGGATGTATGGTCACTGTACTTACAAACAGGACTTTTTTGGATATAGTTATTATTCGGTTACTGTTATCAGAAACCTTGATTCCTGGTGTGATCACATTGAGCAGCATGGACTGTATTATCAATTTATTTTTTTAGCATATAGTACGGTTTAAAAAAAATGATTTATGAAAAAAATAGCATTATTATGTAACAATACATCAAAGCTTCCAAAGTTGAAGATAGCAACTCAACCCAACTCAAAAATTTTAACAAACTTTATATAAATTTATTGAAAGCAATATGCATCGACTAACAGTCTGTAGAAACAAGTCAAATTTAGTAATGTCATATTTTGAATCTAATTTAAATTGTCCTGAAAGTATTTACCAAGTGTCCTTTAATTATGCTCTGAAGAATCTTGGAAGGTATGAAGTCACATACATATAGGAAAAATACTGCCAATGCTTGAGTAAGCAATGCAAATTGTGCAAACTGGAAAAAAAAGTGAGAAACACATGCAAATACTAAGGATATGATAATAAAATTTTAACAACAATAAGAACCACAGAATAACTTATTTTAACATTTGAACTCAATATAAAATGGCACGTAAAAAAATTTTACTAAGCAACACACATACAATGCCTAGAAAAATATACCCACCATTAAAAATGAGTACAATAACAGAAAACGAGAAAAAATAAAGATAATGTTGAGAGAAGCGCTTTTTCAGAAACTCATGGGAGAGATTGGTTCTATTTTTTCATACTAAAAACATACACTAAATTTTCCTTTATTCTTTGTACCATGCAAGACAAATCAAGAAGGTATTCATCCTTGAACAACAATCATATGCATCATGATTGTTGTTACTTTTTCTATGTCTGCATTAATCTCAGGTTGTTTAATGCAGTTGTTTGTTAGTCTTTTTTTTGGGGGGGGGAAGAATGACAACCATTTTCAAAATATGTACATTTTTAAAATTATCAGCCATCTTAAAGATTTTTGATAGCTCTGTGGTCTTTCACATTTGTAAAAATTTTAATACATGGGCTAAGGCAACTAAGGGGGAAAAAAATGCGCTGAGGGTTTAGAATTAAGGGTCTGATGACAAAAAGAAAAAAAAACAAACTCAAGAAATTTTGTTATGTAATTTGCTATGAAATTTTGCTAGTAAGTGTTTTGTTTCATTTTAGTGATAAATGAGCACTTACATTAATCACGTCATAAATGTTGGAAAAAACCATATACACAAATACAATGCCTTACAAAATTTTAATAACCTATTTTTTAAATATTACTTTAAAAATACATAATTCTACCACAATATTGCACTATTTGTTTTGTTGGAAATTATGCAACATATACATACTCTGTACATAAATTGTTCCTTGAAATTTAAAAACATAATTATTTTTCACACAAGCCTACCTGCCAAAACAGAATGAATACCATTGTTAGTAAGCCTGTGATAAACCATTCTTCAAATCTGGACTTTTGACTTCTAGAAGAAAAAATAATCAATAAAATTACAGTTTTAATGTTATTATATTTTCTAATATTTTTAAGACAACATTAACTTTAATTTACCTTATTATTAATGTCACCACTAGCATTTGAAGAAGAAATATAGGGTAACCAAAGCTCTCTCTTAATGGTGGTGTCCACTGCACTCGTGTAGACTATAAATAAACATAAAAAAAATTATTGTGAAGCTCTATAAAATAAATTATTTTTCACAGTAAATTTATTCAAATGAAGTTTGGTTTTGAATTTAAGAAAAGAAATAATAAAATACTGAGAGTGAGTTTGTATATAATGTATTAGAGAAAAGTATATTTTCTAGAAAAAGCACAATAACTTACTTAAATTATGTAAAGCTCAGTTAAGCTTAAGTAACTTAACAGCATCAGTGTTTGATATACACATACATGCCCATCATGGAAGCAAGCCTCTCCATAGTGGCAATTTTCTTCGTCATTGGGGTCGGAAAAAATCCCCCAAAAAAAAATTTTCCCATGACTTATTTTAAAATTCAAATAAATTTTTTTATACAGGAAAAAATTTTGAATTTGACATACTATATCTAACTAGCAGAAATACCTGGCACTGGCCAGGGTTTTCTAAATATACTGGGAACATTAAAAAAGTGACAAACCACTGTTTGGGAACTAAGGTAGACATTGTAGACATTAAGGTAGACTGATAGTAGACATTCCAAAAGTCATTCTGGTTGGACAGTTTTTTGACCCTTCGGGCAATGCCCACCTCTGACGAACTTTTAAAGTAGTCCATCTTTTAAGTTGAAAGCATGTTTGATACACATATAAAATTTGGCAAAGATTTAATTTGCAGATTTGTATAGAAAACATACACACAGACACACACAGCAAATCAAACACACACAAAAATTATGTATATATATATATACACACACATATAACTGATATATATGCAGTGCTGCCCGAACGATGGCGCTGGCATATCTTCGCAGATTGTATAATTATTATTCTATTTCCTGCTGGTGGCACCACAACAAAAATCAGGAGTCAAAGGCATCTCGCTTGGTTTGTTGTGGTTGATATTGTCCTACTCACCGACGCATGTGTGTGTCTCGCCGTGAACAGGCCACATTTTTTTCTACCAGCATTCCCATTTGTATTACATAAATATTATCCATTGAAATAAAGTGTAATAAATGAAATCATTTCATGGATCAACCAAATATATTTTATAGAGTTTTCGTTTTGTAGCGCTCTCTCTCTGTGAGTGAAATTTGAATTTTCTTTTATTTATTTGTTTGTTACTTCAAAAACTTATTTGAGAACAAATTTCAAAAAACAGAACTCAGCTAGAACAGCAAAGTTGAGAAAAGAAAAACCAACCTCTCCATGATTGAAGAAAAATCCAGCTGCTGAAATCAAGCCACCAGATATTGCATTGCTAGAAAATAAAATTGATGAACTATACTATCATGTAAAAGACATCATAAGAAAAAATTTAAACTATACACATGAAAGCAAATATTTCTATGAGTAGTGGCACATGTAATATTTTGAAAATCGCACAGTCACGAAATCAACAACAGTACCTACATTTTTTTCTTACACTGACCTCAGAAAAGTTCCGTATAAGAAAAGTAATGCTCCCACAAGTCCATTCAACAGGAAAACCGAAGTTGTATAAAAATATGCAGGTTCTCCTAAGCCTTCAATAATAAAGAAACACAAAGATGGCATAAAAAATATAATAAAAGAAGCAAATGATAACAAATAAATATTAGTCTATGCTCAATTTTACGAACACACTCTTTTTCACGAACTGGTCCTCTGTCCGAAACAGCATGCAAAAGAGATAATGTTAAAATCCACTCTATTTTACGAACTCTCATTTCTATGAACTCTCTATTTTATGAGCTTTTTTTTCTGTTGTTTTATTCTTCTGGCCACCTCCAAGTTCATTATAATTAAAAGTAAACTTTAATTCTCTCAGATTTTCTGTGTGTCTTAAGCATCAATCATCAATATACAGGTGTTTCGCACCTGTGTGATCACGTGGCAAGAAGAAGAGTTCACTTATTGACAGGGGTGACTATGAATTGAAGAAGCATTGACAATGCAATTCACTCTTTGTGCATCATTGATTCGGTATAAATTGGTGGTTTCAGGAATGATAAGATACATTAGATTGATAGGTCATTTCTAAGTCAAGGATAGATATAACTCTATTTCAGGCAGCTGCTGTTCATCTACTTTCCTCTTCGCAATGTCAACAAAATAGAAAAGATTGTGCTTGACAGTGGGTGAAAAAATATTTAAAAAGAAATTAATGTGCAAACTCTTACAAGGACATAAATAACCAAAAAGTATGGGATTCAAAAAATAACATTTCCTCTAATCAAAGATCAGCAAAAGATTGTTTCGACAGCAAGTGGTTCCAGCGGCATTCCAACAGCCAGAAAATATTTCAGAGAAGCTAAATTCACGTGAAATGTTATCTACATAAATTTCATGGAATCTCATTTATCAAAATGTTGTGGTGAACCAAACAAAAATGTTAATTTCATGGAAATCACCAATCAGGTGAATGACTAACTCATATTTTATTTCCCATACTTTTTTCGTTTCTCCCATTTACAAACTAATTATTAAGTCTGTACAGGTTCATAAAAAGGAGCATCGACTATATTTAGTCATAGATTGAAAAAATTGAGCAAAAAGTGCTTTTAGTTGATTCCAATTGAATATGTACATAGAAATGTAAATTTTACTTTTTGATAAAAATATATTGCGATGAGAAAATGGGTATCATTTTCAACTTAAATTTGTTTTGTTTTTTGTTTCAAACTATAAACATGAAATGGAACCTTGACACTTAAACTGTTTAAACTGTACAAACAGTCTGCAATATGCCTTTCTAAATGCGCAAGGAAAAAAAAATCTCTTTCATGATGAGAGCAGCTTAAAGATTAAATAAAATTATCTGAGTTTGGTGCAAAAATATTCGTGATGTTATGAATAGGCTAACATTAACCAAACTTGCATTTTTGCTATTGAAATAAATTTAAAAAAAATAAGCATTATTATCTTTTTTAATATAACAAATAAATTTTCGTTTGATGCACCTTCACAGCTTTGAACGGGCGGCAAGTCTCCTCTGAGCACTTTCCAACACTGTCTGGTTTTTATATTGAGGTATTTTGCAATTTCTTGAAAAGCTCTATAGCTAGCTCCTAATAACACCTGAAATAACAGAGGATTTCATAATATGTTTTAAAAAAAACAAAAAAACTTGATAGTTTTATTCCTGTAAGAAATACAGAGGTTTTGACTTATGAAATAGATATTTCTAAATGTTACTTGTTTCATGAAATCGCATATCTTCAATCATTAATGACTGATTTGTAGTAATATTTTTATATAAAATAACTGATATTTCATCAGTTGGTTTAGCATGGTCACATGAAATAAAATACTGAAATAAATATAAAATTGGCCCTGTTCAATGCCGAATAAAAGTGATTTTACTTACAAGATGCGTACAGTATACAATGAGGTTACTGGCTGTAAATTGTTCAAAGCACCAGAAATTTCCCATTTTTAAATGAAATTATTCTGAAAAGTCTCATGCTTGTAAAGTGAATATCAATTGTTCACAGAGGCAGATTCATGAGTTTGTCATCTCTGGGCTATATTCAAAATTTGCCACCCTTCTCCCATTCTAATTTGATGTTCTTGACTACCAAATATTAAAATTGTCTCCTGTCCAAGCTTGCCATCCTAGGCTATAGACCCCTGTAAATATACCTCTGTATACATGCAACTCAGTGCATTTATATTTCTCTAGTAATTTGGATTATTTGCAACTTGTGATTCAAAGTATAGTCCTCCTACCACGAGATGAGATTTGGCTACGGCACGTCATGTGACGTCAAACGATTCTATTTTATCCTAGAAGGACATGCCAATCGTGAAAGCTGTCACTGATGAACTTTTCTCGATGTGCAATCATTTTACCAAAAAAAAATTGAATAAAATCATCCGACGTGACATGACATGACGCAGCGAAAATTTATCTTGTGGTCGGAGGACTATAATAGTACATAATAATGTCAAATAAATGCATAATGTACTACTGTATAGTCTCCTGTATCTGGAAAAAGCAAAATTTCCCTACATGCATTTTCATTGATCATTCGATCATCTTTGTTGCACCACAGTAATTTTCTGCTCGTGAGGACTAATTCGATTGGGATCAACAGTATATTGCCAATTCCAAGGGGCAGACTTTGACTTTTCTTTTTATACTTGCGAGTATTCAAAAATACATGATGACTGAGAGGGTTTATGCAAATTCAATAAATTTATAAATAAAAAAATTACAAAAATTTACATATTAAAAAAAATAATTCTACAATATTCAACCCTTTATTAACTTCAAATCCCTCAAATTTAACTCTTTCAGAGCTCTATAGATATGTTTACTCATATCCAAAATAGGTTTAGCCTCTTCCCCCCATTTCAAATAGGATAGACCACTGTAAAATTTTTACTTTACCTCAGGATATAAGTTGAATCTCTCCAGAGTGTTAATAACAGATGGATATTCTGTCAGATTGTCATTCATTATTTGATTAATGCCTGTATACAACGATGGGGCATCAACTATTACTTTGAAGTATGAGTAATACATTCCCTGAAAAAAAAATTTATTTTTAATTGAATATACACCCTTAAAAGAAATATTTTTTCTTGGAATAAAAAATTGTATTTCTGCTTCTATGTATCCCATGAGCATAGTTTTCCCTCTACAATATTGTATGATATTTAAGAAATTCAAATCTAAAATGAAAATTTTTTACACAAACTCAAAATTACTAATAGCATGACTGCAATGAATTTGATTTCTATTAGACGGGTAGCTTCAAAATAATCTTAAAAGACAGTGTCATGTCAAAACCATGTATGAGATTTAAATCTTTATGCCAGAGGTAGAGGGCATCATTTCACAAAATAGAAATTTTACAGGAGAGCCATTTGAAGATTTTTTTCAGTATGTCTTTTTATGGAGCTCACTTGTTTTATAAAATGAATATCTTTGTTGTTTATTGAAATAAGATACAGTGTCCTATACCTATGTGTAGTGTAACAAAAGCAAAGAAAATTAATAGTGTTATGCCAATATTGACGAAAATGGACATAGTCCATTTTGGATTTTATCCATGCCATACAGAAATATATTCTCAACTTGAATTTTTTCAGAAGCTCAGTTGAAATTATGACTAATTTATCAGAAAAAACAACATTTTTTGTCATTTAAATTGCATTAGACAGTATACATAATAGTAATCATTGTCAAAATTTATTAAAACAAAATCAAAGAAACACTGAAAATGTTTGTTACTAACCAACAACACAGTGATTTGGTAATGAAAGCAATTTGAAACATTTATGCACCCCTAGAAACATGTATATAAATTGTTGGAATTTGTTAAAAAGTTGTGTAACAATGAAAGAAAACCATATGAATGATAACAAAGCAAGATAAAGAAATAAAGGTTAATTACAAAGAAGACTGTCAAATTATTAGGATTTTTTTTTCTTCCCTTGCACTAATGCATGCGAGAGATCACTTTATATGTTATGGTAAATGTGATACATCTATGATTACCTATAATTACAATTATTATGCATAATCACCAATCATCTCGATAAGTTGAATAAATTTTCCTACATATTATCAGTTTCTCCCATATGTGATAGGTGCACTGCACGTATTTTGCCATAAAAATTAAATAAAACAGGCTCTAGAATTAATTATTATCCATCTTATAATATGTTTTGGCTTCTTAATTAACACTCATCAACATTTTTAAATATAATCAACATCACCAATCGAATCGATCATCCCAAACTGAATTTGATTAATGTCAGGTAAATTAATCATGTCTGGTAAATTTAAGTCATTGACTATTTATCATATTTACCAATACAAGCTAGGGATCACGACCATCATCATCATCACCGGTAAACATGGTTAAATTAACAAAATTCGTCAAACTTACCAAAATGGTCAGCAATTATGCATTATCACCAGATTTATCACATTTACCATTGCATATACATTAGTATAAAATATATGATAAAAAAAAGTCTTAGAAATGTACCATCTCTGTACGAAATGTCATTTCCCTTTCCAATGATGACAAATGTGAGAAATGCCTATCATTTTCAAACATAGTTGACTGGTGGAAGCTGGAAAAAAAAATTGTTTCATTCAAAGATTTTATTTTGTATATTTAAAACTTCACAACATATAGGCCTATACATTCCAATATAAAATAAAGAATGAACTAGAAACAATAAAAGTTTAGATGCAAAAATATCTTCAACACTTACCTATTCAGGAAAGCAAATCCAATAGCTACAATATGGAAACAAAAAAAATTACATGAATATTTTACTCACCAAACAATCTTCCATTATATATGCCATTAATGCCATGAAAGGTGATAGATAAGCTTATATTGATCCCCAAAGCAGAATGTTTAGCACTGTTCTGCGACGAGCCCTCGGATGACTGGAAATGTGCTGCGGTAAAAATCCCCATACATGTAATAGTGTTTTTGCACTTTTTCTTAAAATTCTTCCGAATTGTTCTGCAGTAGCGCTAATTGTTCTGCGACGTACGTCACAGATTTTGGCACATTCTGCTTTGAGAATATGAAAGCATTTATCATTAATACATTGGAAGTAAGAAGTTTTAAGAAATGAACTAAAGGAAAAAATTATACACAGTAGTCTCAGTAAACTGAGGTGAGCAGGACCAAGACTACCTCTGATTAAGGAAAACTCTGATTATCCGAATAAATAATATAAAATGACTTTTTTAAGGAAGGAGATGGGTCGTCCGCATATATTGATTTTCTGATACAAATACAAATACATTAAGAGTAAATATAAGTGGCAAACAATTAAGAAAGTAGAATAGTAGCTGCCTGGCAGTCGAGTGGTTAGGGAACTAGCTTCTCATTGTGCAGGTCTGGGTTCAAATCTTCGTTTGGGCATTGATATCTACATACACTCACAAATTCGCCGAACAAATCACAAGGTCCCTTGAGAATATGTTTGGATCACATTATTTAAAGAAAAAAGATTCTATCTTTGAATCACCAAACTGGAGCCCTGTCAGGTTCATTTGATGAAATATAATCACCTTAACTTGGACCTTCATTTTTGTACTTACTCTTATCAGTTTTGTAAAGAATTCTTTATAGGTTAGAGCTGTCACGACCCATTGCCTCTTTAACCCTACAATGCATAATTTTTTATTTTGAGCTGTTTTTTTTTCCAAAATTATTGAAGCTTTTAGAAAGCCGGGAAAAATATTTAAAAAAATCTATTCCAAATTATACTCCTTATACAGAGTCGTACAGAGTAAAATCACATAAAATTAAATGTATTACAGTATTATTACTTTTCAAATATATAACTGTCTTCTTTATGATTCAAACTATAGAAAGAAAAAAAAAATGGATTGCAAACTTCAACATAAAAAAAAGAAATGCAAATAAGTCATTTCAACACTACAATGCATGATTTTCTTTTTTGACTGGTGACAGAAGATTTACATTTCTGTTTTTTAATTGAAGAGTTTTACTGCCACCTATGAATGGCTTTCGAAAGGAAATTAAAAATGGGAATAATGAATGTCTCAAACACGAAGTTGCCAATTGGCAATGGGAAAAGACATATTTAAAGTAGGCGTTGCCAACTGATAACAGTATGCACTGTAGGGTTAAAATGAGAAATGGCAGGGGCCCCCGGCAGCCCTATATAAATGCTATTACAATTATTATTATTTTTACACTATAAATTTACTATACTATTTACTATATTATTGCTCATGGGCCTGTTTCTCGCATTGGCAAATGGGCACATACCCTGGTCCACAAATTTTCAGGATCCCAAAACTGGCTGCCTTTTGTGTGCTGCCTTACATGTGCTTTTCAACTGCACCCCTCTGTTTCAAAGAAGACTACATCACTCATTGCCATAAAAATTTGCGCACCAAGAAATAATTGTGGGATCGAAACGAAAGTTGGCCTGAAGGTACATGTCGGGCAGATATGCAAATGATTAGAAATGCAACGTGATTGTGGATTGCGTAATGCCACTAGAGGGCGTTGAACTTCGTTCTCCTTGGAGTATAAAACAGGTAAGCAAAGCTTGCTGGAGTGTATTTAATTATTTGCAAAGGAAATGCTGAGGTAGACATGCCGTTACGCCGCTGTCGAAGACCATATGAGCAGTTGTCAGAGTTCGATAGAGGAAGAATCATCAGGATGATGGAAGCTGGGTGGTCAGCTCGGCGAGTAGCTCGTCAACTAGGCCGTTCTGATTTTACTGTGAGGAGGTGTTGGGACCAGTGGACAGAAGAGACGTCATTTACACGGCGACCAGGTTTAGAATGACAGACCAGTCGTCGAGAAGACCGTCACATCATCCGAAACGCACGCGTAGAGCCAACTGCCTCATTGGCCGCTATCCAAACACAGGCAGCAGCTTCACTACGGGCCCCTGTGTCTTCCCGAACCATCGCAAGGCGCCTGGCTGAAGGACATCTGGTATTGCAGCGCCCATTACGTGTGCTGCCAATGACACCCACCCACCAACGCCTCCGTTTGGAGTGGTGTCGAGCACGACGGGATTGGACTGCAACGGAATGGAACCAGGTCGTCTTCAGCGACGAATCGAGATTCAACTTGAGCAGTGATGGCAATCGTGTTCGTGTGTGGAGGCTCCGTGGTGAACGCTTCAATCCTGCCTTCGCTTTACAGCGACACACCGCTCCCACAGCTGGTGTCATGGTATGGGGTGCTATTGCTTACGATACACGGTCACCCCTAATATTGATCCATGGCACAATGACAGCCCAGCGGTACGTCCATAACATCCTTCAGCCACATGTGTTGCCACTCATGGCAGGGCTCCCAGGAGCCATTTTTCAACAAGATAATGCTAGGCCACACACAGCAAGGATGTCACAAGACTGCCTCCGCCACATTACCACCCTTCCCTGGCCTGCTCTATCCCCAGATTTGTCACCAATCTAGCATATCTGGGATCATTCGGGACGGCAAGTTGGACACCCTACGAGGTTGGTCGAACTAGAGGCACATTTACAGCAACTGTGGAACGAGATGTCTCAGGACATAATACGGAACTTGTATGCCTCAATGCCCGCTCGTATCGCATCGTGCATTCGCGCTAGAGGGGGTCCAAGAGAGTACTAAAACTTCTGTTCATCTGTACTTTTTTCTACAATAAATGATCCTTTTTCTTGGATTTTCTAATCACTTAACTTATATCAACGTAGTACTTACATGTGTAAAATTTCGTTTCATTTTGACGACTTCTTCTGGGTGCGCAAATTTTTATGGCAATGAGTGTATAAGGGGTCCCCAAAAATTCATATTTGGGCCCAAACTTATGAGGAACAGGCTGTGCTATGGAGGAGTCTGTGAAAATTTCATTTCTGGAGACTCTACCGGAGACCATAGATCAAGGTCCCCCCCCCCCCCACACCTTAAAACTGAAACTTCTCGCATTCGTTGGAAGAATCAAACAAAATAGAATCTGGATAATCTGAGGTACTAGAATTTTATTAAAAAATTTTTCTCAAACTCTTCTTTTTTTGCCGAGAAGTGCTAAAGCACTTGGGAAAGAAATTTTTTTTATAAAATTCTAGTACCTCAGATTATCCAGAGCCTCAAACTTCCAACGCTCAAATTATTGAGACCACCGAAATTTTCTGAGCGAGATATAGAAATTGAGAAGAGCAATTAATTTTTTTTTCTTCTCTATTAGTCATGGATGAACCTTTAGAATTCATGTCAGTTCAACACATTTCATATTTCGTTCTTTTTAAACAATGAAATTTGCGCCCCCCTCGGGTCTAGCGCCCGGGGCACAAAACCCACCTGCTCCCCCCTAGTTGCGGCCCTGCACACACACGATGATAACTAGAAACTACTACTGTGCATGGACACGCAGTGCCATTGATACACATCCGTAAACAACATAAACCAGGACGATTATCTTTCTAACAGTATGTATTTATCAAGGGTCTGTCCACAGTATAGTTAAAACAAAATGTATCAAGGATCTGAATAGCCAATGGCATACTGACTGTGGAGGGAGCTATAGCCCAGGGTGGCAAGTTCAGAGGAGCATCAAATAAATTTGAGGAATTAGTGGCCAAGAAAATGAGTAGAATGGGAAAAAGGTGACGAAATTTGTATAATCCTCAATAAATCCACTTCTGCCCAGACAGCCAGGAACTAGATTGGTGAATGAGCAAAACAAACGGGGAGGGGGGGGGGGCAGCATCAAAGGTCGAGCTGCTGACTGATCTAATGCACAAGGATGCATAGCAAACAGGGAGTATGGCATTTTACTTGGCATCAGGAGAGAAAGGGCAATAACTTTTTTAATTGGGTTTTGGGGCACATGGGAACTGTATAGAAAGTTAATTTTTTTATTTTAATAACAATACATTTAAGGTTGCAACTACATACTTTGTCATCTGGGGCAAACCAGCATTTTGGCACCCACTTGCCATGTAGAAGAAGAAGTTAAAGGGTAAATTTGGTGCTCCTTCTGGTCCAACGCAGGGGCACCAGACCCACCTGCTTCCCCCCAATGAATGAATGAATGCCAGAACTTTTGCCACTGGATTTATCTCATTGCCGAGATCTCATCTAGCCCAGATTCGTGGCAGAGTCTGAAAAGCTTTATTTTGTGCCAAAAAAGAAAAAAAAAAACATCCTCCTCCTTCCCAGTTGCGGCTTTGTATACAACTCCTTGCAACATGAATGACATATCTGAGTGCTACATGTTATTTGGAAGCTTTTTTTCTAATTAGAAGTATGCCTCTAGGATTAACGGTTCACCAGTAAAACGCCATACCCCTGTATATGAACTGACATCATGGCCCCTCACCCCCAGACTTTCAAGACTATCTCCACCTATGGAGTGTTAAAGCATGTGAATGACTAAAACAGTGATTTAGAAAGCATGCAAGCTTGTGAATGACCAAAAAAGGCTAAAGCAGGGGGTTTTGAAACTGTGTGCCTCAAACCTTTACCAGGAGTGCCGCAGAGCAGTGATCCAGACAAAGGTTTTTGCAAAAATGTTCTTCGTTAAACAGCTCTGGGAAGCTGACGGAGCTCGTGGATAAGCACTGTATAGGGGTAAAAGGTGGAAAAAGTTTGAGATCCCTAGAGGATGTGTGGACATGTAAATGATCAGAAGAGTGATCTATAAAGAAAGCAAGGAACCGTGTTAGTGAGCAACATAAATGAGTGATCTAGAGTGTGTGTGTGCAAGTATGTGAGTGACCGAAACAGTGTGCAAGCATGTGAATGGCTAAAAGAGTGACTTGGAGATACTTGCATGAATGGGAGGAGGCAGAGCAGGTTATAGCACAGACTACTGCTAAACCACACATGTACCTTGTTCATATTCCTCTGCGGAACTTCTAACGAATTGGTACAGGCTGGAATGTGCGTGTCCGCGTTGTGAACCTAACATGAAGCTTGTTTCTGTGTAATGCTTGTTATGGTGCTGCCATCTGTCACATATTTTTCGAACTATGAGTGAAGTGTAATGTTTTGATGATTTTACCGTTGTAGGCCTGTTGCTCTCTGCGGTATAGCACAGACTGGCCCATTCAGAAAGTGTAGTCAAGCAAATTGCCGCTGTGGTGGTCGAGTGGTCATAGTGACGAACTTACAACGTGAGATCCCGGGTTCGATCCCCACCGTCGGCACAGTGGTGGTCGACCGAAGTTGGTATACTGTGGTTCTATACTTCGAGGCGCGAATGCGAGCAGATCTCCCCTTTAAAAAGTCTCGCCACAGACCTACAAACGGTACAAATGTAATTCAATCATTACACTTCACTTATGAAATATAGATGGCAGCACTGAAAAACCAGACATAACATTAGATACGCACTCACTGTTAGGTAAACACACACACTTACACTTCGGGCACAACTCGCTGGGTAACAAATTGCCCATAGATGGTGATAGACCTGACTTGAGCTCGGTTTGAAAGAAAATCAAGGAAATTAGACAAGTATGGGTGAAGGGCGGCAAAACCATAAATGCGCTATAGCGAAGGAGAAACAAATTTCTACAACAGCTTTTAAACAAAACAAAAAAAAAACAACTATTGCAATGCTTCAGTTATTATACTTGAATCAATCAGTCAATTATATTTGAACTGTTAATTATAATAATTAAATTTTGACTCACACAGAGTGAGGATGGCCAATGACTGAAAGACTTGGTGTCTTGATGCAGATTTGTGGTTCGAATGCCTCTTTGAATCCTTGAGCGTTTTCTTTGAGACGACGGAACCTCGCAACACATGATGGCGGCTTTCTTTGGTCAATTCTGAATTTACGTTCGAGGATCGCTTCACTCTGCGATTGTTTACATGTTTCGCCATTATTATTGTTGTTGTTATTGCACTGGAAAGATCGATTAATCGATATTTATATTTCGCATCGTTTCCAGTTTATCGTATTTCGTTGGTTTCGATACTGAAGTCCTTGAGACTATTTTGACCATATGACCCAAATGTTACGGGACACCAAAACAATATTTTTGGTTACACCAACTTTTTTTAAGTAGTTTTTTTTTTAGAAAATGTTTTTAATTTGTAATTTTTAGTCCAATCGTGGGTGAAGATGATTTTCAAGACGTAATAATCATTGTTTTTATGCCTGTAAATTTAGATTTTTGTGCGCACCATATTCAACCCGTGTCCCTTAGTGTCATCTGATGTAGTCCGTGACCTCAAATATAATTTGTAAAAAATTAACTTAAAAAAATATCGCTCAAATAATCCGTGGGACATTTTTATGTCACGTAAGTGGCCCATGGTGAAGTTCCACGTGGAACTGGATGACTTGAGTGATGTGCGCACATCACTCGTCATCCATCCGCGGCATCAAGTGACCTACGGCACAGTTTCAGATCACTTCAGTGGCCTGCAACACATTTACAGATCACTCAAGTGACCCATAGCACATTTCAGAGGATTTCAGTGACATGCGGCGCAGTTCCAGGGCGCTTGAGCAGCCCGTGACACTTTTCCAGATCCCGCAAGTGGCTCGCGGCAGTTCTAGAGCAGTCAAGTTGCCGGCAGAATATTTTCCGGATCAACTGACTCGCGGCATATATTTACAGATCACTCGAGTGACCCACAAGTTCCACAATTCTGGAGCACTTAAGAGGCCAGGCCAGTGGCATGCTTCCACATCATTTGTGTGACCACGGCAAATTTACATATCCCTTAAGTGACCCACAACACAATTCCAGAGCACTCAAGTGGTCCACACTCTTCAAAAGTTTGAGCACTTGTTTTTTTTTTTGGTCTAAAACTTTTCATCCCCCTCCTTCCATGTCCTGGCTATGACAACACCAGCTTTAGTTCTACTCAAGCTGCGAAAAACTATTACTGATACAAGACAAACGGCTGTATTCACAGACAGAATTTGAACTACAATCACAGGCGAAAGGATTGAAGATCAAAATGGATTGGTTAAATTCAGGATTTTAACCAATCCGGTTCGATCGCTAATCCTTTAACCTACGATTGTAGTTTGAACTCTGTCAGTGAATACGACCAAAAGTTTTCTCAGACTGAAAATTTCACAATTTGAGTTACTTATGAGATTATGAAAGTGACAATGTCTACCAAGGAAAAAAAGTATTTATTTGACAATAATGGAGGATGTGATCAAGATTTTTAGACCTAAAATGAATTGCAAATGATATCACATTCACAACATGCTTTTAGTTCCTGACAACTATATTGTTATTAATTCACGTGTCTAGATGCAGGAAAGAATGCAGCTACAAATGTAAACTTTACAGTGTCTCTGGACACGTCCACACGCGAATTGTTCAAATTTCATGTACAAAGGGATGAGAGAACAAACAGACATGGCATATGCGTAGTGAAATTTCTCAGACATCCCATCTGCTTTTTTTCTTCTTCTTGTCCTTTGAAGATCCGTTTGGTGCTTCATCGGAGCTGGAGTTGCCAGCAGATTTCCTAAGCATCTTCCATGCAGTATCAGTGGCGGCAGTGAACTGTGATTTGTACTGAGCCTGAAAATTTAATACAGATAAAATGAGATAGCTATAGATTCAAAGAAAATAGAATAAATCAGTTCTTTCAGACCTTGAGAATCTTTTCCAAATGCCATGTGTACATTAACTGTGATCCAGGGTTGGTGAAAAAAACCGGGTTTTTTTTTGTTTCAAAACCGTATTTTTTTTTTGTTTTCCATAATATTAACATTAAAAACAATAAAATTTATGAAAAATCGTTCAAACTTCTAATTAATTAAAATAAAATGTTTATTTATGTAATTAACACTATTCCCATATTAATTAATCAATAAATATTTCTTACATTTTAACAAAAACCAACTTTGGAAATTTAATTATTTTTTACTGAACTTGATGGATTACTTCGTGTTTGAAAATTCTTTTAATGTTATTATTAATCATATAATATAAAGATGTTTTCTTCAGTTACTTTCAGTATGCTTAATTAGCAAACTATTTTTCAAAAACTATAATAAAAATTACTTGAATATAATGTATTTAATGAAGTAATAAATAATGCACATTAATTAGCAATCATTTACAATATACAGGGTGATTATAACTAAGGTTCTGATTTCAAAACACTGTAAAAAAAAAAATAACAATTGTCAGAATGACTTGAAAATTGACATGAATATTCCTTAAAAAATGCAATTTTATTTGGTAAAGGGGAAAAAAATACAAAAAAAAACTTAAAAATGTAAAATTAATTACATCATCCAACACGTGGGAAATTTGCTCGCAGAATGGAAACGATAGCCAGTCATGGCAAAATGATAACTTAATTATAGTATTGCACGATTTCATAATTCATGGAAACATCACAAAAAAACAAAGTAATTGAACAAATATAGTTTTAGAATCAAAACTTTAATTATAATCACCCTGTATATAGTTGATTATTTTCCATAAATCTGTTACTACTATATAGTAGAACCTTGATTCACTGGGCTTAACAGTGAGAGTATAAAAAAGCAACTATTGAATATTAATACTACTACTGAACCAGACATGCACCTCGTCCATATTCCTTTGCGCAACTTCTAACAAATTGGTACATGTTGGAATGTGTGTGTATGTGTAGCGAACCTGATGTGAAGATTGTTTCTGTATAATGCTTGATGCTTGTTGCGTGTAGTGCTTCCATCTGCCATCAAGTTTTCTAACTATGAGTAAAATGTGATGATTGTATAATTGTATTGTTGTAGGACTGTTACTCTTTGTGGAGAGACTTTTTAACGGGGAGACCGGCTCGCATTCGTGCCTCAAAGTTGAGAAACACAGAAAACCAACTTCAGCCGACCACCACTATGGTGATGGTAGGGTTTGAACCTGGGTCCTCGCGATGCGAGTCTGTCACTATGACCACTCGACCACCATAGTGGCGAATATTAATACTGGGAGATATACAGTAGCACATATGTGCTACTTCTTATGGGAAAGAAAATGCAAATGCCTGACATAAAGTAACTACTAGTACATTAGTCTGTCCTTTAGGGACAGCTGGTGTCTTTATTGAATTATAAGACCACCTATACCCCTAGCATGATGGTGTCACTACTGTTGCTGCATCTTTGTGAAGGGAAAAAGTAACCCTGTGATAATAATACACCACAGATTTATAATAGATGTGTGATGCAATCCTTATTCATGAATTTGCTTAAGATAAAGCATCAGAATGTAGCCAAAGGTTAGAAAATGTGGTAAGAATGAGAAATTTTGGCTTCTGTATATAACTTTAAACCAACTGGTTTTTTTAAAAAACCATTTGGTTTAAGCCAACATGGTTTAAACCAAACAACCCTGCTGTGATCATTAACTGTTATTTTATTTCAGCAGATCTAGCAACATCATTAGTAACTTATTTCTTTGTGAAATTATAAAACTAAATTGAACAGAAATTCAAAATTCAGGGCTCCCACTCAAAAAAAGAGAAAAAGTAGGAAAACTCAGGACTAAAAAGTAGAATGGGAGAGGGTAACCCCCTTAGACAACATAATCATAGCATAATGGAAAATAATCCCTAAAAAAATTTTTTTTGCAAAAAAAATTTTTAATTTTTGAATTAACTTTTTTTTTCCATAGCACTATTTCAGTTTCTATTTCAGTTAAGATTGACTCAAGCCAAAGCAAAATGATAAATGACGGTTACAAAACCAATTTTTGGCCAAAACAGTGTACTTGCGACCACAGATAATTCTTTGCTGTCTCTCCTCATATGTATTACATTCTTTTTTTGGAGTCTTCCAAAGTGCAGAGCTTGTCAACTCTCTTTGACAAGGCACAGCAAATTTTGAAGACGTACGTTTTTTAAGAATGACGCTCCTTCGAGACCACTTTCAAAAGCACAGTGCAAAATGTGTAGATTACAAGATCCGATGTAAATAAGGCAGGGTGAACCTGTTTTACTGCGTTGTCCATCATTTTTTAAAGGGATTTGTTCACATTTTACTGTTCAAAATGCCAGTGTAATCATTTTTGACAAATGAAGCATTTCCATTTCTAGCTCTTTGCTGAGCATTGTAAATATTGTTTATGCCTGTTCATGCCTTAAAAATACAGAAGACAACTGAATGCTACCTAGAATAGGCCTATGTACCCAACTGCTTTGAAATGCAAACTGTTGCTTCACCTATTTGCACCGTAATTTTGAATGATGAATGTTAGTTACTGTTCAAGACCATGAAGTAATAAATACAAAATTATTTTTCCATCCAGACAGAAGTTTTTTATGGCTACTATACTTGTTGAACCCTCAAACAAAGCAAATGAAAAATTAATCAACCAAATGGTCCACATACACCCCCCCCCCCAAATAACCTTAAAAATGATAAAATTTCTGGTTCGGCAGAATCATTAATTGCATTCTTCAACATTTGTAATATTTGGCAATATATCAATCAAATCAATTAAAATCAATTACACAAATTTTGTCGATAGGATTTGGTAAAAAAGTAGGAAAAGTAAGACAAAAACTAGAAAGTAGGACATTTTATCAAAAAGTAGGAAAATTAGGACGAGTGGGAGCCCTGAAAATTTATGAAAACCTGAAAAAAAACTATGGAGGGCTGAGAACGTACACTAATGGAATTTAACCTCACAACATTCAAAGTTAATTACATAAAGCTTTACCTGGAAAGCGGATTTCATCGCTGATAACCTGTCAGTCTGTGGACCATAATGTTTATGAATGTTCTGAGCAGTTTGAGAAATACTTGACAAGCTACTACCAGTACTACTGCTTCCTTTGCTGCCAGAGGAACTCTAAGGAAGAAAAAGAAAACAAAATGCAAAATTCACATATTGAACTATTAATTTTAGCCATAGTGAGAACGAAACACAAATCACAGAAGCTGGACTGTGATGGGGGGAATGTCCAAATTCCATTAATCATAATGAATTTTTATACAAGGATAACATGCAAATATGTTCTTACCGAAGGATATAACTTTTGGCACAGATTAGATACTTTTATACCCTATTATTTTTTATGCAACAAGGTAAAGCCTACAGGACCAATAATAGCAACAGTAATCTTTTGTCATTATTATAGTTATTACATTTTGCTTTATATATAATAACTAGTTTTAACAAGAGATAACTGAATCCCTTCATGCAAAAACAACATTAGTCACAAAAACTAGTGTTTAGAAAACAGCAAAAGACTGTTCAAGACTGAATGAATGAACACCAGAACTCTGCTGCCTGACTTTGTGGCAGAGTCTGGAACAAACCATCTGAAGCCTTTTCTACATGAATTATAAAACTTTAGCTATGGACATTTTTTATAAGGGACTAATGATCCTTTTTTGACATATAACATGTAAAAGCATGCATTAAACTTCGAGAAATGCTAAAAGGTGAATTTCACAAAAAAAAAAATGGAGTTATGCTTTTTCACATAAAGCAAATCAACTTATGATTCTTATATCAATTCTCAAGTCTTCCATTAACCTGCAACTAATTGCAAGCTTCACTGCGGGCCAAAAAAAAGCAACAATTTTACAATACATATCTTCCCCCCCCCCTATACTATATAGAAGCATGAATGTGCAAATTTCAAGAACTTGGAAAATGACTTTTGAATGTTTACTCTACCCATGTTACTCTATGGAAATTGTTTTCTTATAACGTGTTTCAATAGCAGATAGACATTCACATTTCTGGAAAAACGTAAAAAAGCAAAATAAGTGATCCAACCAGCTGATCAACTCAAAAGTGAAAATTTACATGCTCGTGTCTATGGCATAAGGGGGAAGGTGACACTATATATATATATATATATATAACTGCTTTCTGGGAAAACTATAAATCTATGTTTTTCAGTGGTCTCATTAAAAAAAAATTGAAATTGAAATTACCAATGATTCCAGTCCCAGGCCTGGTCTCTCTCTTTCTCGGAATCCACCACTTGAACTAATTTTCTTTCCTTTGCTCTGCTTAAAACGAGATTTGCGGAACCAAGAGCTCTGAAAATGTAAAATCAGTAGATTAGAACAGTTTATACCATTAATTTGACCATAAATGAAATAAAATTTGGTTTGGAAATAAAGAACTTGATTTTATCAAACATTTTTTTAATGATTTCTTGAACACTTTACCTAGTAATACTGTCAACTCTGGTTATTATACCCCCCCCCCCATCGTTCTGTCAAAAATGAACGTTATATCAAAAAGGAAAACATACAAAAGAGTTGTCATATGAAAACATTTGGGGGTAATCACATTATATATATATACTAGCTATAACATATGATCATTATAATGAGGGCTGACAGTATTTACAACTCATAAGGTGCAATTACTCATAAAAATTATCATTTCATCAATAGAATCCTTGAAATTATAAAATATTCATATCCTCTTTCAGTTAATGAAAATTTCAGAGTTGAACAACTTCAATTCAAAAAATACATATACACAGAAGTTTATAATGAGTTTCAGATATCAAGAAATCAAATTACAGAAGTTCAACTGTGTTACTATAGATGTTTCATCCTACTTATAAGACTATTTTGAATGAGTTCCAGCCAAATAAATGGTAATATGTTAGAAGTCTTTTTTATGTATGGAGATGCATCCTTTTTCTTAGGATTTCTAGAAATTTTTTTGTGATCTGCAAAGATTAGATCTCATCATTGATAATTATCACTGATTGTCTTTGCATTAGTTTTTCGGATATTAATTTATCAAATACAGTGATATCTTGGCTAAAAAAGATTTTTTCATGATTTTTTCTGCCTCAGCTAACGAATATGGATTCGGCTAACAAACTTTTTCATTGATACGGATGCACATGGCTAATATAGAACTGCATGGTGTTAGCTAAATTTCGTGCCAATCATCAGAATTACTGTCACTCAAGCTCTATTAACTCATGTCCACCTCAGAATCGTTTTCCAGATGTGCCTCCCCTTCTCTTTCTGAAAGTTTTTGGACTATTTCATGTTAAATGAAAGATTTAGCTAATATAAAATGTGTTGAGAAAAAAAAGGAAAAAGGGACTTTGTTTTTAGAGCATGTGTTCTTTCGAAGCAAGACCCTTACCATCAAACTGAAAAGTCTGGACATTCTAGGAGTTTATCTTTCCCATCTGCATATACTTTATCAGATACAGAAAAGAGCTGATGAATAACAAATGGACAAGGATACCTATGAACTCGACTGGGTTTTATCAACATCACCTTTGGTATACTAAAGCTGGTGTTGGTTGTGTTCACAGTGTGAAATAAAAAGATATTCAGTATCTCATTTTCCTTTAGATTACCATTTATCTAATTTCAAAGCTGTTAATTTTAGCCTTCGGTCAGGTTTTGTCTTTTCATAGCACTCTGTTATTTAAAAAAAAACTTGTAAACTTATCTTTAAATTTTGGGCAATGCCTGAAACGAATTAAACAATTTTCAGTAGAAACCAAAGGGAAATTGCACTTCGGCTAACAAAGATTTTGGCTTATGAACACAATTCTGGAACAAATTATCTTCGTTAGCCAAGGTATCACTGTATAAGCTTTGGAAGCTGCTGACAAAGTTTAGTCAACTTGACTTTTGATTCAAAAGTAAATCAACACACACCAACACTTCTTTAAAATTCAATGTGGGCTTTTTAACCTTTTGTCAGGCAAGCCTGATATAGTTGGTAAGCATGCTTTGTCATTGCTATTGAATAAAAGATTGAGAATTGCAGGATAGTACACATCTCAAATTGTTGGCAGAGTGTTGCAGATGCTCTACTTTGAAGACTTGTATTCAATATAAGAGCACCACTTTAGTTTTCAGCTTGTCACTGCAACATTGAAATTAATACAAACGTTATTTATGCTTTTCTTTACAGATTTCCCTTTCCTATATATACAGTAAATTATATTGTTCATACTTTTAACAAAAATTGTCTTTTTGTATTTGTATATTTCCAAATTTCGCACCAGTCCTACATTTTCATAAAAACTGTATAGCTTATGATTTGTGTCCTTATCCTTGTACATATGTAATCTATGTGCTGAAAATGCTCTTTACTCACTTGCATAGCCAAATCCATCAAGGCTTGAGGCACAGCTTGATTTGCTCCTTCTAAGTTTCTCACCAGATGTCCAACAAATTCCTTATCTTTATTAGTTACTAATGTATAAGCGATTCCTTTTTCTCCTGAAAATAAAATAAATAAGAACTTTGAACAAAACAGATTCAATGTACAAAAGCCAAGCATTCTGAACAAGTCGAAGCTAACCAGGTTATCAGAATATGTAAACCATATTTATCTTGACAATGTAATATAACTTTTCTTTAAATGAATACTGTGTTGACTGATTCCTCCAATAGAGTTAAGAGAATTTCCATTATTCTTAATGACAAAATACAAGATTATCACATAAATTTCAGGAATAAGTTAAGGTACCACTACACAATGAAATCTGGCTACATGATACTTTACAAAAACAAATAATATGAGACATTATAAATACCTGCACGTCCTGTCCTTCCGATTCTGTGTGTATGAGTATCAATGTCTCTGGCAACATCATAATTTACAACAGTTTTCACATGAGGAATATCCAAACCTCGAGCTGAAAAAAAAAATACAATTTGATCACAGACAATATCTGAACTTTTAAATTAAATGGCTAGTTGTTTTAGCCTTGGAGATCAGAAATTGTAAAATTCAACATGAAAGGCTGCATGTTCATAAAAACAATATAATTTAAAAAGGAAAAAAATTAAGAAAACTGAAATTTAATGAAAATAACAAGAAATGATTTAGAATAGAATTTGTCTGTTAAATAACTAGTTTCAAAATTTATAAGCATACCAGCAGAATCCCAATTATTACTTATATAATAGCACTGCTTATAAGAATCAAATAGGCAAAGTGAAAACAAAATGTTATTCTAAACATAGGAAAATCATCAGTTATAAGAATGAAGAAAAAAAATTTTCTCCAGAACTACCACAGTTTATCTCAGTAGTGGGGTATATATTTTTGTCATTCACAAGATTAATTTTTGAGGACCGAATGAATGAATGAACGCCAGAACTTTGCCACTGGACTTATCCCGTTGCCGAGATCTCTTCCAGCCCAGCTTCGTGGCAGAGTCTGGAACACTTTATTTAGTGTCAAAAAAAAAAAACATACAAACTTTTTTACAACATATTTTCCCCCGGACAATTGGGTAGTGTCGCGATTAAAATTTTTGAGGACCACTTATTGTCACTCTTACCTTTCCAATGTAATATTTATCCTATATTGACTGTTCCTCCCTACCAGGGCCATCTTAAAAGCAACATGAATCACCCAGAGTCAAGCAAGTTTTCTGAAGTTCTACCTGGCTAAAAATGCTTGTCTACAAATTTACATCCTTACTTTCCAAAATTCCAATCAGATCTTATTTTTGTGGAACCCTTTCTTTTCTTGAGGCCCTTCCATTTTCCAGGGTGGGCCTGTGTGGGCCCATGTGTTAAGACATCACTGATCGCCCCCCCCCCCCTCAAAACAGTGAGGATGACAGCTTTGTAGTAAAAAAAAAGGTTCCTTGAATAACAGACAGGGCCACAACTAAGGGGGAAACAGACATGTATGGTGCTCCAGATGCTGGACTAGAGGGGCCCCCGAATTCACTCTTTTACTGCTCCTTGTACATTATGTACGAGTGGTAAAATAGGATTGCACCAGCTGACAAAATACCTAGTTGCGACCCTGATGACAGAGCTTATCAGCAAGAGGTTTATGGTAGAAAAAGAAAAAGATACCCGTACCTCCAACCCCCGCCCTTCCCTGAACCATCATTTCTCACTTTGGGAAACATTGATGAGTTATGCGCTCACAGACAATAGTACAGTAGTAGTACAGTTACTGTGTTGTATGTGTCAGTTGACAATGAACGATGTCTAAGGATAACGATGTGCTATGGTTATTCAAACTGATTTAAAATTTTAAAATACAATTTTATAGAATTAATGTTTTACATTCAATAAGAAATTAATAAGGTTTTTTTTTACTTCAAAAACAATCTTGGCTTAAGATCCCCTCTCCTTGAGTACTTCAGTGGTAACTAGTAAATGCTTGTTTATACAAACCCGTACAGACTACAATTTCAAATTTATTTTACAATTTGTGTGAATACATGTTATAAGATAAAAATAGCAACCAAAGAGACAATATCCCATACTGGTTGTTACAATGAATAGGTTTATAAAATACCTGATAATTAGTTCATGAATGGGAAAGATAATGAAAAAATATAAAAAATGAAAAAGGAGTTGATCAAACGCTTATCTGAGGATTTCTCAAAAATCACTTATTTTAACTTGCTTCATCACAACACCTCAGTAGATAAGATTCTATAAAATCTATAAGGATAGTATTTCGCTCAAACCTCGCTTCTTTGAAATTTTAATGGGATTTTGGAGCTGGAACAACTAATGGCCCTCGCAATAATAGGGTTGGCAGGGTTCTATCAATTATCACCATTTTTATTAGCCATTAGGAACAACTTTGGCTAATGGGGGAAAATCTGGCTCAACAGACCAATCCTGATGAGGCAGTGACTCAAGCAGGGAGAAGGCGTAAGTAGTAGCCTTCTGCCCACCGTTACGTAATTCTTAAAAATATTCACCACTCGTGCGAATGAAACGTCGAAAGACAAAAACTACTTCACGTCAGCAAAAAACCCAAAAACTTTTAAATTTAATGGTACAAAAATTGTCAGGCTTCTGAAGAATAAGCCGTCACTTAAAAAACAATTATATAAAAAACACTGAATTTTAATAAATTTCCCTTGATTTATATAAAATATTACTTCAAGTTCCTGCTGAAAAATTTCAAATTTCATCCTAAAATTTTACTTTCCTTCAAGCAAGATGTTGAAATTTTTAATAAAGGTCATCCTCACACATTGCAAACATTTTAAGAAAAAAAATATACCCACCAAAAGTAATATTTCCCATAATGAATTAGTATATTATAGGTATATCATCACAAAAATTACCTGCTACATCTGTGGCTATCATTATCGGCACTTCCTTCTTTTTGAAGGAAAGTATGACCTTGCTTCTTTCATTCTGATCCATATCACCGTGTAGAAGGCAAACTAGAATATCAAGGAAAAATACGTCAAAAATAAAAAATATTGCAGTGTGATATTTTCATGATATAAAAGCTTTTCTCAAACTTACAATCACCAATATATCTCTCATGAATTTCTGAAGATCTCTGTAAGATTATTTTCAATTAAGAACCATTCAAAATTGTCAAAAACACAATTTGCAGGTAGACTTCAGGTGATCATCCAAATCTAGATTGAGTTCTCACAAGCAAAAAAAAAAGTTTGGCTTAAAATTGTTTTTATACTTATATATTATCAACAATGGAGTAATATCCAGAAGCTATGCAATAGGTGAGATGATGACAACTGTATAAGTTGAATTTGAAGTTATGTGTTTCACTTTAAATGTTTTGATAAACATTGTAACACGTTGGCATGTTAAAAGAAATGAGCTGCTTGTGTTTGGAGGCAAGACTACAAGACTACGACAACAACTTTCAGCCATGAGTTGAAATTAATTGAAAGTTACAGGTCAGGTGAGGAGAAACCAGATGAGGTTTTGTCATCAAAGAGCATCACATTCAACAAATTATTTTTTAAACTGGCGTTGGACTTCAGATATGAAATTGTGACTGACAACTCTCACCCTGTTTGACAGTAACAAACATTACGTTGTTAATTATATGAATAAGTAAAACATAAATTGAAAATAAACTAATTTTAATTTGCAATTCACTAACCTTGGAAGTCTTTGGTCTTCAGATTATTTGATAGTTCTTCTGAATTCGCTTTTTTAGTAACAAATACAAGAACACTACCAACTAAAATATAAAAAAAGACAAGCATTTTAAGGTGGAAAATTTATTTTCTATTATTTTTTATATTCAATACACTTCCTCATGAGAAACAAGTTTATTAAACCAACATGACATGAACAACAGTAATTGCATTTTAATGAAGCACTGCATTACACTGAGAAATATTTACCTGAAGTTAACTCAACTAATTTGCTTGTGAGCCACACCCATTTAGCAGGACCACTTGGCACAACTAACACAATTTGTGTTACATCTTCATTTGCTTCACCAAGTTCACCTTGGATAACACGAATGGGGTCAGTTAGAACATCTCGGGCCAGTCTTTCAATTTTTTTCTTGAAAGTTGCACTGAACATCAGAGCTGTAAGCATATGGAAAAAAATATTGAAATTAATAAGAAATAGCATGCTTTATTTTATAATTTCTGATATCAAATGCAGGCTATTTAAACACAGTGATATTCCATGAGCCAAACCCAAAATGAGCTCAACTGGTACCACCTGGGGTGACAAACAAAGGTTGACTAAGTTTTTCTTGTACCATTTTATGCATAGATAAAAAATATATGTGATAGCAATGTTAAAGTGGTGCTTTATGTGAAAAAAAATTATGTGTTTATGGCAAAAATTGTCTTTTCCTCCTCAAAAATTGTTTTTTCACCTAAAAAAAGGTATCAATCAAGGTGACACATGCTATCAATGTTTTTCTTGTACAGTTTTACGCGTAGATCAAGAATATATGTGATAGAAATGTCTAAGTAGTAGCTTAATGTAGAAAAAAACTTTTTTTTATGTAGAAAATTATTTTTTTAAATTGAAAAGCAATTTTTACTATAAAAGCATTTTTTTTCATATAAAGCTACCACTTTGGCATTGATATCACATATATTCTTTATCTATGTATAAAATGCACAAGAAAAATAGTACAGGTCAGAGCGATAAGTAAAACAGAATGATTGCTGTAATCGTGTGGTGGTTATGGCAAGTGTCAACTGTATAGAACAGCGGTTCTCAACCTTTGAAAGTGAGTGGCCCAGTTGATTACTTTTTTTGTGAGTGGAAGGCCAGCTCATACACACGACTAATGGGAAATAAAGGAGGAAAAATGAAACAGTGAATCACTCATTGCCCGGTTTGACTGATGTCAAAGCCCAGTATCGGGATGCGGCCCAGCGGTTGAGAAACATTGGTATAGATCAGTGATTCTCAACATGGGCGATAGAAAGTTCCAGAGGGGCGGTAGAAGCGTGTCCGGAAAATTCACCGCCAGCAATTCACCGACAACAATTCACCGCCGGAAAATTCACCGACCAACAATTCACCGCTAGGAAAATTCACCGACCAACAATTCACCGCCATGCAATTCACCGCTAGGAAAATTCACCGACCAACAATTCGCCGCCATGCAATTCACCACTAGGTAAATTCACCGCTAGGAAAATTCACCGACCGACAATTCACCGCCATGCAATTCACCACTAGGAAAATTCACCGCTAGGAAAATTCACCGACTAGCAATTCACCGACAACAGTTCAATGCGAGGGAGTGAGCGATTGAGTGACCGAGTGAGTCAGTGATTGAATGACCGAGTCAGTGATTGAGTGACCGAGTGAGTGAGGGACCGAGTGAGTGAGGGACCGAGTGAGTGACTGAGTGACCGAGTGAGTGAGTGACCCAGTGAGTGACTGAGTGAGTCAGTGATTGAGTGACCGAGTGAGTCAGTGATTGAGTGACCGAGTGAGTCAGTGACCCAGTGAGTGACTGAGTGACCGAGTGAGTCAGTGATTGAGTGACCGAGTGAGTGAGTGACCCAGTGAATGACCGAGTAAGTAAGTGATTGAGTGACCGAGTGAGTGAGTGAGTGAGTGACTGAGTGACCGAGTAAGTAAGTGATTCAGTTACTAAGTGAGTGAGTGACCGAGTGAGTGACTGAGTGACCCAGTGCGTGACTGAGTGACCGAGTAAGTGATTGAGTGACCGATTGAGTAAGTGATTGAGCGGGTGAGTGAGTGACCCAGTAGTGACTGAGTGACCGAGTGAGTGAGTGAGTGACCCAATGAGTGACTGAGTGACCGAGTATGTAAGTGATTGAGTGACCCAGTGAGTGACTGAGTGACCGAGTAAGTAAGTGATTGAGTGACCCAGTGAGTGACTGAGTGACCAAGTAAGTAAGTGATTGAGTGACCGAGTGAGTAAGTGATTGATCCAGTCAGTGATTGAGTGAGTAAGTGATTGATCGAGTCAGTGATTGAGCGGGTGAGTGAGTGACCGAGTGAGTAAGTGATTGATCGAGTCAGTGATTGAGCGAGCGAGTAAATTGGTTAGTGAGAGAGGGAGTGAGTGAATTGGTTAGTTAGTTAGTTTTTAACCTAGTAGTGTCACAAATGATTAAAAAATCCGATTGTTCCGAAAACGTATTTATGATGAAGTGTTGATTTGAAGACACTTGGATCGGGCGTCCTCTTCGTCGTGGTGGTCGTCGTCAGCCGCGCTTTGGCATCGACATTTGGAACTGCTTTCAAGGAACGCGTAACGATTTACCAACAATTCTATAGAAGGATGGCATCGAGCGTTCCAACAGCAATTATCTGCTCACCACCCAGATATATGGAAGTTCATCGGTGCCATAAAAAGAGAACAGAGTTTGAATGAAGTTCGGATGGTGCAAATTGTAAGTGGACAAAACCATCACATTGATTAGGAGAAAGAAATACCGGGACTCTGCGCAGAGATTAAAGAATTTACCCTTGACCGAATTCCGAAATTTTATGGGGTCCCAGACTGGATATACCTTGGGCTTCCACTATCGCTAGGACCCCTGGAAATGAAACCTTTTAATTTCCCCATGAAGGTATATGTGCAATAACCCGGGTACCCCGACCCTGTATGTTGGGAGCACTGGTGATATATGTATATTTTACGTATACATACCTCTCGGCATGACCCCCACGAGGGCAGGGCTGACAGGGGTCGGAACGTTTCTTATCGCTTTTTGATATTTTCACACTATAAATTAAGTACAGAGGGGCCCGTGAAAAAGCTGGTTTGGGGGCCGCCATCCATTTCAGCTTAGGGGACCTGCTGTAGGATGTGGGAAACTCGGGGTATATGCACATTACTTGGTCCCGATGTGTCAAATGGGTCCCGATATATGCAAGAGTTAAATGAAAACTTGACCCCAAAATCGTAACCGACTTCCGTAACACAAAAACGTAACAGATTTCCATCACTCAAAAAACATCACCGACTCCCGTAATAAAAAAATCGTCACTAATTTCCGTTGCATAGGAAGTATATATATACACATATAGTAAATATAGAGTACATATACTAGATACGCACTAAGGCGGGTTCCTGAAAGTTCATCACGTGAAATCGCGGGTAACAGCTAGTTCAGCATAAAAAAATCCATTGGTTACTGATGATCAGCGATGTTTTTTATAATATCAAAGTGATAACAGGAGATGATTTTAAACATTTTTAGGGGGTTGATTCATCGCGTATCCACTTACTTTATTATCTTTTAATTCTGATATTATCCCTTTTAACATTCCATTAGAAGTTTCTGAGTAAAACCGAGTTAATGGAATTTTGTTGAATATACTATCTTGTATTGGGCAACAGCAAATTGTAATTTATACAAATACAAGGCCACAACAGGCAAAACGCCCAGCGAGGTGGCTGAGAAAAAGATGCCCACAATAAATATGGATGTCATATATTTCAAAAATACAGCAACCCGAATCCGTATCATCTGAATTTCTTCTCATAAAGTCATTATTTAAACTTTCCACCATATCTTTAGGACATGGCACTTACTCACTCAATAGATCACTCACTCACTAGATCGCTCACTCACTTAGCAGCTCGCTCACTCACTCACGGACTGACTTACTCGCTCATTGAATCAGTAACCCACTCGCTCACTGAATCACTTACTCACTCGGTCAATCAGTCCCTCACTGGGTCACTCACTCACTCAGTAACCCAATCGCTCATTCCCTCGCTAACTGACTCGCATCGAACTGTCGTCGGTGAATTGCATGGCGGTGAATTGTTGGTCGGTGAATTTTCCTAGCGGTGAATTGTTGGTCGGTGAATTTTCCTAGCGGTGAACTGCATGGCGGTGAATTGTTGGTCGGTGAATTTTCCTAGTGGTGAATTGCATGGCGGTGAATTGTTGGTCGGTGAATTTTCCTAGCGGTGAATTGCATGGCGGTGAATTGTTGGTCGGTAAATTTTCCTCGTGGTGAATTGCATGGCGGTGAATTGTTGGTCGGTGAATTTTCCTAGCGGTGAATTGCATGGCGGTGAATTGTTGTCGGTGAATTTTCCGGCGGTGAATTGTTGTCGGTGAATTTTCCGTAAACCGGTAGAAGCTATGGGTATAACATAGGATCCTATGGGTTAGATTGGGTTGGGGGGAAAAAAATTCTGAAGATGGGGGGCGATGGGACAAAAAAGGTTGGGGAAACTATGGTATAGACCAGCGGTTCTCAACCGGTGCACCATGTCAAATCTCCAGGGGCTCAGCAGCCACTCGAGGAAAATATAAAAACATTAAATTTGAAAAAATATATATAAATATTTTTGAATAATAAAAGTAAATCAGTAACTTTGATGAGTAAATAGAAAATAGGCCTATGGGGCTCTGCCACACATACTACACTATCTACCAATAAGTATTTGGACACCTATGCAAATGACGATATCTGCGATCCTGAGATACGTCACGCCCTCCGCCGGTATATATCGTGTAGGAAACAACATTGGCATTAGTCGCATGAAAGATGCTGCGCAGTTCGGAGCTCTCTGATTTCGAGAAAGGTATAATTATCGGGTATCACAAAAATGACAGATCCTTAAGGGACATATCTAGCGAGCTGAAGTACCCAAAATCGACAGTGGCCTATGTGATTAAGAAGTGGAAGGTGAGCTGTGATTATTGGAATTTGCCCCGAGTCGGCAGACCAACGAAACTGGGAGATAGAGACCGACGGGTGCTGTCCAGAGAAATTCAGAAGAACCGCACCCAACCGATGGTCCTCATCCGCGAGGAGTTTCAACAGGCATCCGGGAGTATTGTTTCAATGAATACCATCCGTAAGGAAGCACATCTGATTGGTTTTCATGGTCGTGCTGCTGCCCATAAGCCTTTGATCACAAAGTCCAACCTCGTTGCTCGGTTAATGTGGTGCAATGGAAACAGGTTCTTTGGAGCGACAAATCAAGGTTCACCCTCTACCGTTCGGATGGCAGGGTCTGGGTCTGGCGTCTGCCTGGAAAACGTCTCCTGCCAGAATGCATTGTGCCAACAGTCAAGTTCGGCGGAGGTGGAATTATGGTCTGGGGGTGTTTCTCCTGGTATGGACTGGGATCCTTGGTCACCATTCATGGTAAGCTCAACGCCGATGCCTACTGCAACCTGAACCCTATCGAGAACCTCTGGGACGAGTTGGATCGCCGAATTAAGGGGTGCCCTACCTGTCCAAAATCGGTGAAGGAACTGACTTGTCTTCTCCAAGCCGAGTGGAAGAAAATACCACTAGCTGTCACACAAGGACTTGTGGAAAGTATGCCCCGGAGGGTTCACGCTGTAATTGCCTCTCGTGGAGGCTCTACCAACTATTGATTTTGAATAAAGTTAGTTTTTCCTTTTCTATCACAGGTGTCCAAATACTTATTGGTAGATAGTGTATACACCAAAATGGGTTCCGCAAGTCAAAAAGGTTGAGAACCGCTGGTATAGACCATTCAACCAATAAGAGGGAAATTCCAAGCAATTTACAGAATGAACAATTTTATGATTCAGTTGTTTATGTATTTTTCCACTGGAAATGTGTTTAAACTAATACTTTGCAACAGAATACAGAATTTGCATATAAATTTGTAAATGAATAAAATTCAACTTACTCTGTCGATCAGGTCTAACATGATTGCAAATAGAACGCACTTGAGGCTCTGAAATTATAAAGCACAAAAAAAATTAAATTAATGATTGAAAGTAATTGAAACTATTTTTATTAATAGTGGAATCATTCAAAGTTAAAAAAAATTCAGATAAACATTATTATAAAAAACAATACACAGTCGTTATGTTGGGAACCGTCATCATGCCGAAAGGAAATGATATAGGATAGTTGTTATATGACGCCATATCATACCAGTTATAGTAATGGAACGGTTGTTATAACGAGCATCGACAGATGTTACAATATAAATTATAAACAGGTGATTGTGCATGATCACCAATCATCTAGGTAAATTTTATAAATTTTATAACATTTACTTCCAACAGAAATTATGAACAATTCTCAAATGAAGTTGGTAAATTCGATAAATATGGAAGATATGTTCACTTTATTTGACTACTTACAAGTGTTTTCCACAAATGCACTATGCATATTTTGCCCCTAAAAACTAAATGAAATTAAAATAGTGAAGATAAAAATTAAAACTATTATCAGTTTTTTGATACTGGCTTTTTCACACATATCAACATGAAAACAAAATCACCATTACCAATCAAATTAGTTATCCTAGACCAGGGGTGGCCAACCTTTTTTCAAGCTGTGTCACAATCAAGATTATTTTTTATGCGCACGTCACTCTACGAATGTTAATAAGCAGACCATATGCCCTGCTTTTACAGAACACTGACATTCTCTCTGTTTCTGCAAGATATTGTTCGGCTGTCCTCTTAATTTTGTGAAAATGTTTCATTTATACCTCTTTCGAGTTCTAAATTGTTTTTATTTTCAAGTCATAAATTTGATTATCGCAATGCAGATTGTGTATGTATGTACATTGATAGAAGTTCATCTTACCCACACGATGTTGGGCATACATAGACACTAGAACCAGAGGACTTAGGGGGTAATTGGGCCTCTCTCCCCAATAAATTGTGCAAGAGGAAAAAGTCCCCCCCCCCCCGAACAAAATTCATGGATATACAAAGCCATTGTATTATACAATGCATGTCCCCCCCAGACAGACAGACATCACCACTGACCACCCAGAGAGGCCATCTTTGAATAGTTTGTGCTCTTTATCAAAGGGGAGGTCTTTGAGAGCTTGAAGATGTCAGACTTGACATCTCCAAATGTCCCTCATGTGGACGATCCTGAATACCGTACGTATGGAATGTCTAGAACAGCAACTATGCCCAAAGATAAAATCTGAACAGAAACACATTGAATGGATAATCATCACTTAGTTATCATTTCAAGTGTTCCTACCATACTAAATATAGATTTGGCAGCATACAAGATCATCATTTGTTAGGAAAAGATTGATTGAGTGAAAATTGGAAAGAATTTCTTTGATTAAAAATGAAATAAAATTTCTTTAATTTTTGAAAAACGTTCGCATGTCACTCCTGATACCATGGTGTGCCATTTGTGGCCCGTGTGCTGTGGGTTGCCCACCTCATACTAGACCAATGGTTCTCAAACTTTCAGCATTTGCAGCTCATATCTAGTTAATATTTATTCACAGCTCCCAAAAATTGTCATGAAAAAACCACTTGAAAGCCCATCAATATTTGCAGCTCGCTGCAAAGATATTTGCATTGAAGAAGTTTATCTTTTCCTTGAAATAAAAATAACTATGAGCTCTTCCCTACATCAGTGATTTTAAAAATATGGCCTGTGGATCTGGAGGGCTTCTCAAGTAGAAGCTCTCAGATGAGCTAGGAATATTTAAAAAAAAAAAATGAAGCTGAAATGAAGGTTGAAATTTAGCAAGGGCTATGTTATAGACTAGGGATTCCTTGTTTTCTCATGCTGTTTGACCAAGAGTGCTCGAATAAGCACTAATTGAAAATACTGACCAAGATAACAACAAAAAATAGTTCACTGCATTCGAAAATTAATATAATCTCTCAGAATAACGCATTTCCAAGAATAATAGATTACACACAGCCCGCATTTTCCCTCATGAAATGTTTGAATGAAACTAAAATAGAAAATCACAAATAAAAAATTTTCATTAAAAATTCATGCAACTTCAATGCGAAATAAAAATAACTACTTCTTAAAAAATAACTTCTTCCAATTAATTATAGTGTGGGCTGTTATAATTTTCCATGCAATCCAAAAAAATTAATCTGTTTCAGAAATATCGAACCTCTTAATAATGGTAACATCCCAATAATGGCACATTTGCTTGGCCCCGTTAGTGGCTGTTGTTAGAATATTTAACATCATATGAAAAAAATTATCAAAGTTACCAAAATGGATGGGCCATTTTGCATGATCACCAGATTAATCACTTTATATAACTACAACATATATTATAAAAAAACATTTTTAATTTTTTTAAGGAAGAATAAAAAAATTTCTCACCAAAACCCATATCAAACATCCTGTCAGCTTCATCCAGAACAAGAAACGTAACTCTCCTTAAATTAGTAGCTTTAGCTTTGATCATATCAATCATACGACCCTATTCCAAGATTGAACAAAAACCAAAATTAAAAATAAATATGTAAAGAAATATGCTGAGATTATATTGCCATCATTTACATCAAATGAGCACATGTTTAAAATCGAACAAATATTTCTTATATAAAAATGTGAATTATGTAAGAACTTCAAAATGAATAACCACATTAAACATTCATAAGCATCTATCTGCCCGAAACTAAAACTTTGGGGAAAGGGAGTTTTTTTTCCGGTTCCTCTGTTTAATGTCACTACTCCCATTTGAAGAATGAAAAATAAGATTTCAAAAATTAAGGCATACACTCAAATATTAGCGATCCAATTCATAAAGAAAGAAAAAATTCATACCGGTGTACCAACAACAATTTCTGCCCCTTCTTGAAGAGCTTTTGTCTGTTCCCATTTACTGCCCCCACCAAAGCAGCAAGCAACTTGCACATTGTATACCTTGGCAAACTTTTTCGCTTCAGTGTAAATCTACATTACAAAAATTTAAATGATTATGTATGTTATAGTTATTGTATTATGATAAAAAATATATATGAAGGGAAAAAGATGGCTTTTGATAAATTAAAAATTGCAGTTTGAAATACAAATATTAAAAAAAGAAAGACATACAAACCCAAAATACACTTAAATATGAGCAAATCAGAGTTGAGCATATTCAAGGTTATTAACAATTTACAAACACAAATTTGAACATTTAGTAATTTATGTAGAAGTTTTACCTTAAATGAAGTTATTTCATCTATTAATGTTAAAAAAAGTACAAAGTTTAAAACAATACCTCAGAACATTGCCCTACAGATCAAGTGAATCAGATCAGTGAAACATTAATCTTGTAATAAATTTTATTATCTTGATATCACTTTTTTCCCCTGTTCAAGTGTGGAAGTTATTATATGCTTTTTTAACTTTTTAAAAAGCATAGCAGTAATCGTTTAACCCTCTAAATTACATATCTTTTTTTAATTAAGTAAGCTTTCTTCCGATTTTCAGTAGGTGCAAACTAAGGGGAATAGGAAAAAATGTTTCATTGGGAAATCAATTTTACAAAATATCTGGGCTTGCCAATACTAAAATAAGAGGCCTTTAAGGAGACAGCGATCTCGTCAGTGCTACTTAAAGGGTTGATATTATTTCTTTATCTTGTATATGTACAAATATTTTGAATTATAAAGTCAACGCTTATTACAATGATCTCCCCAACCCTCATTGAAAATGGACAGCATATCAAGTGGTTCTCATATTGAAAGGAAAACGGGGATAGTCATTATATGAAAACACATTTGGGACTTATCCTACTAGTAAACTGTAATGGAATGGTTGCTATAATGTGGGTTGTTATAACAAGCATCAACTGTATTTGTTTAGATATTTGAGTAAACTTTTATATTTATATGTATATTTTCCCTTGATTTTCTGTATAGCTATGTGCTACTCAAGTTTATATTCTTTTTTTCCATTCAACTGCAACTGGGCATATGTCTGTTATGCAAGATACTTAATAAGTAAATAACAAGAAAAAAGAACAGATGTTGCTAACCTGCTGGGCTAATTCACGTGTTGGCGCAAGAATTAATCCAATAGGACCATCTTCAGGCTCCAGTTCTTTCTGAAAAGTGATTTGATACAGATTATATTTAAGCGTACATTCTAATCATGCTTTAAAAATAGTGATATACATGAATATATAATTATAATTTTCCCCCATAAGATTGAAACGCCTGCTTTAATTTTCAGGAATAGATTGCACATTTTAGTCTAATCTTGATGAATAAAAATTTTTAAACCAAACTTTTCTTTCAAATTATAGCCACTTTATAACTGATTGAATCTCTATAAATTGTTATTTTTTAAATTCCTGTTTAAAGCAGAAGAAAAACAAAAATTATTAAATAAATAAAAATATCCTGTTAAGAAAATATAGGTGCTTATGCTTCCAATGGGATCTGGAAATTTCGCCTCCGACATTTTGTCCTCGACTTTTTGCCCCTGGAACGTTTCGTCCCTGTCACATTTAACCCCTGGCATTTTGCCCAGTACATTTGGTCCCTGGGACGGTTTGTCCTCGAAATTTCTGCACCTGATATTTCACCTGCCTGAACGCATGAGTGACTGACTGTGTGAGTGACCATATAAGTGCATGAATGACCAAGTGAGTGATTGACCATATGTGTCCAAGTGAGTGATTGATCATATGAGTAACCGAGTAGTTGACCATACAAGTGACAGAATGATTGATTTTATGAGTGACCAGGTGAGTGGCGGTATGAGCATCCAAGCGAGTGATTGAATTGTTGACTGTATGAGTGTCCAAGGGAGTTACTGAGTGATTCCCTGTATGAGTGACTTAGTGAGTAACCAAGTGATTAACTACGTAAGTGTCCAAGTGATTGACCACGTAAGTGTCCAAGTGATTGACCATATGAATGATTGTATGAGTGACTTACTTGATCATACATGTTCACTCATACCATCATTCATATGTTCACTCATACCATCATTCATATGTTCACTCATACCATCATTCATATGTTCACTCATACCATCATTCATATGTTCACTCATACCATCATTCATATGTTCACTCATACCATCATTCATATGTTCACTCATACCATCATTCATATGTTCACTCATACGGTCAGGGCAGGTTAATTGTCACAGATAAATATCCAGCTCACTTGGTTACTCATACGGTCACTCACCGGGTTGTTCATATGGTAAGGACAGGTGAAATGTCCGGGGTGAAATTTCCGGGGGCCAAATGTAATGGGGACGAAACATGCTAGGGGCCAGATGTCGGGGACGAAATATCAGAGGCAAAATGTTGGGGCAAAGATTCCGTGAACTGCTACCAATTTAACATTGGAAGCCTTATTTAAATCCTCCACTTGGAACCAGATTCTTTTGAGTTTTTGCATCTTAATAGAAAAATCCTCCAATCGTGCTTTGCAAAAATGAAAAAGGTCTCAATGCTTTCGATTGTTAGTTAACCATGCTTCCTCGAGAAAAATGCGAGAAATTACAATTTGAAACACAGCAAATTGCCAATCGTAGTCAAATATGATGCCAAAAATGAGAAAAGTTGCAGATTCTTGCCAATTCATTGATGCTGGTAATTGAAGCTTAAAACAGATTGGGAAACAGTAGATTAAAATGAATTCTACAAGAAAAAAAAAGTTTAACATGACAAATATGTGCGATATAAAATATTCATATTTCTAGTCATGATTCTCGTAACATAAGTTGACAAAATAATTTCAATCTTTGATTTCAGTGGTGAACAAGAATTTAAATAAGCTTTGTTGACAAAAATGAGAAATCTTCATAAAAAAAAAGAAGTCGGACGGCCGAAATTATGAGGAAATACCGCCATGTCCTGGAAAACTGGTCATAAGGTCATTTATTGCAGGTTTTTATTGATTTGCTGCTGATTTTTATTGATTTACTGCTGATTTTTACTGATTTATTACTGATTTTATACATGTGATTGGTTTTATTTAACACCTTCTAATTTGATTGTATTAGCTGGAACTCACTGGCGATGTGCACGATTGCACCTGCCCATGCATAAAAGGTTGTATTTACTACCAGCGACGTAATTTTAATATTCAATAAATCACAGGTGGCACCAGTGTCTCCCAGGACAATGTGCTCAAATCACCTTGTGTGGTAGAGCCTCTGTATGTCCCAGTTCTCTCGTCATATGGTTACCATATGCAATCCTTCTAAAAAATCCTCCCATTCCCCCCCCCCTCAATTATATGATATGTTTTCTGCAGCAAAATATTTTATTACATGACAAACTACTGATTTTTTAAGTCTGTGAATGGGCACCTATAAGACAAAAAAACCATATTAAAATTATAGGAAAATGCAAACCTGATCCATTATATGAACGAGCATTGGCCATATGAAGGCTGCTGTTTTACCAGATCCTGTTTTTGCGATTCCAATCAGATCTCTTCCACTCAGAGCAACTGGAATTCCCTGTTGATCAAAAAAACTTATGACATCAAATTTATAATGTTTTTATGATGGCTATTTATTAATGTGTAACTTTTGTTTAAAAAAATATTTATTTTTACCAAATGAATCATGAATTTTTTTTTCCCTACCTGAGCTTGAATGGGTGTTGGCTGAGAATATTCAAATTTACATATTGCTTTAATGAGTTTGTCATCAAAACCAAAATGACCGAAACTGGTGACCAATCGAGGAGGAGCTGCACCTGAAACTTTTATGCCAAGTTTGTTGCGTAAATCTTCAACCTCATGGTGAGAGAGTTTTGATATATCCTCATGTTCTTCATAGAAATTCTTCTCAAATTCTGAATACTCAATTTCAGAATGATCTATGGCAGGTAGTGGGTCAATGTACTTTATGGGGGAAAAAAATTAAAATTATGAGAAATCATATAAACAGCATTGATCATTAAATTTTCATTTCATGAAGTGAGCAGCTCATAATTTCAGAAGTAGATAAAAAAATTCATGTTGATAATAAAACAATAACTGATAAAAATGTAATTGCAATACATGCTCAGCTCAAATGCAGTTAGAATTTAATGTTTCAATCACACAGAATTGAATGGGCAAAAGTACAACCCAGAGAAAAAACATTACAGACAAGACTTGCAAACAGCTGAGTTTTTTGTACAGTTGAGCATCCACACTGTTTTGTATCATGGGCCAGAAAATACCCAAATCCATTCAAAAATCAAAACTTCTACATAAAAATCAAGCAGGCACCCATGTGTCAATCATTAGCTACAGCCATATCATTTCTCAATAACTTACTTTTGACCTGACAGGAGCTATGGGATTCCCATCCTCATCATATTCTATCTCAGCATCACTGTCTTCTTTGTCTAAACTTGCATTAGGATTCTCTTCTATATACCTGTAGTATGATTCTTCATCATCTTCATTCTCAATATCATCACGAATTCCCCTAAGTTTTTTGAAAAATATAATGATTTCATTAATTCTTTTACATAATAAAAATTAACAGTTTACTCAATTGTTCTTCACAGTAGCGATTTTACCATAGAATCAAGCATTCAGAGGGAGGGGAATCATGACTACAATCCAATACAGTGGTGGGATTCAGTCAGTTAACACTTGTTTGGTAGAACTGATACTACTACTAAAGCAGACATGCACCTCGTCCATATTCCTCTGTGGAACTTCTAACGAATTGGTTCATGTTGGAATGTGTGTATATGTATAGTGAACCTTCCGTGAAGTTTGTTTTTGTTTCTATATAACGCTTGTTACGTGTAGTGCTACCATCTGCAATAAATTTTTTAAACTACGAGTTTCTTCTCAACTCATAGTGAGTGAAGTGTAATTAATGAATAATTACAACGTTGTAGGCCTGTTGCTCTCTGCAGGGTAGAACCAATACTGTAATCCAGGGCTACTTTGCTCCCACAGGGGTGACTTTTCACCCTTCTGAATGAAAGGATTCAACATTACTTAGCTGCTATTCTAATAAATATTTCGAAACAGTTTTGATTCTCAAGAAAACTTGAATCAAAATATAACTCTCAAGGAAACTTGAATCAAAATAGAATATCAAAGAAACTTGAATCAATTCTTTTGATTCTGCCTGACACATTACACATTATCATTAACTCACAAATTTGAGTTACTGATGCATTCTTTATTTTTTTACTTTAATTTTTATTTTTCTTGACAAAAGTTTCAGTTGAAATCAAGCAGCATAAATATGCTTAGCAAATGATATTCAAAATGGTGGATGCATCAGTAACTCAAATACGTGAGTTGCCTGATAACATCTCCTGTTAGGCAGGATCAAAACTACTAGGAAATATTCATTAGAATAGCTGCTACATAATGTTGAATCCTTTTCTCAATGAGTGGTGCAAAGTTATCCCTGTAGGTGAAAGTAGTCACAGATTACGTAGTTTTTTGTTGAAAAACTTGGCAAACAGTAGTTAAAATTCCCCATGATTAAAGTCCTCATCAAGGTGGGAGCATGTGCACCAGCTCCCACCATGAGCAGCAGCTTCACAGGTGTAAACCAATTTAACAACCGGTCTGCAGCAAATTGGTTGTTAAATTACTTAAATCCCACCACTGATCGCATGTACAGTTGATATAATCTTACTTCAATTCATCTTTCTTTTTACTGGTTTGCTCCATCTTTTTGTTTTCTTTTTGGACTTGTTGCTGAAAAATATAAATTCGTTGTATTTGATATATAGCATAGTTTTTGGTTTTCATACATCAGACTTTTTGGAAAGTAGCACTCATTTAAAAAAAATAGCAAATATTTATGAAAGAAAAACACTTTCATTTAACCATGACCAAAATTCTGTACTCCCCTTGAAACAATTTTTTACCTTGACTGCCGGTTTATTCAAAACTATAACAGCTGTTTATATTAACCATTTATTAACTTCATTCATAAAGTTCAGCGCTCAAAAAATTTCCTCAATTTCATGAAAAGAACAATGCCAATTATTATAGGACTGACTAGTGAGCAAATTAGACTTTATAAAAATGTTTCAAATAATGTACACAGCAACCCTCAGAAAAGCTGCAAACTATCTGCACAGTTTTATTTTGACGTTTAGGACATGTGGTGAGAGACGAATCTGTACACATCAGAACTCCATACTTTGCAAAAAGTGATAACAATACCCAAATGGTAACATTATCCATGATTCCAATTAGAGGCATCTACTGTATTATTTTTTTTATAACCATAACCATTTAAAATAAGTTGAATGACCATAAAAATATAAAACCATATAACATTAATATTTTTCTTTTTTTGTGTATATACACTTATGCAAATTAGCATTTCATCATAATAATATCAATACACTTTACCAACAAAAAACAGCTCCTATCACCACAAAGGCAATTAAATACAATTTTTGCTTCTCATGATTTTATATATGCTTTGAGCCTGTACATGTCCAGGTGTTATCATCCATCTTCTAAACACAAAACCGCCAATGAATGTTCTCTGAGCAATTTGAATGTTCTAAAGTCTGTTACTATGGTGAGATTTTTTTTCAAAGGGGAGAGACTGACTCGCATTTATACATCAATACACTACTTAACTGTACATGCACATCATTTACATTCCTCTGCAGAATTTCTAATGATTGGTACATGTTGGAATGTGTGTGTGTGTGTGTGTGTGTGTATGTGTAGTGAACCTAACATAATGGGCGGAGATGGGGGCATTGCCCGCTAATGAATGTGTGTATATATGAACTGACATCATTGTCATCGTATCCCCTCAGAGCAATAATGACCATGTCCTCCCCCAGACTTTCAAGTTTATCTCAGCCTAACTCAGCCCTCTAAGCCTAACATGAAGTTTGCTTTTTAGGAATGTTTGTTATGTATTAAGGTATTGCTGCCATCTATATTTGGAATTTGGAAGCAGGAAACTCGGCATGTTAAGTTTTGCTTTGTATGTCATGAGTGAATTTTTAAATGTTGTAGGCCTAATTGCTCTCTGAAGAGAGATTTTTTTAAATGGGAGATTGGCTCGAATTCACACCTTGAAGTTGGAACATCACTATGCCATTGTGGAGTTTGATCTTGGATCTTCATGATGCAAGCCCGTCATAATGCTCACATGACTGCATTACGAACTACCTCAATACACTACTACTACTTAACCATACATGCATTTCATTCACATTCCTCTGTAGAATTTCTAATAAATCTATACATGTGGGAATGTGTTGTGAGAGTGTATAGGCTATATGCATGGGCCCCAACATATTTATGTTGTCAGAGTTGTGCTTGTTTCATATTTTTGCTGGTGTTTGCCAAATGTCTTCCATATTTTGAAGTGAAAAATAGCAATTGCCTGAATTTTTATATTTTTGAGTGGTCTGTAGCCTATAGGAATTCCTCTCTTGATACCTCAATACACTGCACACTGACCTCCAAGCCTGCCATGAAAGCATCGAGAGGATCTTCTTCGCTGTCTGAATCATCTTTCTTTTTTGCTTCTTCATGCTCATCCCAACTTGGACTCCCTGGAGCAGGAATATATGCTAAGCTACTCTGACCAGCACTACTACTATTACGACCACCAGTGCCGCTGTAGTCATCATCTTCTTCAAAATACCTAAAATTTGATAAATAAGCATTCAGAAGAGCAAAAATAATTTTCAAATAAAACGCTTCATAAAAATTACGTACATGCATAACTTAACAAAGTATTGAAAGAACTAAATTCCATTATAAAACACTGATACTAAGGTAAGTGAGGGCTCCAAAGCAGAATATGAAGAAATCTGCAGAGTAGTCAGTGTTACTGCAGAACAATCTAGAATTTTAAGGGTAGAAAACACTGTTATAAGTATTTTTACCACGGAACATTTCCAGTCAGTAGAGGTTTCATTGCAGAGCAATGCAAAACATTCTGCTTTGGGGGGAGTGAGGGTAATATGGCCATGCTAAGCTTCAGTGATTTTGCTGAGGCCTGCATTATAGATTCTGAAAAACAGATGTTAAAAAATACTTTGAAGATTGTTAAAAGAAAAAAATAATGATCCACGGCATAATCTCAACGGAAAATATGAAAAAATAGTATTTTTCAAAGGGTCTACATCTTGGCCATATTTCCAAACTGAAGATAATATGCCCAATATATGTCTTCAACTTACATATCTAAATAAATTAACAGACATTTTAACAAGAAGTTATTGATTTGAAAAAGTTATTTAACTAAGAAAAATCTCAATTGAAAGTTAAATACAAAAATAGAAATATACTTTGTCCAGAAAATAAATTTCATATGCTTTAACTAAATTAAAATAGCTAATCAAAAATTTGTAAGTTAATTAAGAGTCACATTTTGGACAGATAAATCTCTTTTCTTCCTTTTTAGTAGATAGAAATTGGAGAAGGGAACCCCCAGAGGTCACATGAAATTTCTGACAAAAATTTGATACTCGTGCATGCACAGTGAATGGGCCATAAAGCCAACCTGTCAAATATTCCAGACACCTACATGACAGACAGAATTTTATACTGATTGAAATTTGAATGAATGAAGTTGAAAATGCATTAGCAATTGCACATGTCCTGATTAACGAACTAAATTTGTGGAATAACTGAACCTGATAAGAAATAAAAATATATTGTAAGAAATGTAATTTTCCAAATGACACTTTCGCACAATAGACCAACTTTAGCAAAACTATGCATCATTCAAGCAAAAATAATTAGGTCATGTGCCCAAACAAATAGCTAAACAGCATAAAAGCACAAAAATTTGAATTCCTTTCAAAAAAAAAAAAAAAATTGGCCATATTATCATCACACACCTCATATCTAGCACTTTGGCAAATGTTGAGATTAATTAAAAAACATTTCATAAAAACTTAGAGAAACATTTAACACACTCTTCTTCCGTCTTTGGACGTTTTCTAGGAATTCCATACGTAGCATCTAAAGCATTTTGCGTGATGGTCTGGAGTCCAGTGTATCCATGTTTATTCACCATAGTTGGAGGAGGCATCGCTGATAAAGAATGAGTCTCAGATTCCCTCTTATCACCAAGTTGAAAGCTGGTGAATCCAAACCCCCGAGGTCGTCCCTCTCTGCCCTTGTTGAACATGATGTGGCACTAAAAAAAAAATTTAACACATGAACAAAAAAAATATTACCAAAAATTATAATCAAATTGTTTATACTCCTGTGAATCAAAAGCAGAAAATATATATAGTTTGAATTAAAATAGAATTTTTTAGGGGTTCCACAGCATCGAAAGCTGTGAAGGCTTTCATTAGAGTTACAATAAAAATACATGTGTTAATGAAACATTGTTCATTTCGGTTCAGTGAATTGAGTCTTGCAACCGTCACGGGTTCTGTATAAATGATAGAAACCTGAGAGAATTCATGCTGTAAAAGTTACAATGAAGGTTGTTCAGCATCTGTATGTATCATATATCTATGCTCTCTTTTGAAAGACTAAATACAGCAAAACCTCAGCTTGCTAAAAATTTTCAGCTACCAAAGACTTTTGTTGTGATTTTTCTGCCTTGGCTAATGAACATTTTTGTTGATATGGATGCATGAACAAACATAAAACAGCTGCACTGTGGGCTGAATCTCAGCACCAATCATCAGAATTACTGTCACTTAAACCCAGTTAACTCATGTCCACCTCAGAATCTATTTTCACATGTACCTCCATTTCTCTTTCTGAAGGTTCTGAACCCCTCTAAAAAAACGAGGTGAAATGAAAGATTCAGTTAACAGAAAATGCAATGCAATAAAAAAAGGAGCCTATTTTTTAGAGAACAGTTCTTTCAGCACAAGACCTTTGGCATCAAACTGAACAGTCTGGATATTCTATTAGCTTTTCTTTTCCTTCTCTATGTATCAGATACATAAATGAGCTTACCAAATCACAAATGGATGGCAACACCCATGAACTCGATTGGGTTGTGTCAACACCAGCTTTGTGTACACAGTGTAAAATAAAAAAGATCCCTTCACAGTACCTCATCTTCTTTTAAATTCTCATTTATCCAATTTTGAAGTTTCTCATTTTAATCTCTGGTGAGTAGTGCTCATTGGTTTTAAAAAAAACCCTTTAAATTTTGGGTTGCCCGTGGAACGAATTTAACGCTTTTTCATAGAAACCTATGTCAAGCCTTGCATAATAAGTAAATGCTCAGTTTTCAGTAGCTGTTCCCAATTCTTACTTGATTTTCATACCACAATTAACTCCTTTAGTAGTGGGTTTTGTTTGACCCTGTGAGAATGTATCTAAAACTTTTTGGGCATACCACAAGGAAGGGGGGCTTATCAAAGCAGAGTTTCAATTACAATGCGGAACAGCAAAGTATAATCTTTTTTTTCTGTGACAATTTCCTTTTTTGAGCCTGTTGGCCATTTTCTTCAACACCCATTTTTTTTTTTGTTTTTTTTTTTTTTGTCAGCTACTATTATTTCCTTTGGCTCGTGAGTTTGCCATATCATTTTTTTTACTGTTGGCCTGTCTTGTCATCGTCTTAAGGGCAAGTCACCCCACCCCTAGAGGCCGCTGGTAATATTAGGGTTTTTTGATATAGATCACAGTGTTTGGATCCATTAGAATTTTAAAGCTTATCTTTCTTTAGTATTTTTCATCTTTTTTTGTCTCATTATACACTTCATACAGTTACCTTTGTTTTTCTCGTCGAAATATCTCATTTTAGGACTCGCTTTCTCTCAGGATATACATTTCATTATTTTGATTCAGTTATTTTCTTGAAATACAGCGAAACCTCTCTTTTGCTGATACAAATGGGAAAAAAATTTGACCGTAAAAGAGGGACGACTGTTAATGAAGGGTTTGAAATGCATACTTTTATTATACAAGGGGAAATTATTATTTGGCCATAAAAGAGGAGCAACCATATCTGAGGGGTGTCCGTCAAGAGGGGTTTTACTGTACGAAATGTCGCCATCCACGATAAGTTCCATTTTGGAGAAAAAGGAAGCAATAAAGGAGGCTAATGTAGCAAAAGATGTGAATGGGCTAACGCAACAGAGATCGCAAGCAATTGAAAATGTCGAACAGTTATTATTAATTTGGATCAATCAAAAACAGATGGAGATTCTGTTTTGGAGGCCATCATATTATATGAAAAGGCCAGACTGTTGTATGCCAATCTCATTAACAAAATGCTTCGGACGAGTGCCAGTGTTCATACTATTTTAAGGCCAGCAAGTGCTAATTTGAAAAATTCAAGAGGCGCACTGGCGTACACAGTGTTACTAGGCATGGCGCAGGTGCAAATTCGGACAAGTCTAGGACAGAAAATGTGTGTGCGAATTCAAGTGAACTCAGAGTGCCCAGGAAGTGACCCCAGATACTGCATTGATACCTAAGGTCCTTATGGAGGGGGATTCCTTCTTCCAAACGATAATAGCTACACCTCTCTCCCCCTCCTTCTTGCCATCTTCCATACATCTGGAAGAGTCTTCAGAAAGGTATAAAAACGTAAATTCTCCATGTCAAATTTACAGAATTTTATTTTCATTTACAGAATAAATGAATGAGTCTTTATAAATGAATCTTTTATATTGATTTTATACTAATCTAGTATTGTTTTTAATATTAAACACTATATTTATTCTCTATAAAATGTGTTTTGGTATTTATTTTTTTAGCATCTAGAACAAATTAATTGGATTTGCATTGATTTATATGGAAATAATTGCCTCGGTTTTCATTGGTTTCAGATTTCGCTGATTGTTTTCGAACGTATTACTGACGAAAACCAAGGTATCACTGTATATATTTTTTTGACCCGAAACCGTATTTCCGCTGAACTCTGAGACTTTTTTTAATCAAACCCAGGGTGTTTTTTGCTATGGCCATTCTACTATTTAAAAGAGAGTTCAAGTTTCTATTCGTATTTCCAAATACGAAATTAAAAACCACGGAGAACATCTGTAGTACAATCTGCAAATTTCTTTAGCAATTTTTTTTCCCAATGGCCTGATAAGTCGACAAGGCAGCATTAATGGTGTCTGGTTGCTTCCTCTCTTGCTTTCTATAACAACCGTGTTGGATTATTTCATTTCGGATATCATTGTCTCTCAGGTTGTACCTTTGATATTTCCATTTTTATTACTTTTTTCTAAAAGGATCATAAATTCTCGCATGAGTTTAAATTTCATTCATCATCTTTGAAAAAAAATTCAGACTTGCACTTTTATTTGGCATAAAATTTTTTCCCCGGCGCATCCCTTACAATCTTGGCGACTTGTAGTTGGGCGTCTGACATGTTTGTCATTGAAAGAAAAGAAAAAGTCACCAACTCCATACATAATGGCTACTGTGCAGAAATGTAATAAAACCTGAAATATTAAAGGTACGTCATGAGAACAGTGATATCCAACATTGTCATTCAAGTAGGCAAGAGAGGAAGTAACCCAGCACCATTATGTCAGTTTTGGCGACAATGTCAGGCTGTTAAAAAAAAAGAGTCGACAAGGGAATCAGCGACAATGGAAAAACAAGAAAATAAAAATACAGTTCATGCTTGTTGTAACGACCCCACTTTATAGCAACCATTCCATTACAACGACCAGTAGGATAAGTCCCAAATGTTTTCAAAGAACGACTCCCATAATGTTTTATTTTTGATATAATGATGCTCCCAATATAGCGTCCGGTTTCGATGGGACGAATGGGGTCGTTACATTAAGTGTCGACTGTATTACTAGAAAAAACACATATAAAATTACGGTTGCCATAAGCATAAGCAGAATTTTCTCGAGGGGGGTTTTTAGATTTTTTTTTCCTTCTGGGGGGGGGGGGATGGGGTTATATTTTTTCCCACAAAATAACACTATAATCTTGGCTCAAGAGGAGGGTGTTAGAACCCCAAAACCCCCCTTTGTGTATGCCAATGGCCATAGACCCAAATACAGCTACCTAAAATATTCTAAAAGATATTGATTAAACTTTTAATACTGATACCTTATTTAGTCTAGAGTATTTTAACAGCCATAAGTATTATCCCTTTTTCAGTGGTTTTTTTCTTTGGCTAGAAAGACATCCGGAATCACGACTCTGTTTCACTCTTGACTATTGCTCGTTATACACATTGCTGATAAGGGTTACGCTATAGCTTTACATTCAACTGAAATTTAAGGGGAGAAATTACACGTAGATAAGTCACATACTGGCCGAGAATTGAGACTCAAGTTTCATTAACGTTAATTCACTAACTCGGTATGGTAATAAACTGATCACACAATCAGATTTCCTAGTTACTTCAACATATTTATGTAATCAATTGAATGAAACGCTAATCCAAAAAAAACATGCATGAAATTAAAAGTCGATGAATTAAACAACAATGAGCGATCCATGTATATTCAGAGATGGCATTGATGCACTATAGTGTGTCAAATACCCGGAATTTCAGAAAAGGACGCATAAAAATTAGGTTCACTCATCCTGCGGGACGCATTCTTTCCTAGTTCAAAGAAGAAAAGTAAAGAAAAAACTCCAACCTTTTCTCCCCTTATTTCTTCTTTTCACAGTCCATCACTATTGTGTGTGCGGCATTGAAAAAGTGGTTTTACTACTTTGTATACTGTACTGTATTGATATACATGTGGGTTGTCCGAAGCAGTAGTTCTTAAGTAGTTTTAGGGGATGTGAGATGGAAAAAAATTATGATACAGTAAAACTCTGATTAACTGTAAGTTTTTGTTGTTCATCATTGTCTAAAAAAATGTGAAGATATTTAGTTGCTTCCCTTAATGAGGGGTACAGAAGTTTAAAATTTTGAGTTTTATTGCCCCTCTGCGGATTTCTCCCTTCCGGTTACATATGCAAAATTATGGTACTTTCGTGGCTATTTGCCGGCATTTGAAGGAAGCATCTACATGCCGTAAATTCTCCTCATTCCTACAAGATTACGAATACACATTTTTTGCACGAAAATCTTTGAAAATTTTTTGAAAAATCTTAAAGGATTTGGAATGCCTGTTCAAAGCGTAAAACATTTTTCAAGAGATCGTTCAGAAAAAAAAAATCTGTAAAACTCTACCCTGAATATCTATAGTTTTGTCATCTAGCTGTTATGAGGTAGTCCTCGTTTCCCGCATCGCAAAAATCACTGGTGTGTACGCAGAATCAATTTTTTGGCGGGGCAGAAGGATTTCTTCCAAATAAATTGTGGGTCACTAACGCTCAAAAAGAACTTTAAATTAAAATAGTATAAGAACAAAAAAGACGAATCTCTCCAATATTTTAATTTTCTACAAAAATATTTTAAATTTTCATGGGGCGGAGACGATTTCGCCTTCGGTGAAATCCGGATTTGAAACCCCGATTGCGCAGTGGTATCGGCTAAAAATATGAATTTCTAAGGTTTTCTAATTTTGAGTTGGCTATTGCTTTGAAAAAAACAAAAATCACACAGACCTACAACAAATTTAGAATCGAAATTTAAAATTAAAATTTCTACATGAAATTTCAAATCCAATTGCATTGCCAATTTGGAGGATAGATGCAGGACTGCAACTTGGGTGGGGGAGAGAGTAGGCGGGTCTAGTGCTTCCCCCCTCCAGACTTCTAGAGGGGGGAGTCAAATTCATCCTTTATAACTGATTCTTCTACATTACATGGAATGCCAAAATGCGAGCTTGCTTAATTTGAGAAAGTGTCTACTTACATCTCCAGATAGATGGCACCACCTACTGAACAGAAAACATGCTGAATGCTGGGCACACAAACACTCTTGAGTTTCACCAACACAAATCGGACATAGCTCCCATATTCAGGTGTGAAAATATGTGGTAGTTAAATGGCGACAGATCAGAGTGGTGGACCATCAGGGAGAGAAAATAAAGTCATTGTACCAGGAAATCGCTTTGCAAGGATTTATATGAATAGGGAATCAGAAGTGTCTGAGAGAAAGAGAAACCCACTTGCTTTAAATTTAATCAAAAGTTACTATTGAAAGAGCTACGATTTAAAAAAAAAAAAAATTTAAAATCAATCAGAAAGGAATTAATAAATCAATCCATTAGTAAATACATAAATGTGTGCCTCCAACTTTTAATTGCAGTGGATCCTGCTTATAACGCTTTTCAAAAAACTGTCATAAAAAATGTTATAAGCAGGGAAACACTTTAAACAGGAAATCTTAATGAGAATTATTTAGAGTTGGGACAACGAAAATAAGTCGTACTAAGTGGAAAAAAAATAGTCTAAATGCAAATGTTATAAGCGGGATCGACTGTATGTTTGTTTTAGATTTATTACATGTGCTAAATTCCACATGTTCAATTCTCAGAGGCTTTTCCTACTAGTAGACAATGAAAGTAAATGAACCTTTGGTTAGAACATGTTTTTAGAAATGAATTTTTTTTAATTGATTCAGAGATATTTTCCTACCCAGACCATGGCCCGCCGCTCTGTCTCAACGAAGAGATATAAGCTAAGCAGGTGATCAAGGACCTGGGGCATGCTGGAAAAAATTCATAGAGATACCATCGAATTATGGGGCAAGGGGGGCTACTTTTTTTCAGAATAATATTTTTCGAGAGGGACCCACTTTCACTCAAAAGGGACTCAGATTTTTTGAATAACCTGGGTCCCATTAGAGTACAGCGGCACCACTGATATTATGTATAAGGATTAAAAATAGAGCAATGACTACGACAAAAGATTATTAAAAAAAATTAAAGTATTCACCAAATGCAAATTCCTGAATTCAACAAATTGTCATGGCAGAGCGTAACATTAGTGGTAGCACGAAAAAAATAACTTCACATAAACAAACTCTGTTTCTCACACAGATAATTTTGGACAAGAGCGGATACTGCGCCCATTCACCTTAAAAATATATTTTAAAAAACCCGAAAAATTCGGCATCTACTTCACAATTTTTTTTTAATAATCCACAAGGAAAATTTGAAAATGAATTCAAATCTATACAGTGTGTTCCAAAAATAACTGAAATTCTCTCTTTACGTTTTTACATCATTCCTGGACAAGAGCATATGCTTTACTGCCACCTATCATTCATATAGGAATTTAAAACACATATGAATCGCACTAGACTTTCCCACAAGTAAAAGATGGCAGATGATGTTCTATATTTACTCTATCGATCTTATATCAGTGCCGTCTTAACGCATGGGCCCACCCGGGCACGGCCCGGGGGCCTCAAAGAAAAAAGGCCTCACAAAAATTAGATCTGATAAAAATTTTCTAGAATCTACCAGATAGGGCCTCAGAAAAACCACTCGGCCCGGGGGCCCATGATGCTCTTAAGACGGCCCTGCCTCATATTACTATTATATTGAAAAATAAGCTCGATGATATTTACCACCGAGTGATATTTACACCGATTAATATAAGATAAGCTGGATGGATATTTACTCCGGGTTGGATATTTAAGCCGGGTTTTCCTAGGAGTAGAATTTCTGCGTCGTGTGCAGCGTGAAAACGCTGATTGGAAAACCTGAAATTCAGGTTTTTTGACCAATCAGTGTTTTCACGCTGCACGCGCTGTAGAAACCTGCTCCTAGGAAAACTAGGAAAAAGGCTTTAGTTTTCTTTTATTTTTTTTAAAGGCAAATGTAGTTTTTGTCCTTTCATGTTTTATCGCCCGTTATGAAACTCGTTGATGTATTTATACAATTGTCAAATTGTGAACTACTTTTCTTTAAATATTCATGGAAATTTTGATTGCACTGATTGGCTAAAAACCTGAAATTCTGGTTTTTTTGGACCAATCACAGTAGAAACCTGCTCCTAGAAAACCCGGCTTTTTGCTAGCCTGTGGCCCGTGCGGAACTCCATTCGGCCTACAGGTGTATTTACTAATAAAGTAGTTGGAAATAGCGAGCGTTTGGCGACAATTTGCCGAGCGTAACAGCCAGACACACACTCGCGCATGTGCGTTTTGACAATGTTCAACCTGCTCAACACTGCAACTTGACACTCGTGTTTTAAGAACCCGAGATATCTCGGGATTGCCGCAGTAAGGATTGAAACAAACACAGTTCTGGTCTCCTGTCATTGGGCAATTTAACATAACAGCTTTCAGAGCCAAATGAGTTGTCGATGGTGTGTGTTTGTGATAATGTGTACTCAACAGTCTGTGTGCGTATCTAGCGTTGTGCATGAAGTTAGTGCTGGCATCTATATTCCAAATTGTGAGTGAAGTGTAATACTTAAATATTTGTACGGTTGTGGACAGGGCTGCAATTTTTGTTTTTGGTTGCAGCCATGGTTATAAGATCTGTTGCAGGACTTTTCAATGGGCAGATCGATTCACATTTGCGACTGAAACTGGAACACGACAGAAAACACACTTTAGCCAATGGTTGCCACCAGTGGGATTCAAACCCAGGTCCGTGGGATGCGAATCCCTCGCGATGCCCACACAGCCGATCATTGGCGTATGCAGAATTTTCTCAAAAGGGGGTGTTTTAAATCTTTTTTTCTTCTCAGGGGGGTTACGTTTTTCCCGGCAAAATAACACTGTAATCTCGGTTTGAGGGGGGGGGGGACGTTCACCCCCTTGCGTATGCCAATGCAGCAGATACCATCAGTAATGAAAATGTTCTTCCCTAAAGTCCTTGAAATAATTCTGTAACTTTTTACTCTGAGCACTCAACTTTAGAGGCGGTGCCAAAATTACAGAAAAGGATGAGGGAGGGGGGGGGGCAACTACCAAACTAGAGGGAGATGATTTTAACCACACAATCAACTGTCCAATTAATTTCTCCGAACGTTACCCGCAGTGCCCACTTTTTTTGAAGATGCGCGCACTTTTCCCCCTTTTTTCTTGGAAGTTTGAAATATTAAAATATTTTTTTATAGCATGTTTTTTTATAGCTCGAATGTGTTGAGACGTAATATGACACAAAAAAGGGGGGGGGTCATAATGTCCTGTGAATAAAAGAAATGCTGTTGATGGATTTATGTGGAACCATAATAGTTGAACCTTTGCTAAGATATATGAGTAATAAATGCATCAGATGTAAAAACAGATGCATCTTGGCGAGGGAATTGGAAATCGAAAAAAAAGCGATGGGGATGCAGCTTTGCAAAACATGACAAAGATAATAGAAATAATAATCTCAGACCTTGAAATATAATTGTTCAACTCCATCTAGTGATGAGATAATAAAGTAGAAGGATGGCTGTACAGATGGCAGTATATGTATGACAAATTATTTCGTCATATCTATGTGAAAAAGACCAAAAAGTCTGCGCATCGGCAAATGCCGTCGTAACCACTTGACTAAAGGGGGGAAATGGAAAAATTTGATTTTCCATTCAAAACATAATTTAGAAGAGTTTTGAAGTGTTACAGTGATAGGGTGTGGGTGGCAAAACCAAGTTTGCCCCTCCTGACAAAAAACCCGTGTTTGGGCATGATGGAAACACATTAAAATTGAAGATTTCAGGCAGCCAGGCTCTCTTGCAAGAGCTTGGCCTGCTATTCAGAAACTTGACAAAACATCCTCCGGGAACAAAAAAAAGTGGCTATACTGGGAATGCAAACGTTTTTTTATAAAAAAAAGAGAAAAGACAAGAATTTATTTTTTGTAAGTGTGTACTATATCTCTGAAGAAAAAATACCGCCAGGTTAAAATTTCAGTAATAAAAAGGACTAAAAAATTATCTATTGCTTGAAAAATTCCAGAAATATGATATGATCGATCACTCAAAAATGCCCAAAATATGACATCACAGAAATTTGAGCCATAATTATTATTAATTCTAGGCTTTACTTTGATAAACTCTCACTCTTGTTTTAAATGTGTTTTTTTTTTTTGCCTTGAATGATCTTGACAAAAATATTAATTTTTCAAGAAAAAAAATTATCTAGTTTTTATGAAGTCAAATTGAAATCAATTTAAAATTTGAAACCTGCCACAGAATATTATTATGTTGGGATTTCTCTTTATTTTAAAATACAGTGATACTTTATACAAATACAAATACAACGCCACAACAGGCAAATTGCCCAACGAGGTGGTGGCTGACTTAAACAACGAGGTGGCTAATGAAGATGATTCATTCCAGAATCACATTTGTTAGCCAAAATATTCATGCGACAAAATGCAATATTATGGAAAATCGTTTAATTTGTTCTAGATATGACCCAAAATTTAAAGATAAATTCTTTTAAACACCAAGGTGCACTATAGAAAAGTCAAAAACCAACCGAATAAGAATATGAAGAGCTTGAAAATTGGAGAAATTAGAATTTATAGGAAAATAAGATACCGAAAATCTTTTTATTCTACACTACGTACACAACCAACACTATCATTAGTAAACTAAAGCTGATATTGACTCAAACCAGTCTAATTCATAGGTGTCTCCATTCACACACATTTGTTATTTGATTAGCTCTTTTCTTTGTCTGATACATGCAGATGGAAGAGATAAGCTCCTAGAATGTATAGATTGTTGTGTGTGTGATGCTAAGAGTCTTGCACTGAAAGAACGTATGCTCTAAAAACATGAGCTTTTTTTCCCCAATGCCTTTTCTATTAGCTGAATCTTTCATTTTACATGAAATGGTTCAAAAAATTTCAGAAAGGGAAGTGGAGATACAACTGCGAAAATATTCTGAAGTGGACGTGAAGATGAGATTCTCCCCTCCCCCAGCTTAAGGGACAGAAATTTTGATGATGATTGGCACTAAGATTCAGCTCACGACACGACGCTGCTATTTTATATTAGCGTGTGTACATCCACATCAATGAAAATGTTCATTAGACGAATTCGCATTCATTAGCTGAGGCAGAAAACTCATGAAAATATCTTTGTTAGATGAAAAATTTGTTATCACTGCACTGGTAGTTAATTGAAACATTGCACATTTTCTGATACTTTTATGTACTTAGTATTTTTATAATAAACTGGACTATTTCAAAGATCTATGCATCACTGATAAAAATTTATAATTTTTTTTATACAATCAATGTCCATGAAAGTTTACACTGATAAACAAGTGATCACACAAGATTATTAACATGATTTTTATATACAGTATAAATAGCATCAGACATGACCATTAGAATCTTATGAATTTTCATTTCCATAAAACCATTTTTTTTCCACATGCTTTTTATCACACCTTGAGAATCATGCCTTCCTTGAAAAATTTAGTTCCTTCGTCTGCGAACACGAGAAATACGCCAAGCATTAGGCTCCTCATACTTGTTATACAGAGGTTCCAGCCTAAGTTGTTTCTTGTGCTTACTCAGTTTTGTTGGGTCAGCAAACTTGTAGAAGGCTGGCGCAAATTCACACAGCCATTTCGGGTCTATGGTAGTAACTTCACGCATATATTCCTTGGTAGTTAAAACAAGTTCGTGGTACACAACCCTGAGGGAAAATTGAAAACAGTCAGAAATGAAAAATTATAATTTTAAATAGCATAAAAGTAAGAAGAAACCACAGTAACTAACTGCTTAGATTTTTGCAGCAGTTGTTAATTTGTATTGTTCAAGACTAGAAAATAATAGGTTTTATTCCATATATACTGTCTCTCTCTCATTTGTAGTCAGTTTCATTTCATATCTTCTGATCATGACAACTATTGCTGTTAGAAAAATCTTGATAAATGGCATCTAATTCCTTCACATACAAGTTTTTGGCAAACAAAATTGAATGATCTGTATTTGAAGTATTGGCGATAAATCTCAAAAACTGGTTTACTTGTTTGCATTTTAGAAATGGAGGGGGGGGGGGGGGAAGAGATGAGTGCAATAGACTTATTTCTCTTTTGTAATTTTTTTAGAAAAGGAAATCCATTCACGCAGGAAGAATAAATATTTACACAGTTGCACAAAGACAGGTGATAAAACGGGGGAAGCTGAAATGAATGTGAAGGGGAACTTCCAAAATAGGGTTACCTTGAACTTTCGGATTGATGAAAAAAAGAAGCAGAGAAAACTAGGAAAGATGAAATGTTTTCCCTTTATTTGCATCGGGCTGAGATATTTCGTCCCTGATCATTAGGAGGTTAAACAAGCATTATTCAAATTATTAATTTAAACAGATGATGAAGACACTTGTTCTGGCATTTAGGAAGAGCAAAAATTAATCCATCACGGCTTTGCCAGTGTATATTACATATAATTTACTTTTATGTTTTTTGTTCATGTTTCACAAGTGTATACAGATTTGTTTAATGTTTTTTCTTTTTTCTTTACATTAAGGATTACTTAATACAGCATAATTCATTTTATTGTCTGTACAGACATTTATTTGCTTCTAGATAGCAAACATGTGTTTCTCTAAAATTTGTTAATTTTTTTTAAACGAAATGAATAAAGTTGATTTGATTTGACATCGATACTCAAATTTGCAATAGTTTTTGAACCAAGAGGATGTTATTCACATACTGTGGTAAAATTACTATAAATTTCTAAATATATATACTGTATTAGCATAATACAATTTAAATACTTGTTGAAAATATTTCAGAGGAAAATAAACATGAACAAAAAAGGCAGTTCATAGTTTAAATTGAAAAAATATTACTAGACTATAGAGGATTTTATCCCTATAGAGTGAGGACAGAAACAAAACATGCTAAACCACTTATAAATTTCATCAATTCAAAAATAGTGGGAAAAAATCACATTTAAAAAACAATAATAACTAATTTGTAACGCAATGTAGTTTTAGAATAAACACATTCAGGAAATCTGAGAAAAAAACGTACCATTCAGGTTGTCGATTAAACAAAGCGCTTGATGGGTGTATGTAAACAACTTGGCCGTCGACTAATGTTCGATATCCTTCTTGAGGATCTTTTTTGGCAGCATTTCTGAAAAAACCACTGCATATGGCTTTTTGTACTCTTGCTGTTACTTTTCCACATGAAACAACATCTAATTTATGCCTAAAAACAATAATTGATATAAATTATTGTTTTTAAACTTATTTTACTTGAAGTAGTTTGGAAATATATGAAATTTGAAAAATAAAACTTTTGTTATTCCAAAAACTATTGTCTAACTGGGACACATAATGAAAGAGATGAACAATTAAAACATACAATTAATACTTTTCAATGACACTTAAATAATTCTCATAGAACACCAAAATACTTGGATAATTAAAAAAACCTTTGAATTTGTATAATTTACCTATCCATAATTCCTAACAACTGCTTACGGACATCTTGAGCTCTCTTCAATGTCCTGATTTGAACAAAGTTCTCATAGCACCAAGCATTAGAAAACTTATTGTTTTTCCAAGAATTGTAAACAGCGAGCAAAGTCAAGTGATCTCCTTCAGCCTGATTGAACTTGGCTTTCTTCTGATCAGCAAGAGCTTGCTTATCCTACCAAAATCGACAAATTTGATGAGCAAAAGCAAAATAATTCTAAAATATATGAGGTAATATAATTGCCAATCCCTGTTAATAAACATAATCAAATTTAGAAGAAAAAAAATGTTTCCACACAGTCAACATAAAAAATAAAAAAGTTCCACAGAATTTTAATCTTATTTACTGCATGTTACATAATGTAAAAAAAAGGTGCAATGTCTTAGAGCAGATTAATAGACTAAAGTGGATTATCTACACCAGGGGTGCACAACTTCCAGTCTGTGGGTGAAATGTGACTTGCAAAAGTTGTCCTGGTAGAAAAGTATCAATACACACAACATGATAAATACCTAGGCTGACTATATTTTCTTCACAAAAATACAGGATATCATCAAAAAAATTGTTCAATACAAGTAAAGTTGCTAGTTACAGCCAAAAAAATTATCAAATGCGAGTGAAGTTTTCATTTTCAGCCAAAAGAAACTGTCAAATGCAACATGCAAGAATCAATAATTTTTCTAAAAAAAAACCTGACCCCAACAACCCCCTTCCATTTCTTAAGAATGTCATTAATGGTGTTCAAAGCAATAACCAGAAATTTGTGTATGCAGATTATATGTCACTGCTTATTAGAGGATGACATTTTTTTTTTCTCAAAGCAGCAAAATTTGCCTGTAACAGATTATATGCTGCTATAGGAAATACAAATAAAAATGAATATGCACAATGCCCAACGAGATGGCTGATAAAAAGAGATTCCCATAACAAATATGGGTGTCATATATTTCTATAATATAGCAATCCAATTAAAAATGTAATTATAAAAACTATATATACATGATAAAATATTTTACAATGCCCATAAAAAATATCATTTATTTTTAAACCTGTCGATTGTGTTAGAATTTACTATGGGGGTATATATATGCTCTATTCCACTTATTAACAACCCTATTAGAGAAACACTCACTGCGACACCACAACCTAGAATTGTCGTCCCATACCAATCGATACTGGTATGGCTTGTCAAAGCAGTCGATTGACGGTGTATTACTAATTTATGGTCCATCCTGTTGAAAATTTTGAACACTTCGATCATATCCCCCTAACACTTGCATTCTATAGACAAGGAATGAAAAATTTAAAGTGAAATGACAAATGAAAGGAAATAGAAATTTAAATAAAATATGTTGCATGAACAATTGTATTTGAAAACACTTCATGTTCTGGTAAGTTCAACCAATACTCACTTTTGGCCTATAGAAGACATTTTGTACTGACAACATTGATACAATTGTTAATATTTCTTCACTACAGCCAAGATGTACAGACATGATAAGCATTTTGGATAGATATGGCTCCATGGGAAATTCTGCCATCTGCAATCAAAATGTAACAGTTTCAAATAATATGAACAAAGAGTACAACATTTAGTATTTTACATGGAGGATGAAATATTTGAAAGTTTTAAATTCAAAAATATCCATCAGTGATGTCACTGTGCTAACTCTAATGGGTAACCAAATATACAGGGCGTCCATAATTAAAAGACCCTATTTTAAAATAGCCTACAGGCAAAACCAGTCATCAGAAAATTGTGAAATTTTGTGGAGGACTTCATGAAGTGATGGGAATTTGTTTCTGGGGGAAGAAATTAGTTTCACATGTTACCACCAGAGGGCGTTTCACTTTGAATACCTGTAGTAAACATGTAAATATATGTGATGTCAAAAGCAGCAGCTGTTATAAAACCTAGAAACATTCGCGAAAATGTTATTTCTCAATGTGCTTGCTGCTCACAATATTGATAAATTTATGAGATCATGATTTCTTGGTCAAATTGTCTTGCCCAAACTGCAATTCCGCAGTAACTGCTTCACAGAAATACCGGACTTGGAAGAGGATTCGAAAAGGTCCAATGAATGTTGAAAACCTTCAGAGTATGATAACAAATTTTAAACCACAGCATGGGCGGAGTTATGGGGAGGGGGCATTGCCGCCCCCCCCCCCCCCCCAGTGTCAAAGGTGGAGTAGACAGATCTAATGTATATGTGTATATATGAATTGACATCATCATCATCATCGTGCCTCCCCTAGATTTCCAGGTCTATCTCCGCCTATGAACCCCAGGAACATTGACTGTTCGTCCTGGAAGAGGAAGAAAACCAGTTTCTATAAACAAAGTACAGGAGGCTTTGCTTCAGTTGGAAGAGGATTGAGCTTCAAATTCTTGTGGTAGCACTAGTATCAGGCATATAGCACAGGCGTAGGATAGGCCACGTTCAAATATCTATAAGATCATGTGGAATATCCTCAGATATTATCCAAAAAACTTTCACTTATGCGGCAGTTGCTTCCACATGATTATGATACTCGACTCCGCTTCTCACTGCAGTTTCAAGCTTGCGTTAAGGTCGATTCAGAATGGCATTGGAATATCACCTGGACACAGACGAAGTGCATTTTCACTTGGATGGCACAGTCAATACTCGCAACTGCCAAATTTGGGAACCAGAAAATCTGCACGGTATCTTAGAGGTTCCGTTGCATTCACCAAATTGATGGTATGGTGTGGATTTACTGTATCATTTATTCTCTGTCCCAAGGAGTTACGTTCTACAAGTCCAGTGACATGTTCGATCACAGGGAAGCGATATGCATTGCTGTTACAAGCACATCACTGCCTTGCAAACACAATCTTTATGCAAGATGGCACTCCTCCACACATTACAGTGTGTGTTAAGAATGTTCTTGAAACACATTTCACAGAAAAATGTATCATCAGATGACACTTCCATAATCTATAGCCTCCCCAATACCTGGACCAAATCCATGCGATTTTTGGCTTTCTGGGAATTTAAAACGTCTGGTAAGTTGTGACAATCCAAGAACTTTATCTGACCTTAAAGGCAGCAATTCACGCCACGTGCTGATCATTTCCCCGCACACACTTCGGTCAGTTGTGAAACATGCCATCTTGTGATTTCACATGGTATCTGAAAATGATGGCCACCATGTGGAACATGTTTTGTTGCAGTAACAATTGTAAAAGTGAAAAAAAATTTAAATTGGAAACGTTTGCCTAAATGTGTCATTTCTTAATGAATTGCCCTCTGGTAGTGACACGTGCAACTAACTTTTTCCCCACAGAAACAAATTCCCATCACTTCATGAAGTCCTCCACAAAATTTCACAATTTTCTGATGACTGGTTTCGCTTGTAGGCTACTTTAAAATAGTAATAATAAAATTAATTATGGACATCCTGTATGTAAGTAGCCTATCCTTCATGCTCTTTGTCCCTGTGTTAGCATGGATTACTGGTATCGCTGTGTGTATATAGATTCCCTTCAAAAAAATTTCTTTTATCATTATTACATTTTTTTTAACAAACACAAAAATATTGGTTTTTTTTGGCTCAAACGAGTTTCAATTTGAATTTTTTAAAAAGGTTCTGAATGTCCAGATTTCTTGCTGATCAAGACCAATGCAAAAAACTGTTGAAACTAGGTAGAAGAACCGTTCTCTTCTTAACCAGCTAAAGCATACTTTGGAATTTTCAATCAAATTTTTACTCACAATTTTTTGAAAGTTTGGAAATTTTATGTGCAATAGTGCAACAATAATAATATAATTCACAAAAAAAAATATTGGAAAAAAAAAATTAATGAAAAGAGGAATAATTTTTTTAAAATTTTTATTAATGCATTGAGTCTTTGTTAGATTATTTCTTGAATAGAAAGTTCATCATCATGTCTAGTGTGACAAATTTTTAATGATAAAATGCCTGGTATAAAAAAAAATTGAAAACATGCAACAGCAACAGAAGTCAGCTAATAAACATTATAAGTGAAAGCTACAGTTTATCATATCCAGAGGTCCAACACATGGCAAACACTGGGGAGTAAGGCAGGGTTATCAGACATCCTGTATGAAAGAGGGTTGATGAGACTGACCTGCCATTCAGAGCAGATGTCAAATAATGCAAACTACAGCTTTTTTATGAATATCTCATACTATTTCTTTTATATATTATTTTTGAGAACTAAGACATATATAGAAATGCATGTTTAGGTTAGGTTTTTCTAAGCTGTTGCTGCACAAACAGATTCACAAATACATCACACTTTGTTGAATGGATTAATGTACTTACCCTACGACCAAGTCGAGTTAGTAATCCCTCATCATCAAGAGCACTTAGAGAATGTAGTTGCTCTAACGCCATCAGAAGAGACTGGAATTGTAGAATGATGATTAAAGATTAAATGGAATTATGATGAGATTACTCTCATATACATGAAACATATGCTGTATTATGTGTTTTGTGAATGACAAAGTGTATTACTAATGTATTTGCCACTAATCTCAGAAAAAGGCAGAGCACCCATACATAAGCAACTTGGTTATATAAAATCAAAATAAATTATTTATAAATGAAGAGAGACAGCAAGATGTTTTTTTTATCACACATATCCAATTCTGAGTAAAGAGTGATGGGTATAATGATAATAATAAAAATTATAAAATCTCCATTTACTATTTGATTTAATTCACAGAGCTTTACCAGAAATGTGATCTAACAAGAAAAAAACTTTATTTCAGCTTTTTCAAAACTTTAATTAAAACCAAAAAAAAAAATCATTTTTTTACAATTATGATGATGAATAAACAGTGAAACATTTCTGAGATATCTACTTAGCAGTTCAATGAAAAAGGAAAAAGTTGCTATTTGCAGAGATGACTGCCAAATAGTGGTTGTATAGGCATTCCCCTTGGTTTTCTTAACGGGGGGGTTTGAATGCCCACGGAAGTTTCTTTCATGGTATAAATTTTGCTTGAAACTAGAATGATTGAAAGTCACATGCTTCTATATTATATTTCAAAAATTCTATTGAACTAATGTTTGCATAATACTATATACGATTTATTGTTAACTTTTTTTTTACATGTACATATTAAAAATATTAAATTCATTGATGTTAGAGAGACTCTTACTTCAGGAGGAGGTGCATCCATGAAATCAAATGATAAGAGATCATTTATGCCCATAGCCTTCAATTGCAGTACAGTAGAGGCCAAGTTAGTTCTCTGAATTTCTGGAACTGGAGTAGTCAACATTTCATCTCGGTATGATCTTTCTGTATACAACCTGTAACATTTTCCTGGACCAGTTCTACCAGCACGACCTGCCCTCTGCTTGGCTTGTGCCTGTAATGGGGAAAATATTGAACACCTCCCACACAAACAATATAATGTACCAATTTTGTTGAAAAAGAATATATTTCAAAGATTTCTCCCTAATATCAATAATACTATTGACTTTTTCCAATTTCATTTGAGAAACCAAAATTTCAATTTGAGCTGTATACTTAGATTTAATCTTAATTTTACATAATTCAGAGTATCAGAATAGGTAGTAATGTATGTTTTTTTTTTAAGAATTCATTTATAAAACGAATACTCTCAACATCAGTTTCAAACTGATTTTTAAGTCTGGCCTAAGTCATGTAACAATTTAATAAAAAAACACTGAAAATCCATCTTTTTTCTTTTGAATTATACCATATGTTAGTTTAATAGACTAAATTTTTAAGTACTTAATAAAGTCACCACTCAATTTTACGATGTCCAATTTAGAAACCAATCCAATTTGGCCCCAAACAATAAACTATTTAATCGAGAGTCTCCCATTTACAAACTTTTGATTTCACAAACTAATTGGTCAAATTACTAAGTTCATAATTAATTTGAGTTCATTATTCAATTCTATAATGGAGTTAATAAAAGTGGGCGCTGACTGTAGATTTGTGTTCCAGACTCTGCCACGATACTGGACTGGAAGAGATCTCGGCAACAGGATAAGTTAACAGGTGGCTGAGTTCTGGCATTCATTAATTCATTGATTGTAGATCGCAGTACAATTATTCACAAAACAATGCATGTTTTTAAGATATATCTATTACCTGTGATATAGGTGTAACTACTAAAGAATCCATTCCAGTTTTAGAATTGTAAACATTTTGTTTGACAAATCCTGGATCAACAACATATTTTATTCCATCAATCGTAAGGGAAGTTTCAGCAATATTAGTAGCTATAACAACCTGAAAGCAATGAAGTTTTAGAGCTATTATCATCATAAAAACCAGTTAAATCAAATTTTACTTTTTTGATCAATGAACGGTATAGCTTGAACAGAAACCAGGTGAGAATTTATATTTCTTTGAATTTGTTTGAAAGGAAAAAAAAAATTATCATTATAAGGGGCATATTTAAATAGATGAAATCTAATTTATTGTAAAATATTTCTATATGGGAAATCACTTAGAAAATTAATATCGCCACAAAAAAGATCATTTTGATAATTAATATTGTTATACGGACGTTCCATGGTACATAAAACTCTAGGTGTAGTAAAAAAATAGAAAAGACAAAAAGGCATTAAATTAAAAAAATACCAATGTCTGCATCCAAGCTGTTCCATAAATGGTGACTGACAAATCTTTTAATGCTATGAAGACTTCAAAAAGATGTCATAATATGAAGGAAATTATAAAAACCAAAGGAAAAAGTCTACCTTTCTTGTTCCAGGTGGAGCAGGTTCAAAAATCCTAGTCTGCATTTCACTTGGTAAAGCTGAATACACAGGAAGAATGATGAGCTCTGGAACTTCTGGACCAAGTGATTTCATACGCTCATACAAAATTTCACAGGCTGTGTCAATTTCTTCTTGGCCAGTCAAAAACAATAAGATATCCCCTGAATTGAAACTTAATGGTCAGTACTTTTCACATAGAAAATTACAAATTTATTGAATACAATAAGGATCATGAAGAGGTACTAAGCTTCAGCATGCAGTTCATGTTTTTAATGGTACAAATGAAGAGCAATGTCTCTTCAATTTTTTTTAGCTTGTGCGGCCCATCTTCCAGAAAAATGTAAGGCTGAGTGTACGCTGAAGCAATACAATAAATGATAAAACCTGCAACTCAATATAGATTAGTTAAAAACCTGAATTTCAGGATTTCTAACCATGTCCAGTTACAGGTCATATCGCTTATCATGTCAGTTCAGTGTGCACTCTGCTTAAGGCAATATGCCATACACACAGAAAACTTAGTAATTTCAGACGCACACAGCTTGGAGGAAAAATTGATGGAAAGTAAAAAAAATAAAATTGAAACTGCAAAAAATATACCATACACTAGGGTTTTTATTTTTATTTTACATGTATATTAATCATTTTTGATGGAACTTTATTCATTATAATGCATATTCCTTTTGTTCCCTGAAGCTGATTTTTGTATATGAAAAATTTTCAGTTTAGACTGACAGTGTTAATTAATGTTAAAAAATTTCTTAAAACGGAATACTCATCATATTTTTTTCTTCTGTAAATCATGATTCTTACCTGGAGGTTCTGTCAGATGTATTTGCATCACAGTTATCAAAGATGCATCCAAGTAATCATTTTCTGGTTCTTTGGTATACAGTATCTCAACCTTATGAGTTCGACCAGGTATCGTAAATATAGGAGCCTCGAAAAAATACTGTGAAAATTTAACTGCATCGAGAGTAGCTGATGTAACAATGAGTTTCAGTTCTGGTCGCCGTTTGACAGCCTGTAGAAGAAAACTGAAACCTTAGCTTAAGGAAAGATACTAGAAATATACGTTACTGGCAAAATATGAAATATAGCATTCTATAGAATGACTGATGGTTTCAGAAAAGGTAGAATTATGATGGTTTTAGAAAAGGTAGAATTATGGTTTTAGAAAAGGTAGAATTATGGTTTTAGAAAAGGTAGAATTATGGTTTTAGAAACGGTAGAATTATGGTTTTAGAAAAGGTAGAATTATGGTTTTAGAAAAGGTAGAATTATGGTTTTAGAAAAGGTAGAATTATGGTTTTAGAAAAGGTAGAATTATGGTTTTAGAAAAGGTCGATTTATGATGGATTTAGTAAAGGTGGATTTATGATGGATTTAGAAAAGGAAGAATTATGATGGTTTTAGAAAAGGTAAATTTATGATGGTTTGAGGTCAGATCAAAGGCATTCACAACAACAAATTCAAACACACATTGTGCCCACATTCAACACAAATCAACTATTGTTAAAAATATGATGCATATACTTAGAATTCAAAGTGAAATTCATTGGAGGTGCAGCCTAGTAAAAAAGGTTAAGTACGTCTTATCTAGCAAATGGGGAAAATCCCAAATTTGTTAAATGCAAAATTTATCCTTTTGTTTTATTGTTCAGTTTTCAGAGTTTTCATATTTTTTAATGATTTTTTTCATATTTATGTAATAAAAACATTTAAAAAAAATGTCCACAAAAAATAAGGAATCTTACATTTTTCAGAAGTCCAAACAAGACATCAGTATGTATTGTTCTCTCATGAGCTTCGTCTAACATTATTACAGCATAGCTTTTCAGATCTGGATCCACTAGGCATTCCCTCAACAACATACCATCAGTCATGTACTTGATTACAGTTTCTGGACTAGTGCAATCTTCAAATCGAATGGTATAACCCACCTTTGATCAGAAATGGAAAACAAATCTTTATTTTAGAAACTAGTGAAATAACTCAATTTGTATACATAATGCAATCAAACTCCTATATAACGACACTCAAGGGAATGGAGAAATGCATCTTCATAATAGATTTATTTGAAAAACAAAATATATTAGAACTATGACGAATACTGTTCCTCATTTTCATGTTTTTTTTTATGGTTTTTGATACAACTGTGATTTACAACTGAAACCACTTATGTGTCCAAAAGTTATGGGTAGTAATTTCTTATGTACCTTGAGAAAACGGAATTAAAGCGGCAAACACAAAAACGTTTTGCATGTTTGCTGCTATTTGTAAAAATATGTTTTGAAAAATATATATGGTCCTTCAACTTTTTGGTCACATGCAAAGAATGAACATGCCCATATTGATATTCTTGAGTATTTCATTCTCACTTACTTCTTGTCCTAACCTACAGCCAAATTCTTCCGCCACTCTTTTGGCTACAGACATTGCAGCCACTCTTCTAGGTTGAGTACAACCAATTTTTCCCCTTGCTGTAAAACCAGCTTGAGCAAGGTACTGAGTTATCTGTGTAGTCTTGCCTGACCCAGTTTCCCCAATCACAATAAGAATTTGATTTTTTGTGACAGCCTGAAAGAGAAAAATTCAAATATTTAATATACAGTTACACATTGCACTGTAATTTTTTTTTACTTTTTCCTCTTTTCCACATCAGTTTATATATTGACTATATTTATGTATTAAAGCCCATATCTGAAGTCGAGTGTCTTCACAAATACACTAGATGAAAATATATACATCAAATTATTAAAATAATCCAGTAGATAATAATTGTCTGTGAATGAATAATCAACATTTTTGGGATTCAAGATGTATGAATTTTTTGCAAATATGTTGATCGCTCTAAGCACTATTTTATTTCAAGTTTTCCCATACTGGATGATACACATGTGTTGTTGTGTTTGCAAGCTGCATTTCAGAGTTGCATGACATCAGGACCGTTCATATAGAATATGCCATGCAAAAATATGTTCCCTTTTTTTAATATATATTCTTTGTTCTTTTATCGTTTACATTAAAAAAAACATTCTATTTTTAAAATAATATTACAGAAAATTCAAAAAATTCAAATGCAAAATTAGTAAAACAAAGAGGACTTTTTAGAGGAAACAAAAGCAGAGCAAAATTTTTCTTTGCATTAACTTTCAACAATCCAATTTCTAATTTTTCAGAAATGAAAGATAACACAACAATGGACTGTATAATATAATAAGTAATGACATGCCAGCATGTTTTATGCTGTATGTGTTGAAAGTGAAATCTCCTGAATTAAAAAATAATTACATAGTTCAGTATGCACTCATGACGAATAAAATATGTTATGATGCCTTCAACCATATTAAATCACTGATTTCATACCGAGCCAGTGAGTTTAGCTGTTCTGCATCCATTTTAAAAAAATTAAAGTTAAACACACCAACTAAATTAAAGTGAAAGCTTTAGATTAAAATGGTTAATAAAGTAACAAAATTTTAAATTAAATAAGTGTAGCCTATAATTATGTAGTATTAACAAAAGCTGCAAAGGCAAGAAAACTGAACTATTGGAAATAATAAATTTGGTTCAATATGATTGTCATTTTTCAAACCACTAAAAATTCTCATGGATCACAATGCTTTACACTAATGATATAGAAACTCACATTTATTAGTTCATCTTTCAGCTTGTATATTGGTAAACTTTCTCGCTGTTGTATAATACTGAGTTGTGTCTTTTTTCCATAAGATGCTTTGGAACCGCCACTAATATGTTTTTTCCATTCGGGTAAATCCTGGGATGTCAAGCCTATACCTCGCATATTAGCTGCTAATGTTCTTCCTTCAGCTGCAAAAATCAAACATATAATACAAATATTATTTTAATAATTGTTGGAGAGTTACAATCTCATTAAAATTGTTATTATAACTTTCATATTGTAAAGCAAAATAGAGTTAAACTAGTTTATCACACCATCTGGGAGAGGATCAATCCAATGCTTGTTCAATCCTGTAGGTATTGAATCCATCTCTGCCTCTCTTTGTTGCTGTTTTTGTTCCCTTCTTTCTTTTGCAAGAGCAGACTGCATCATGGCTGCTTGGGCTAATGAACCATCAGGATTCTGACAAAAATAATGGAAGAAAAAAAAATTGCAAAAATCCAGAGGAAAAATGATACATAAGCAATTTCTAGAATTAATGGTTTAAAAAGTTGAATATTTTAAAATTGACATTAAAATAAACACCTGAAGTCTATTCAAATGGGCAGAGCAGACTATTTAATAACTTTTCCTCAAATGCTTCTTGTTAAACATTTTTTATTGCTCAGATATTAGCACTAAGAAACAGCACATGAGTCTCATAAACATTACCCTGAGGAATTTCTAAGAAAGAGCCTGTTGGAAAGTGCTGTGTACTTATTGTGAAGATGATTGTTTGAGGAATGTGTGCTATGTTCAGGAAGTGCTATCAACCATGAAACTCGAAAATATATTGCAATTGTGTATACTTAATAAAGAATATTGTTTCTCTTATATAGCTGTACAAACAATTTACAGATAATTTATCATGTTTTTATGTAAAACAAATGCTTAATAGTAGAAAGATAAATAAAAATTGCCTTCATTATCCTGACAGGACTCAGATCAAGCATATTTGCTCTGCCATGGCCAGCAAGAAATGGAGCTACCTCTTCAACAAGTTCGATTTCTATGTCTTCATCTGCATAAGAAAATATAGATATAAATTCCATGGAATATATGAATAGAAGAGACATTATTTCATTTACAATGTTTTTCAACTGAATTATTCATATATTACAGGTCTGAAGTATAAAAAAAGACTAGTTTATCATTGATGTACAAATAAAAAAATACTAGGGATTGACTAGGATAAAGCTTATGATTTTTAATCATATGTATCAGTGTCAGTGTTAATGTGATCACATCAGGACTAAGGTTTCTGAGAGCAATAATCGATTGATAACTACAGGATATTGATAATACACAGGATATCCAAGGAAATCCTGGTTTTAATTATGACGACTATATATCCCATTTGGCTAACAGGACAGTTCCGTTTTTCTGTGCCCACATGACAGGCTTCAAAATTTAAATCATGCATTTTTTTTCAGTTCTAAAACAGGATTTTTTTTTCCCCGTTACGCTAAAATACTTTTTCTTAACTGAGAAATTGTGAGGAGTTCCAATAGAATTATCTAATGTGTATTATGAATTGTGACACTATTTTTAAAGTGTTCAATCAGAAGAACTGCGAATGTGGTCAGTTGAAAGAAACTTACCATGAACTTACTGGAATAAGAGACTTTTTTAACCTTACAAATTCCCTCACTATAGAAAAGAGATTGCAAAAGAAGAGCTACAAGTGCTTGGATCATTGGCTATTATGGACCAATCAAGGCATTGTGAATGAAGTGTGAAAATTTTTGTCAATAAGGGCACCTTCTGACCTCCTACATAGTCTTGCAGATTGATAATGATAACATTATCCATGATTTAATAAGCGGCATCTACTGCACTTTTGACACATAAATGCAATTTGATAATCACCATCATCTTCCTCCTTTGGCAAAAGACCCGTTGATTCATCAAAATCTGGAAGCTCTGATTTGTCTATACAGCTGGCAGCCAGCATCTGAATGAAAAGACAAAAATACAAGATTGCCTGATAGGTATTAATATTGATTTATAATGATTTATTGTTAATGCACAAAGGGATCAAGTTATTCATTGTTTGTTTCTGTAAAAAAATTACAGAAATTTTTGGATGATTTATTTTTGGATGACTTGAGATTCCAGATGGGTTGGAGAATGAATCTAAAATATAATCCAGACCGGTTACTATGACACTTTTATCCAAAAACAAGTTTGAGTTATGGAAACAAGTTGTGCTCAAGATAAAAAAAAAAAAAAGAACAACCTATGAGCTTTTCTTAACCAATGTTATTTCACATGACAAGCGTACTCCAGGGGTGGAAAATGAAAATTCGATTTTTGTAGCAGGAAAAATTTTTGTAGCAGCATTTATCAAGATTGCCTGATGATTCTTTGTAGCACTTTAAAATTTGGCAGTAAATAAAATACACAGTTTTTATATACATATATGCAGTAGCATACACAGGATCACTTTTTACTTTAAAAAACAGTGTTATCTCAGCTCAGAAGAAGGGGGAGGTGCCCCCCCCCCCTTCCCACACAAGGTATAAAATACATAGAGATTTCCTATAGAAGAAATAATTTATTTACTTTTAATTTTTAAATCATCAAAAAACTTTGTAAAAATATAAATATCAAGAAGTCTCTCATTTTCTCTACAATATTAACAAATGAGAGGCTTTTGAACATAGAGACATTTTAACATATGGTATTTCAGATTTCAAAAATAATGTGAAAATGAGCATTTTTAGATTTAGCTTGCGAACTTGATATTGGTAATCACTAATTTTAAAAAAATCACTACAGGAAAGACTTGAAACACTCATTAGAAAAGTAATTATTTTTCTTGCTTTTGCCACTGATGTAAGTCTAAGTTTTGTTCTCTTCAGTTTCAAGCATTTTTGAATGTTTTGATCTTGCTTCTTTTACCAGAATTTAGCTATTTCATATTTAAAATGATAAGTGTTTCTTTTTTAGTTCGCTCTTGATCATTATTTCAGTTTGATTCAAGACTTCAAAATAATTTCTTTTGCTGAGTCATTCGTAAAATATTTATTAGAAATTCTAAGAAATTTAATAGTGATCAAAAACTAGACTTAAATTATTTTTAACTTACACTATAGAATTTAAACCATAGAATTAAATTATTTTAATTTAAACTATAGAAATAAAAACTATAAAATAATGATTAAACAATTAGAAATTGAATAGAATGATATTCTATTTCAACAAAAAATTCAATCCGAGTACATATGTTTTCACTCCCTATTTTTCACTTATTTCATGATCTCATTTTTTCTCATTTGATTACTTTTCCAGGATTTCATCACTTTTCCGTGATCGTAGAAGACTGACTCATCATTGCTGTTTTTCCAGTGCAATAATACATTCTTTCCGAACTTTTCCATTCTGGTAAAGGATACACAAATGCTTTATCAAATGCAGCCAATCAGGGATAATCGACGCAATTTAAAAAATAATTAACGTCAGGAATGCATAAATCGAAGGAGTCAACTTTTTTTTGTAAAAAAAATAGCTGGAAACAATGATTGAAGAATTTTTTTCGTTGCGGTTGAGCGCCAATTAACATAGTTTGATCCTATTTTATATGTTGTTGGAAGCCTGGGCACCGAATCCTGGGGGGGGGGGGGGGGAATCAAGCTAATTCTATTTGTGGCCCCTAGAAATCAAATTGCAGGGAGGACAAATGATGTTATCGAAAAGTCAGCTTCTATTGTGACACAACTTCAAAGTTTCTTAAGGGAAAATTTTCTTTTTGGTGCAAGATGGTGCAGAATTGAAGAATTTTGGCATTCTTATAGTAAATGTAGCAGATGTCAGAAATTGTAGCAGCTTATAGCAACTTTAGTTGATATATTTACACTTTATTTACAACGGATAATATTTACACAATACAAACGGGGATGCTGGTAGAGGAAAATGTGGCCCGTGCATGATGAGACGCAGACACGCGCGTCGGTGAGTGAGACAACATCAACCATCAACAAACCGAGCCAGACGCCTTTGACTCCCGATTTCTGTTGTGATGCCACCAGCAGAAAATAGACTAATAATTATACAAGCTGGGAAGATACGCCAGCGCCATCGTGTGGACAGCACTACAGTACAGCACTACACAACTATAGCAGATTTTCCACCCCTGGTACTCAGCACTTATTTTAAATAAAGTATTTTAAAAGCAACTATATTACAACTAATTCAATTAACATTTTTTATATGCATTGAAAGATGACGAAAAGAGCAAGAGTTTGTACCAGCAGAGTGCAAATATAAAAAGGATGAAAATGACAAATAGAACACATTTGTTTGGCAAAGCAGGTGCTAAATAAAAAAGTAAAAAAACAAAGGCCTCAACAGGCAAACTGTCCAATGAAGTGGGTGAGGAAAAACAAAACTGTCTATGAAATACAGGATGTATGGGCATTGAATGACTCACACCCACTAAAATGCCCCTCATGACACATATCCCAGGATCTGAGCTAGATAGTGATTTTACCAATCAGTGCCACTTCATTTTGCATTTAATGGAAAAAATAATATGACAGAGAGGGTTGTAAAGATCTTAAATTAAACAGGTAACTTATTAAATTTAACTAGAAACTTCAAATCTTTTAACTGATGAAACTTTACTTTAAATCATAATTTTCTATTATGTTGCTTGCTTGTGTTTTTGTAACATTAACAGAGTGGACAAATATGCCTAAATTATTACTTTTTTTTTCATTAAGAATTCAAATGACTGATAAACAAACTATATTTTAAAGCAAGGTTCCATGCGACTGAATATAACTGAATGTTGATATAGACGAAAAAAAAAGAAGTAATTATTTATGCTAATGTCATAACAGAGTGGGCATTCAAAAATGAAAAATCTGGTACTTAAGACATAACATGAATCTTAACTCGTTTTTTTGAATCCAAAATGGTTGATCAAGTATAAAAATAAACCTTTCAAGAGCTCAAAAGTATTAGCAGATCTAATCTGGTATAAAGATATATTTCTCAAATAACTGTAAAAGATTGGACATTTTAAGGTAGGAAAAATATCTGGCCATGAACAAAAAAAAGTTTTTCATGAGAATTTTTTTTTTTTGAAAATGATTTTTAAAATGATTAAAAAAAAAAGAATTTTTTAAATTATTAGATATCATCTAAAAAAAAATTAAGAAATATCATATGACAGAATTAAATGAACTAGAAAACACTATCAGACTGCTCTGAAAATTTGTATATATAAAATTATATTATTTCGAACATGTTTTGTATTTTTTTTGGCAATGGCCCTTATACTCAGTGAGCACTGAGAGGTAAAGAGAGGTAAATAAGAGATATAATAAATATAGATAAATAACAAAGAAAACTCTAATAGTTTATCACTCTGACTGTCAGCCCTGGAAACCAAATAAAAATGACTTCATAAGTTTGGAGACTTAATAGCAAGTAAAACCAACCTTCTATTTATGCTCTCTAGCAGGGGATTCCAAAAAAATTATGTTACTAGTAGGGCTCGGATTATTTAATGTTTCTTATCTTATTAAATTAAAAACTAAAAAGTAAATGCATCAATTTAATTGAAAAAATTCAAATGAAGTTAATTAAAACTATCTGGCGCAAAATTCAAATGAAGTTAATTAAAACTATCTGGCGCAAAATTCAAATGAAGTTAATTAAAACTATCTGGCGCAAAATTCAAATGAAGTTAATTAAAACTATCTGGCACAAAATTCAAATGAAAACTACACTTATCTTTATCCACAATTACACTTTTAGAATCCCACTAAATTATGAAATGTGTTTTGAAATGCTCAAAAAGACAAAAAAAAAAAAAAAAAAAAACCTGCTGTAATTAGTTTTTTTAAAGAAATATTTGAAGAAACTAGCAAAGGTCTTTTAAAAACCAAAAACATATTGTGCAATATCTGAAGAAGCCTTGTCATAAAGCTGACTTATTTCTGCACAGTCTGGCTAACACGCACTTTTTTAATGTCCAAATTCCTTTATTTTGCTTATTGTATTATGTGTGAATTTCTAATGTCATAGGTCTGATCGTGTGTGCTCTCTGCGGGGACTTCACTACATTATCGGTAGGGTTCAAACCTGTGGCATCGTAATGAAAGTCCATTGGGGGGGGGGGGAATGCACCACAAAGTTAACCCCTCCTAGAAAAATACATTTTTCTGGCTCTGACTTAAGGCATGATAAAAATGCCTTAAACTCAAAGATTTTGTGTGTCCAAATGAATAAGGTCTTTCTCATGTGCTTGACATGTCATCCATGATTTCTCCTAAAGAATAGCAAGGGATCATCTCCAGGGATAAAGTAATAGCTATCAGGGAAGCAAAAGGATTTTTTACAAAAAAAAAGACAGAAATCATTAAAAATAGAATCGTTACAAAATACACTTTTAATGAATTCTTGTCTTTTTTTTTTATCTTGTTCTTGTCGTTTAATCTGTAGGATCATACATTTGTAGTTTGTACAGATCAAACTTTTTGTGATAAATGACCAAAAAAAATAATTCCTAAAATATGACTGATTAGTCAAAAATGCTTAAAATATGACAAATAGCTTGAAAATGTCCAAAATACGACAAAAAAATATGATGTCATAAAAATCTTAGCCCAAGTTATAAGCATGATGATTGTATTAAGTAGTTGACATTATACCGAGGTATTACTGTACATTTTAAATTTTGATATCATTTTTATAATATGATTTTTGATTTTAATATGATTTTTCATTTTTACCATACATTTTTCCATGTATGGCTATGTTCTATTGTAGCATAGCCACAGAACCACTATTGTTCACTGATAAAAAAAAATAAAAAATATATCTGCACCTGCTTTATTTCCCATCTTTCAGGAGAAGATATTCTTTGCACATGTCTTCTATTGTCAACATTACTATCATCAATTTTAGAAGACAGGAATGGCAGGCTAAGAGGACGGTCAGGATTACGAGATTCTTCTTCTGAAATGTGCTTCGAGGACTCTACAATCCTGGGACCTGGATTTAAATCTTCTCCAGTTTCTTGATCAACATCCTAAAACAAAACATGGGATTTTTTCATTTTACAGTACTTCAACATTTAAATTAATCACATAAAAACTGTTCATTTAATGTTTTTGTTAACTTCTAGGATTTGCCAGCATATGAAGATTTTTTTTTGTTTGCTGAAAATCTCAAAAATTAGATTACTGGCCATCTTACTTGCCATAGAAAATGGAACGGTAAAGAAAACATATTTCTTCTTAATTCTTTTCTTAAATTCAATTAAAAAATAATTTCATCCGTAGCACTTCTTGGAATAGCTATTCCCTATTTTGTCAACAGCCTTCTGTCACATTCTCAACATCATCCCAACTCTTTACATAAAAAAAACTTGCTTATTTTTCTTTTGCCAATTATTTACTGTAAATTTTCAGAAAATATATCCCATACACATATATTGTTTTCTTAGGAGAGCATTTTTAATGATTCTGTAGGTCACGATTTCATTCTATGTATATAGTATTGTGTTTTTAATATAATTATCACAAGAGAACATAAGTTTTTAAGACATTTACGTCATACATAGAGATGCTATATGCTCTCTGATATGTTTTCTTTTTCATGAGAATCACAATACAAACTCACACCTCTGAATTAAGGGCCGTTCAAGTATTACGGCATCGTCGATGTGGGGGGAGGGAGGGGGTTTCCAATTTGCTGACTTTTGATGACAAGGGGGGAGGGGGGGTTTGGATAATGCTTACATCATCAACCATCCCTTATGAAAATACGAGTTAGGATTCAGAGGGACAGAGCTGATGACGAAATTTTGCTGACAAGGGAGAGAGGGTCAGCGTTTTGCTGACTTTTGCTGACAGGGGGGGGAGGGGGTCAAAAAAGGCTGCATGAATGAATGAATGCCAGGGGCTCTACCACTGGACTTATCCCGTTGCCGAGATCTCTTCCAGCCCAGCTTCGTTGCAGAGTCTGGAACAAAGTGAGTGCACCTAACAGTCTGAGTGTGCAGCTAGTGTTGCGCTTGATATATCAGTGCTGCCATCTATACTTCAAATTGTGAGTGAAGTGTAATGATTGAATATTTGTTACGTTGTAGGCCTGTGGCTCTCTGTGGCGAGACTTTTTAACGGGGAGATCGGCTCACATTCGTGTCTTGAAGTTGGAAACCACAGAAAACCAACTTCAGTCGATCACCACTGTGGCACCGGTGAGGTTCGAATCCAGATCCTCGCGATGCGAGTCCGTCACTATGACCACTCGACCACCACAGCGGCCAGTCAAAAAAAAGCTAAAAAATTTGCTTACGTAATACTTGAACGGCCCCTTAGTTATAAAAGAAATATTTATAGAAAGGGATATTTATAGAGAATTATTTTGAAAAGTCAAAGAATGTGATGTACTCATCATTGAAACAGCCTACCTTCATTGATAAACTTGTTTTTTGTCCTGTGAAAGATAAAACCTTCACTTTAACTCGCTGGCCCCTTTGAACCACATCACCTACACTTGTGACTCTTCCTTCTCTTCGTAACTAGATAAAAAAGGGGGAAAAATACTTTTATACTGCAGAAATTATCAGTACGGAAATGAAAAACGACTTAGGAATCACAACTGTAATTCATTATGTCAGGGGTTCTCAAACTGTGCGCCGCTGTCCCCCTCAAGAATCTGTCATGGAGGTTGATTAGAGAAAAGGTAGTTGCAAATGGAAAAAGTTTTAGAACCCCTGCACATTGTTATTTTTCAGTCCAGTCATAAGTAAACAATGTATTCATCAGGACATTTAAAGTTATTGTTATTTATTGTTAATTTTAATCCTATTCCATGAACTATGCAGCAACACATTGCTTATGCATTGGTGAACAACTTTCAAGGCGTTCATGAGCCATTCTCTAGCAAACCTAATCAAGATATTTTTATTTGAAAACATGTGTTGAAAATTATGTGTAAAAAAATGAATTCCAAATTTAAAAAGTTTTTTAGCCAAGCTAATTTTAAATTTAAAAAATTCTAGCAAAGCAAATTTTAGACTCTTTAAATATTCTAGTTTAATAATCACATATTAAAAATTTTAATATTAATATTTTATTAATAAAAACACTATAGGAGCCAATAATTTTTTAGCTGCCATGGTAACCTGGTGCCTCAGATTTATACTCTCAAATAAGGAACTTACTTGAGAAATATGGACTAAGCCCTCCCATCTTTTTTTCAATCCTTCCAATTGCACAAAACATCCAAACTGCATTATATTTGTGATCTTACCACAGTAAATCTGTTAGAAATGAGAAAAATATATTATTATTATACAAATTGCATATGAATACAGTACTGTAACACTAAATTCAAAAAAATATAAATAGAATGAAAAAATAGCTCAATTTATTGTATGAAAGTACAGTTGATGCTCGTTATAACGATCATTTCATTATGATGATCAGTACAAAATATATCCCAAATATTTTGATATTTCTGCCATGTTATTTTTTCCTAATATAATGACGGTAAATATCAGTCAATCTATTACAATGACTGATCTCAGCTTGCCCCCCCCCCTTGTTGTTTTCCCACAAAGAAATTGGAATTTTTTTTTGTTGAATGGGTTTGACCTTGATATTTGATGCTTGGAGAAGAAACGGTATGAAACATAGATGGTTTAAAAAATAAGAAAAATGCTATGGTTAACTGACAGCATCATTGGAAACTTTGCTTACCATTCTGTTTTATTTTCCCATATGGTGGCTCACTCCCACATGATTGATTTTTTCACTTATTCCAAATTTTATTGCACGATTTTACTTGATTTTGTCATGGGAGAATATAGGTGCAAGTAAACTTATTTTGCAGAATATAGTAAAAAATTAATGTAGGATTTGGCCATAAAATAATATTTTTTCATAAGTGGAATGTACATACAGTACTGTATTATGTATTCAAATTGTTTTTTACACATTTTTATTGCAATCTTGTAACAGAATGAAAGAATTTTTTTAAATTCCATTAATGCAATACATAATTTCCTAGAGCTGAACTTATCTTATATAGCATTCATTTCCATGGAATGAATGGGGTCATTATAACGAATGTCCACTGTAGCAACTTTCATAAAATAAGGTATTTTTCTACATGCATACAAAAAAACTTTCATTTAGGAGGACTAACAAGCCATTATATTTGAGACTGCAGTTTGATAGCCCTAGAAATAAAAAAAAAATTGGTACAGTAAAACTTTGATTAACCACTCGAATGAATGTTTCGTTTCATAGTGCCCTGATTAACTTTTTCGGCATAATGTTACAATAGTGCTACTAATCTGTATTTTTAAGCAGTGTTTCGAATTCACTGCTTATATGTAGGCCTAAAAAAGTAAGGTCTGATCTCCTTGCATCAATTGTTCTATAAAATTGTTTTAAAATGGCTGAAAGGCAGAAACGTGTAGTACTAGGTATTAACCAGAAACCCTTGAAGGTTTATAGTATTACAATACATTTCTGTACATTACTACTCTTATAGGAACGAAACTTATATTGATCGTTTTGTAAAATTAAATACAATATGTATGCATTACTCACTTTTAAAGGATTTTATTTTCATTTTCGTCTCAAGCCCGCAGTGAAATGACGTTACTGTACATATGTATTAAGAGATTTCTGTTATCTGTCACAGCCCTGGTCCGGACGGTGATGGTTAATTAAAGTTTTACTGTACATTGGCAACCTTCAGCAACATATCTAAATCTCTTAGCAAGAGAGTGAGTGAGGGAGATTTGTACACTGATCCTTGTATCTCGCACATAGGATCACAAAAAGTTTTTGCCAAAATGTGACTAGGAAAGGTTAGTAAATGTGTGGAGTCTCATTTCCTATCCTTCCCTCTCACTTCAAAAGTTACCCAGATTAAAGGTGATTCAATTTATAAGAGGTGCAATTCATTCACAATGTTCAAATGTATATCTGCAATGTAATGCACAGTCCAACTAAGTTGGCCTCACATTCTTTCAATAAAAGCACACAGTGTGTTATGTGAGCTGCATCAATTCAACTTGGATTAAAAAACTAATCTGCTGTCCCCAAAAACAATCTTTGCTACCTCTCGCCATTTGTTTCCAAAAACCCCATCAGCACAGTTGGAAACACCCTCAAATGAACGGAAATCTTCCTAAATGCAAGATGTATCCTATATATAGGTCAACTGTACACATTGGTCATTTAATTTTTTAACAAATGGCTCAGGCTAACGTTAGCCTAAACACTGGCTACAACTTTTTTAAACATAAATTATTTTTTATGAGCAGCATAGTGTTTATGATATCAGATACTTCATGTGTTCCAATAAAAATTCAAAAAAAATAACATACAAAAAAATATCTGAAACAGCAGTTTCAACAATAAAATACAACTTCTAAAACAAAATAGGCAAGCAATTAAAAATAATAATTCAAACCCACTTGATTAACCACAGGTTCTAAAGGCAACTGTGGCTTTTCTCTATCAGATCGCTTTTCCCTAGACCGCTGCATATTATTTGTTTTAGGCGATGGTGACCTAGAATAATGTTTTTTTCGGTATGATGGAGAGCGAGATCTTGAATGGTAATGGCGATGTCTATTCTTGCTGGAGTAAGGTGACCTGGATCTGTGATGTTTTTTCTCTTTGTACTTTGAAGGTGATGATGAACGAGAACGATGCCTGTGTTTTTTCTTTTTAGGACTCCTGGGAGAAGGTGAGCGTGAACGTCTCTTGTGCTTGTTACTTTTACTATAGTTGCAATCACTGGAAAATTAATATCCATTAACCATTGGGTGTTATTCCTCATTTGATATGACATAGGCCTAACCATAGAAACAAATTATGAATGCATAAATTTACACAATCAAACCCTAGTATACTACGGATAGTAGGAGAATACCCACTTTCCTTCCATTTAAATAAATATGCAAAATTTTGAATACTACCCTACATGAACTTTCGCCATATAAAAAATATATTACCAAAACGTTCCAGCATGAATGCATTTCAAATCAAAAACTATGCACCAGTTGACATCAAACAACTAATAGTCAGAGATATAGTAACCATTAATTATGTATTTCAGCATATAAAGAGCCTGAAAATTTTTTAATAAATAATTTCCATAAATTCCCACCTTGATGAGGGCTCTTCATATAAAGCAGGTTCCACTTTTGGCTTTATGCTAGAAAAAACAAGACTCATATAGATTTCACAGTAGAACACTTATTCTGCTACATATTAATTAATGCATAGGTTTCTAACTGGTGTTTTGCAGAACCCTGGGAGCTTTTCTGAGATTCTGCATTACCAAAAATGGTGAAATTTTTTTTTTTATTGATTTTACAATAATATCTATGTTGAAGAAATATTCATGTTTGTTTGTGTTCCATGGAATAACCAGCAGCTATCAAGAGTCTCACTTAAATTAAAACATTGAAAACCTTTACATCAGTGTATTAAAATGAAAAAATTTGGGCGATTGAAATTTAAAAACAAATGAAGAATTATTTTATTCTTATCAATGTCTAATAAATTTGATAATAAGGTAGAACAAAGGGATTTCTCAACGATAGAAAAATGGGATAAGAGTTATTGCTATAGACTTGCAAAATAAATTTTCAGATGTATTTAAATTTAAAAAAAGTCAATTTTTGTGACATTATTACATTTTCTATTAAAATTATATGAGATTTATAATTTATTTAAGGTGTATCCCCATAGGTTCACTCACCCTGACCTCTGTTCACTGTGATTTTGCTCTAATTCGCCATGGTTCTTCTCTCCCTCCCCACATACAACCCAGTTCCGATCACAGCCTTGGCTTGCTTTCTTTGTTTTAAAAAAGAGCACAACCACAACTCAGGTCTATCACCAAGGGCAATTTACTACCAAGTGAGTTGTGCTGGAAATGTAAGTGTGTGTACTTAACAGTCTGAGTGCATATCAAGTGTTGTGTCCGATTTTTTAGTGCTGCCATCTATATTTCAGAAGTGAAGTGTAATGATTGAAAATTTGTACCATTTGTAGTCCTGTTGCTCTCTATGGCAAGACTACAATGGCATGGGGAGATTGATTCACATTCGTGCCGAGATTGGGAACCACAGAAAATCAACTTCAGCCAACCACCACTGTGCTGTGAGGGGGGTTCAAACTTGAGACCCCCACGATGCAAGTCCATCACTATGACCACTCAACCACCACAGCTGTCACACCCTTAGCTATATACAAAATCAAAGATAGCCAATGCAAGCTCCTCCTTGAACCCCTCGTCAGCGGAGCCTACCTTCATCTAGTGTGTATTGCTTGGCTTGCCATAAAATATTTTGTGACAGCTGTACATATGGATAGGAAATCCCAGCAAGCCACTCAGGACAACGCATAGCAAGCATGTGTAGATGCACTTTTATATGCTGTGAAATTATATGCAGTGAAATTTTTTAGAATTTTCATATATGGGTAAATTACTATTAATATTTTCATCCAAATAAAAAAATTAATATATTCATGCCATATAATATGCAATACATTTCTAAGAAACTGAACATAGGTTTATTGAACACTATTGCAAGGGTTATCATAACTGAGCAAAGAAATAAAAAAAATAAAGGCTTTCACTGCTGGTGTCACAATGAGAAGAAAGTTTAAGGTTAAGGAACAAAGTGGTTCACTGGAAAAAGTGTAACTATTCAATAGTCAACTTTCAATTGACCACCTTTTTAAGCCATAAAGTATCTTCACATTATCATAACATACTTAGCTGAGGGAGCAAGGGCCTCCAACTGAGCTAATGCTTCATCTGCAACTTTCAGATCCTCATCCAACATAGTCTATTTAAAATAAACATCAAATCACAGAATTATAGCAAACAATTCAAATTTCTGATACCTTCATGAAAAATATTAAAATACACATGCTGCAAAATAAACTTGTAATGCTCTAATATCATGGGCGGAGATACGGGGGGGGGGGAGCATTGCCCCCCCCCCCCAGCGTCAAAGGTGAAGTAGACTGATCTAATGTATATATGTATATATGAGCTGACATCATCATCATCATCGTGCCTCCCCCCCAGACTTCCAAGTCAATCTCCGCCTATGTCTAATATCAACAATATAAAAAGCCAGTATGAACATACAATAACAAATCAAACACAAGTATTGAAATCACCTATTAATTAAGCAATGCTTAATATTGTTAATTAAAACACACTATATATTACACTATATTCTTTATTACAGCTGTATAGTAAAACTGGAAATGCTTTCTCTAACAATAAGTGTAACAGATAATACATACACGAACTGTACACGATCTTGATCTACCCTTCGATTGAATAACTATAAGTGAAACATACGCAATGCACACACAGAATTTCTTTTTGTTCAACTCCTCCAAACATAGATCACAAAATTCTAAATCACCAATGACAATCAACATGGACATGAGTTTTCATATTTTCTGTTACACATACGGGGCCGCTCAAGTATTACGTAAGCTATATATATTTTTTTAATTTGAAATTTCGGAAGACAATACCTTTATATGTTATAATCAATTTCTGTTAATTTCAATGTTATTTGAAGGCTATGAACTCAAAATTTACCTTCAATAAATTCATTGCGACCCACCCTCTAAGCCATATAATAATAAATCGCATAAAGGCCCTTGGACCAAATATGGCTGGGGGGTTATCTGATGCGGCCTGCCGTCCTCAAACCTAATTTTGTAAAAATGAACTAAGCGGCACATTTTCAGATTGGTTAAGTGTGGTGTGGTACAATTCCAGAACATTTAAGCAGCCCGTGGCACATTTTCAGATTACTCGGGATACAGTTCCAGAACACTTACGCGATCTGTGACATGCAAGTGTTTAGAGATCCCTTGAGTGACATGTGACATAATTTTAGAGCACTTAAGGTCCCCCAGTGTGGTTCTACATCACTCAAGTTACCCGCGGCACATTCTCAGATTATTTAAGTGTGTGATCCACGGCATATAATTACGTATCACTTGAGTGGTGCATGGCACAGTTCCAGAGCACTTAAGTAGCCCGTACATATTTCCAGAGCACTTAAGCGGCCCAGACACATTTCCAGATCACTTGGATCTGCGAAACATTTAGAGATCACTAAAGTGGCTCTGTAGGGCACTTATCAATAAAGGGGAATGTTACTTCAAGTGCCACATTGTGGTTCAACTATTGAAAGGTTTTTTCGTTTTTGACGCTCAGAGTAAGAGGCCATTAAGAATATTTCATATTTTCATAAAGGGTGGTTGATGACGTAAGAATTATTCAAACCCCCCTCCCCCCTTGTCATCAAAAGTCAGCAAATCTGAAACCCCCCATCAATGATGATGTAATACTTGAACAGCCCCTATGGTCATATCAAAATCACAATTTTGCTCAGTAGTGACTGTATGCAGCATTTAAATGTCAATACAAATTGTGATTGCACATCAATTTTTCAAAGATGCTAATGATGCACTACATTCATACATATCGGATGCACAAGTACTGTGGTGTATAGGTCAGAATTTAACAATACAGCATGTATACCTGTGTTTTTTTTTCCGAACACTCTTACTGAATATGATTACATAAGAATAATTCATCCTTGTTACCTTCTTTATCTCATGTGGTTCAAATTCTTTTGTTAATACAGAATTTTGTACATAACACTATGTCAACTGATTTTTTTTTTCCCATTCTAAAATCAGTTTTTAATAAGTCAAACTTTTTTGTCAGACTCATCAAATTTGACTAATCAAGATTTGATTGTTCTAACACACAGGTTAACCCACAAGTTTAAATTTTTTTGTTAGTTCATGTTTTACTAAATGAAATCTAAAGGAATGAGGTTATCAATTGATTGTGAATAGAATTTGATGAAATGCTAGAGATTATTTAATAATTAACTACTTACTCTAATTTTATCATCGTTAGGAAGAGCTAATGCAGGAAACTTTTCTTTCTTCAATTCAGCTTCTGTCTTGACAGCTGCAGAAGGATCATTCTCTTTCCCAAGTGCTAAACTTTTTGGCTTCATATGTTGGATGATACGAAGGAGATTTGAGATGAAGGAATCCTGTGCAAATGAGAATCAAATTAAGAATTATAAATTCATAATAGAAAAAAAAAGAGACTTACTACACAACAGAAAAAAAGACAACAGCTATATTAAATTATTTCTAAAATTAAGGCTTTGCTTTGCAAGATAAATAAGATTGGGAAACTGCACTGATTTTCATCATATTAACAATCACAGATAAGGCAGATTCAGATGATTTATATAAAATTTGTATATTTATAATGGTTTTTATTTCTTGAAGAGGATTATGTGAATAACTATTACACGAAGCTACTTTATGCATTCTTTTTAACAATGAGAAATGATTTTCAAAGTAAGATAAGTAAATATCCACCAAAAACATTTAGCAATGCTTTTCAGGCATGCAAAATGATAATTCGAGCATGTATCATTTTAAGTCACATGCCAACAGAGAATGTAAATTTTTGGAGATTTGTCCAGCCCGGTCTTGTATACCATTTAATTTTTGAATAGTTAATCATACATACATGCAGTGGACGTTCAATAATCTGGCTATGTGCTAGTCCGACCAGCCCAGTAATCTGGCCTTCTTAGGCAGATTTTTTGAGTGTAGAAGAGATAAACATGTTTATATATAAATATATTATAGAAGAGGTCACTGCATGTTTGTGTGCAGAAGTTTATATTATTTGAATGATTTTTTCCTCTACCTTCCAATAATCCAACGTTTGTAGTAATTCAGCACAACCAGGTATGATATGTGCCAGATTAGCAAGAGTCTACTACTACTTAATCGTACATGCACCTCATACACATTCCCCTCAATGGAATTTCTAACAAACCGGTACTATATATACCGGTGTATATATTGTTTATAATTTTTATTAATTGCATTTTTAATTGGGTTGCTATATTTTTGAAATATATGACATCCATATTTTTATGAGCATCTTTTTCTCAGCCACCTCGTTGGGCCTTTTGCCTGTTGTGGCGTTGTATTTGTATACCAGAATGTGTGTGTGTGTTGTGAACCTTACGTGAAGTTTGTTTCTGTGTAATGCTTGTTATGTTTAGTGCTGCTGTCTGCTGCCAGTTTTCTTAACCATGAGTGAAGTGTAATGATAGATTAATTGCAGCATTGTAGGCCCGTTGTTCTCTGTGGCGAGACTTTTTAACGGGGAAATTGGCTTGCATTTGCACCTCGAAGTTGGGAACCACAAAAAACCAACTTCAGCCAACCACCACTGTAGTGACGGTGGGGGTTTAAAACCTAGGTCCTCACAATGCGAGTCTGACACTATGACCACTAAACCACCACAGCAGCATTAGTGAAGGTCCACTGTATTTACAATTTAAAAAATATTTTAATAATTTATAGATCTAAGATATGTCATTCATTTTAAAATATTGATTTCTTTTAAAAAATTAAAACTTTTGTTTAGCTTGCTTGGAATGAAATATCGGTTATATCAGATTTTTTTTTTTGCATCTTCCTATGAATCAGAAATATCAAAAAATGTAAGACTGTACAGGAAAGAGCCAAAAATTATACATACACATTTTTAGCATTGGCACAGTGCCTTTTGTGCATATATGCTTAATATATGCATACTACTGCGTTTAAGATATCATACTTCACCTTGATAGAATTTTTTTTTGTTTTGGATCCATTTCAATGTAGTTGCTACTATGGCTACTATGCTCGATGTATGCACTAAGCAAGAACAAACAGCAGTGATCTGATTTCTCTGGTCAGAAGTTGTGTGAAGAGATGAAATGAGAGGCTTACAACGGAATCGAGAGACAGTACTCCCCCTTATACAGAAATGTTTTTGAGTAGATCGAGACGCGTCTAAAACTGGTTAGACTAGGGTTTGACAAATTAAAAAAGAAGTTAGGTGCCACTGCTAGATTCTGCAGTATGTTATACCCACGTTAATAAACAAATGTTTTAAGTTGCATTTGCTGATTTTTTAAAGTGACCTTCTCCTATGCAGGTGGAAATGGTCACACAAATTTTGAGTTTTCCTCAGATTCAAATTTAATCAGCACACACAAAAAATTTCAAATGCAAATGCTGATTTTTAAGTCGTCATGGCAACCTGGCATTCATCTAGCAAAGGGCTTGATGAACATGACGCATGCAGAACAAGCAAGATATTATCTACCTCCACTACTAGATGCAGATTGTAAATATATGAATACTAAATAGAATGAAGTTTTTAACAAAAGTCAACAAATGTAAAAAAAACTTTCCAAGTAACTTGATAAAACTTACTTCAACGTATAAAAAACATTTCAAACCAGTTCACCCTCTCATCAACCAATAAGAAAATCATATTCAATTTGAAAAAGAATGAACATACTGAAAACTCTGCGTCGTTCTCATGAAGAACTTCCTTGAATTTTTCAAATGTGTCATTTTTCTCAGCAAGAAATATAATATACTCGGCTGCAAAAAAGTATTAAAAACAGTCAAATACTATTATAATGGAAAATAAATAGTCAAAATTAAAGACAAAATATGTACAAACTATCTTTACCTAAATCTTTATCACTAATTCCAAGATGATTTTCAAGTTCTGTACAGATTTTTGATACCAAGGAAAGATATTCAAGTTTTTGTATTTCATCCATAACTAGTTCAGGCTGCAAATAAATAAATATATATGTCACTGGCAAAGCTCGAAATTGACCAATTCATGATGGGGGCCGGCCACTTAGCGAATTGGCCAATTTCGTTAAATATTGACCCGGCCAATGTCTGAAATTCTGACATTGGCCGGCCAGTTCGCAAAGGGACCAATGATCCTCTGCCAAAGTCTGATAACAAAAGACATGATTTGGGATCATCGTCAAGTTGTTTTATTTTTTCATGACAATTATGTCTACTTAATTATAGCAACCCATCAAACCCCAGTCACAATGCAGTTATCATTTTCCCCCCAAAATTTGACGAAAAAACTGTATGATATCGGAAAGAAAAGTCATCTTGTCTCCGACGGGACTCGAACCCAGGCCCTCTTGCATACTGGGCAAGCATGCTACCATCTACACAACTGGAGACACGACCCTGCCTTCCTTATTTCACGCACTGTGGCGTGAGGCACTGAAATAGAGACATTAGTAGCCTCTCTTAACTTCAGGAATTCAGGCCCTGCCTTCCTTATTTCATGCCACAGTGCGTGAAACAAGGAAGGCAGGGTCGTGTCTCCAGTGGTGCAGATGGTAGTATGCTTGCCTGGTATGCAAGAGGGCCTGGGTTTGAGTCCCGGCGGAGACAAGATGACTTTTCTTGGGCTGAGAATAAGCCATCTATCTCTCTAAACTGTATGATGTTTATATAATTATTTTTATAGTTTTTCTCTCAAATTTTACTTTTTTCTCTCTCATCACATGAAGCTAATCTAATACAGCTGCTATATATAGCACTTTGTAGCTGTATTGAATTATTGCAGCAGTTGGCTATTAAAAAAAATTTATTTGGCTCCTTCCTGGCCATCTTACATCAAGCTTTGGCCAGGGATCTCCGGCTACTCCACAAAATGGCCAACCAAACTCCAAAATTATTTCTGCAATTCTGACTTTGGCTAAAACTCTTGGCCAATTTGTGAATTGGCTGCACTTCTGACTTTAGCAGTAAAATATACATATACGAATTATGAAGAAACACATAATTGTTTTTTCATAATTCATATGTATATTTTACACAAACATTCATATGTATATTATCACACAAACATGCAGTAGTGTAACATGCATATTGGCCATTATTTAATTTTAGGATTATTAATCCATACTTTCAATCACATTATGTAGGTCCAAGCGGTAATTTTAGTGCATGCCAAATTAAAGCTCTGTCTGCCTTTACTAAAGTGGGGGGGGGGGGCATAAAAACTCATTCTTGCTAGTTTCAGCTCTACACAGAGGCGAACAAAATATTTACTTGGGACAACAATTTTGGGAAGCCCCTTGCAGATGTAATAAATAAAAAATGGTGCTTTTGCATTATAACCATTCACTTGGCTCATTTTTTGTCTTGGCGACCGCTTCTCGGACTTACTGGCATGCTTTCGGACGTTTTCCTCGCCACAGAAAAAAAAAAGTTGCCAGAAGAGATTACACTATATAGCTGTGTTTCCATATTTTTATTTCTTATCCCATGTTGAGCACAGCTATACATTAGCCGACATGAAAAAATGATACATCTATTAATTTCACATACAATAGACATACTTTGCGACATGATAAACGGGTGAGATTATGTAGAAAACATCTTCCAACTTTTTTTGTCCAGCTCAGTTTGTTTTTTAAAACTCCGGTCAAATGTGGAAAGTTTTGTTATAGTATATCGAGGATTATAAGCCTAGATCAGCGGTTCTCAACCGGTGCTCCGCGGAGCCCGTGGGCCCCAAAGCAGAATGTTTAGCACTGTTCTGCAACAAGCCCTCCTGACTGGAAATGTTCTGCGGTAAAAATTCCCATACATGTAATAGTGTTTTTTGGCACTTTTTCTTAAATTCTTCCAAATTGTTCTGCAGTAGCGCTAATTGTTCTGCGACGTATGTCGCAGATTTTGGCACATTCTGCTTTGGGGCCCTTGTGCCCTTCCCAGGGACTCCGCGGCCACTCGAGGATAATAAAATAAATCAATACATTTGATGAAAAAACAAAAAAAAAGAGGCCTAAAGGGAACCGCGATGTAAATAATATACAAAAAAGGGCTCCTCGAGTTAAACAGGGCTCCGCGAGTCAGAAAAGGTTGAGAACCGCTGGCCTAGATTAATACTGAATATACCGTTTCTCAAAAGCATAAATAACTTCTGTAAATGTGTCATTATTATCGGCAATGTAAAAATATCATACATGAATCCCCTCATTATTCTCTTTTAAAATCTCTTACCAATGTGTTGCGAATTCTCGCGGGCCGATGTATTAAACCAAGAATAAAATAAATTACACCACATCCAATAATTGAAACATTCACACGATTTCCAATGTTTACAAAACGACAGCCTGTGCCTACTACATAACCGATGTTGCACGAGAACAGATACGTGGTCTACTCACCATTTATCTTTTGTAAATGTAATAATAAGAGATTATAGATATACAGAAGACTGGATGTTGTGAAGATATTTATTATTTGAGATGTTAATTTTACAAGGAAGGAAAAAACTCATCTCTGCCTTTACCGGGAGTCGAACCCGGGTCCCTCGATTGCCGGACGAGTGCTCTGTCATAAATAAGAGATTCATTGAAAGACTGGTTTGTGAAGATGAAGATTACACACAAGGAAGAAAATTCATCACTACCCCCACGGGGACTCGAAATCCGGTCTCTCGCTTGCCGGACGAGTGCTCTACTTTCTAAGCCAGCGGTTCTCAACCGGTGCTCCGTGTGCACTTCCCAGAGGCTCCGCGGCCACTCCGTACATGGAACGGCGGCAACAATCAACACTACAAGTCAAATTGTTTCTGTAAGCAGGGCCGCAACTGGAGAGGAGCAAGAGGGTATAGTGCCCAGGGCAAGAAGGGGGGGGTGTCGAATTCACTATTTAACTGCTGCTTCTGCATGCAAGGGGTGACAAAATTTCGGCTTGCCCAGGGTGACAAAGTTGCGGCCGTCTGTTAGACACTTGCTGCTAAGCTTTGTAAATAAGAACTATACAGTTGTAGGATAAAATGATTTTCCCAGAAATTACTGTCCGTTAGGTCTACATCAGGCAGGGCCGCAACTAGATGCTTGGTCATCCGGGGCAAGTGCGCATTTTGACGCGCCCTTGTAATGTTGAAGAGCATGGCCTCCACATCCTGGAGCGGGGCCCCCGGTCAGACTTTTCACAGGCCCCCTTCTGTAGTTAATTTATAGCGTGAAAAAGCAAAAAATGATGAGAATTGTCCCGGGCCCTAGGGCTAGAGCCCTGTCAGCCCCCACCTTCGTGGGGGCCATGTTGAAGAGGTTTCAGAATGAAATTTGCACACCCTCGGGCCCAACGCCCAGAGCACGAGACCCGTCTGCTTCCCCCTATCAGGTAATTTATTATTGTAAAACTTATTCTTTCCTTAGAGCTTTATAAAGTTTGAAATGAATGGGCTATACGAGCGGGGAGCCGTATTTAGTGGCAGGAATTTTATTCTGATGAAATGCAATTCTTCAACCGAATTGTATCGAAAAAGAATTGTAACCTCAGACTTCTAAAATATGCTTCCTCCAGGATTTATACCGTTTTGCGTATTTGCTGAGTTTAGTTCGTAAACCGAATTTCTCGCAAACGGTTGACTGTACAGTGAAGCTTTGGTTAGCGAATAATTCGGTTGACGAACATGCAAGCTGGAGAAAATTCAACTAAATCCAAACAATGGAGAGATTAAGAAGTCTACGGATATATGTAGCAATTTGTTTTAAAATTCTGAGGTGGGTGTCCGGTATGGGATATTAAAGCCTCTATCTCGTAAGATTGAGGGATATTGTCTCTCGAAAAAATCGTTTTGTGTTACTTTAATAATTTCCCTTGATTTCTTCCCATCTTTTAAGTTACACTGTTGAGCATGAAGAACTGTTGTGAAAGTTTCGAAATGTTCGGGGTCCCAGGTACGAATTACAGTAACACCTGACTTTCCTGTCACCCCGCATTTACATCTTGTTATAAAAATATTTTTTTAAATTAGAATAATTTTGAGCTAATTTAGTTGAAGGCGAAATATAATTGGCATCGCGTACTTAAGATAAATATTTCCCCAATAAGACCCATAAAAAGACGACGAATAGATAAAGAATTAATAGTAATCCGCAAATGTACTGAAGTGAGTGGGGGGGGGGGGGGGGGGGAGGCACCACATATTAGAAAATATTTCCTCAACTTCCGTCGCCAGTCTTAGAACGAATTATTTACTTAAGTCGGGATATCATTGTAATCCGTTTCATTTTGCTATCGGTTACATTGATTCCTGAGAGAAAAAATTATATATTTCGATTAACCAACAATTTTTTAGGTCACCAACGATCGACGCGCGCGTGAACAATGTTTTTTTTCCTTCTAAAAACTATTTTTTCAATATTCGCTTGTTAATGTATTGAAATCAGATTACACCTTTGTCAAATCCATTGGAATGACTAAATCATTGAGATGAAATATTTTTCTAATACAATAATTATATACAGGGTTTTAATTTTTTTTCTTCATAGACAAGCAAGCGTCACATCTGAGACTGTAAAACCACGATCATTCCCGCCACTAGCAGGGCCTAATATACCGACAAATATAGTTTAGAGTCGATTACAAAATGGCTGGACAAACAGCTATGCTCCAGCTGAGCAGCCAAAGACTGATATGCTGATAAATCAGCTGTCAGGCAGCTTTGGAATAAAATTTCATAAAAGAAAGCCTAAAGTTAGATTTTACTGCTATCTATCATTTATAATAAAAAGTACAAACACATCATGAAGAAAATTAAATTTACCATAAATTGATGTAATTATTAACATAAGGATAATTATGATGTGTTTTAATCGTTTGTCTCAATTTTTCTATAATAATTCCAATGGTTTTATATTTTATCAGATTCCTATACACAATTTAATTTGCATATGAAAGCTCTTTGACAAGCATTTGATTCATAAATTACAAAAATCAAAATCCCATAATGGGATTAGATCATGTTGAGTCTGGGCATAAGCACCATTTTTAGTGTCTTATACAATATGACCGTCCTGTCATTTCAACTAGAAAATGAAGAAAATAAAAATAAAATGCTTGTGATCAAAACTGAGCAGAATGGAAGCAGAGTTTCTGTATTCACAATTTGACTTTGTTTATCTTTGATTAATCACTGCTGATTCTTTTTCCCAGCAAAGCATGGCTCCATGAATTACTGCTAATTTCAGTCACTGCTTTCCTGTTAAGTGGTGGGGCCATGCCAAGGATCAATTAATAGTAAATGTTTCATGGTGAAGTTGAAGAAATAATTTTGTGATTTTTTTTACACTTCATTAGCAATGTAAAAAATACTTTGCTCATTGTATTCACTTCTTCAAACCTTTATGCAAATTTTATGGAATAATGTGAATGTCAATTTCAATAACTTGCTATGTTAAATACAATGGAGTAGAATTTGAGCAAGGCACTTGAATTTTAACTTCCTTCCCCACCAAAATAAAGACCTCTAAACCACACATGCACCTCGTCCATATTCCCCTGCAGAACTTATAACAAACAAGGCACACATGTTGTAATGTGTGTATATGTGGTGTGAACCTGACGTGAAGTTTGTTACAGTGTAATGCTTGTTATGTGTAGTGCTGCCATCAACCGAAATAAAGACTGGTAGAGCAAGGGGAATCAGCCTTTTTTTTTGGCTCAATGAATTTTAAAATATCAATTTGAGGGGCACTGATAAAAAATTCTGGCTAGGGGATCCTATCAAAAACCCCTAGTACAGGAGATCACTGTCTGCAAGTGTGTTTGTTGGAAACAAGCAAGACATATTTATCATTTTTAACACATCTGTAAATTGATAGAATTTTAAAGTATGGCTTTGTTAAGCAGTTGAAGTCAAAAGAAAGTACATAAATGAATGGCCCCTACTACAGTATATTGTGGAAAAAGGACAATTTTGCAGTTTTCCCCACTACCTCAGTTTGATCCAGAGAATAAAAAAAATATGTCTCTACACCAATACAGTATAATTGTTGAGTTACCACCAAATAAATTTTTTACCAGTCTGCCATAGTCAGCTGAAGTGATAAATTTATTGTGTGAAATACATTAAAATCTTTGTTAACAATAATAAAATAACACAATCTTCCCTCTGCATCTTTTGTATACACATATTTGAAAAATGCTACGTCTTTTGAAGTCAAGAGAGGATGTTCCAAAAAAATTATGTATATAAGTTGTAAAATATATTATGTATACAGTATTAAAGACTTCCCAAGACAAACACTGTATGCGAATAATACAATACTGAAAATCTTGTGGATGAGTGAGTAATAAATAAAACCACAAAATCATCTATTTTTGAATAAAAATATTTGAAACTCATTTAGAGCTATAACAGGGACACCGGTTCTAGGTGTTCTAAAAAATAAAAGTTCTTGCAATGAACGACCAAATAAGAACAAATTTGTTGGGTACCAAAAAAAGTATCACAAGGGCCATACCAAAAACAAAAATTATTTAGAACATTTTTTTCATCCAACAGCTTTCCTGCAAACCCTAGGAAAGCTTCAGTTGTGACTGGATGGTTTGCATCCATTTATTACTTTCTAAAAAAATCATACATTGCTAACTCTTCCATGATTTCAACAGTTTTTCCTTTTACAAGACTGCTTATATAGGTACATTTTGCATTTAAGCAAGTTTTACTGATATTAGACTCTGATATTTTTAAATGCAAAAGATCACTGGCGTTTTGAAAAATTTAGATAAACAACTTATTATATAACTTTACAACAGATGAATTTTTATATAAAGCATGCATACTACCAGACGTTTAAAGTAGAGCCTCACAGTTTCAGAATTTCTAAAAATTCCAAAAACTTTTTTCTTTTAACATATTTTAAAATATTACACCTATGTACAACAAAAGAATCACACTCTTGATTGAAAACTTAGTTCCTCCTTTTGCGAACACGAGAAACACGCCAAGCATTAGGCTCCTCATATTTGTTGTACAGAGGTTCCAACCTAAGTTGCTTTTTGCGTTTACTCAGTTTTCTTGAATCCGCAAACTTGTAGAAAGCCGGTGCAAATTCACACAGCCATTTTGGGTCTATGGTAGTAACTTCTCGCATGTACTCCTTGGTAGTCAAAACAAGTTCATGGTACACAACCCTAAAGGAAAATTAAAAGAACATACATAAAAAATGAATAGAAAAATTATCATTTACTTGTAAAATAGCGTAAAAAAACTGATAATGGTGAAATTATGATGAATATATATATATTATTCAGTAATTATAACATTTTTAAAGAATTTTTTTTTTGCAGTACATTCATACTCAGAGACAGACATCTTAAAAACATACAAGCTAAATCAGCTGCAAAAAAAAATTAATAAATAAAAATAAAAATAAATAAATAAATAAAAAGTCAAAGAAAAACTTAAATCAAATAAAATATAAAAAATTAATTTTTTCAACTGTATTCATGAAAAATAAACACAATCAGAAAAGTAGAAAAAAAAAGTACACACCATTCAGGTTGCCGATTAAACAAAGAGCTTGATGGGTGTATATAAACAATTTGGCCATCAATCAATGTTCGATATCCTTCTTGTGGATCTTTTTTAGTAGCATTTCTAAAGAAACCACTGCATATGGCTTTTTGCACTCTTGCCGTTACTTTTCCACAAGAAACCACATCTAATTTATGCCTGAAAATAATATTTGGATATTCAATCAACATAAATTTTGAAAAATATTGAAAAAATAATCATTTAACTTGAAGAAAAATTTTAAAATTAAATATCTTTTTGAATATTTATTGTTGAATTATAACAAATAATTAAAATATGAACATATTAAATTAAACAATATTTTTCAATAACATTCAAAGAATTTTTACGCAGCAACACAATAATTACAATAATACTTTTTTTAAGAGTATTATTTTTATTTTGGAAATACAGGCAAGAGTATTAATTTGTGAGGTTTTTAACAGAAATTTGCAACACAAAGACAATTATAAGTGGACTTTTTCCCCCATTACAAGATTTATTATTTTATTAGTTCAAACATAATTTCTAAAAGAGTAAAAACTTGTTAGTTTAATATAACTGAATGCATATTAATATGTACTAATCATATTTTATCAATGACAGAATTCAATGAAAATTTCCATGACTTTTAAAAACAAGCAACATCTATCTACCTTACAAAACTTGGAAAAAACCATTCTAACATGTAAAAAAGGTAAAGTGATCATTGAATCACGATTCTGACTTCTTTTTATGCAATTCACTAAACTTTAATGTGAAAATAAATTATGTCTTTGCTTACCACTAAGCTATTTTAAATGAGAAAAGAGAAAGATCAAGAAGATAAAATTAAAAAATGTCTCTCTAAAAAAAATAATGTCAATTTGTCAAAATGAATCAGTCAATTTTTTTAATTCAATCAATCAAAATGATGAAAAAAGACAATATTTGAAAAGACACACATGCAAAAAAAAAAAAATTGATACATATTATACCTTTTATTTACAATATATATGTAAATTTTTGACCAGTACATTGTTTTAAAATTGTTTGATATTAATTTTACGATTATCTCATTTTGAATAATATATTATTAACTATATAGAATTGCTTCTAAAATAAACTGATTTTATAAGTATAATGCTCAAGATAGTTTCTTGTTAGTTTTTTTTAATAACTTTTGAAAACTAAGAGATTGTTTCAAAAACTTATGTTCAGCACATTGATATTATAATTTTAACTGCTATTATAATAAAAAACTGCCAATTATAACCATACAATACATAATTTACCTATCCATGATTCCTAACAACTGCTTACGGACATCTTGCGCTCTCTTTAATGTCCTTATTTGAACAAAGTTCTCGTAGCACCAAGCATTAGAAAACTTATTGTTTTTCCAAGAATTGTAAACAGCGAGCAAAGTCAAGTGATCTCCTTCAGCCTGATTGAACTTGGCTTTCTTCTGATCAGCAAGAGCTTGCTTATCCTATCAGGAAAAAAAATTAAGAAAACCACAATAATCATACAGTATATGAGACAATGCAATGCAAATCCATGTACTGAAACTCCAAGTCCAAATTTGGATTTTTTTTTTTCACAAAGTGAACGTAAAAAGCAGTACTGCAGAGAATTATAATCATATTTACAAAACCCAATTCACATTTCTCTTCACGCAGTATCACTCAACAAAACAAATGAAAGTTAAAAATGAAAAAGAACAGAAATTTAAACAAGATATTATATGAAAAATTTTATTTAAAAACACTTTTGTCCTGGTTATTGCAACTAATACTCACTTTTGGCCTATAAAAGACATTTTGTACTGACAACATTGATACAATTGTTAATATTTCTTCACTACAGCCCAGATGTACAGACATGATAAGCATTTTGGATAGATATGGCTCCATGGGAAATTCTGCCATCTGCAAATGAAACAACAATTTGAAATAACACGTCAATGATCACAAAATTCCCTAGTATTTAGCATGAACATTTTAAAGTGAAATATTTAAATGTTTTAAACTGAAAAATATTCATTACAAAATATGAAATTGTTAAAATGAATGAAAGGGGATGAAAATTTAACGCATCTGATTTCTAAATCAGTGTTCGAATATGCATCAAAATTTATTTACACTCTTCCAAATTTTGTTGAAGAGTGAAAATACTCAATTAAGCCTTCTAAATTTTAGGAGTTATTTCTCACTGATAGAAAAATACCCCCTTATAATTTTGAAGAGAAGCAAAATTACTCTTCAAAAATATTTTTTCTGACAACACTAGTGAAATGTATCTTGTATATGAAGTTCATCATTGTGACTAATGCAAATTCAACTTGGCAATGACAAACAATTTTGAAGTTTTATCTGCCGCACAATTAATCATTCTGAACTTGCAAAACTATTGGAGGTCTATCACTAAAGAGTATTATATTTTTACTTTTTTTTTACCATTATATAGTAATAGAATACAATCTTGAAATAAGCTTTAACTACAGTTATTTACAAAGAAAATTCCCCAGAGGAATGCATGTGAGGTGCATGTGTGGTTAAGTAATTAAGGCAGGGCCGCAACTAGGGGGGGAGCAGGTGGGTCTGCGGGGACCAGACCAGAAGGGGTGCCGAATTCTCCCTTTAACTGTTTCTTCTACAGGGCAAGGGGAGCCAAAATGCCGGTTTGCCCCAGGTGGCAAATTAGCTAGTTGCGGCCCTGAGTAATAGTAGTTATTTTCAAAAATGCTATTATTCTATACTCAATATTTCCTTGTTAAGGACCCATAGAAATTAGAACTGTGTGTTTTATTCAAAAAAGAGAAACCATTGTACAAACCCGTTAATCTGCAGATCAATGTACTTACCCTACGACCGAGTCGAGTTAGTAATCCTTCACCATCAAGAGCACTGAGAGAATGAAGTTGCTCCAATGCCGTGAGAAGAGACTGGAATTATAGATTGATGGTTAAAGATAAAATACTGAAATTATGCACAAATATTGAAATTCCCATGTTTTTATATAAAAAAATAAAAATAAAAATAAATAATATAAGACTATTAGGACAGAGAAAAATCCCCAAGTAACCAGGGTAAGACAAATCTCCCAACAATGCACGCATTTTACACGTGCCAAAATCAATATTTTATATGCCAGCATCAGGCATATAGTAAAAAAAAAAATGTGCCCCTCAAAATTTTTACATGCCTTGGGCATGTGAGTAAATTTGTCTAGCCCGGCAAAAACCAATTGGTTTCTATTGGTGATCACAAAATCGTGTAACACTAAAATACAGCATGAGCAAATACAGAGGGGGGAGGGGGGAAGTAATCACCCACATTAAGGTTGATATTGAAGTCATGTTGCTACTGATTTAGTTTTGTAAACTATTCTTTTAACATGCTAAGCAAAAAATAAATAAAAAATAAATAGAATTCACAGAAATAAATTTTATCAAGTTATTTTTTAATATTAAATCTACAATTTATAGGCAAATACTTTTGCACACACATAGATTGAAAAAATATCTATTCATCGATTTTAGAGGCTCTTACTTCAGGAGGTGGTGCATCCATGAAATCAAATGATAAAAGATCATTTATGCCCATAGCCTTCAACTGTAGTACAGTAGAGGCCAAGCTAGTTCTCTGAATTTCCGGAACTGGAGTAGTTAACATTTCATCTCGGTATGATCTTTCTGTATACAATCTGTAACACTTTCCTGGACCTGTTCTACCTGCTCGACCTGCTCTTTGCTTGGCCTGTGCCTGTAATGGAAAAAAAATTAAAACCATCTCCCACATATAGAATATACAAAAATTTTGTGGTGGAAAGGAAGGAAAAAGAATATGAGCTTTCTTCTATTTCACAAACTTCAAAAATTAATAAAAATATTCTTTCAAAATTTAGTTACTCAAATGATTGAAATTTTAACTTGAGCTATAAAATTAAATTAATGTTTACGATTCACAATGTCAGAAAATAAATATTTTGACTTTTAATATTTTAATTTGATACATAATTAAAATTTTCTAGCACTTGCTAATTACTCGGTAGAATTGTATCTCAATACAGTTATCCACAATATAACAACATTATTAACACTAGAAGGACCAATACCAGTCAAAATGACCGGAGATTGATTTTCATTATAAAATCTTGATTTCCGTAAGTTTTGTTTATGTTTAAATGTAGATATGAGTGTAGGTAAGAAACAGAATATAAAAACTCTGGGTTCTCAAATAAATTTTAGAATTAAATTTGATTTTAACCTCTTTGCTTGAGAAGCACACATATGTGTACTTATTTTTTAATGGTTTTAAATGGTTTTCAATGATTGTTTTTGAAGAGAAGTAATTAACATTTCATCGCAGTATGACCTTTCTGTGTATCTTGTTCTATGAAGACTTGAGGTGTGCATAAGGGTGCCTAATCATTAATTAATAAAGTTAATCAATTTTTTTTCTTTTTGAAAAAGCCATTTTGACATACAATAAACATATATCAACTGAAAAAAAAAATTAATGGTCAGTTAATAACGATTAACTGAAAAAAAGTCATGTTTTGGCTCAGGTTTGAAGAGGATAATACCCATCAAAAAGTTCCTTGTTGCATAAATGATAAAAAAAAGTATTTACGCTTTTTAACATTATAGTTGCAGTTGTATTCGTACATCACATTTTCTACACTTATCAATACTTTCATTAAATAAAAAATACATTTTCTGCATAGAATTTTTTAAGCATTGAAAATTTATCACTTGTTTTGTTACTGCAGAGTAAGACCTGACATCGCTGTCTCTTGGTCTCCTGGTATAGTAACACTTGCTGTTGTTAACAAAATGCTGATTCCTCAAAAATAAGGGTCTCTAAGCTTTTTAGCTAATTTCAACAAGAAGGAAATTAGCAGTTTTATTTTCCAAGCTTTATTTTTTTTTCTACAAATTGACAAAGCGTTTCTTGAGGCTACATCAAATGCTGTGGAAAATGAGCATGGGCAAATGAAAGATACGTGCAAGAAATTATTTTGAGCCATCTGATCAACACTATACTTCCTTTTATTGTAAAACATTCTTCTCACTTTGAGTATATTTTAATATTTGCATTGAATGTACTAGAAAAATATTTTTTTTCCTTACCCAGAAAAAACAAAATGTAACATCTTGAACACGTTTCATATAAAGTCGTCCATGATAAATTTCCCAAGAAAAATTTCTTTTCTATCCTTCAATAGTATACCTACCAAGGTAGTAGTATTATTCTTCAGTATTTCAGCAAAAATTAATGAAGAAAAACAATTATGCTAAATTTCTCTCTCTCTACTAGCTTTCAGATAAGATTCAATAATTTACATCTCCATATTTTTGGCCAAATTAATATTTTTATTTTGTAATTAGTCTATCATTAAGGATGCATGCATTAGCTAAAGTGAGCATATTTATATTAGAAGAAATCTGATGCCATGATTTGATAAAATATTTGCTGCATATGGCTATGAAAGTGACTATAACGTTAGTGGTCAAATTGACCAGTGATGGTTCTTCTAGGTATAAAAAATTATCTCAGCCAATTTTTGAAAAAAATAAATAATACCTGGACAGCATAATGTTTAAACATTTTTAGGAAAAGTCGTAAAATTTCAACATTCCAAATAATCTGGTTCATCATAAAATCGAGGGAGAAGATCAAAAACAGTCAAAATGACTGCCATGGTTTTTCTAGTGTTAAGGAATGTTTGTTACCTGTGATATAGGTGTAACCACTAAAGAATCCATTCCAGTTTTAGAATTGTAAACATTTTGTTTGACAAATCCTGGATCAACAACATATTTTATTCCATCAATTGTAAGCGAAGTCTCAGCAATATTAGTAGCTATAACAACCTGAAAAGCAATAAATAAAAAACAAATTAGAAAAGTTTGGATCTATTATTGTCATAAAAACCAATTAAATCAAATTTTACATTTCTGACCAATGAATCTTGCTTGACCAAAAACCAATTGCAAATTTATTTTTTGAAAACAAAAATTGGTACTTGACACTTTTAAATAAAAATAAATGATATTTATACATTCAGACAAAAAGTCTTTAAATAAAAAAGAACATAGTTTATTTTAAAACACTGATGGTGATGACATCCAAATAAATAGTGTCTGACAAATTCTCTTTAATTCTATGACTACTGGTAAGGAGTCAGCATAATTTGGAAAAAGATATAAAAAGTGCAGAAGAAAAATAAATCTACCTTCCTTGTTCCAGGTGGAGCAGGGTCAAAAATCCTAGTCTGCATTTCACTTGGTAAGGCTGAATACACAGGAAGGATGACGAGTTCCGGAACTTCTGGACCAAGCGATTTCATACGATCATACAAAATTTCACAAGCTGTGTCAATTTCTTCTTGACCAGTCAGAAACAGTAAGATATCCCCTAAATTGAAACTTGATGGTCAATATATTTTTCACAAATATATCTACAAATTAATTGAGTGCAAATCTGAATAATAAAGTAGAATCTAGATTGAGTTACGGCATTACATGTTGGGGTGGGACATACTTCACCAATCTTTCTTCACTTTTTGTCACACAGAAGTCCTTCATCTGTATCATTCTGAGTAAAAATAGACTCACGCATACATTTCCACTTTTCAATCAATTAAAGCTACTCCCTCTACAACACTTGTACGTTTATAAAAGTTTAAAAATGTTTTATAAAAGAAGTGGCCATCTCAATCTGAAATTAAATTAGTCTGGAATGCAATTTAGACATTATACTATACAGGTACCAAGGCCAAATAAAACTAGTTTCCAAAAATTTTTTCCTTTATCCTTTGCTCCCAAAATATTTAATTTATTTCCTCAGTTAATAAAAGAACAATCTTCATGTACATCTTTTTTTATCAATTTAAAATCTTGGTTAACTCAAGAAGATTTAAATTATGTTTGATATTGTAATGTAATCTTTTATCTTGCATACGCTGCTAAATGCCAAATTTTTTTGTTTATCAATTCCATTCCTGTTGCCACTTATTTCTTGGTGTTATATATATATGTGTGTTTTTCCTTTTTTTTTTTCTCATTATTTAAGCCAACAAATATGTATTGGATATTGTTTTGTGGGCTCACAAGCTTGCTTAGCCCCTAAATGTTTTGTAACTGAAAAAAAAGGAGAAAAATCTTAAATAAAGGAAATTTGAATTTGAAAAAATAAATAAAGTGGTACTAAGCATTATATAGCATAGGTTTTCTCAAATAGTTTTTATGAGAAGCAATGCTCCTTTTAATTTTGTTTTCCAGTGCAATATGTCATATACACTTACAGCAAATTTAGTGATTTCACATACAGCTTTTTTTCACATAAAAGAGAAAAATTTAAGAAAAATAAAAGAATTTAAAGATTATAAAAAAAACATACAAAAATGTATATACCATAGATTTTCACATTTTTGGTTAAAATAGTTTTATTAATCATTTCCAATGGAACCTTACTTATTTTAATGCACAATATATTCATTCCCTAAAAATGATTTTTGTGTATGAAAAGTTTTCGGCTTTGACTGACAATTATAATTATAAACATTTGTTATTTCTTGAAATGAGATACACATGATAATTTTTTATTCCAAAAATGATTCTTACCTGGTGGTTCTGTCAGATGTATTTGCATCACAGTTATCAAAGATGCATCTAAATAATCATTTTCTGGTTCTTTGGTGTACAGTATCTCAACTTTATGAGTTCTACCTGGTATTGTAAATATAGGAGCCTCAAAGAAATACTGTGAAAATTTAACAGCATCAAGAGTGGCTGATGTAACGATGAGTTTTAGTTCTGGCCGGCGTTTGACAGCCTGTAGAAGTAAACAAAGACTTCAGTTGAAGTAAAGATGCTATGTGCATATGTTACTGGCAAGGTATAAAATTTGGCGCTCTATAGAATGAGTCATGATTTTAGAAAATATAGTAATACTGTATGAAGGTTTGTGACTAGATCAAACAGTTAACCACTTCACTTACAAGCGATTGACAATTTTTTTTGTAGATCTCTATTTGATGAATCGGCAATAAATATGGTACCCCTAACCTCAGCGCACATTAGAAAAAGAAAAAAAAAGAATGAAACAGTGCAATTGATAAGTTGGTAAAAGTGTAGATACGAAGTAGATTTCTCTTTTCACCCTCACCCTACCTGTTCTCTTTCATTCTTGTATGTATATACAGTCGAACTTGATTAATTTAGAATCCAGTCACTGGGAAAAAGTTCGAATTATCCAATTAATCTATCCTGGATCTGTAAAATAACTACAAATTGCAACTTAATCACCAACATTCACATACGGTAATAATTATCAGTTATCATCCTCCTCAGTCATCAACCTCATCATAAACGCAGTTATTATCACTTACGAAACTGTTTACCAAATTTTAATAATTTATAAATATAAGAATTGATCTTAGCTGCTATATTATTTGATTGTTATATAAACAGTATCACTGCAGAATTTCTTGACCATGTTCAAAGCCTGATTAACGGAAACAGTTCACAATCATCTATTATGAAACTGTTTCCCTAATTTTGTTCATCATTCTTATGCTATCAAGGAACTATACTTTCATTAGCATATTATACACAATCTGAACTTTCTGTACTCTTAATGATGTTGGAAAAGATTCAGATTCTGAAAGACACCATCACTATTAAGTGGTACACAGTCTCGATGCACTCCAGCTAAACAATGTTAAAACTAAATTATCAAAAAAATAAAAATAGGAAAACCAGAATTTTCAAACTTTTATTAGTCTTTAAAAATTTGTTGTTTTATAACCTGATTGAGAAAAGCAAAGTTTGTGTGTGTGGCTTCTTGTAGAATTTTTCAAACTAAATTTGTTCATATATAAAAAGCATGATTTTTTCCCCCAACTTCGAATTATCCAAAAAATTTGAAAAAAAAGTTTGAATTAAACAAGGAATTTTAATACTGAATTAGATATAAAATTCAAGGGAAGTTCTTAAAAGTAAGAATTATCCAAAATTTGAATTAACCAAGTTCTAGTGTAGTAGAAAGATACATCATATGTAGCAAAAAAAAAAATCACCATCAGGGATCAGGGTATACAAAAAACGAAGAGTAAAAAAAATTATTGGGTAATAACAAAGCTTCATGATGATGAAGAAAGGCAAGAAAACAGAGATAATTTGTTTGAATTTATTCCACTGGTGCATGGATGCAATATTACATCCTTTATCATAAAGTGGTTGAGACAGATTCAAATACACTTTACGCCTACATTCAATACAAATGGAAATTAAAATAATGTGTGATACATATACTTTGTCTAAATAAGGCCAGCATGGGCATATGCACCACAATGAGCATGCATTTGAGAGCTTGAGGTAAGTACTACATTAGCGTTGCCACTGCATTTTTCCAAGATAAAATTTAACTCTGATTTAAATACTGCTTACTTTAATTTAATAAACAAATATTTGATGATATGACAGACTAAACAAATATTTGTTAAACCAATGCTTGTTGCTAAATATTCACATCCAATTCTGAATGAAAAAAATTAAAAACTTTATTGTTATACAATGATAATGGCTTATTAGCCAGTTTCTTGTAGATATTGTTTTTGAAACAAAAATTAACATACATTGTGAATTAGTATAAGCACTCCAAGCTGACGAAAGTATGTTTTTAAAACATAAGTGATGCAATAAACAATGCAATATATCATATTTTGCTGCTAACATATGCATGTTGAAAGAAAAAAATATAAAATATATAAAATCTTTTATGCAACATAATAATAATCTGAACATGAGAAAATAAAATCACTATTTAAAAAATATTTTAAATATTTAGAGTAGTGGTGATTAACCAGGAACAAAGCACTGCTAAAGGTTCAAGGAATCGGCCTTAGCAATGAAATCAGAAAGCGATTCCATGATTCAAGGTATTAATTTCACGTGCACTGATTGTTTGAAGGAGTATGTGAATCAAGAGAGCTCCTGGATGTGGCCAAGTGAAAAAGTTAAGAACCAATTATTTAGAACAGTTTCCCAAAATTTTTGACCCATCGCCCCTCCTTCAAAAAATTTTTATTCTCATCGCTCCCAACTCAAGCCAACCCATAAGATTCAACACTAAACCCAAAGCTGCTACTGCACCCCCCCCCCCCGGACATTTCTATTGCCCCCTGGAGAGGTATATTGCCCATTTTGGGAAACAAAAATTTAGAACATGAAAAAAGTCTTGAATTTCTTTGATGCAAAATTTATATTTTTTGTGTCTTATGGTCCATTTTTTGAGTTTATGTTGCTTGCGATCAAAAGAAAGAAAAAAAAAAAAAACATTTGCGAAACTACATATAAGGGCATATTACATTTTTCAGCAATCCAAACAAGACATCAGTATTTATTGTTCTCTCATGAGCTTCATCTAACATTATTACAGCATAGCTCTTCAGATCTAGATCCACTAGGCATTCCCTCAACAACATACCTTCAGTCATGTACTTGATTACAGTTTCTGGACTAGCGCAGTCTTCAAATCGAATGGTATATCCAACCTATAATCAGAAATCCGAGTTTCAAAAACTAGTGAAGAAACTTCAATTAATACACATAGTGTTATTCTTATCATGAATCAAATTCAACGGGCCTCTCCCACCAATAATTCATACATAGTATATATACAAGTGGAGGGGGGGGGGTGTCCACTCTTATCATTGCCCAACAGATAAGTTCTTAATCCTTAGTCTCAGAGAAAATTAACTGCAAAAAAAATGTCCCAAATATTTCCACCCGTCATCCTAGCCATTCAAGTAAAAAAAACACAATTTCTTTAAAAAATATTTAAAAAAATATTATACTGTCCTTAGGTCGTCATAATTAGTAAAAGAAAAACTATGCATTGAAACTGTTTAAAAAATCCATAATTCCATAACCAAAAAAGACGGAGTTAGAGCTAATGAAAAGTGAAAAGCATTTTATGGGAAATAAGGGGGGGGGGTCATAACATGAAATTACCAAGCCAGCTTTTACTGATTTAATTAATTCATCAGTCATCCTAACAGCAACTGACATTATGTCATTGAACGAAACCTCAAGAAATTCATACTGATTATTAGATGTATTTTGTTATCTGCCCCTTTAAAGCTTCTCTGGAACGATGTGTTTTTTTTGGCAAGGAATTTGCTTAAAATTCATAGAATCAAAAATTGCACATTTTAGTAAATTTTAGACACAATACTATGTTCTTCCTTTTTTTATTTAACACTAGCATTAATACCCAGAGCTGCCTGGCTTTTCTCTATAAAATAGAAACATTGAAGAAGTTACAAAATATTAAAAAAAAATAAACATGTCTGAAATGCATTGTAGATTTTCATAGAGAACATACACCGACAGATATACAGGAAATCAATTCTATATGTATTGATATTAGTACATGAAGATTTTTTAAATAAATGCAGTTGGCCCTCAATATTTGATGGGGGTAACATTCGAGAGTCCCCGCGAATAACCCAAACCATAAAAACTTTTTTCGTATACATATAATGAAAAGAGCAGGGTGCACCTGAGATGCAAAGAGGCATCGTTGGGATTCTTTGTAATGATTTCAGTAATGTCTTATTGTCATTTCTTCTTCATTTAATTAAATATCATGGAATATATTGGCAATGCTTCATCTACCAAGTTTTCTCCAACACGAATTGACTGTTTCAATATTTATAGCTCCCATGCCTACAGAAGTGACATAAATGGCATTAGAGATGGCGTAATCATTTATAACTTGAGATGTTTGATATTCTTTGAATGATTTTTGATATTCATAATATACGATAATGTTTGATATTCATAATATACGATAATGTTTGATATTCATAATATATGATAATGTTTGATATTCATAATATATGATAATGTTTGATATTCTTTGAATGATTTTTGATATTCTTTGAATGATTTTTGATATTCATAATATATGATAATGTTTGATATTATTTACAATCATCACAATTAAATAAAGTGTATAGTGAGTCTTAAATGCTCGCATCGTATCCTGATCAAGTGACTGGACGATATGTTGTGTTATAATTACTGTATAAGACATGGAGAGGACATGCGGCATGGTAGACTCATTGTCACCTTGATGATGATGCGCAATTGACTTTGCTTTGTTATGCATATTTAATGTGCATGGTCAAATTTTTCTCTTGCTAAGTTTTCAACTTTCAGCGCTTTAGAAAAATTTCTAGAAGCACTAGAAAAACTTGGAGAGCCATTGTTAACACATACAATTTATATTGTGTTCGATACCAGAAAAAACGCAGGAACAGTGTTTCTCATAAATTGGAAGACTGCAGGGTCAACTTTATAATTAATAGGACTCAGCAAACACATAACTTTTCAAGAAACAATTATTTCGACTGAGGTTTGATTCTCTACATATATTTTTGAAATTTTCAAATTTGAATAAACACCTTGAATTTATATGCAGGGTACTTTTTGTTCGATTAAAAAAGGATTCATGGAAATTCAAAATAAGACAAAATTATAAAAATATTTTTTAAAGTAAAACAGTGCAGTGGCTCCTAACCCTTAGAATATTGAAATTCAGCAGTATTTTATTCTCACTTACTTGTTGTCCTAAGCATATCCATGAGAGATATGTGGGTGAGCTATTCAAGGAGAAATAAATGATTGAGTATACTAATATATGCTTACAAATTTTTAGGGGATTATAAAACATGCCTCTCTTTGAAACTTTGTAGAGTTACCCAAGCACTTTACATATTTCCAAGGAATAGGAGAAGTATGAAAGGTTTGAACCACAGGTATGGCTGTTAGTATAAATACTGAATGAAAAATTCTTTCATGACAGACAAAAAGTTGAGGTTTTTATGCTTGAAGTTCATTATTTCTCATTTCCTCTCACTTTTATTAATTTTGATATAATTCTGCTTTACAGACTCAACTAGAATGAACAAGTTAATGATAAATTCATCAGCATTTCATCCTCACTTACTTCTTGTCCTAATCTACAGCCAAATTCTTCCGCCACTCTTTTAGCTACAGATGTTGCAGCCACTCTTCTAGGTTGAGTGCAACCAATTTTCCCCCTTGCTGTAAAACCTGCTTGAGCAAGGTACTGAGTAATCTGTGTAGTCTTACCTGACCCAGTTTCCCCAATCACTATAAGGATTTGATTTTTTGTGACAGCCTGAAATATAAAAAATTCAAACATTTATTATACAGAGTTATATGGTCTTACTTTTATTGCTTATAACATTTTCATGTCATTTGCTATAGTAAACATTCATCAAGGTGATTCTTTACAATACTTCAATAATGACACAATTTTGAACATAAATATTATGGCATTGAAAAAAAAGTTCTGAAATTAAACATATTTATTATGTTCTTAGACTTCCACTTCCACAGTCGATACTTCCTATATGAAGATTGGTTTTCAAGTTGGAGAGATGTCATCATGAACTTCAACTTGCTTGTATTTTGATGGGAGAGTTTTTTTGTGGTTTTGACGAGAATCTAGGGCAATTTGGTCTTTTTTTGGTTTGGTAGTGTTTGATTCCTATTGAGTTCTGTTCTCATTTGATGTGAATTATTGTTTTAGTGGTTGATGCTTGACCATTTACTGCATTATTATACAAAGCCATACTCAGACAACTGTATATCTAGTACAGGCTCACTACATTGTGAATTTACAAGGAAAAAGGCAAAAGCAAACATATTGCTATTATCAGACTTTTTTTCTGAATCAGTTTATATTGATTGAAAATATGTAAAATCAATAAAACCACAATACATCATTGCACAATTATTAATCTGTGAATGAAAATTTAAATAAAACTAATTGATTGCGAAAGAAGCTTAAATGGTTTGTAAGCTACGCAAAATTTTAAATAAAATAAAGTCCATTATTATACAATAGCATGATAGTTTCAAAAAAAAAAAGAAAAAAAGAACAAAATATCAACACTGGAAAAAAATAACAAAACTGATTCAAAATATTATCAGAAATTTTCAAACCACTCTGAATTCTCATAGATTTCTAAAAGGATGATACAGAAGCTTACATTTATTAGTTCATCTTTCAGCTTGTATATTGGTAAACTTTCTCGCTGCTGTATAATACTGAGTTGTGTCTTTTTTCCATAAGATGCTTTGGAACCGCCACTAATATGTTTTTTCCATTCGGGTAAATCCTGGGATGTCAAGCCTATACCTCGCATATTAGCCGCTAATGTTCTTCCTTCAGCTGCAAAAGAAATTTTAAAATAGCCTACATTCAATATGTTAAATATTATTTAAATTTTTGTTAGAAAATTATAACTTTATTAATATTGTTATGAATATAACTCATATTGCAAAGTAAAAGAGAGTTAAACTAGTTTATCACACCATCTGGGAGAGGATCAATCCAATGTTTATTCAACCCTGTAGGTATTGAATCCATCTCAGCCTCCCTCTGCTGCTGTTTTTGCTCTCTTCTTTCTTTTGAAAGAGCAGATTGCATCATGGCTGCTTGGGCTAATGAACCATCAGGATTCTGATATGAAAATAATGAAAGTAAAAATGAAACAAAACTTAATTTTGTGTCAAGGTAAATTTTGTTTTTATTAAATAGTTTCCTGTTCACATAAGTTACGCTCAGTAATGTAATCATAGTTAAATGCATGTGCATGTATGATTATTTTTAGAGAAACCATGGTTTATATGGGTTTTAAAAGTATAATTTTTTTGTTTAGAATTTCTTTCACACTTGGTGAATACTGATTGTTACAAAGAACTAGAATAGTGATCAGTAAAAATCATTTCTGACTGAACTGTATCAATGGAACTTATTACTAATGTGCACTCTGGGGCTGATTTTAAAGCTAATTCTAAATCATCACAATGATACCTACACCACAACTAGGATCTATCCCCACACCATTTAAAGAAAAAATGAGTGGCTAACTGCTCAGATATCACCTAACAATAGGTAAATTTATTTCAATTGAGTACATATCAAATAAAATGTTTTATTTTATTGTAATATTTTTTTATAACTGTCTACACCTGTTCAAACCGATTTATTTTTTATTGAAAGTCCCTAAAAAAAAACAATAAATAACAATTACCTTCATTATCCTAACAGGACTTAGATCAAGCATATTTGCTCGTCCATGGCCAGCAAGAAATGGAGCTACTTCTTCAACAAGTTCAATTTCTATGTCTTCATCTGCATAAGGAAAAAGAAACAAATTTCATTGAATATATAAATGTGAGAGACATTTCATTCATATGCTTGGAAATTAATTGATTATGATATCACGGTCTGAGATATGGAAAAAGACTGGCTTTCTTCATTGAAATATAAATGCATATACAAAATAACTGAGATTAATCGGGAAAAATCTTTAAAAAAAACTGAATGACATTGCTTTTAACACATTAGTAAAATTCAATACAGACCATCATCTTCTTCCTTTGGCAAAAGACCTGTCGATTCATCAAAATCTGGAAGCTCTGATTTGTCAATACAGTTGGCTGCTAACATCTGAATGAAAAGACCAAAATTAAACAATTACCTGATTGGTATCGATATAAATTTTTAATAGTTTTTATTGATATCAACTAATTGATAATGATTCATAGATTAATGCATTAAAGTGTAAAATTTTTTACTGTTTAAGTTTTATAAAAGAAATTTTTGGATGAATTGATATATCAGAAGTGTTGAATAACACTAAAATGAAATACAGACTGGTAACTATGTGGGTTTTTTTTATCTAAAAATAGATTAGAAATATAAGAAAAAAATTTGTGCTGAAGATAAAAAAGAAACCAAATGAGGTGATTGTAGTCAACAGAATTTAAAATATTTTCTTTAATTTATTTACTATTCTAGACTAAACTATACTTATTTACTAAAAATAATCTGAATAAACTGACAGCTACATTCAGTCAGAGCTAGTGACAGCGGAACTTACAAAATTTTGAAAAATAGTGAAGAAAACCTCCAATAATACATAACCTAAAAATTCAATATAAGGGCCATTCAAGTATTACATCAGCATCGATTGGGGGGGGGGGGGAGCTCCCGATTTGCTGACTTTTGATAACAAGGGAGGGGGGGGGGTCTTTGGATGCTTTACGTCATCAACCACCCTTTATGAAGATATGAAATATTCCTAATTTCATCTTATACTGTGCACGAAAAATGGAAAAACCTTTGGATTGTTACTAGGCACCTGAACTAACATTCTTCCTATTGATAAGTCCCCTACAGAGTCACTTTAGTGATCTCCAAATGTTTCACGGATCCTTCAAGTGCTCTAGAAATGTGTCTGGGCCACTTAAGTGCTCTAGAAATGTGTCTGGGCCACTTAAGTGCTCTAGAAATGTGTCTCGGCCACTTGAGTGCTCTCGAAATGTCTCCGGGCCGCTTCAGTACTCTGGAACTGTGCCACGGATCACTCAAATAATCTGGGAATGTTCCGCAGGTAACTTGAGTGATGTAGAACTGCACTGGGGGGCCTGCTTAAGTGCTCTAAACTGTGTGCCACTTATCACTCAAGGGATCTCTAAATGTGCCACAGATCGTTTAAGTATTCTGGAACTGTGTCACGAGTTACTTAAGTGATCTTTGAATGTGAAAGTGGTATTTGAGACCTACTTCAGTGATCTGAAAATGTGCCCTGGGCTACTAAATGCTCTGGAATTGTGCCATGGGTCATTTAAGCAATTTGTAAATGTGTCGCTTAGTTCATTTTTACAAAATTAGGTTTGTGGGGGGGGGGCAAGCCACATCAGGTAACCTTCAGGGCCACATTTGGTCTGTTGGTTTACTACATATGGATGAAAGGGTAGATTGCAATGAATTTCTTAGAGAAGTTTTGAGTTATTACCCTTCGAATAGCATTGAAATTAACAGAAATTGATTATAACAACATATAAAGTATTTTCTTTCGAAATTTTAATTTTTTTTTCAAAAACTTTTTGAATTAAAAAAATATTTTTTTTGTCTGGGGAAGGCGCACGACTCCCCTACGCCGCCCCCCCCAGCATACGTTTCTGATCCCACCAATATACGTTTCCCTATCCCACCTTAGGAGATAGGGGGCAGTGCTGACGAAATTTTGCTGACTGGGGTGGGGGTCAAAAATAACCAAAAATTAATGACTTAATACTTGAATGGCCCCTAAGTAAGTGATTCCTTACTATTTCGAGGATTTTTTACTTTGAAAGTTACTATTTTTTTAAAGGGTAACTATGGTCTTTTCTAACATAACCATTGAACCATTATCATGACAAAAAATAAAGCATATATTTGCGAATGTACCTGCTTTATTTCCCATCTTTCAGGAGAAGACATTCTTTGTACATGTTTTCTACTATCAACATTACTATCATCAATTTTGGAGGACAGGAATGGCAGGCTAAGAGGACGGTCAGGATTACGTGATTCTTCCTCTGAAATGCATTTCGAAGATTCTGTACCCCTGGGACCTGGATTTAAGTCTTCTCCAGTTTCTTGATCAACATCCTAAAATAAGATAAGCTAATATTTAAACAGTGAAAACACAGACGCAAAGCATTTTGGGCTAAGCTAGCTTGTTAACCCCAAAAATAATTGTTACATGTTTGTCAGTACAAATAATAAAAGGAGAAAAAAGAAAAAAAGAAACACACACACACATATATATGTTAATATGTTACCACTAAAGTGCAGAAGTCAGTTATTCTACAGATTATCTAGGTATCAAATCAGTTCATCTCTTTTTTTTTTTTTCAAACCCAGCACAACTCAGGTCTATCGCCATAGGCAATTTACTACCTAGTGAGTTGAGCTGGAAGTGTAAGTGTGTGTACCTAACAGTCTGAGTGCGTATCTAGTGTTGTGTATGATTTTTCAGTGCTGCCATCTATATCTCAGAAGTGAAGTGAGTGATGTGTAGTGACTGAATATTTGTACTGTTTGTAGGCCTGTTGCTCTCTGTGGCGAGACTTTTTAATGGGGAAATCGGCTCGCATTTGTGCCTCAAAGTTGGGAACCACAGGAAACCAACTTCATCCGACCACCACTGTGGCGACGGTGGGGCTCGAACCGGGTCCCCGCGATGTGAGTCCGTCACTACGACCACTCGATCACCACAGCGGCAAATCAGCATCTGTTAATGTGCACATTAACAGCTAGGAGCAAATCAGTTAATCTGCAGATCCGCTAGGGAATGGGCACATTAACGGCTTTCGAGCTTTAACGGTAACATATACACAAGTACATATAACATTAAGCAATAAGCGACAACAGGAATAGTGTTGATAGACATTAAAAAAAAAAAAACAGCATTTAGCAAAATATGCAAAGACGATTTCATTACAATGTCAAATAGATAATTTAAATCTTGAGTTAACAATCAAAATTTTAAATTTAGAAATTTTAAATAAAACTTCATATTTCTTTCATGTGCTTTCAATTGCTATGTTTGAATAACAATCACAAAAAAAGTGAATATTTTTATTAACTCTAGGTTTTATAGCTATATGGAGATTTCTTTTTCATTCTTCCCTAATGAAAATCTGAAAAATTAGATTCTTTTCACGCAAAATAGTTACTGACCTTAATTTTTAAGCAGAATGAAAGCAGAAATTAGTGATTTAATGAGCAGTACTACCAGAATAGCAAGTTCTTTCCATTTTATTCTAAATTTTATTTCACCAAAAGCCTTTGTTACAATCTAGGCATACACACTCTAGACCAGACTCTTTTAAAAAGAAAACAAACACTACTAATTTTCTTTTGCTAATAATTTTTACTTCAAACTTTTACGAAATATATACCTCATGAAAATTTTTAATAATTTCACTCAACTATTTTTAATATGACTATTAACATTTAAACCATACATAGAAATGTTGCATATGCTCTCTGATATGGTTTTACATAAACATCAAAATATAAACTTGCATCTCCAAATGATTTATAAATATAGAAATATTGAAAAAAAGAATTTTTTATCGAGAATTGGTTTAAAAGACAAAGGATCTTATATTGTCATCATTAAAATAGTCTACCTTCATTGATAAACTTGTTTTTTGTCCTGTGAAAGATATAACCTTAACTTTAACTCGCTGTCCCCTTTGAACCACATTGCCTACACTTGTGACTCTTCCTTCTCTCCGTAACTAGATTAAAAATAAAAAGAGAGAAAAAAAAACAGACTTCTATGCACAGAAATTATCAATAGGCTACAGAAATGAAAAAGATCTATTAAAATCAATTGTGATTGCTTATAATATTTTTCAGTCCTGGCATCAGTATATACTGTATCTATCAGAACATTTAATTGTAAGAATATTCATTAATCCTGTTATACGTACTAAGCAGGGACACTTTGCTTATGCAATATGTACAAGCTTCAAAACAGTCAAACTGTCATTTTTCAAATCTATCAAGATCATTAATTGGAAACAATTCGAAAATAACAGATTCTTTTGGAAATTATTATCAAAGGTCAGCTTTGACAAAGATTTTTTCATCTTCAAGTTTGAAAATGTCTGAAAAAATGAAAAAAAAATTTCCAGCTGAACAATTGTTCATGCTGGTATATTTATGTTATTAGGTGCATCTTTTTTCACAAAATCTCAGAGCAACAACTCATATGACCTTGTGATCTATCTGTCTTAACATTAAGAGAGTGTGTGCTATTGTAGTAATATAAGAGTTATAAAAAAAATCAAGTCTTTATTTTGCGGAATAATTAAATATTCTTTGTATTCATAATGAACAGTTTTTCTTGAACTCTATTTTTTATCAAATATAACTAATAATTGATGAAAAAAAAATTTAATCTAATTTTCTTTCAAAAATTTGTTTACGTAATTATAAATATATGACTGAAATATAATATGCAACTTACTTGAGAAATATGGACTAAGCCCTCCCATCTTTTTTTCAATCCTTCCAATTGCACAAAACATCCAAACTGCAATATATTTGTGATCTTACCACAGTAAATCTGTTAGAAACAGAAAATAAGTTTAAAAGAGAGGAAAAAAACCGACTTCTACGTGCTGTAGAAATGATCAATACAGTAGAGCCTCGAAAACTCAGAAAGTTTGAGTTTCTGGATAATCCAAGGCATGGAATTTTCGTATTTTCTTCTTGAGATCCTCTTTTCTCAGTTTTTTTATCCTCCAAGAACACAACTTCCCCCCCCACCAGTACACGTAGTATGCATGTATGTATTATAAAGTAATTGCAGTCTGAAAGGGACTAGGAAGCCTCATCTCTATAATGGGTATAATTGGTGTAATAAAATATTACTCTCTTGAATGACGTAGACCATTTTAACTTTTTGGGGCTGCAGAAGAGAGACAAGCTTGACAATTGTCTTCATAATGGTGTTGTTCCCCTAATTGCTTACACAAAATCATTAAACAGGCAGTTGAAAGCTATCAGTTTCTCAGCGTCGTTTACCATCAATCCCATCTCCAATTCTTCTCAATCATCTCTCATCTTTGCACCCTTTTCACATTCTTCATTTTTTGAAACACGTCTTAGGGCATCTATATCTTATTAAGTGTAAAAATACAGTAAGGATGTACATAAGTTATACTGCTTTTTTTGCTTGTCTTTAAAAAATAAATAAAAATAGCATTTACAGCCATTAATTCCTTTTTCGAATAATTCAAATTTTCGATAATCCGAGGTGGCCTTAGTCCCATCCACCTCGGATTATCAAGGCTCTACTGTTCAGATATAAAAAAGATGTTAAAAAATCAATATTGTGATGGTTTATAATATTTTTCAGTCAACAGACAGTTTTCAGGCACAAGTAAATACTGTATCTATCTGGAATGTAATTTTAAGAATGTTCATTAATCCTATTCTACGTACTATGCACTACACTTTGCTTATGCATGAAGTAACTAACTTACAATTAAGTTTCCCTATGCTAAAAAAATACAAAACCAGTTTCAAAATTAAAAATGTGTATATTCAACATCTGCAGTGGAACCAAGATTACTTAATGTGCAGATAACTTGACACTATTCCAGTAACTCTAGAATTATTATTCCCATGGTTGAGAAACCTCTCTAATTTGGCAATGATAGGTAAACCATGTTAGTAGAACTCGTAAGCATCACATTATTCATTAAAATTGAAACTGTTGAGTTTGTCTTGGTGAAAGTAATGTTATAATTTCAAAACTAGAGGACATTATCACTAAATAACTGATTTGAAGAAAGCAAGGAAATAATATAATAAGGTTGGAGATGCAATGATAAGGGTGCCCATGTGATTAATGGGTAGGAATACTCATGATATACATGCCCATCACATGATAAACTAAGAGCTATGTCAATTGTAAAATGTGTACCACAAAAATATACTTTGTGATCCAATAGAAATTCTGACGTCATATAAAAAACTTAATATACAAGGAGTTGATACAAACTTGATATATAATAAACTTGTTAATTACCTCAAAATTTGGGTATTCTCCCCCAAAGTTATCAATAAAATTTAAATTTTTTACTTCTCAAACGAAAATGATAAAATAAAATAAAGTGCTCGAAACAAAATGAGTAAACAAGTAAAAGAATGGTCCAAACTTACTTCGTTAACCACAGGTTCGAGAGACAACCATGGCTTATCTCGATCAGGCTGTTTTTCCTTAGATCTGCAAACATTGTTTGTTTTGGGTAATGGTGACCTCGAATAATATTCATTTCTATATGGCGGAGAAAAGGATCTCGAATGACTATGTCTATTCTTGCTTGGAAAACGTGATCTGGATCTATGACGTTTTTTGTCTTTGTACTCTGAAGATGATGAACGAGAACGATGCCTGTGTTTTTTCTTCTTAGGACTCTTGGGAGAGAGAGAGCGTGAACGTCTCTTATGCTTGTTACTTTTACTGTGCTTGCAAACACTAAAAACCAGAGATTTATCAATCAAAATATTATACTTTGGTGGTATTCTATATTCAAGTGATATGACATAGAAATTTAGTTTTTATTTTCAAAACTTTACGTATATAACCTCATTACATGGAGGGTGTCAAGGGAACCTGATTTACCCCTGAGGAATAACAAGTCATATAAAATGGGATTTTCTTAATCACAATAAAAAAGAAATGTGAAGAGACACAATATGGCATACACAATATATTTTTTCCATGGTGTAACATACAGCTATTTATTGACTTACCAACACAATTGGTTTCAAATAATAAATGCACGAGTCAAATTGTTATTAATTTAGAAATGGGTTCTACATCTAAACACTGCCAATTGAAAAATTCTCAAATGATAAAATAATCAAAACAGATGGCAAAAGTAACTAATTTTTTTTTGTTAGTGATATTTTATTGGGCAGTGTTTTCATGAGATGCTTTAGAAATGTCATAAGAAATGTAGCATAACTCTCACTTCTCACGTGACTAAGTTTGTGAAAACTAAAGTTGTAAACCAGGAATACATAATTTGAAAATTCTCATGTAATTCAAGCACACAATGGATGAAGTTTTTTAGATATTGATTTCTGGTTTGAATTGCCACGCTGACATTTTGTCTGCTGAACAACATGAAAAAAAATGTGAAGCCAGTCCTGAAGATATACCCAGGTTTTACGATAGACTTTTGATAAAAAAGAGTAGTTCTTTCTTGAAAAATGCAACCCTTTGTATGCCAAAAAGGCACATCACAATTTGATTTGTTTTTTTGGGTTAGATTTATTTTTTAGCAACTCATTTTGATAAAAAAGATGACAGACTATTGTTGATTGGAAACTGGCAAAACTTTGTGATCTAATTTCATAAAAAGTCTGTACGTGATGAATGAATCCAACAAAAGTGTTTGAATGACAAGTGAGCTATTTCAAATAAATGAATTGTCAGCACATGAAAATAACAAAATTCTAATTTGCAAATTTTAAGTGTCTTTTTTCCTTTGATAATTTAATGCACATTTTAACATTGCTCAGCTGGAGTGCATTGAGAATGTTTTCCATTTGATATGAATTACATTATTCAACCTATGGATCAAGGTGTATCATTTCAAATATGAAACTTTTTGTCATTTCAAGAGGATGAAATGTATCTGAAAGTACAAATTATAGTTATATCAATTGCTAAAATTTAGAAAACAGTTTTGTAACTGATAGTCAAATCCCGTTTTAACAAATACCGTTATAGCGAAATTCTCGTTTTATAACGAACACTTTTCTAATCCTCCAGATAAGTTTACCTAGGAACAATGCATAACACGGAATTCCTTTACAACGAAATTTCAGCGAAATGATTTCGAATGAAATTTGTAACGAAATGATTTCTCCAGTCTCGTGGAGTTCGTTATAACGGGATTTGACTGTATAATCAAATTTTGATAATTGATAATTATCCTATGTAAACATTGATGCTTAGGTTGCAATTTGTGGTTATTCTACCAATCCAGGATAGATTAATTGAATAATGTCCATTTGCATATGATAGCATGGTTCTGAGTTACAGAAATAGTACAAAGTGTACATTTTAAGTGTAATATTGGTAACAATATTGCGCTTCGGTCCGAGAAATTTCTCACAACAATCATATATATATGTAGTGCCCACTTTTAATGAGCTCCCGTTTAGAGAGAAAATTGACACATTTTGCTTGGTATGATGCTAATGGTATTGTAATTCTGTCACTTTTAGCAAGCAGGTTTTTATTTGCACTTTAGATTTAATAATGAATATAAATGGATGAACTGAGGAAAAAATAATTTAAAAAAGATAAAATGAAATGTAAGTGCAGAACGTTCACAGAATTTCTTTACCACTCCTAGTATACACCTGCTGCATTAGCCAGCATGCTGCAAAATTCGAGGGTCACCAGCTTTTTTGAAGTTTGGGAGAAGTCTGGTCCATATCAGTCATGAAGGGAGAAGGAAGGTTCAATAAGGATCACAGAAAGCCCTATATAATTCTACATTAAACAGACCTACTGAATAAATAGGCGAATGCGAATAAAAATGATAATTGGCTAAATCAGAATTAGCAATTATTTTTCTGCCAAAAGAAGTTAATATACTCTAAACTTCAACATTTTTCTAGATAACTAGATATAAAATTATCAAGCAATAAACATTACAAGAGCTATTGAGTATGAACACAAAGAAAAATCATACCTAGTTGAGCTTGGAGCAAGAGTCTCTAACTGAGCAAATGCTTCGTCTGCAACCTTCTGATCTTCATCCAACATAGTCTATTTAGAATTTGAAAAATAAAAATAAAATTGCAGAGTTATAGCAAAAAATTCAAAATTCATCTTCATGAAAATTTTTGGGGGAAAAAGAATATGTAAGTGAAACGGTTAGTATGTTAATTTCAAGATCTGAAAGTTAGATTATCATGTATACATAATTGAAAAATAGAACACATTTTACAAGCATTACTTAATTGAGCAACATTTAAATATACCATAATTTCCAGTAAATAAACCACATACCAAAAAAATAGATAAATGAATAAAAAATAAAATAGGTCAGAGAAAACAAAAGGTTTTATAGAAATGCTGGCAGAGCACCAGCGAGAAAACAAAACAAGCAACACCGAAAACATAAATATGCCACACACTCAGAACGCACACAGATTCGGGAATATACTAATTATTTAGAAATTCCACAGAGGATTGTGTATTAGGTTTAGTAGTAGAATGCCATAAGAAAGTTATTGAATGGGCTGGTATTTGAATCATCCACAACAGCTAAAAATTAACTTATAACACATTTGAATTGTATGCTTTGAAATTGCCAAGCGCTTTTCATAGAGTTACTTAAAACCCCCTGAAAGGACCAAAGCTATAAAAGCTTTATTACGGGAAACTCTGTGGTAGTTTTATTTTTAATTATAGTCACTTGGTATAATAGCAAAAATACTTCTTTTAAAAATTGATGTAACAGATAATGGATCATAAGAAAATTCAAGAAGCCTACTTTCGCTATCTTAGGGGTCATTCAAGTATTACGTCAGCATCGGGGGGGGGGGGGTGGATTTGCTGACTTTTGATGACAAGGGGTGCGGGGGGGGGGGGTTGAAGGTTGCTTACGTCATCAATCAACCCTTTTTGAAGATATGAAATATTCTAAGCTGCTGACGAAATTTTGCTGATAAGGGGGTCAGTGTTTTGCTGACAAGGGGGGGGGGGGTCAAAAATGGCTGAAAATCTGCTTACGTAATACTTGAATGGCCCCTAAAGTGTTAATATTACCTTATTTGTCAAAAAAATGAAACACTAGAGAAAGTTTGCCAAAACTACTTACTCGAATTCTGTCATCGTTAGGAAGAGCTAATGCAGGAAACTTCTGTCGCTTCAATTCAGCTTCTGTCTTGGCATCTGCAGAAAGATCATTCTCTTTGCCAGGGATTTTTGGTTTCATATATTGAATGATACGAAGGAGATTTGAGATGAAGGAATCCTATGTAAATATGAATCAAATTAAGAATTTCAAGTTCATAACAGCAGTTGTCGAAGTACATATTAACCCAGAATACTTTAATCACAAAATACACAAGTGATATTAAAATATTTCTAAAATTAGATTAGGCTTGCATCAGATCTATTACTAATTTTGAAACTCTAAAAATGCAACAAAACTTGCTTATAATGGGAAAAAATAGGTCAAACATTTTTTCTTACCCCTCATAAACCTGAAAAATACCTAATATTATTAAAAAGTTGTTGCTTATACATTGTAGAGGTACTCTTTTATTATGACCACTTGGAAACTTTTCTTTGTCTTGTGGGAAATTTTCTTCAAATTTATGCCTTCTGTTTAGTTTAATTCTAAATATTTTCTTTGGTGTTATGTTCATAAATTTTTTCTTTTTTGCTTTAACAAATCACAAAAAGAAAGCCAGAATGCACCGATTTGGAGTCGAAAAAGGTGTGGTATGGTTACAATGGAAGAATATCACAGCAGACTGTGAAACATGCGAATGTCAGTTACAGCAGTTCTTTCATAGAAATTAAGAAAATCAACAAATTTGTTACTAGGTGACTTTTGTAAGAACTAAAATATTTCCTCAGTAATTAACATACAGTGAAATTTGGTTAATTTAAAATTTGAATAATTTAAACTTATATGAACTCCCCTTGATTTTTCTAATCTACTGTTAAAATTTCTTGTTTAATTTGAATTTTTTTAATGTTTCGGATGATTCAAAGTTGGAGGGAAAAAAATCATGATTTTTGTATGAGCAAATTCAGCTTGGAAAAATTCTTGATCATATGATCATTTTTGTCGCACCACGGTCATTTTCTGCACACGAGAGCTAATTAGACCGGGACCTACAATTTATTGCCGATTCCGAATGGCATGCTTGTTTTTTATACTCATCGAGAGGTTGGCACGCTAACCCCTCGATGGGGGACTCCCTGCGGTCAAGTTGCCATTTTTTGTTGTACCCCTGTGTCAGGAAAGTTTTCTGACAAGGATGAACCGGGTATCGAACTCGCGACACCTCTAAACATCCTTTGGTACTTTAATCGACCATCTTATCGACCGGGCTACCGCGCCCGGAAAAATTCTTCAAGAAGTAAGACTGCTTCTCTCGACCAAGTTGGAAAGCGAATAAGTTTGAAAATTCTGACATAGTTTTGGCACACTATGTCAGAATTTGTGTCTATTTTGTCATGCTAACATTCAGCTGAGAAATGTGTTCAGAAATATGAAGTCATTATTTCTTAGAAAATAGCACCCTTTGTATACTAAAATGTTAGAATTTAGTTTGTTTTTAGCATTGGATTTATTGTAACTCAATTAAAAAAATGCAGTTGTTTGATAAGAACCTGGCAAAACTACTAACAATTCTATCCTTCTAATTATAAACTCCTCTGATATATAAGATATAATTTCATAGAAAGGTTATTTGTGCTGAATGAATCAAACAAATATGTTAAAATTACAGGTGAGCTATTTCAAATTTTAAATGTCAGCATAGGAAAATAACATGTCGGAACATTTGGCGCTGAGCATGGTCAAAAAATTCTGCAATAATGCTGTTCGCAGAACAGTAGATTAATGTAGCAGCTAAGATCAATTATTATAATTATCAGTAATAAAATTTGAAAAACAGTTTTGTAACTAACGATATCAAATTTTAATTGGTGATTAGTGCTCTTTGTGAACATTGATGATTAAATTACAATTTCTAGTCATTTTACGGATAAAGGATAGATTAATTGGATAATTTGGACTTTTTCCCAGTGACTTTAGACTTTGAATTAAAAATGTTTAACTTATTTCAACAAAAATCAAACCTATATATTTGTACAGTAAACTCACTAATCTGGCAGGTATCAGACCAGGGTTATGCCAGAATACCAAATACGTTGGATTACTTGAAGTAGATTGAAAAAGCCCATTCAAATAATATAAACATTGCCCTGATATGCAATGAAATATTTTTATCTTCTACGCTCAAAGAAAGCTCTCGTAAAAGAGCCAGATTACTAGACAGGCCAGACAAGCACAGGGTCAGATTATACAGTATCTTAACTACATTAAGCATTTTGTCATCCAATAAGAAAATTTTGTTTAATATGAAAAAAAAATAAACTTACGGAAAACTCTGCATCATTCTCATGAAGAACTTCTTTGAATTTTTCAAATGTGTCGTTTTTCTCAGCAAGAAATATAATATATTCTGCTGCAATGAGGAAATAAAAATGGCTCAAAAGAATGTATATATAAAAAACATTGGGAAAAATTAAAGTATATATTTTTTATGAAAATAATAATGTTAGACGAAAGGTTACAAATTGTCTTTACCCAAATCTTTATTACTGATTCCAAGATGATTTTCTAGTTCTGTGCAGATTTTTGATACCAAGGAAAGATATTCAAGTTTCTGTATTTCATCCATGACTATAAGCCAACATGAGACTGAAAGAAAATGAATAAAATATATGTATATGTTACTGCCAAAGCCCGAAGTGTGTCCAATTTGTGAATTTGCCAAAAGTTTTGGTTAAAGTATGAATTGCAAAGATGATTTGGACTTTGGCTAGCCTTTTCATGAAGTGGCCAGAGATCCCTGACCAAAGCTCAATGTGCTGATGTAAGACAGCCCGGTAAAAGCCAAATCTAATTTTTTTTAATCGCCAACGTGCAATATATGTCTACATAGCAGCTGTATTAGATTAGGTCCATGTAACAAGAGAAAAAAAGTGAAAAATTTGAGAGAAATAAATATAAAAACAATTATATAAACATATAGATTTTTCTGTGAAATTTTGAAGAAAAAAAAAGATTAGCACATTGTGGCTGTGGTTTGATGGGTTGCAATATCTAACATGGACATAATTATCATGAAAAATATGCTAACTTGACAATGACCCCAAATCTTGTCTTTTATTATCTGACTTTAGTCAGAGATCACCAGCCACTTTGAGGAAGACCAAATTTGGTTTACTAAATCATTTGACACCTGTAAACAAGTCTTTAGAATGTATGTCAACATCAAGGGCTGTTTACAAGGAGGGTTTAGTTGTGATTAAATAGATAAGTAGAATAGAGAGTCTGGTCTACTTCCCAGAAAAACCTGAGCGGGCCCACCTACAAAAACCAGCCAGGATTTTACTTAAAATTGGGTTTTTGCTAAAATCATTTGTTAGCATACAAAATCCCACTTACATTTATCATTAGCAAAACAACTTTACCTTTTAATTTTAAGCATTAGTTATTTTTTTAAATAGAAATTAATGTTATATAGCTGAATGTAATTTCTTTACGTAGGAGAATAAATTGATATACAAAGTACAGGCCCACTTACAAAAACCTACTGGGTTTTTACTAGAAAATGGGTTTTGCTGAAAATCAATGTTAGCCCACAAATCTCACTTATTTATACTCTTTAGCAAAATGACAAAACCTTTTTAGAAAACTTATATAGAAATTAACTATAAAAATTCTATATGACCCTATTCACATAAGTTCAGGATGATTGTCTCAGAAATCAAAGTTAAAACTGCATATTTCACTGTGGAAATATAGGAATTTGGAGTTTTTAGCTACGAGTAATTTTAAAAATTGAATTCTTTGTTTTCAAAATTCTTGAATATACTTGGAGATAAGCTAGGAAAATAAATTATAAAATGACATGCTGGACCTACTTATGAGTTAGATAGCCATGCAATAACATTGATCTCAACTTTTTCTTTTACTAAGTATGGAAATAAAAAAAAATATTTTTTTATTAATTTTTAATATTTAACTATCGATTCATATAGTAATAAGAATTTAATTTATATTTATAAGATTAAAAAAAATTCATAATTAGCTTATAAAACATAAAAGCCGCCTTCAACTTACATTGAAGAAATATTGCATCTTTAATTGAAGTACTTTTTGACTCAAAAACAGAGAAGATAGAGATCAATCCTACCCTTGAATTTAAAAAAGCTCGCACAATATCCATTGTGAATGAAAAAAATCTGTTCAATTCTACATTTCATTCATCAGATTTCCCCCCCCCCAAATTAATGAAATAAGCATCTGAAAAAGTTGGCATGTCTGTTACCTTCGATCTTCGATAAGGTTTGTATTATCCCTCAAACCTTTCGCTTAGGAAGCAACAATGAACATATCATGTCACATAAAAAGCCTATGTGATATAACAACTGATGTAACGATACTCTGGACAACAATAATCACCTATACGACAATATTACTCTCTGGTTCTGGTGCAGTTTCCAGTCTTAATTTATTCCATCTGTAACAGTAAGTTCCACAGGTCCCTTTACTATTTTTTTCACTGCATTTCATACCACCTGAATACAATTTCCTTGTATGAGAAAAGAGAATGTTATTCTCTAACATATATAGTCGATCCCACTTATAACATTCCCACGTAGAACATTTTCCCGCTTAATACAACTTATTTTCATGGTTCCCCGACTTCAACATATTCTCATTAACATTTCCAGTTTATAGCATTTTCCTGCTTATGTTTTTTTTTTTTTTTCACAATGATTTTTTAAAAAACGTTATAAGTGGTATTCACTGTATAAAGTACAGGCCCACCCACTGGGTTTTTTTGCTAAAAATCATTAGTTAGCCTGCACCGCCCCCCCCCAGTCATTAGCGAAACAAAATTTTTTTTTTAAGAAATTAGTAAATAAATTACTGGCTGAATACAAGGATATATATATAGAATATTAATTACTAAGTAGTGTATACATCCAATTAGATGTATACAAAGTATTTTTATATTTATTGCTTAATACATATATTGATATGTAACACACATTGCAAACAGCATATTCACAAAAATCCAGAAAAACCCGTGCGGGTTGGGTTTTTATAGAAAAACGCGGGTTTTTGCCAACCCTGGTCAGTGAATGTATGGTGTGTCGTTTTTGGGGTCCTGGGCAGATGCCCCAGGCGGACACTGGTTGTAACTAAAAGTTGCACTCAACTGCAATTTTTTTAAAGCCCAGTACACAAAATTGCTATTCGTAATACTTTAAATATTTTATGGCGAGATTGACATTGAATACTCATGAGCACGGGTTCAAAGCTCTCTAAACATACCATCATTATTATTAATAGTAAACTGCTTTTTCAAATCTCATACCAATGTGGCAATGTTCCTTGAAATGAGTTGCGTAATCTTCATTGTTTATTCGATGACTTGACTTGACACAATGGCTACAGCAGAATGCCAAATTTCCAGCCTCAAAAGCAGCCCAAAATATTTGAACTTCATATGGTCAGCAATGCACTAATAATTTTTGCTGCCATCCATATAGAAATTCAAGAACTTCATAAACGGATCACAAAGAGGTAAAAATAGGACTTGTGCTGTCACCCATTACTTACAGAAAAAAACCCCGAAAAACTATCAAATAATACTATTTTCAAACCGAGCACAACTCAGGTGTATCACCATTTATGGGCGATTTACTACCTAGTGAGTTCTGTCGCAAGTGTAGCTGTGTGCGCACCTAACAGTCTGAGGGCAGTAGTGTAACAGTCTATGTAGTGTTGTGTTTTGATTTTTCAGTGCAGCCATCTATATTTCAAAAGTGAAGTTAGTGATGTTATGATTGAATTACATTCGTACTGAGAGAAACGATGTCACTCTCCGCTGTTCATACGAAGTATGAAAGCCTGGATAACCAAGCGGGAGTCGAGATGTAGTTCGAAAAGAAAATTCACATTCTTCTGTGGGGAATCGAACCAACAATCTCTCATTGTCAGGGAGAGTGTTCTAACCATTGAACTACAGATGGACAGACATTTTCTTTCCTTCAAGCACATGCATGAATGCTGAACGGGACTGCGCTTGGACAGCCTCCTAGCTCAGCTAACAGCTCTTACTACGTTAGTTCCCCCCCAGATCCGCTGTTCACATGAAGTACGAAAGCCTGAATAACCAATTGACAGTGAGAGATTGGTGGTTCGATTCCCCCACAGAGGGATGTGAATTTTCTTTCCGAACATCATCTCGATCTCCGCTTGGTTATCCAGGCTTTTGTACTGTTTTTAGGTCTGTTGCTCTGTGGCGAGACAGGCTCGCATTCGCGCCTTGAAGTTGGGAACTACAGAACACCAACCACCACTGTGGGGATCGACATCAGGACTGCGCGATGCGAATTCGTCATTATGACCACTCCACCATAACAGCAACGTACTTTCAAATAATAGATAGCAAAAAATTCTGTATATATATATATATATATAAGAGATATTTTTTTCATCGGTATATAATCAAACGGTCTCAATTTTTTTTATTTGAACAATCATAGCGGACCAACTTTTGGATTCCCAGTCCAGCCTAAATGGAATTTTTCTAAACGATATTGCTGATACAGTCAATATCTTAACACAACATCCAGCTTTCTGTATATCTTGCATAAACAAGTGAAAAGTGACATTGTAAAATCAAATATATATTTATATATACACCTATGGGAAATTTATTTTGGGTTGTGAATGATTCGGTTTACGAGCTAATGTCGTAAACCAAGGTACAACTGTACATTAAAAACGGGACATTTGTATAAAAAGTAGACATACAAATATGGGCCGTATGGTCACCGTAATGAAAAAAAGGAAATTTCACGTACTTCGGTTAAGACCGTACAAAATACTGCAAGTAAACAACGCATTTTTTGTGCTGCTAAACTAAAGAATTTTTTCATCTTTTTAGCTTCGGGTCGTTGCTGAACATTTTCATTAGAAAAGTTTTACTGAAAATAGAATACACATTTGTTAGCTTATTGTGTAATAAAGAAGAAAAAAAAAATCGGTATCAGAGCTTATAGGACGGCAGACTGACCGACTAAATTTTCGGTAGTGATGCAACAAATGGACTATTCCGACAATGATAGCGGTGGATATGAAATTCCCGAAGTTGACGTCGGTGAAAATTTATTGGGTGAATCTGAAAGCTCTTCGGATTTCACTATTTCGTCTGGTGATGAAATAAGCACGGATGACGATTTCGAAGAGGCTCGGTCATTCTACGAAATCGATGCGAAAAATCCGCCAACAGCTCCGCCAAGGTTCCCATTTCTCGGCACACCAGCGATTCACATGAATGCGGTGGACACGGTGGAAATTCTACAATTCTTCGAGCAGTTTTTTGATGATGATCTCGTGAATATGATAGTGTATGAAACTAATCGCTTTGGCGTACAGTTGTTTCAGGGAAATGGTTCGAGTCCGCGTTCATATGGAAAAGAATGGAAGCCCACGACGCCGAGTGAAATCCGAGTGTTTTTTGCACTGGTTATGCTTCAAGGCATTGTAAAAAAACCTAGTCTTGAAAGTTATTGGTCCAAAAAACATTCAATGTCTACTCCTTTCTTTGGCAAAATTATGCCCTTTCGTCGCTTTGGACATCTATATCGTTGTCTACATTTTCATGATAACACAACCTATGATCCCCGTTCACATCCGAACTGGAAGCTGAGTAAGATTTGGCCTGTTTTAGTAGATTTAAATAAAAAATTTAGTGCCACTGTAACTCCTGAAAGAGATATTTCAATAGAAGAAAGTTCATTACTGTTCAAGGGTAGATTAGGATGGAAACAATATGCACCCTTAAAAAAGACAAAATTCGGAAGATTTAGGATTAAGAGTTTTATGCTGTGTGAATCCAAATCTGGTTACGTATGGTCTCTGATTATTTACACAGGAAAAGGTACATTATTTGACCCAGATCTCAAAGAACTAAGCATTTCTTCGCAGGTTGTTTTGCAATTATTAAAACCTCTTCTAGACAAGGGTTACTGTGTAACCACAGATAATTATTACTCCTCTCCTGAATTGGCTGACAGGCTTGTTGCTCACCATACTGACACATATGGAACAGTAAATTTGTGTAGAAAAGATATTCCCCAAGGCATCCAGACGAGAGAATTAAATAGAGGAGACATTATTGGTTTTCAAAGAGGAAAAGTATGTATAATGCGATGGAAAGAGAGGAAAAGTGTGACACTTTTGTCAACTATTCACAGTACAGAAATGGCGGTTATTAAAAAAGGGAATGAAAGAAAGGAAAGGCCAAAAGCTATAATAGAGTACAATGATATGATGGGAGTAGAAAGAGTTGATCACCACTTGACCAATTATCCAATAGCTAAGAAAGGTGAGAAGAAATACTATAAAAAGATATTTTTCCATCTTATGAATGTAGCGGTATGGAATTCATATGTCCTTTATACAAAAACTGGAGGCACAAAAACACATCTTCAGTTTAGAACAGAATTGATTGATGCTCTGATCGATAAATATCACACACAAAATCCTACGCGATTAACCCGTCCAGGGATTGAACCTAATCCTTTGCGATTGACAGAGCGTCATTTCTTAGACCTCATACCTCAAACTGCAAAGAAAGAAAATCCAACCCGTAGATGTGCAGTATGCAGTAGCAAGAAAGATGATAATGGCAAGAAAATTCGAAGGGAAACAAGATATCAATGTCCTGATTGTAATGTGGGACTCTGTGTTGTGCCTTGTTTTAAAATGTATCATACTATGTTGAAGTATTAGTGTGTGTGTGTGTCTAGCAGGATGTTCTAGTTATAATAAATAATGGACAAGAGAAACGTCAAGCTGTGCAAAACAAGTATGCAGATGATACGAGAGTTAAATGAAAACAATTTTAAATAAAAAAAAACGTTCCTAAAATTTTGGCTTTTTTTATTTTGCTCCGTCCAACAAGCAAATATAAGATTACCATGTATTATACAGCCATAACTCTTCATCTAACAGTGATAATTTATTTTGAAATCATGTTAACTGAGCTACAAATAATGTGAAAAAAAATCATTAGCAAGCATTACAAGCTAATGTATCATGCCTACAAAGGTGAAATTTTTAATCATTACACTCCACTCAGAATTATTGATGGCAGCACTACACATAACAAGCATTGCACAGAAACAAACTTTGTGTTAGGTATTTCAGCATATACATTAGAAATTCCATAGAGGAATGTTTACAAGGTGCATGCATGGTTAAGTACTAGTAGTCTCTCATTGAGTTACGAACATCGTTGTACTGTCAAAAATCATGCTATGCAAGAGGCTTCTGATTTTGGAATGGGGGAAAAAATTGTTCTTATGAGTGGCATAACAAAGTTTGGTATCTTGATGAATATTTGGGGAAAAAATATGCCTTATGAATACTGATTTGTATATATGATAGCATATCTTTTTTTTTTCATTGTAAATTTGTGTGTGATATGCAAAGCCCTCCTTTGAATCTCACCCTCCCCTTCCATTAATCAAGTTGCATTTTCACTGTTTTCTTCAATCACGTGGGCTTTCCTGAATTTTTCAAGAAGTGAGGTCTATATGAAGGTTTTAATAACTGGGTTGACACAGAGATGAATCAAGAAAAAAAAAATTCAACTGCCTCTGTGAGAAAAAGAACTAGTGTCCTCTCACATGCTGCGTGACCAAGCTAGACCACTATGTCACAAAGGCAATAAACCTCTCCTTGGAGATTGTATGCACTGAACTGGACCATACACAGACAGTTAGACGTAACTCAGCCAATGGCTCACAATTAGTTACACTGCCTCCAGATGGGTGACATATGAAGATGCCACTTTCCATACAAAGGTTTAAACAACTGGCTGATGCAAAGATGAATTCAGGAAAGAAAATTCAATTGCTTCTGCAGAGAATTGTACCCATGTCTTCTTGGTACCCTGTCTGCATACAAGTTTTAAGGAAAGAGGTTCATTGCCTTTGTAGTATAGTGATCTAGCATGCTCACCTAGTATGTGAAAGGAAGCGGGGTTGATTCCCTGCAGAGGCAGTTCAATTTAATTTTTTGAATTTATCTTTGCATCAGCCAGTCGTTAAAACCTTCATATGAATAGCAGAGAGGTATATCTTCAGGTATGAAAAATTCTGCATTTCACAGTAAATGATATTGAACCTAAAACTCTGATGATTCTCTTCTTCAGGGCTTCATTAGTTAATTTTTCCTTGTCAGCTTTAATGAGTTGGCAATGTCCCATTTTCTGCCCTGCTAAATTGAATTCTTCCCCCCCCCCCCTTTCTATATTAACAAGTTTTGCACTGATGTCTTTAAATTGAATTTCTGCAGGAACTTCCAAATCATTGACGGATCCTCTGAGTTTTTTCCTTCCAAATACTATTTCAGCATTGTTCAGCAGGGTTGGCAAACCCACTTGGTTTTTTAAGTTTGCTTGGGCTTTTGATACTAGAGCATGAGGAAAGCAAGTTATTTATGCAGTAGCCTACATAAATATAATAGACCTACCAATACATGACAATCATTTATGTAACCATTACATCAGTGGTAGCTCATTACAGAAAATTCTGGGGGTGGGGGGGGGGGGCAAAATCATTTTGCATCTTATGATAAATAGGCTTTTTTTCCAAGGGGTTTTCTATAATTCCTATAATGTAAATAGCATTGATTACATAGATTTATTAACATATTTCTCTTTAGACAGTATGACAATGCAATAATACCATTAGAAAGTATTCTGTTTGCAAGTAAGTGTATTTTTAAGGTGTATAGTTTTTGGCGGTTTTTTTCGGGGTAGGCAAAATCAGACCAACAATGCTCGTCAGTCATTTAGTCCCTTTCTTATGCTATGAATGACATCATGTACATACCCTTCCCATAACAGTTTTTAAATCATTTTATGGTGCTACTTAAACCATTCCACAGGTGCTTTGTAGCCAGACACTATTACTAAAAAAAATTGTTGCATAACCATAATTCTGTTTTCAAAACATTGCCAACATCTCAATCAAGGTATTACTTCTCAAGTACACCAAATATTTTGATTTTTAAGCCCAACATTCATGAGTAGAGAATTCCTAAAATTAAAATTTTTTCCCCTACTTGGAAACAGGCAAAATCTATTTGTTTTTATGATTCATATAACAAGGATTTTATTTTACCCAGTGAAAGCTTGATCAAACTGACATTGGGTGGCACTCACAAAAATGCACCTTTTTTTAAAATCATTGAATACTAATGTTAGAGTTACATTCACAGTTGGTCCCTCAGTATTCATGGTGATTACGTTCTGGGGTGTCACAGCGAACACAGAAAATCTGCGAATAACTTGAACCATAAAATTTTCTTTTATTAGTAATTCCATTTATTTCTGCTTTGAGTGACAGAATTAGAAAGGGGGGTTCCAGTGATTCTCTGCAATGTTTCTGAACAAACATAAAGTCCATTAGCTGTTTCATTTCAGCTACTTTATAAAAGGCAAGGCTTTCTCTGCCAATTTTTCTATGTATGAAGAATGTGCCATAGATTGATGTCACAGAAAAAAAGTCATTGCACATTCAAACTAATGAAGTCTTGGTGCTTTTTTGCTGTTAATGCACTTGTTTTCCACTTCTTAAGCACTTTACGATCGAAGATGCAATATTGCACCCAATGCCAGTGGAATAAATTCAAACAAGTTATCTTTGTTGTAACTCTAAGGAAAGAAGTTGCCCTTTTACCTCCATTTATTTCTATATATTCCTATTAGTAATTTTTCCCCCCATATATAATGTATCCTAATATATATACATATAAGAACAAAAGAGAACAGGTGGGGTGAAAAGAAATTTTCATATATACTTATCTATTATACTGGTTTTCCTTTCATTTGTTTTTTAGTTCCCTTTTTTCTTACATTTTTTCCTCTTTATGCGTAGTTAGTTAGAACAAGGTTACCATATTTATTGCCAATTTGTCAAATAGAGATCATCCTAATGTCTTGCCAATAGCTTGTAAACTAAGGGGTCAATCTTGATTATCATGTATCGCTTCAGTAACAGGGTCACTTTGGAGCAATCAGCTTGATAAATTCTTCCTCCGATAATTTCTGAATTGCTGTTCATTAATTCTCAGATTTCTTTAATACATCCACATGGACCCTTCTCTATGCATCCTTATTATATTAATAATTATGGCAGACAACATTAATAGGCTGTGTTGTACAAGGGTGTTCAGAAGTATTTTAATCAGTGCTTGGCTTGATCTTTGTGTGGAAAATTTGATATCTGCAATTAATTTTGGAGGGTGCTCGGTCCTCTGCTACAAAATACTGGGGGTGCTTGAACATCCTTGACTGATGCCACTGGTGCTATAGTTGTCTTGTAAGTAAAACTACTCTTATTCTGCTAGAGTTTTAACGATGACATAAATTAATGGGACCTTTATTATTTTATTGGGTGGAGGGGCAGTAGTTTAATACAAGTAGCGTACAGGAACAAATTTACCCTTTAAATCAGGGGTTTTCAGCCTGTGGTTCCCCCAAGCTTTTTGCTGTCACCTGGTGGCCATTTTTAGGAAATAGCTACTTTACAGAGGAAAAACAATTAAATTAAAAAAAAAAAATCATTGAAGAGGTCGTTACTGAAATCTGCACTGCCGTATTTAGAAGATTCCAGATTCAATAGTAGCTGCTGTGATGGGCGAGTGGTCATAGTGACAGACTTGCGTCGCGAGGTCCACTGTTGCCACAATGGTGGTCGGCTGAAGTTGGTTTTCTGTGGTTTCCAACTTCAAGGCGCGAATGCGAGCCGATCTCCCCTTTGAAAAGTCTCTCCACAGGGAGCAACAGACCTACATACAGTACAAACGTAATTCAATCATAACACATCACTCACTTCTGAAATATAGATGGCGACACTGAAAAATCAAACACAACACTACATATGCACTCAGACTGTTAGGTACACAGTTACTTTTCCGGCACAACTAACTAGGTAGTGAATCGCCCATAGATGTTGACCAGAGTTGTGCTCGGTTTGAAAGAAAGATTCAATAGTAATGCTGTGCATTCGATGCAATAAAAGGGCAGTCGTAACAAATTCGAGGGGGGGGGGGCACAAGCCAAAACAGTTTTTAAAGTCTATCATTTCATATAGGCTACATATTTCGAGAAGCCAAATTTGGCATCAAAAAAGCATACATAATTAGAGAATTTACAGAAATGCTAAAAACACCTCAATGAAAGAAATAATTTTCGAATTATTAACAAAAATAAGTTTGATGAAAATTTATAATTAATGAAAAAATAGTTACAGAATTTTTGGAAGAAATAATTTCATAATTAATGAAAATTTAAAATTAACAAAGATGTAATTTCAGATTAAAAAGAAATTATTGTTTGAAAATAATTAATTATAAAGAATCAATTAAAATTTTTATTTGAAAATAAATAAAATTCAAATTTAATTTAAGATATAATGTTCAATAATTTGGGCAGCAATGTTTAATAACTGATAATACCACGGTAGGTTTGGTAGCCAGCAGGCTTCGTGGAAAGTTTAATTTAGCCCGCAATGTCTGAAAAGTTAAAGACCCCTGCTTAAGTCAAGGTACCAGCATAGTATTATATATATATTAATCAATCAGCTCAACTATTTAATTTTTTTTCTTAATTTCGTAAAGCTATTTACTTTTGTGTTTGCTTCTGAACTCAAGATCATCAATGCATATTTACAGATTTGAATAATACAAGTACGCAAAATGATAATACGGTGGATCCCACTTATTACGGTTCCGTTAAAACATGAAGGTTTTTCAAGGTTTTTCAAAAACCTAACCTTCGTAAAAAAAACGTTGTAAGCAGGACAACACTTTAAATGGAAAATCTCTGAGAATTAGTTACAGTTGAAAACCACAAAAAAAATAAAAACTTACTAAGCCGGATAACATTCTAAATGTTATTTTTATAACCGGGAAAAAATTCTAAATGGGAATATTATAAAGGGGATTTGACTGTATTTAGCTAGATTTAATTTTTCAATTAAGTGGTTTTCACAAAAACTTTGTAAACAAGAACTCACAAAAATGGTTCCAGCAATCTTATGAAATGGTGAAATGCCTGCATGTGATTGAATATAGATTGTGGTCAAATAAACAATGAAAAAAATTTTTAATGGGTATACACATCAACCACAATGTGACCGTAAGTATCTTTCATAAAGCGCAATTTTCAAATTGAAAGCTATTGAAGTGCATTGGCTTGAAAAGAAAATAATGTGTTACTCATGACAATCATCAAGGAAATAAAATCAAATAAAAATCTCTGACAGTAACAAAAAATTCTAAACTATCTTTGAATGAATTCATGTTAATTATTAAAAATTATAAAATAATCTGAGAATTCAAAAATGAAACTAAAAACATGACATATCTAATAAAATCCTTCTTTTAAAACCACCCAATAATTTTAACGAAAAAATTACGGTTGGTCCTACGGTCAACTAGTTAATGCACATTAAATGAATAGTTTGACAGCACATCTGAATCTTCAAAAGAAAACAAGATCATAAAAAACAAAATGACTCAAATATCAAGGTACTGAGTTGCAGAATTTTTCAATAAAATAGGGGAGACTGTTATACTTTCGAACATTTTTCAAAATATTGTTTATAATTATTTATAAGTATAATTATTTTCTCAGTCAGTTTTAGTAGTTTATTAGAATTCATAAGCTGATTGCATAGATTATAATTACTAAATATAGTTTTCTTCTGAAAATTGCACTAAACTTGCAATTTTCAGAAGAAGAAACAAAAACAAGAACACAATTTTGTAAATAAAATGTGCCTACTTGCAAGATCTCTCGAAAGGTCACAGACAAAGAGTTGAAACAGCACTCAGTAATGAGGTTATGTATTCCTCATCTCTCTTGCCTTCAAAAACATCAGCTAGAACGCAATATGGAAGAGTAGATAAACTTTGGCCAAGAATATTAAAAAGTCACCAATGAATAAGGCAAATATATGAAAAATACAAAAACTCCTAATGCATTTTAGCAAGCAGTGGGTGTCGTCTTCAGAGGAAAAAATATTTATCCACTAACCATGCTGACAGAGGATCTGACTTTGTTTAGATACCAAATCGTAACTCTCAGTTGCTCAGCAGAAAAATGTTCACTTCAAATATCATGGTCAGAATGACGCTGAGATCCTGCGTGTAAGACTAATGCAGCACCCTGATTCGATGCTTGCAAAATGAACTTTATTTCATGGACATACTAGTAACTAAACAGAAATCATATTTCCAAACCTCTAGCTATCATAAGCCTTTCCTGGTCTTACTATCACCTCATTTTAGATCTTGTCACCACATGCAACAGAAACTCGGAGTTTTGTATTTATGTAGTGAGAGCATTTAACATCTGCTAAGATCAAAACACATTAGACAGTGAACTTGAAACCATCAGAGCAATCACAAAAGACGGGGTTCAACACTAAGATCGTTGATAAAATAAGTAGAAAATCCTTGAAACCAGCGCAAGGAACCACTTTAGTGAACATTACAGAGAGGCCACTCAAAGAAAGTGTAGTCACACCCTCTACAATCCAATAATCTCACTAAAGATCAAACTGATTCTCAAAAGGTTTAACCTAACAACCATACATGTGGCTACTAAAAACTTAGGTTTCAGGTTCCCTAAAGATGCTGTACCGCAGAGTAAACAATGGGGGCATCAATTACGTTCCATGTGGCGATTGCCCTCTTGGTTATGTAAGACAGACAAGGAGATCCATAAAAACAAGATTAAATGAGCACATTCACTGTGTTAAGAATCAGGAATGTGAAAAATCGACCATTGCTACTCACTTGGCAAGAGGGCCATGGATTTAAATTTCACAAAGCAAGAGTTTTTCACAAAGCAAAGTCCACAGCTAATTTAGATTTCTACGGAGACACATATACTCAGGACTTTAAAAATACATCAGTAAACGGCAATAAATCAACACCATTGATCGCTATGCCATGACTTAGATTCGTTATGAGAAGGAATTCTAAGAAAATTTGAATCGACCAATCGGGTAGCTCCATTTCACAAGCGTCCAATCAGGGCACTGCATTAGTCTTTAACACAGGCTCTCAGCTTCATTCTGACCATGATGTTTGAGGTGAACAGACATACCTTTTTTCGCTGAGCAACGAAGAGTTATGATTTGGTATTTAACCCAAGTGAGATCCTTAGTCAGCGTGTGTGATTATTAGTTAAATATTTTTTCTTCTGAAGATGACACCCACTGTGTGTCAAAATGCATTAAGAATTTTTGTATATTAGCCTTATTCATTGGCGACTTCTTAATAGAACACAATAGTATTAAAAGTGTTTCAAGTTATAACACTTTCCTGTACATGTAACATCAATAATAAAATTCTGAATACAATAACTGAATTTAATACCTTCTGAATAATTGGAAATGCACAGATTGCTCCCAATATTGCTTTTAATAAGTCATAGGTATTTATATACATGCATATGAATAATCATTTTAGATTTTTTAGTTTATCTTAGAGTGTTTGAAATATAACGATGAAATGTATATGACAATAAAGCGAAATAACTCACATTGTGAGAAATCATGTGTATATATATATATCCTCAATTCAATGAGATATACACTTATTACTTCTTTTTCAATCTTGAACATATCAACTGACTGATTCAGAAAAGTATTTTTCATATGGTAAAAAGAACCTATTAAACCGCACGTTAAAAAATTTCTTCACCGATAATGTTATATACATATATCGAATACAAAACTGCCACAGCCTTCTAGCCTTCAGTGCAGTCAAAACTTCCAAAGCATTATTCTGATGGTGTATCGAATCAATATATAAAGCTATAAGCTTTTAAATTATCAAAATGAAGGGTATTCATAGAAGTTTCACGTTTTTCAGATTGGTGTCTCTAACTGCACCTACATAAGCATACATTTGAACTTCATTGCATACAGTTTTCTTACATTGCAACTAAAAATATAGCTTTGCATAACAGATTTATGTATGCTAGGATACATTTCCACCAGTTGAGATTCAGAAGGAAGAGCAAAATCACAGTTAATACAATCAACACCATAATAATGAAAAATTGATATCTGATGGATCTTTCACATGCTTTAAAAAAAATTAGCTGTGAAAAATTTCAACTTTCCTTTTAATACATAAAAATTTTCATATATATATATATATGTGTGTGTAAGACTTTCTATACATCACGAAACATTAATAATGAAAATCAATACTTAGTCTTATTTATTATCAAGGTAATTTCATACTTGAGGAAAAAATATATAAATGTTTTAGTCATAACTTCAAAGCTATTCATGAGATTCATGCCTCATTGAAAACAATAAATAAAAATACAGAGCAAAATGTAATGTTTAAGCATCACTTTGATATGCAGTAGGATATCATTCATAATGGACAGTTGAAAAAAAAAATTCTAACAATAATAAAAGGTGCTCATTTTTTTTTCAAACAAGTTTTATATTTTCAAGCAAGCACTTAAACTTAGATTATTGTGTTGTTTTGTGTAAACAAGGATGTGTTGCATAACTCATACTGTTCGCTACCCAGAAAAATTAAGATTAATGCAGTATATATGTACAACTTTTTCAATTCAACGAATGTTGAAAGCAGTTTTCTTATCTAATACATAATAAACACTTTTTATAGCTAACTACCATACTTTCATTGATGCACAACTCCTATAGGAATTATTTGTTAAAAATCAGACTTTCATTAAAATGGACAACCTTTAGCCCCTATTAGTCATTATAATGAGGTTCCACTGTACAGCCATTCTCTGACTTACAGAAATGAGTGCTGCAACATTTGGAGGTTCAAGTCACTTTTAAATCCCTTCATGCAACACCAGTGACACCCCCTTGAATCTTGTTTGTATATACTAGTAATTATTGGCCAGCTCCGACTTTTATAACCAAGTTACATTTTTCATAAATCAGAGATGTCATATGAAAGTCTAACGTAGCTTGCAGGTCACTGAGGCGATTTCAGAAGTAGTTCAGAAATGTCCCCCCTCGATCAAAAATGTTAGGGATTGTGTGTATTTGATGGTAATACATTTGATTTTGTATAAATCTATGGATCAATAGTTGTTCTTATGTATGAAAACACTGAGACACAGTATTTATTGGTGAATTTTAAAGTGAACTTGACAATAAGCAACCAAATGACAAAAAAAAATACAGTGGAACCTTAATAACTCCAAAAGCATTGATAAACATGTCAACCTAAACGGATGTCAAGTTAGAGAGGTTTCATTTGATCTCACTCACAATTTTCAAATATCATTTATGCCTGAACATGAAATTATATATTTTTAGAACAATTCTACTCCATCATTTATAAATTAACAAAAAAAAAATTATCTGCAGTTTTCTAGGAAATGTTTCTAAATCTTGAACTGTGTTATTTGTGAATGAACCGTGTAATTTGTGATTAATGTTATTTGTGAATGAACCGTGTAATTTGTGATTAATATTATTTGTGAATGAACCGTGTAATTTTTTATCGTTTTGATTACAGCACGGTCATTTTCTGTACACGAAGGCTAATTAGACCAGAATTTTCAAAAATAAGCTAAACTTTTTTTTTTTTAAATTTGAAAATTTTGATCCAGCTTACTCAATAATCACTCTCAAAAATTACAGGTATCATTCACAATATTAGTGATTTTTGCAGTTTCCAGGTTGAGTTTTTTGGTTCCAAACAGTAGGAAGTGACCCTATCCTAAGGTGCGAGGGAAAATCTCTGATTATCAAATTAAATGTTGAAACACACATTGTCGTGAAAATTCATTAACTGGACAATGCCCATGTAATTTCGATAGTTGTGATAACACAGTACAAATCATAGTAGACTTAAGTGGGGTTTAGTTATCTTGTGTTGAGTTAAAGGATATTAGTGTTATTAGTTTTCCCCATTGAATTTAGTGTTGTGCCAACCACGAGAATAATAAATGTCACGTTATGGAGGTAGTCAAATTATTGAGGTTCCACTGTATTTATATAATGTGCAAAGCATACAAACAAGCTCATATTACACACATATTTGTACAATTCTGTTAGTATAGCATAAAAACATGTCCCAAATACAGTTGCCAAATGAATTTAGCATAGTATGATTAGATTCAAGATGATTGCAAACTATGCACTACATATTTTAATCAGCTATTCTGAAGACTCTAGCCAAAATCTGCTATTGCAAACCACTGAATATGTTTTTTTTGTTCTCTTCAAATTTCCTATGCATGTTATTTCATATAGCTACAGCAAACCTCAAAAGTATGAATATTGGATGTAACAAAATTTCCTGATGTCTGCAACTACTACAATCTAGATGTTTAGAAATTATCTTATTGCATTCTCTGAAATCTGAGCAAATGGACAGTGTGGAGATTGGAGATGCTTTCAATGTTTTATAATGCCTTGGAACATCAAAAGAGATAAGCTACTTGTATTTGGGTTACAGGTGAAAGTTATTTGACCTGTGAATTGAGATTTGATGGCTAAATTTGACATTTTAATAAAGCCCAAGGACCACTACTTCTTAACTGTACACATATACAGCTCATAAACACTCCTCTAGGGAACTTCTAACAAATTGGTGCATGCCAGAACATTTTGTTTTGTGTAATATAAGTGTGTGTGGTCTTAACATATGTTTTTTTTTACCTTTAAACTTTACACCACCCAGGCTCTGTCGACATTCGTCAATTTCAGCTCTTAGGGAGCTGGGTGGTGTTGGGAAACTTTATTTTTCATGCACACAGAAAATACATATATACATAAAAAAAGAGCTTATGAAGAAAAGACAAAAGAAACAATTTATGCTGTCAGAGTTATGATTGTTTTATGTTATTTATTGGAACTGCCATCTGTCATAGCTACTACGATATACTAAACATATGTTCCCCCCAACACCCATGAATAGAGGATTTTGATATATCTATATTTTCTTAATAAATTTTATGTATCAAATCACAAATCAAGCAGTTCAAAGTTTGCAATAACAAGGTTAATAATAATAAATAAGGTCACAGTAACAAGTCTTACTATATCAATAATGCTTCTAATTTTGAACACTGTTTGATATGACGTTATCATGTCTTACCAATTGCAATAATTTTGCCAAATATTGCCAAAGTCAATTTAAGATTCACCAAAAAGGCTATCATAATGCTTTTGTTTACAACTTCATATGCTTGGAGTGTTTGCTGAAAATACTTATAAATCAACAAGTATTTCTACACGTGACATTTGTTTAGCTTCAATATATCTATACCAGCGGTTCCCAGAAGGGATGCCTGGATTTCCCAAGAATCTGTGGCCCAATTGTAGAATCATAAAATAAATTTATGAAAAAAAAAATTACATTAACTAAGTTTCAAAGAAGTTTTTAATTAAATTTATGCACTAAAACACAGCTGCAATACTGGTAGACTACAACAGTAATATTGTTATGATTTGACAAAAATTGTTCTTGTGGCAACAGCTCTTGATAGGGATGGGAAACCTTGTTTTAGTTCTTTTGCAGTCTAATAGATTGCATTGCTATCACATCACATTTACTAATACTGGATAAAATGTCCTCCATTGTTCGAGAAAATTCTCGCTGTTAGATGACTCTAGTTCCTGCTGCTATAAATGGGGGTCCATGAGAGACACCAAGATTTCCTGGGGGTCCACCACTGAAACTATTTGGGAACCGCTGATCTCTATACTATACCAATTGACACAAAATAGTACAAGAGCAAAATCACAGTTAAGATTTCATGAATATCATAGTAACATATAGCTATTGTTATGGACCAATACATTTGACAACACAATGTGGTATTATAAGAGATTATTTAACTTAAAAAATTTTTAATTTATAAAATTTGATAAATTAGATACACGTATTTACAGTCTATGTTTCATGTCTCACTAATCGTCAAATATCACAGAGAAATAAAATGGTAAGCAAACTAATGATGACAAACTTTAATGTCATACAACTTATATTTTTTAAACCATTTTCAGCTTTGAAAAGAGTCTCAAATTTAATCAGCCTTTAGTATTTTAGCCTTAGAAAAATTCCCATATTTTGGATAATTGAGAATTATTGTACTCCCTGTATTAGCAGAGATGCCGTTAAATTCGATGGACACCAGCTTATTGAACATTGGAGCCTGGTCTGTTCCCGGCAAGGGTCACTGTATGCATTCAGCCAATTCAATGGATTTTTAGAAGATATATATTCAATAATTTTCCAGAATTTGTGACTCGAATTTCCTGGCATGCTGGTCTTCTTCCCTGTTTCCTGGCATGGCAGCTAATGCAGGGAGAATACTGCAGGACAAAAATACTGGGAATCAGTAAATGATATATGTTTCTACCGTGATGCCAATCTTTACTGTTAACATATTTTCTGTGCATCATTTGCAATACAATAATAACCCAGAAGGCATACAATGCACTTACACTGGAAAAGTAATAATAGGGTATTATGTGTAGATATATACATTAAAAAGTATTAGAATTTCTTAGTGTGGATTATGCACCGCCGCATATTATAATTTTATCATTTTTGTCGCACCATGGCAGTGTTCGACATGTTTTCCTTCTTTATACACATTGAGAGGTTTAAGCACTAACAACTCAAAGAAATCTTTTTCTGTGTGGTCATGTTATCACCATTTCTGCTGTACTTCAATGTCAAGAAAGTTTCTGACAACGATAAATCAGGTATTGAACTCGCAACACCTCTAAACATCTTTTGGAAATTTCGTATGTATCTTATTTAGCAAGTATCTTATCGACCTGTGCTACCGTGCCCACTGTGTATTATCAACAGGTTTTTTCAGAGAAGAGGTTGGAATAGAAATAAATATTTCAAAAAATTCATTTGTAAAAAATAATTTTTCATGCGAGTAGAAAAATCATAAATTTTCTTTTACAAAAATGTGATTAACCAGCCCTTTCCATTTCTTAAGATTTTATTATTGATGAATGAATTCTGTAACAAATCTCTCGATTAAACACAGGAAATTACATTATTTATTTTTATAATAAACGTGTAAAGTTTTTAGCAACGATCAAGTGTGGAGAGTTCACAGAAAAAAGAGTGAAACTCATTAAATGAGTTATAGTAGCATTTATAGAAGTACATTAGACATAGCAAAAACGGTAAAATTATACTTGAAATGAATGTATGAAAAAATTTTTAGAACCTTTATACTTCTGACTAAAAGTTTTTTTTCAGTTCATTAAAATTTGATTAATATAAATCATTAACAACATCTTATAAGACATAGATTCTTAAGTGAAAAGGCATTACTGTCTCACTCTGAAATATTTCTAATATTTCATGACCCTATCGAGTCCTCAAGTCCCCTAAAAATACCAGTCAAGTGCATGATATACAGTAAATTGTCTGAACATAACCAAGCTTATTTCAGTATACGAGACATCAAAATTGAAAATAAATGCAAGGAACCATTGAATGACTTCACTACAGATTGAAAAAATATATATTAACTGGTTCTGTTCGCTACTGATGCATAGCTGGGAGGATTCTCATAATATGGTGGAGGAGGGCAAGATGGTGGTGGAAGATGAGATGACTGCTGTTGCATATGCTGCTGCTGCTGTTGTTGCTGCTGTGTTATTTGTTGAGGATAAAATTGCTGACACCTTGGAGTTCCATACGATACACCTTGGAAAAAAAAAGCTAATTAAAATATCGTAACGATATTGTGAAAGTTCCTGTGTTGATATCATGGTGAGTACTGGTACCTTCTTTTAACAACAGAAAATCACTGCATAATATATGCATTATATACTGCAGGATGGTCATAATATAACTTTGCCAATATACAAGGCCCTAGCAGCTGCAAGAATCAGCTAATGTGAATGAAGTTCGAGTTATAAGTGTTTCCGGGTGTATCTGCTACACTTGTTATCTGCTATAGTGAACAATGTAATAAGAAGAAAAAAAATAATTTTAACAAAAGAATTGAAAAGAAAGTGAATTTTTTTTATACCACAACTCTATATTATTTATTGATAAACAAGTTCAATTAGTTACTCAAAATATGCATATACCTGCATTAGCATTAGATCGTCCAGTTACAACGATGGGTGCTGTACTAATATATGCCTCACGGTTATGAAAACGATACCACCAGCTTCCTCCAGAACATAATAAAAGAGTCATGAATACAATCAACCTGAAAAAAAGAAATAATTAAAGGAAACTGAAAAATACACTCGTACCAGTTGACCATCTATCAAGACGTGAAAATATTTAAAAATATATATAATCCATTTGTTATATGCAGATAATGATTGTAAAATAGGCATTCAGATTGACTGGGTTGTATACATTGCACAACTTGCATACATGGTTGTGTACATATGGTTGTATACATGTACAACAACAAATTTATAAAACTTTTATTTAGATTTTGAGGAGTATCTAGAACATGAGTGTTCAACCTTCTGTTGAGCATGGGTCATTCAAAGGCTTTGTAACTGGTGGAGGGCCAATTGACTGATTTTTTTACTTTTTGCAGACCACAATGAAATCAAGTGGTGAGAAACTTCCATATGAGTCATATCACAATAAAAATTTAAAATAACGATAAAGGTCTTAACACAGATGGGTCGAAGGACATAGTCCTATGGTCCTAAATCAAAAAACAGCTCCAAATCTGTGAATTTTTTTGTTCCAAATTTAAATTTCCTTTTCTTTAATGTTCGGTTTAATTTTGCTAGTGGAGATACTATTGGATTTTCCATCCTGAATAGGCAATTGTTACAGAAGGATAAAAGTTTAAAATGAGTCCCTGAACTCATTAAGACAATCATGATTAGGATCACAATTTTTCAGTGGAAATAACCTCCCTTCCTTCTCTCCAGAATTGTGGATTTGTCTCTCTACCCCAGATGAAACATTCATATTTTCCCTTCAATAAATATTCATTAAGCCTGACAATATTAGGTTTAGCTTCACTGGCCATATCAGATGGTTTTAAGAGCCATAAGTAGAATATGCATAACCTAAATCAAATGAAACAATTTTCCCCATAGGAACCTGCAAGAAGCGCAGAAGAGGCTGATGAGCGTGATTCTAGAACGAATTGTCTTTGTTAGCTGAGGAAATCATTTGCATTTGCTACTCAAAGAATTTAGCAGAGAACACTATTACCCCAAACCGCATATGGACCTTGTAAACATTCCTCTGAGGAACTTCTAATGAACTGGAATATGTCAGAATGTGTAGCGTACATGAAGGCCCATTTACTAATTAAGCAATTTAGTTAAGTAAATTTTAAGTCATCAAGTGCTTTAACATCTGTCTCAACATGTGTAACAAATAGTGAATTATCATTGGAAAATATTAGGTCACACCTATTTGCACATAGTGCCTACTTAATCGAAAAAGTAGACTCTGGATTCTACACTCTAACTTCTTTATTTAATGACTGGAGAAACTATGAGACCCAGGCTCTGTCGCAAGAAGTAACGTAAACACTTCAGCCCTGGAGAGGGGAAGAACCAGGGCATCTCAGGCAAATATTTAATGACTAGATCACTTTGGTTAACTACTAAATTACTTAACCAGTGCAAATGAACCTTAAAGTGAAGTTTGTTTCTGATGAATGCTTGTTGTGTGTTTCAGAAGTGCTACCTCCTCTTTTTTTTATTTGGGAATCAAACAACTTAGTAGAATATTGCTTTTTTATATTTTATGTGAATTTTAAGGGTTGTGGACCCGACTGCTCTCTGTGGGGAGGCTGGCTTGCATCTGCATCTCAAAGTGAAAACCAAGCAGAGAACAATGAAAAATCTTACCAAAAGTACCAAACTTGATAGAACGTTACTGGATGCGACCTGCAGCATCTCGTCCCACAACAAAATTCGTAAGGCTCACAACTGCGAAAGAAAGAGAAGTGATTACAGTAAGACCTCAGTGTCGCCAAGTCTAGGGATTGATCAAAAGGGTTAGTGAAAAAATTAAATATATATTTGTAAATGTTTCTATTGTGTAGGTTGACATTTTTTTTACTGTTATATGACGTGACGTCACCCCATAGAGGACACTGGCTATGATATGCTTTTGTAATACCACATTATTTGAATGACTTGAAAAATTTGAAGCTTTTTTTTTTTCCTTCCTTGTATGGTATAATCGATTTTCACTATGGATCATGTTACCTTCAATTTTTCTTGTTGTATTTAGTTTTGGATATTGTGTCTCGGGTTGTACGTTCAATATTTATTTTTATTACTTTTTTTACATACCAGACATTATAATATCTGGAGTTTTAATCCCGCAATCATATTTTCATTGGTCAAACCCAAAGAGACTTTTATGCCTTGACAATTCTATTGTTCAAAAGAATCCGGATTTTTATTTTTTATTATAGAAAATATTTATACATAATGGAGGGACCAATATTTAAAGGAGATATCAGTTTTTAATTTTTATTCCGAAATCATATTGTCCATTCACTGTTTCATTTCCAATCTCAACCCCCCTTATTTAGTCTAAAGTGTTTTATTTTTAATCTTGATCTTCTCTTCGTTTTTATCATTTTTTCTATATCATTTGTACCTCAGTAGATGAGAAGTCTGCTGTAGTATAATCACCGTTTTGGTGATTTTTTTTTTCTTTGATGATTTACTCTTGGCAACTTCAAATCATGCTTTCGGATGTTTTACTTACAAAGAAAAAAAAAATCGCCAGCACATTGCCATAAGGAATTATACCAGAGTTGCACCAAAATTTTCAAAAACTAATGCCAAGCCAGGTTTTCCTAGGAGCAGGTTTTTTGCATCGTGCGTAACATGAATCGCCCTGCAAGACTTTCACTCACCAATAGGAAAAGCAGCATGTCTGTTTCCCTACAGAGCTACTTTACCACACACCAACTCTGGCCATATATCGTCATACGGCAATTTTCAACTAGCGGAGTTGTATAGGAAATGAAGGTGCCATTTATCTGTGATCGCCCCATAATATTCCATGTCCGGATTTGAACCCATGTACCTTGACGGTAACCTTCATAGAGGAAGATGAGCATCTTACCACTGCGCCACCCAGATACTTTCCCTACACAGTGCAATAAGCCTCATCCCAGTGCTTTACATCGAGAGTGATTGGCCGACTGCTTCCAGAAGAAGTCAAATGTGTTGTGCACTTTTCTGATCTTCATTTTTGTGTTGCATTTTCTTTCCCTTTCCTTCAGACAACAGAACAGCTGCTGCGTCACGCTGAATGAATTAATGAACGCCAGAACTTTGCCACTGGACTTATCCCGTTGCCGAAATCTCTTCCAGCCCAGCTTCGTGCTTTACGCTAAGAAAACACAAATGCGTGCTGCGCCACGCTAGGAAAACACAAATGCATAGTGTGATAAAATTACACATTTCTTCCGAAAACACGACAGGATCCTATTTGGTTCATACGATGCAAAAAAAAGAACCTGCTCCTAACCTAAAAGTAAAAACCTAAGGGTAATCTTATTAAATAATATTAAATCATATACTTACACGAAATATTTTATGTGACCAGAATCATAGATATACGAGCAATGTCTACAACATACCTGAAAAGATTTTTAGTTCATACCAATAAAAAAGTCAGAATTCGCTGGAAACATCACATCAATTTTAATTATTCAAGAAGCATATACACAAATCACACAGTTCACTGCATTTTTAAAACGAACTTTAAAAGTAAACACAAACGTAAAAAGTAAAAATGCGAATTAACGTTTTCAATTTAAAAATAGATGAAAAAAAAAACCACTCACAAAATCTATTAAAGCAAAAATTAAAACGGATAATTGGACTATCAGCTCCATTGTTATTGATACGGGGGTGGGGGTTTGCTCAGAGAGGAAAAAAAAGCACGTCGGAAAATTTCTAGCCTAGCTTTTTTACCAACTAGTTCTAGACAGCTGTTTAAATAAAGCGAAGGCTTGAAATTGTGTCGACATCCAGAACTTCAACATCCTTGGGTGAAATTTGTTTATTTTCCTTCCCTCGATTAAGTGACGTAATCTTGGTGTGAGGCAAATGAGGAAACTTTCGAGGTATTTCATTCCCAAACGTCTGCAAAAAAAAATCTACAATAATTTAGATGATTTTGAAAACACTTCAGAAAATGGAAATTAAACAAGACTAAAAAAAATTATTCTACGGTCAATAAAACGCATTAATTTAAATTTAGTTTTAATTTTCAAACAAAACCAAAATTTAAACTAATTTTTAAATTTTTGTTATTAATATCTCATGTATCTAAAAATGATGATGTCAATATTATTTTGATTTAATAATCTAGTTTTTTTAAAAATAGTTTTCCGTAATTATCGTGAACTTTTTTTTTTCCAAAATTCAATTAATAAATTTAGTAAACAAAAAGCTACAAACACAGCTGTTAGAAACCACTATTGTGATGGCAACTTATAAAAATCCGGTTTTTTAGGTATCTCTTGACAGATTTCGATAAAGGACATGTCGGCAATTTTGTTGATCCTTCTTGTTTATACAACTCTATCCTGTACACTTCCCGGGGTAATATATCCCATTGTGAAATTTTTTTTTTTGTTTGTAATTTCTACTGAATTCTAGTTGTTTTGAGTGCATTAAAAAGAAAAAAAAAATTACATGTAGTTGTAGTATATGCTATTGGTAAAGGGTTGCATTCAAATAAATGTGGTGTTATTTTTAAAAATGAAAATAAAGAATCATGTTCGCATTTATTTTGGCTAAATCTCTAAATTCATTTATAGGAGTAAGCGAAGCCTTTGTATCTATTTTGGCTCAATTTTTCCCACTAAATGCACTGATATGACTAATTTTCCGCTGAAATTCACCTTTTTATCTCTTGTCAACTTGCTGCATGTATGTAAAAGAATAAGGTAATTGATGCAGTCAGAGTGGCGTATTTACTTTTTTGGGTGGGTGGGGGGGCATGGCAGGTGAAAGTCTAGAGCGGCGAATTTGTATTGTGTATGGGTGGTGAAATCATGAATCCTCTTCTGCATAGAGAGCATGGGACTTGAAGAGTCTGCAAGCATGAAAGCGGCGAAGGAGTGTGAAAGCAGGTGTTTGACCAAAAAATTGACTTGGAGCATTTGCAAGTAGTATGGGTATGAGCGAAAGAGTGATTTTTTAGAGCAGTGGTTGCCAATCTCTGGAGGCCCATGACCCGGTTGATTTCTCTTTGCGAGTGGAAGGTATGCACAGGACTAATGGAAAATGAGTTAAAATGGAATGGTAAACTATTCGTGGTCTGGTTTGACTAATGTCAGGATTGCAGCCTGGCAGTAGGAAACGTTTATCTTGACAGTGGACGACCAGGTCCGTGAGTGACATAGTGTGGACAACCAGATCAGTGAGTGGAGAGAGAGTGTGAGCATGGCATGAATGAATGAACGCCAGGGCCTCTGCCACCGGACTTATCCCGTTGCCGAGATCTCTTCCAGCCCAGTTTCGTTGCAGAGTCTGGGACAAAGTGAGTACACCTAGCAGTCTGAGTGTGTAGCTAGTGTTGTGTTTGATATTTCAGTGCTGCTATCTATACCTCAAATTGTGAGTGAAGTGTAATGATTGAATATTTGTAACGTTGTAGGCATGTTGCTCTCTGTGGAGAGACTTTTTAACTGGGAGATCGGCTCGCATTTGCGCCTTGAAGTTGGAAACCACAGAAAACCAACTTCAACCGACCACCATTGTGGCTCTGGTGGGGTTCGAACCCAGATCCTTGCGATGCAAGTCCTTCACTATGACCACTCGACCACCACAGCGGCTGTGTGAGCATGGCAGTAATCAAAAGAGTGCTCTGGAGCAGTGGTTCTCAACCTTTGGAAGCCTGTGGCCTTGATTTTTTTCTTTTTTGTGAGTGGAAATCCTGGTCATGCACGCGTAGCGCCTGAGTGATACTCGGTTACCACTGTAAAGGTTGCTGTCATGGTTGGAGGATATAGATATTTTCTGTAACAAGCTTGAGGTGACCACTGATAGACAGCGGCTTTATTTCCAACCGAACTCATTAATGGCTGGCAGTAAATTGTAATATAGCATGGCCAGAGTTGGTGTTTGGTGAAGTAGGTCATTCACACCACTACTAATTAGACAGTGAATCACTCGCAGCTCAGTTTGACTGATGACAGGGTGCAGTACCAGCTACAGCCCGGCGGTTGGGAAACATTGTTCTGAACAGAGTATAAGCCATGGCTCCAGCCTGGGGTCTTTCAATTCTTATCGTTTTTTGTTTTTTCACACAATGAATTCACTATAATGGAGTCCTGTTGAAACATATTAGCCTAGGTTCCCTGCTGTAGGATGTGGAGATGGGGGGTTATGGTGTGATCATAGGAGTGATCAAAAGAATGACTTGGAGCATATGAATAACGAAAAGAGTGATTTAGGGAGTGAGGGACCAGGTCATTGAGTGACCAAAAGAATGACCTGCAAAGAGTGTGAGCATAAGAGCAACCAAAATAATGATCAAGTGAGCAAGGGACCAGGTCAATGAGTGACCAGAAGAGTGTGAGCATCATAGGCAGAGATAGACATGGACGTTAAGGGGGGGTGATTATGATGTCAATTCATACATACATTAGAACAGTCGACTCCAACTTTGAAACTGGGGGGGGGGGGCTGCAATGTCCCCATATCTTTGCCCATGGTCAACATAAGAGTGGCAAGTTTCCTACAAAGAGTGAGTATGGGAGTGACCAAAAACAGTGTGCAAGCATGTGAATGACCAAACAAGTTGTCTAGAGAGTTTGTTTTTGCCTTTTTGGTGATTTATCACCAAAGGCAAAAGTATGCCATATGAAAAAAAATTATGAAAATAAAAGCAGACAATGAGACAATCGTCTTATAACAACTGTTCTCAACCGGTTGCTCCGTGGAGTCCCAAGAGCTCCGCTGTGACTCAAGGAAAATTAAATAAATCATCAGTAAATTTGATAGATAAATAAAAAAGAGGCCTACAGGGCTCAGCCATAAAAATTATATACAAAAAAAGAGCTCAAGTCAAACAGGGCTCGGCCATAAAAATTATACACTGAAAAGGGCTCTGTGAGTCAGAAGAGGTAGGCTAGAGAATTGCTGCCTTATGATGGCAAATTTTATTTATATATTCTCCGAATATTCTTTGTCATGATAAGAGGTTTCAAAAGTTTTTAATATGATGATTTTGGAAACCTTTTAAAGTTATGAAAATTCTTCTAAAATTAGATAAATTTTTGGAAATGAGCTTAAAGCAGAAAATGAGACCCAAGTTGATATACGAAGGAAACTGTATTCTTATAATCCCCTTCATTCTAAGAAGATACAGGACCATTATTTTCTTCAATGAGCATACAATAAATTTCTATATCACTCGTATTTCTTTGCAAGTTGTTCAATTGAGCCATATTGGTTTTGTTTTCTTATATTCTTTTGCATACAGCTTCAAGAATCATTTTCTCTTCATTTTTCAGGAGCAAAATTAATTTGAAGCTTTTCAAGCTTTTGTTGATTTTTAAAAAATGCTTCGACAACCATACTGATTCTCAGTTTGGCAGATTCCAATACATTTCACTATTAGACAGCAATTATTCCCAAACATATTTTTTGTTATTAATTTAAAAGTTAAATTCTTAAGATCAAGATCAAAATACAGTAAAAGTCCATTATAATGAGTGATTTGCAGGTAATTGTCAAAGAGCTAATGTTACAAAAAACATCTACTTATAACAGAAAGTCTGTTGTAAGTGGACAATGCAATTTTTCCTGTGATTGCCAGTGTCCTCTTAATGCATTGGCCCCACACAGGCATGGCCCGGAGGCTCTAAGAGAAGAGGGGCCTCAAAAACTAGAAGTAATTAAATTTTTTGAGAATTTTCCCATGTAGGGCCTCAGAAAAATCACTTGGCCAGGGAGTCCATGGTGCTCTTAGGACGGCCCTGCTTCTACTGTTTTTATTCTTGTAGCCCTTCCAGAGAAAATATTCTTGAAAATTCTTCTCAATGAAAATTTCAAATTCTTCAAAAGGTTATTATCGAGAATTTTTATATGTGTATTCCATAGGCCTACTATTGTTAATAATTAGTCAGAGTCCCCATTGAAAACAGTTCTGTGCCCTCTGGAAATGGAGGTCTGGACTCAAATTTTTTGTACAGTTACATACTTTAGCTTGTAGAAAAATCAAACAACAAGCTTTCTTTTACTAATGTAATCAATTTACTATTTGTTTTTTAAAACTTATCTAAAACAGGTAGCATTTTATTAGCGTTTTTATACATTCATTTGCAAGTTAAATCCTTAAGATGAAGTTATTTACTATTTTAGCCCTTTTTACCCTCCAAAAGATTATTACTAAGAATTTTACATCTCTATTTAAGTATAGTGAAATGGTATGTCAGTGGATTGATTTTAAAATTTTTTAGTTATTTCTTGCATGGCCAAAAATTCACTTTATTTTGTGATTTTTTCTTTACAACTGAAAATACATTATAGTCTGATTTTATGCTATTCTAGGTTTTTGGCTATTACTGCAATCATGATCTGTAAGTACCTTCGATATTACTGTGTATGTGTGTGTACTGTGTATAGTTAAATTTAATGTGCATGTATATAAAAATTGTAGATGTTTTTTCTTATTGACAAACTCATCCTGCCCAGTTTCAAGGGCAGAAGTTATATGAAAACACACTTATGTTCTGAACACTATATGTGTATAGGTCACTCTTTCTCTCTTTTACAATGCGTCATTGTAAAAGTTAGTCATCGTATATAAAAATTGTAGATGTTTTTTCTTATTGACAAACTCATCCTGCCCAGTTTCAAGGGCAGAAGTTATATGAAAACACACTTATGTTCTGAACACTATATGTGTATAGGTCACTCTTTCTCTCTTTTACAATGCGTCATTTTATTTATCCTCATGTGTAAACATTATGTAGTGATACCTCAACTAACAAAGGTAATTTGTTCCAGAATCATGTTCATTAGCCGCAACACAGTTTTTCATTGGTTTTTATGGAAAAACGTTTAATTCATTTCATGTACTGTTCAAAATTTAAAGATAAGTTTTTTAAAACACCAAGAAGCACTGTAAAAATGGCAAAAACTGATCGAAAACTAAAATTAACAGTTTCAAAATTTCATAAATGAGTATTTACAGGAAGAGATGCTGAAGAGATCTTTTTTATTTTACACGATGTGCATAACCAATACCAGCTTTAGTGGTAGCACAACACCACTAAATCTGGTGTTGGTTCTAAAGCTGATATTGACACTACCCAGTCAAGTTTGTAGGTGTTCCCATCCATTTGTTATTTGGTCAGCTTGTTTCTGTGTCTTGTACATGCAGATGGTAAAGATATGCTCCTACAATATACAGTTTGATGCTTTTTTGTATTGAAAGAACATATGCTCTGAAATCATAGGGTCCTTTTTTAATGCATTTTTTATTAACTGAATCTTTCATTTTACATGAAATGATTCAAAAACTTAAAGAGAAGAGAAAGAAACAGAAGTGAAAGTACACCTGGAAAAGTTCCAGAGGTGTAGATGTTAATCAGGTTCAAGTGACAATATGCTGATGATAATTAGCACGAAAATTCAGCTCACAACATTGCTGTGTTAGGTTAGCATGTGTATCCACCAGGGTTGGGTTTTTGACATGACAAGCATCAAAAACTAGTTCAAACTGTCAAAAACTGTCGAAACCCTCAAAAACCTAAATGAATGCTTTTTGATTATGTTTTGAACACAATAGGTATATAACATGATGAGAAACTTACTTTTCTGTATATTACAATGGTTTATTATTAATTTATTACAATAATTAAAACAAAATTATAATTTGCAAGTTTTTGAATTTTTCAACATGAGTCTAGAACATATAAAACAAAAAGAAAAACACTTTTATGTAGATTAAAGGGTTTTACATTAGGAATTATAATTACTGAGAATCTATTTTGATATTTTAAATTTTCTGATCTGTTAATACACTAATGAAACTCATTTATTTTCTTCTAAAAATTTCTTATAGCTCAGGGTGTATAAATTCACAGAGTTTTAAAGAGTATTTTCACCCAAAGCAGAGCTGACAGGACTTATACCCAAAGCATTTGTTTTGCGCATTTAAAATCAAATACAATTTTAATTGGAAAACCATTGCATTATAAATGCTAGTAAATAAACCATATCATAGTGCAGAAGTAAGAATAACTAAGTTTGACTAAGGATAAGTTACAGGAGTTTCTTAAGCTTCATGTACAAGCTAGCATTTGCCAAATTAAATGACATTCTAGTTCTACAATTTAGTATTTTGATCACTAGATATATTTCAATGTTATGCACAATAAGAGTATCTCAGTGATTATCTAGATAATTTAATAATAACAGAAATCAACGTTACATATATGATGTAATAAACTTTTTTAAACACTTATCTGTTGTAAAAAGAGTACAGCAGATGGTTTATATCAAAGCACATATATATAAGGAGTTGAAGAAATTTTGGAAGGTCAAGAATCATCTTGAATCAGAGTGTGTCCAATCATTCCATAGTTTATAGAGAGATAGATTTCTTTTTCTCAGCCCAAGATATCAAGGAAACATTTATTTTCTGGATATTATGCTGAGGTGAACTTGGAAAGAAAAGTCATATTGTCTCCGCCGGGACTCTCTCGAACCCAGGCCCTCTTGCCCGGTATGCAAGAACATAAATTGAGTAGTGAGTTTACAGATTATGTTAAATATTTGAAGTGCGTGTAATATCTTTCGGATGCAAAATTCTGTATTACTTTTTCAGGTGCAGAGAGGACCAGTATTGCTGTGGAGATAACCTTTGCTGTGATTATGTTTATTCCTTGTGGTACTTTTGGTATGTATTATTGTATGATACAAATTATTTTTTGTACATTATGGTAAATGGGGTAAATCTGGTTATTGTATGCATAATCGCTGACCGTTTTGGTAAGTTTGATAAATTTCCCTAAATTTATAACTTTTAATGCAATTATTCATAACCCAATCATCATTGGTAAAGAAAGGAGTTTGGCGAAAACGGTTATATACGTTATATCGAGCGCCGACTGTATAATGAATTCTGATTTAATGAATTTTTCTGTTAACATCCCCAGAATAACTCATTTGACGAATTCTATTATTTGACAACTTCTTTGATTTAACAAAATTTTACGAGTTTTGGTGTGTATACAATCACACCTTAATATAACAAATTCAGGGTTACCAAATTCTACAATTGGAATCTTGATATAATAACTCTTATTTTACAAACACTACAGTCAGATTTTTATATAATGAAATACCATTTAATAAATTTTACTATCATACCCTGATATAAAAAAACTTTAATTAAAAAATTCTAAAATTCTTTCACAATTCTGCATTCTACAACTTAAGATATTGCAAGTCTTTATCAAATTTTCCATGTATGCCTGGATATTATGTATGATCACCAGTGAAAGTTATAATTTTTTTAGTATTTATCAAATTTATCAACGACACTTGAGTATTATGCATAATCATCATAAAAGGGATAAATTTATCAAACTTACCGAGAGGAATGGTGATTATATATAATGACAGGTAATATAATGCATAATAACTGATTTATCATATTTAATGTAACATACACAGGAATGCATTATCAAGATTACTACTAAATTGTACATGCATCTCATAAACATTCCTCTTAAGGAATTTCTATATCAGGATGACTAATTGAACAGTAATCATTGAATCCACAGGGCTTATTAGTGCAATATACTATTTTTAAAAAATATTCTAAGGAAACGAGGGGGGAGGAATTACCATATTCATTGTAAACCTGAAAATTTAAGACTGTGAATCTTGTAAAGACTTGCGACTTGAACTCCATGTAAAATTTCAAATTGACATGACTTTAATCACATAATAGTACTAATATAAAAGCATTTGATGATAGAAATTATGTAAAAAATCCTGAGCTCCTGTTCTAAATCTCTTCTTCCGATCGCCATGGATTGTTGTTCTCCCTTAATTGGAATTTCTCTTCAATTTCTCTTTGCTCTTCAAAATTGCGACTAACTTCAAATGATACAGAATTTCTTTGATACCTCACTTTTTGTCAGTTTTTGGCTTTAAGCCAACTGTAAAGCTTCAATTTTGAAAGCAATAGAGAGTGCTTTGCACTTGGACATTTTCAAAATTTATTCATACACAATATCACTACCACAACCAACATCCAAATCTAGCTAAAGAAAAGTGGCAAATAGGGGCATTGAAAGTATTTTAGACCTGTGGATGCTTGAATCAAATGTTATGTGGGAAGCTTTGATTTTCTGAATCATGATGATTTTCTGCTCTGATGCATGATAAAAAATACTGTGGGGAGCACCCCAGCTCTGACGCCACTGGTGGTATATGTAACAAAGGCGTTTTGGAGGTTATAGCTTTAAGAATAAAATAACCTTTCTCTTCTTTCTTTCAAGACTTTGTTCAAGCAAAATAGAAATTGGAGAACATTAAAAAAAATGTGCAAAGAACATTTTACAATAAATACCAAAAAATGCATCAATAGAATGTTTTTCAGAGTAAAAAGAGAAACATTTTCAGCTGTAGCTAAGCATTGTAGAGAGATAAATTTTCAGATAAGAATACAAAGAAATTGGCTAAAATTCTTGTTTGAAAATTTGTTACAGGTGTGCTTTGCTGAAATTGTGTTCATTATAAGCAATCAAAATAACACAGATAAGCAATGCAAAATTCATGGGACATGAAAAAACTTTGTTATGTGAAAATTTGTAACATCCATGTTCCTTATAACTGGGTCCACTGTATCTTCACTTAAGAGGAAGAAATTTTTTAAAATAGAAAAATAATTACCCAGTTTTTAGCTAGCTCATAGTAACTAAGAAATGGTGTATTTTATATCAAAATATAAATATAATTTAATATAGAAAGATTTTTTCTCTCACCGCAATGCATTAGGAAAGAGAATTTCTTTATATTTTCCAATATTTATTCAAAACAAATATTTGTATGCTTAATCATTAGTCATTTAATAGTAAATATAATGGCTATTATCTAGGTACTTCATATATTTTCTTTCACCACCATTAATTTGATGAACAGGAAAAATGACTTTTCATTACAGGTGTGGGATAGCATTTCTTATTATCTTGTTGATGTGTGGTGGAATTTTTCGCTATTGTTACTACGGAAATTCATATGTCATCTTACAGACCTGCAAAGCTGATTACTACCCTTCTATGATTATAGAAGAAGATGGAAAGAATCTCCACTGTGTATGTAGATTCACACATATGTGTTAATCCCTTTGGGTCAAATAGTGTTTGTTATGTAGTTTTCTTTTTGTCTTTCTCTCTTGTATGTTTTATCTAATAAATAAAAATAAATGTTTTATGAAAATTTTTTGATAATATTTAGTGTACCAGAATGTGTAAAGTTTAATTAAGAGATAAAATTTATTGATAGAATTATTGTTATTCGAGGAAGATTTCTAGAATTAAATAATTGAAACAAAAAAATCCAAATTGTGAAAACACTTAAAAAAAAAGTTTAAAATAAATTATATTAACACAAATCTTCTAGTTGTTTAAGGATTATAATTTTATAAACATAGCTCCTCAGAATGATAATTACTAAGGTAACAATTTACTTCAAACTTTTCTAAGCTTTTTCACAAATAGTGTAGAATAATTTTAGTATCTTAATAGGGTTTATCATAAATTGACTCAAAAATTTATTCAAATAGCCTCATTAAAGTTAGCATGTTTTAAGCGGTCTAACTTCTGATAGTCTCTTAACTATCCATCAGAAAGCAATGAAAATTTGTGTATGTCTTAATGACTGAATGGGAAAGAAATTGAATGCAAAAAAAAGTCAATCCAGATATTGACCGATACTAGAGAATGCTTTGTGTGCAAATTGTAGTGCGCACACAAATTTTTTTGCAAAAAAGTGAGCAGACTGCTCAATCTTTATGGCAAGTTATCTAAACATCTTCCAGCAAAACTATTCTCATTTCTTTGCTAAGAAGTATCACATTCCTGTTGATCTTTTCATTAATTAGTTTACAAGGATGTGCTTTTATTTGTTAGTGAGACTCTATCTTTAACACTATTTTGCGTCAAAAGTTTTGTGGAGATTTTCAGGGCCTTTGAAAATTAAAATTTTTTCATCAGCATGTTCCTGAAGTTTTATAATTTTCTGAAGAGTAGTTAATGCTCTAGACAGCTCAGAACATTGCAATTTTGGTTAGAGACAGCGAGTATAAAAATGTATAATATTTATGTAATTTTCTTAAACATCAATATAAACTGAGTTGACTGCGTTAATTTAGTGTTTAACCATTTTTCACTGATATATGTATATAGTATTTTATTTTGTATATACAGGTGATTGGGGATGTTGAGGATCCTCCGCCTCCATATCCAGAATCTCAGTATATTAATACTTATGAGAGGTGTGTGCCAAGTGGTGCAGTTGGAAGACCAGCTCTTCAACAGCAGCATAATCCAGATCTTCTTGTCCATTTCAATTGAATAGTTTTTTTTAATAGTTTCATGTATGTGGAAAGTATCTCCTCTTTTTTCTAAAATACATTTATATGTGTTCGACAGTGGTGTTACCTCATTGTCATTTTTGCAGTTTGAAAATGTTATGTATTCACTTTCATAATGGCACTGTGTATAGAGAACCTTTTACAAAGCAAGGGAGCAACATCATATTTCATGAGCAAAAACACTGTACAATCATCTTTATATATGTGTAACTGGGAAAAGTGTAAAAATTATATTGAGTCTGAATGTGTGGAATGTAAAAAATCTTTAAAAAATGTAAAAATATCCAGGTATCATTTCTGCACTTGTATATGTCATTTTTTAAAAAAAAAATGAAATTCAATTTATTTGAGAAAAGCTGTGTTACATACTTTTACTCAATTTTCAATTACTATGAGAAAAAATTTCTCTTTGTTTGATAAAGAGTTTAGAATGGAATGAATAGCATGAAAGAAAGGTCTCTATGCATATATGATTAAACAATATATGTATGGATTTTTTTTTTGGTTTTCCAAAATATCTACTGCAAAAGTAAATTTAGCACTTGATTAGCAAATCTATTTGTTTTAGCATGTTGTTCGTTGTCCTTCAGCATTGAAAAATAATTCAAAAGAATTCACTTTGGCTCCACATTTTGCAGATTCAATAAGCTTTAGGCACATTATTGTGACTCACATGAAAAGTATTACTCATGTTTTACTTTTATTTTAGCACTTTTTCTATTAAAAAATGGTTGATCTGAGTAATGTTTCAACAGCAAAGGAGAAGAATTTAAGGTGTAATCACTTGAAAAGTTTGTAGGCTGTATATAAAAATATAATAATGTTTTAAACACTTCTATTTTACAAATTAAAAAAAAATGTAAAGTTAAATCTTGCGCACATTATAATTTTTTGCATGTAGCCTTGTCTAAAAAATACCTTTCATTCCTTGGATTTTTAATGTCTACGGTTTTAAACCATTTAAACTACATGCAATCTCACTTTTATGTCTCGATACTGATCTGAAACATTCATTTTGATATGCAAAGAATTAATTGATATTTTATCTAATGTATGAATAGTGAACAATTTTTGTTTTGCCAATCAAATAAAAATGGTAGCAACACAGAAAGGCAAACATAAGAAAAATAAGTTGTATGTATTTAAAAAGGGTGTTCACAGGTTATTTGAAATTTATACTTGTATTTTATTGTCAGTTAATTTTAAAATCGTCAAAAACGAATTTTTTTTTTTGGTAATTTAAGTTACTCTTGCTTCTGTTGTATCCGGTTATGTATGTTTTGAATCATTACAGTCTAAGGTACAGTTATGGAATCAATTGCTTTCTAATCAAACAGTTTAGCTAATAATTTCATTGAATTTTTTTTATTTTGTGCATTTAAATTTGTGTTGCATTACACACAGAGTAGGGAACTCCTAGGAACCCTGCACTGTAATCAGGGGACTATTGTACTGATTGTGCTGTATTAATTGTGAGTGAAACTAGAAAGTTTTTTTCATAAGAGAAGTGTGTTTAATATATCTGTTGGAAGAGAAAATATAGATACAAGTATGAGCACTTTATTTTGGTGAAGAAATTGCTTGAATTAGATGGAAGATCAGATGGTCGTAAACAATGCAATATCTCGGTCATATGATGGCAATGACATATTACCTTTTGCAAACATAGAAAAGATACAATTCTGAACATGTAAATTTATATTGTTTTTACCAGTTTCGTGATGCAAAGAAGTTTTATTTATTGGCTATAATTCTTACATTATGCATGGAGTTTGGAGTTTTTGTTTTTTAAACTTATGAATCAAGATTAAAATTTGCTCAAACTTTTTTATTTTTGTCAAGGTGAATTTTTTTTTGTTGGAATATTTTATATCTTTATGCTGTCTCAGTATAAACTTTATTATCAAATTTTTTTATCGAAACGGCCAAAAAATTTTCATAGTGTTTTTATTATATCGGCATCTGTGATCGAACTCTGAATTTGGATATGTAATTAATTACTAAACTGATTTGCAGTTGTCTAAAATGAATGAAAAATTACAGTATTATGTGAATGTAGTATGAGATTACAATTTCAGTCTGAATGTTGAGATGTGTAATCCATATATGTTTTGATAATCAAGTTACTACTGTATTTATTAGCAGTTTGTAGTAAAGATTAACCCTTTTCATACAAGTGTGATTATTTAAGGAAGTCAAATGTGTATGAAAAAAATGGCTCATCCCAGAATTTAAGATTGTAACTTGAGGATTACTTAAACCAATAATTTATTATGTATAGGTAATAAGTGAGTAGCATTTACTCAAGCATTTTTTATGATAATAATTTTCAGAAGTTTCGCAAAATAAAATTCAAAGAATTTATTATTTTTATCAATCCAAAACCTGCAAGTGCTTTAACATATATGTATACTTGTATATATAATAAACCTATTTCATGATATAAAATATGTTATTTAGAAGTTTCTCATTTTATATATTTTGTGAGTGGATCAGTTTTTTTTCCAATGTTTGTCATAAAAAAGAAACGCTTGTAATGCGAGGTTAATTAGGTTTTTATTTGTGTTCTTCAGATTTTCGATGTATCGGTTTAAAACACATTGAGTTACATAGTTTAGTGACTCAGATTGTTGCTGTTGCTGCAATGGCTTGCGTATGTATATGTATGACTTGTTACCTAAATAAAAACGTGTGGTTCATATTGAATTTTCTTCTAGAAATTGGAATTTTGCAAAAATGGAAAAGATACAATTCTGAATATGAACTTGTATTGCTTTTACCAGTTTTGTGATGCAAAGAAAAGGTTGCATTTAAGTATTGATTATATATTGTTGCATCTGCATTTGGACTAATTGTCATCTGGTTTTCGCACAGTATGTTGTTGTTTTTCATAGTTTATAGAATGCAGCATCAATTTTTTTTTTAATCTGCATAATCTTATCAATTTCATGATATAGAACACATGGGAAGTCCCAATTTAACATTTTTCATAGTTGAATACATACATATAATTAGACCTATTTTTTAAATAAGTATTTATATTTCATATGAGATATCATATAGTAACAGTTGAGTAATGAAATATGGTGGAAATATATTTTTAAATTACTATGCAATATATGATTTTTCAAAGACAGAAATTTTGGTAGAAGAAAAAAAATCTTTGTGCATGTGTCTCTGTTCCATCCAACTCCAGTTGTTATGATTGCTTTTACTAGTGAGCTAAAAAAACAACTAAATGATTTCTTCCAGTCTTACATTACACAAGCGTCATTCTGAGTTGTCGCACAAAGTTTATTCTGGTTTTTTTTTTTAATAGGATTATAACATAGGAAGTGTAGGGATTATGGGGTAGGTGATAATATGGAATATACCACGTTTACCAGGTTTTCTCCACCTTATGGTATCGCCATCAAGTGGAACCACTTCAAAATGCCCTCTATGATGCTATAAATTCAGTGTTGCTCGGTTGTCACCCTCATCACGGCTACTATAGGGGAAGATTTGCTCATGCAAGTTTTGAAAAGTGTTTATTAATCATTGGAAATGTGCCCAATTATTTGAAACTAACAAAATGATGTCACAAGAGTTGCATTTTATTATGCTGTGCTCATTTTTTATCTAGCAATTTTTCCCTATTACAAGACACCTTTTTTTTCAGAGATAGTGTGGTATGGGATATTTTAAGTATCCGAGTTGGGCTAGAATACCTCTTCACCTGCAAAAAGTTTAAGACGATAGATGAGGATAGGTCTGGGAGTAATGTGTTTTGGCTTCCTCTTGATTGCAACTGCGACTCTTCCAAACAGACTTACACCACTACATCATCAACTACAAAAACAAACGAGATTTTCATTGTTTCAATATACAATGTTTTTTAGTTATTTGAATTTGTTTTCTTCATTTTTAATGCTGTATTACCAGACACATATTACCAGATGTCCATATTACCAGACTATTTCCTATTACCCTCCAAAGACCATTTTTTATAAATACAGTAAAACCGTGTTAAGTCCATACCCTGATAAGTCGTCACTCCGGTTAAGTCATTTTTCTTCAGACCCTTCGAGCTCTCATAAACCACAATGTTATTAAACCCTCATTTGCTCATTGCTAATTTAGTTTAAGTCGTCACTATGAAAAAGTATGAGAAAGAGGAACAGACTATTTTTATGGCTCCCATTAAAAAAAAATTAATATATTTTTATTTTGATTTATTATTATTATATTTTTATTTTTATTTATTATTATTAATATATTTTTATTTTGATTTATTATTATTAATATATTTTTATTTTGATTCATACTTTAATAAATGTCACATTACTTTAAATTTATACGATTTTCATAAAATCGCGCATTACAACTGATGGAGCTCCGCTTAAGCCGTCATAATTTTTCGATGAGGTGACGACTTAACAAGGTTTTACTGTACCTTTTTTCTTGGATATAATATTTATTTTTGAATACCATACATTTGCGAATGTGATGACAAGAACGCAAATTTTGTAAAAAAAAATATAGATTTCAGGTTCCTATCATCTTTTTGAATTAGTATGATAAAAAAATAAAAATGGTATTCCATAATACCCGCACTTCCTACATATTATTAAAACCAAAACATAATTGTTTTTTTGCTGAATATCAATATATTTTAAGGAAGTTTCATAATATCAAGCAAATGTAGATTAAATTTGCATTTGCCGTATATCGAATATGCATACCTGAAGTTGATATATTCATAACCAGTAAATTGACGCTTTCACAATGGCACAATTTATTCAATTATGCCATTTTATCAAGGCATTAATATCGTATTCAGTGTTCATTAATATTTTTTTCAACTTGACCAGCTAAATTATATCAAGCAAAAATTACAGGAATAAATCATGTATTGTAGCATAGTTAGATGCACATTTTTATGAACTTGAATGGAGTTGAACAGTTCATAAAATTGATCAATAGTGACTTCTATTAAAATATTAATATATAGTTAAAATGCTTAAATCTATGTGAATTAATTATTATTTGGATGGTCAACTCTTTTTATTATTATTCTTATAAGTTTTATGTTGTATGGCTGGAGTAGTTTTGTTTACACTTAGAGTACATTTTTATAAAAGTGTAATAGTATGCTTGTTTGTATTGAAGTTTCTCACACTGAAAGTGAGAAAAATTTATTAGTTGAATTTTTGGTAATGTGTTCAAAACTATGCATTATAAAAAAAAAATTACAGAATTGAAAAACCTTTTAAGTATAGGGAAATGTCAAATCAGTTGATTATATGGTTTTCTGAAAATGAGTACTGAGAAACATTAAATGAAATAAGATTGTGCAGTTATGTATATTTTTGCATTTAAAATAGAAAGTTTTTTCTTCTGATGTTTTTATAAATCAATATATAAGAAAAGTAAAAAACAAATGCAGGTTAGACTGATATCATGAATGAAAAATTCACCTTTTAAATAAATGATTTTGGAGGATCTTTGAAAAACAAAAATGGTTTTTTTAGTTTAAAAACTTGTGAAAATTGAAGTTTCTCTTGAATTATAAACTCAGTACAGTAAAATAAACAACAGTGTTTGTTAGTTATTGTTAGTAAGTGCAAAAGCGTTGCTAACAATTGATACAAATTAAAGTTTTTAAATTTCATTTGTAATTGGCTATAAAATGTTATTTTTTATGTAAATTAATAGACAAGAATGAAAGTTTTTTTAAAAAAAATTCTAATGAAAGCAATAGTAATCCTTATAGACAGGTTATCATATATAATCATACCATTCATTAAATTTTTTTAATCATATTTCAGAGAATTTTTGCAAAAGTGTTTTTCGGTGGCCACATTTTCATGGAAAAATAAACATATCATAAGTTCCATATCAATGTTAAAATTCATTTTACACGTGTAACCATTCTTTTTTGGTAGGTTTCTGATTATGATGCAAAATGTTTTTTTAAATTTAAAGAAAAATTCCCTTAAAGCATTCTGCAAAGACAATCATTACTTCCTAAGAAAATTTTATATCTTGAAATGGAACAGTACAAAAGTATTCTTTGATTTGGTTTTGTGAAAATATCAAACATTTTCAATTACCTAACAAAATATCTGTAATGTAGTTTGATCATGATAGCTGTTTAATTATTTTTGGGACATTATTGAGAATGATTGTTTTTTCAAACCAATAAAGTAAAAATTGGGGTTTATCATTGACTATATACTAAAATTCATTAATGAAGTTTCATCTGTAAAAAAACTATTTTAGTCAGACCCATTAATTTATAATTTGGTTCAAAAAAGAAATAAAACAAGTCACTTCAATTTATTGAAATTGTAAACTATGTCAAATTTAACTGCCTATGTTTGCATGAATTGACATACAAATTTTATTTTGCTTTTAGAGGTACAGAGAGTAACTTTAATTGTGATTATGCTTAATTGTGCTGTACTAATTCTTTGGCAGTATTCGGTAGAATTGCAAGCATTTTTTTAATATGCACACAAAACAATGTTTCAAATTAGTACAAATCAAGGAAAAAGTTCATAACTTTATATGAAACCTAACATGCATTTTCTTCTTGAACTCATTTATAGTTACTTTTTACATGTCTGTGAAAATTTTTCATAAAGCATTTAATTTTGTACTTTGTTTTGCTCTTTAAAATACCAGAATATATCAACTCAGGATGTGCATTAAAAATATTTTTGCTGTAATTTCAGCAGAAATATCTGGAGGAGAAATATCTCAGGTTGTCATTGTGTTTTTGCTGCATCTGTTGTTATTTGTACATCAATAATTTTTTTTTTTAAACAAGTAAAATAAGATGTAAGTGTACATGATATTACATTGTGATGTATCATTATCTCCTTTTTTTTGTGTACTTCGTTACTTAATGAAAGAAAAACTATGATGAAATATCGTAGTACATAGTATACGTTGGAGAATAGATCTAAACAGTTATTTTTATGTGAAAATGCAGAAAACTTAACTGTTGTGTAAAAATACAAAAATACATATATACATATATTGACATGTAATTCCTATTGTTATTAGTTTTATTTATAAATAAATGTCTCTATTCTTAAAAAAATTGGAGTATGTGATTTTTAATATTGTTCTTTTTTTATTTGCCAGTTAATTGAACAAAACTGAATGAAAATAGCACCACAAATATAAAGATTGATTAAAAATCAATTTAATTCAGTAATTAGGTCATGATTGAGAACAAAGTTATCCTTTCACTTATAAATTTGATATCACAGGTTTGTTATGTTACATTCACCACCTTCCATGACTTATGCATTGAGTTTATAAAGGGTATCCCATAAACTCATAAATTATTTAAAGGTCGATAAAAATTGAACGAATTGGTGATTTGAACGTGGTTTGCAAAACCAAGTTATTTCCATGAATGGGGATTTTTAATAATACAGAATAAATTTGTTCAAATTTTTGCTGGTAGAAGGTGCCGCACGAAAGCAATTCACTGGAAGTATAAAATTCAAGGTGTTCGATTGACAACCCATTTCTGGAGAAGAAAAATGCTTGAAGAGGGAATCACATTTTAATTAATTTGACAAAATTTATAAATGCTTAATAATAATTAGCGTGGTCCACCTGCTTACATTTCATCGTGGCTCGAATCATATTGAACAGACATACATTTCTGACTTACTTTTAGAGTATTTCATCATCTTTATCAAATATATGTTACAATTCTATAACTTTGATAATTTTTCGAATCTTTTATTGCTGTTTTTGTTTAATTAATGTAAATAGAAGAAAAGGAATCAAGTACTGGGATTCATAAAAATAAAGAAAAACATTCTGAAACACGTTAGAACTGTATTTGAAAATTTTGATTAATTTAAAATTACTACAGTATATTCCACTTAACGTTCCCACTTCGAAAGTTTTCTCGCTTAGTACGACTTATTTTCGTAATCCTAACATTTATCGAAATGTCCCGTTTAAAGCGTTTTCCCGCCTACAACGTTTTTTATGATGAGTTTTTGGAAAACGCTATAAGTGGGACTCACTGTATATGAGCTCTTCAACGTTATTACTTGTTTAAAACCAAGGGTTTCTTTCCACAAATAAAATCCAAGATTGCAATCTCAACATTTGAATACTCAAATTCGAAATTCAAAAAGACGCTCTGGTATATATGTATAGGTTGTCGAATATTAACAACACTAGCTGCAATCAGCCTAAACGTCAGATGTAATTCATTTAATAGTAGGCAAACACATTATCTTATCGGAAAATGAATTGCCGGGGACCTACGTAGCCTACATCCTAAATTTTCGGATCTTTGTGCTCCTAAATGCTTCTGTGCATGACATCTATTCACAAAACAAAATATCTCTAATGTTGGCTAATACTAGGTGAATAACTAAATTGAGAAGAAAAAAAAAATCAAAGGGAAAGCGTCTTGCTTTTTTTCCGGAAGCTCAGTAGTGAAAACTGTCAAAATTTAGAATTTATACATTGTATATCCGTTTTCCGGCAGTGCCGTCTTAACGCATGGGCCCACCCGGGCATCCCAAGAGAAGAGGGGCCTCACAAAAATGAGATCAGGTTGAAATGTTTTAGGTTTTACCAGTTGGGGCCTCCGAAAAACCACTTGGCCCAGGGGCCCATGATACTCTAAAGACGGCCCCTGTCTTCCGGAACATATGAGAGAGTGATTCAGATGGTATTTATGACTGAAAAATTCAATCTTCCCTAGGGAAACATTGCAGTTCAGAGGTTCCTAGGAAGGCATGCAATTAACACTCCAGATCGAAGTTGCTTCGCTCCGGGGCAGTTAAGATCTAGAGATGTCCATGCTACAGAATATACTATAGAGCATAAATAGCTAAAGCACCTGACACAGGGGTACAACAAAAATGGTGACATGATCGCAGAAAAAATTGCTACCGCGGGGAGTCCCCCATCGAGGGGTTAGCGCACCAACCTTTCGATGAGTATAAAAAACAAGCCTGCCATTCGGAATCGGCAATAAGTTGTTGGTCCCGGTCTAATTAGCTCTCGCCTGCAGAAAATGACCGTGGGGCGACAAAAATGATCAAATGATTAGCTAAAGCACCGCAAGAATAAAAAGGTCAAACATTCACCTTGTGCGTACTATTGGTACCTCCAGACTAGATGATAGCGCAAATGAGAGGGGAGGTTTTCAAGGGGAAAAATTACTATATTTCTTTTGTGATGTCCCTTTTCCTTTGATGCTCTAAGCATGTTTTTTCTGGGTAAATATAGCACTGTTATTCTTGGCAGAAAGAAAGGCCCGACTTTTTTCAGTGGTAAAGAATGCAACCACCTGCATATACACACTTTTCCTCTTTGACATAAGCTAATACCATACCTAATAATACTAAAAATGATATATTATAGGAGCTTTCAACTAAAATCCTTTCAAAATCAATAATACGTTGGTGGGGAAAAAATTAAATTTTAATCAAACATTTTCAAAATATCTGCTGAGAAAGGAAAGGGTTTCTTTTGGAAAAATTGCGGCCCCTGAAATTTTGCGGCCGCACCTTTCGCACCCCCTTAAGTCCAGCCCTGCACAGAAGAGATTGAAGATATAGGTTCAGGTCCAATTACTCCTGATTGGTTTTCGTGCAGCGTTCTCTGTCGACAAAACCTTGAACAATTTTTTTCCTGCAACAGAAAAATATCCCTTCGTGAGAATAAATTCGCAAATCGCATTCGAATATACCAGTTCCTCAATTTTTGAACTATTTTCGAATTTATGAGACCCTGTATTATCAGAAGGAACATTAATGACGTTTTAAAATATGAGAATTATCAGATAAAAAATTTGTGATGTAAAGCTTTCCAATACGAATTTTGTTTAGAGCAACGTTTTTCAACCCACGGTCCGTAGACCAAAGAGCAGACTTGATCATTTAATTCTAATCTGCCGGCGACGTTGCCCGCCCCGTAAAAAATGTATATACGTATAGCTTATTAATTATTTCTTAATCAAAAAAATTTCTTCATCAAGTAAGAAAAAATTACTTTTATTTTTAAATATTTTAATTAAAAACTTCAGGCAATCGCTTGTGGATACACAATATTTTTTGCTTTTCCATCTGGTGTGTAGATGTACAAATTTTTGGGATTTCCAACACGCGAACAGGTGACGAAAAGCTGTCCGTGAGAAATACAGGGCTCAAGTAGGTTCATACCTGCCACTGCTAACGACTGGTCTCGCGCTTTGTTGATTGCCATAGGAAAAGCTAAAAGAATCGGGAACTAATCGCTTGAAAGTGAATGGCATTTCTTCAGTGATAATTGGGATGCGTGGAATGAAGACGTCTTCTCATTTGGCACATACAGTTAGAATCGTTGCTTCAAGGATGTAATTGTGCAATTTTTTCACGCAGAGTCTGGTGCCATTGCAGAGTCTCGGTGTCTCCAAATTTCTTGAAAGCATTATAGGTACTCCGACTTTGAGGGTCAAGTTGTGAGGTGGCACACCCGGAATATCCAAAGAGTTCAGAAATTCTGCAAGATATAGAACTGTCTGCGCTGAGTCTGTGATAGTGTCAACCGATTTGTAAGATGTGGAGTCTTCTGGAATAATTTTTAGAATTTTTTTTTATCTTGTTCACACTGTCATTTTCCGGTGCCAGAATTACTCTCTCTCAGTCACTCATGGTTTTGGTGATTTTGTTGAATGTTTGGGAAGACTTTGTCTCCAAGTTCTTGAACTGAGTTTAAAAACTGGTAAAATCCATTTGGGAACGTAATCAGTCCTTCTTGGGTCTACGGGAATTCTTCCATTGCCAAGTTTGATCAACTGATGTGAAAATGATAGCAGTGCCGAGTCATTTTGCAGTTGAACTCTCATGTTGGTGGATAATGATAATTTTTTAGCTTCGTGCCAGAGTGTTGATGTCCTAACGAACTCGAGGCAACCACCGATAGACAGCACCTTCACTTCAAACCCATCTCACTAATGGCAGTAAATTGCAATGTAGCGATATGGCCAGAGTTGGTGTTTGGTGAAGTAGAGTGCTGATGATTTGAGGCAAGCATTGAGTTCATCAGCTGGCGTTGAACATTTTTATTCCCTGTTTTATCGTCGTAGTTGTTGTTCTCTGTTGTTAGTGACGTCATATGTCCAGCTTCTGCAGCGAATATTATTCAAACTCCTTTTAAGCACTTTTTAAATTGAAACTATACCTCAACGATGGGTGGTTGATGAGATAAAGGCCACATTAGCACTTACAGGACACCCTGTATACATGCAAGCAAAAATATCTAGCGCTTCCCGGGTTTTTTTTAATTACTGGGAAGATTGGAAAAGTGACAAACCATTATAAAGGAATAAACTGTTATGATGGCAGCGTTAAAGATGTGACGTAAAGGCATACACGTCTGAAATGCATTGTTGGGAACCACGGTAACCAAAGTAAACGTTCCGAAAGTGATTGTTGAGGCCCCCAAAACCATTGTTGCCCGACAGTTTTTCGCCCATTTCGGGCATTTGCCCAGCTCTGACGAACTTTTAAAGTAGCCTACGGTTCAATCCCGGACCTGTTTGGCATATATGCAAAATCTGGCGACGATCGGTCTAAAACTGTAGATTTGTATAAAGAGCATACATACATACATACATACATACTTTCACATTTATATATAAGATTAAATCTTTCATCGAAAACAATATAGGAAACTGCGAGCCTTAATACAAAGTATCACTAATTGTTGGGCGCGGCAGGCCAGGTCGATAAGATACTCGCCTAAAGTACCAAAGGATGTTTATAGAGTCGTCGCGAGTTCGATACCCGGTTCGTCCTCGTCAGAAAACTATCCTGACACAAGGGTACAACAGAAACGGCGACATATGAACACAGAAAAAATTGCTATCGCAGGGAGTAACTCATCGAAGGGTTAGCACACCAACCTCTCGATGAGTATAAAAACAAACCTGCCGTTCGGAATCGGCAATAAATTTTTTTTTCAAGCCGAGCACAACTCAGGTCTAATCGCCATGGGCAATTTACTACCTAGTGAGTTGTGCCGGAAGTGTAAGCACGTGTACCTAACAGAGTCTGAGAGCGTATCTAGTGTTGTGTATGATTTTTTAGTGCTGACATCTATATATCAGAAGTGAAGTGAGTGAAATGTAATGACTGAATATTTGTACTGTTTGTAGGACTGTTGCTGTCTGTGGCGAGATTTTTTAACATGGAGATCGGCTCTCATGGCAATAAATTGTAGGTCTCGGTCTAAAAAATTAACCCTCATGTGCAGAAAGTGACCGTGGTGCGACAAAAATGATCAAATGATCACTAATTGTAGCCAAAAAATAGAATTTTCGGGAAATCCGCTAATTATTAGTGAAGAGCGTCGAAATAAAGGACAGTTAGAAATCGTAATGAATTTCAGTGTGGTTCACGGGAAAAAAAGGTAAACATTAGAGACAAATATTTATATTTATACCATGATTATCGTTATGCAATTTATACGAAATGAGAATAATTAGCATTCACGGTTTTAACAATGATTTCAAATTTAAATAAGCTTCATTTTGAAAACGGGACAATTGTGTTGTGAAAAAGTCGAAACAGCCAAAAAATACAGCAATGTCACATAAAATACGAGTCATATAGTGACTTTACTCATACTTTCAGCTAATAGTCCGTTGAATTGCTATAGACATTTTACTGGTCCTCTTAATTTGAGGAAGGTTTAGAAGTGCTGTTTTAGAGTATTGATACGATATTACATTCGGGAAATAAACTCTGAATGCATCGGAAATTTGTCTAAATTTTGTCTCTGAAAAACATCTGAATAGCTGAGAGTATAATCGCTTTATGGCCACAGGCGTAATATTAGGTCCAAATTCCAGTGGAATAAATTCCAACAAGTTCTATATTTTCTTTCCTCTCTCTTCACCATCGAAGAATTTAGCAATTTTATAGCGAAGCTTTATAGCAATTCTATATTATCTACGGAAGATTTCCTCCCCCCTGTAAATAATGTATCTTTCTACTTCTACTTTATACATGTGTGTGTGTGTAAGAGCGTAATCATGATGTGACACACACACGTAGGTTAATGGTGAAAAGAGAACTAAAAAAAAACTCGCTTATCTGCCTTATCTATTATATTCTTTTTCCTTTTATATTTCGTCCCCCCCCCCCATTTATCTAACGTGTGGTTAAGTTAGGACAAGGTACATTGCAGATATACCTACTTATCCATATTTATCGCAGATTCTTTAAATAGAGATAATCCGAATTTCTTGCCAAACGCTTGTACGTGAAGTGGTTAAATTAGTACACAAAAGTATATCATTCTCACTAAAAATGTAAAGCTAATCAATTTACCTATATTCCTATATAATTCCAGAGGCTATAAAATACCTATTTCTTTTTCCGATCTGAAGATGAAAATTTAAGTTTTTTTTTCATCCATTTAGAAATACGGGGAAAAAAATGTCGAAAATTTGAAATTTTTTCACGAATTCGGTAGAAAAATCAAGATTATATGTATGGATAGGAAGCAATCAAACTAAATTCTGGAAACACAACCCTCTGACAAGGAAAAATGAGAAATGAGCTTAAATTTATAGGATCCGATACACGTGGAAAGTTCTGCCATAGGAATCTCTTTGAAAAACGAATCCGTTATAATATTAATAAATAATTCACATTTACGGATTCAGATTCTGGTAGTAACATGGCTGTTCTACTTTGAACTTTCGATTCAGCTATCGTATGGACAAAATAGTTGTGATGCGTTAAAAATGATCAAATGGACTTTTTAAAACAATCACGTTTAAAACGTTTTCGAAACGACTTCTTGTTTGAACTTTGAAAGAACCTGAAAGAAGCTTCATATAGTGAAAGAAGTACATGTAAAAATATACCTCCCAGGTGTTTCACAAAGGTTGTCTGAAAGGAATAAAAATTCTACGGTTGATTCTAAAATTATCGTAGAATATGAAAAAAATTAAATTAAACCAACGAAAAGAGAGAGAGAACTAGGGAGAGAAATTCTCTCTCTCTCTCTCTCTCTCTAATAGATTTTAATGGTGCTTCCGTAACACAAGGCGGTAATGGGAGAGCATCAGAATTAAATTTAAAATTCAATCCTTATCGATTGGATAAAAATCGTTAATTTCTGCCTCTTTTCAAAATCGTCGAAATCATTGACTTGATTATTTTATCTTTTGAAAAGCAGTAAAAATCAAGATTTCAATCATTGTTATTTCGACGAATTGTTTTTGTCAATATTTCGAAATAAATTTATTTTTGGTACAATAAAAAAAAGAGCTCAAATTTGACTCTTACATTTTGTTGATTGGGACCATCTTAATTAATTTTTATGTTTCGTTCCAATTATTATTTTATTAAAGTGGCTCTACCACAGATGTGTGCTTTGTTTTGCCGATTGTCATACTTCACTGTAACTTTAGAATTAACCGTAGCATTTTTGACCATTTGAATTCTCCCCTTGTAATACCGTATTATACATACAAGGTGTCCCATGAATTCGTAAGTAGTTTAAAAATTCATAAAAATTGAAGGAATCGGTATATGTGAATGAAGTTTGCGAAAAAGGTATTCTCACGAAGGAGGATAGTTTTTTTTGCCCGTACAGGAAAAAAAACCTTAGTTCAAATTTTTGTCGATAGATGGCACTACATGAAAGTCCGGTAGGGGTTAATTGAACCTGAAGCTTTCTTTAATATCTTCTGTGCCTGAAACGTTCGCTAAGCTTTAGCCGGTGATTCATGGTGAAGGTAAAAAAAAACAACTTCACCAATAGTTCTTTATAGACCAATGTTAAAATGTCACAATGAAAACCTTATGTAAGTGCCAGTAACAGGAAAATTCAAAAATGAGCTGGACTTTGATTTGCATATTTGTAGAGGTTCGCTTTTATGCAGCTTGCCCCAAAAATGTTATCTAATTTTTTTTTTCGGTACCCAAAAAAAAATCCCCCTTGTGTGAATAACTTTTTCGCAAACCGCATTCAAATATAAATTTTTTTTGAATTTTTATGACTTTTCAAACTATTCACGAATTTATGAGACACCCTGTATTTTACTTAATCCGTTTTATTCCAATTTGCACCAGGTATGAAAAATCTTGTTCTCTCGGCTCCACACAGCATTAGAATACCATAATTTATTAGAACCATGCAATTAGCAATTTATCTTACCGGAAAGCTCACGCCTGAAAAAACCCTGTTTCTGTCCACCTTGTGTGGTTTCAACAGTATATTACTGTCAGAGTCGCAGAACTAGCTCAATAATAATATAGTTCTAACGGTAGAATCATGCGGTGCTCGCGTTAATTTAAGCCTCTGTGATAAGAATATATAATGTATCACAAACAGTTTGGAAATCCTTCTCCCTTTCCCAATCCCGTTGACATCACCATTTGTTCCTTCTTTTTTTTGTTCCGAGATTTTTCTGCAGCTTTCTTTTGAAGACCACGTGAATCGGCACGTGATCACTGCTAGAGTAAAAACGATCGGTTTACTACTTGTATAAGCACCGTCTCCTCAAATCCGATAGCTTGCTCCGAGGCACGCGACATGTCGTCCTTTACTTTACCTCCCCGCTTCCCAGTATTTGAGCACTAGCTGTGTCAACCACAGATTCTTCGTGATCAACCGCATAATAGGTTGGTAGAGGGAGAAGTCGCTACTTTTATATACAATATACTGAACAGAAACTCAGAACCATGTATTGTAACTTGAGGATCTATTGATAGCCCTCTTTATTATCTAGCCACACTAGAAAACGAACTTCGAATTGGGATATGATTACCCTGTATGCATAGCAAAAAAGCGTTATCTAAATTCAACAATCAATGAATTTTTTTTGGAATAACAAAAATTTTAATTTCTATTTTACACTGAATGCAGTGAATGTATTTGAAACATAAAAATGATCGTAGAACAGAAGAAAGAAATAGAATATTTCACGTAAATCTTTTGATTTTTCGTAGAAAATGACATAATACAAATACAACGCCACAACAAGCAAAATGCCCAACGAGGTGGCTGAGAACAATTATCGATTTGTTTTACCAGAAGGCAAATGACATTACCATAAAAGTAATGTTTTAAAAATATATTGTAATTTGTCAATTCTTAAACGCTCAATTTTTTTTCGAGCTGATAGTTTTTTCATAGTTAATGATACGTATTGAAAGCAGGGGAAGTCACTAACAAAATGTATTTCGAATTGCACAGCTTATACAGGGCCTTATTGAAGGCGAGCGAAACCTCAAAAATTTTACGCAAAATAAAATGTATTGAAGTAATATTACTTTCCAAGTATGTAACCACATTCTTTGTGTTTCAAACTATAGTGAGAAAAATATTCGTATTGCAAACTTCAAGGTAAAAAAAAATTCAAACAAAACGTTTTAACAAATCAGCGAAATCACAGCCACACGTGCTTTGCAACGAAGAGCTGTTGTCGTTAACTGGGACATCTACCTCTTCTTTCAAACCGAGCACAACCCAGGTCTATCACCATCTATGGGTGATTTACTACCTAGTGAGTTGTGCCGGAAGTCTAACTGTGTGCTGCCATCTATATTTTAGAAGTGAAGTGAGTGATGTGTTATGATTGAATTACATTTGTACTGTTTGTAGGTCTATTGCTCTCTGTGGCGAGACTTTTTAAGGAGGAGATCGACTCGCATTCGCGTCTTGAAGTTGGGAACCACAGAAAACCAACTTCAGCCGACCACCACTGTGGCGACGGTGGGGTTCGAATCCTGGACCACGCGACGCGAGTCCGTCACTATGACTACCCGATTACTACAGCGGCGGGACATCTACCAGAAAATTCAAAAAATATAAAATGGAAAGAATATATGACCCCCACATTATGTGGAAAGGCGATTCTGAATTTTTTTTTACCGTTTAACTGGCTGCACTAAAATGAACGTTTATAGAACCCTTTACACATATGCAAAGCTGCACATTTAAGGGTTAAAGCATCGACATGGACGTTGTTCAAAAGTCATCGTTAAACGAAAAACTGCATTTTTAAAAAATATTATTATTCACAATAACTTCGCAAAACCATAATTGATCGAACATTTTTGAATTTTAACATCGTTAGAAAATAATTGTTGACTTTTGTGTGATCGAATTAAAAAAAAAAAATCTAGTGTTTTTAAACTTATACCATAATTTTCTGCGTACAATTCTTAGTGGCGTATAATCCGATGTTAATTTGGCTAACTTGAGAAAAGATGTCATCATGTAACTCACAGTGAAATATTAAGGAATATAAGGGATTGGAGAAATATCGGTTTTTCTACTTGTATCTAAATTCTATATGAAAATATTTAACTTAATTGTTTTTTACAGATCAGTTTTTAAATTTTTTTTTTTTAATTTCAATTTGTCAAAAAAAAACAAAAAAAACAAACAAACCACAGACAAACGCAGTGGACTTCCCTTTTTTTAAACAATATATATATATGCAGTGATCTCTCACTTATACACTCCCTCACTTTTCGTTTCTCTCAATTATAACATGGTTTCCGGCAGTCCCGGTCAAAGATATAGCATATTAATGCTATTCACTTATACGCCTCTCTCACATATGCTTCCTTTTTTGTTGTTCCCTTGCACCGACGTATAAGTGAAAGATCACTGTAAAATGGGGACAAGATGGCCACATAAAAAAATTGCTACCGTGGGATTCCTCCCCACCGAGGAGTTGGGGCACCAACCTCTCGGCGAGATACGTGAGCGCTGCCGTTCGGATTCGACAATAAGCTGTAGGTCCCGGTCTAATTAGCTCTCGTGTGCTTTTTTTCTTACATCATCTTGAATATTATTACGTTTAGACGTCAAGCAATTTCCCCAAATTATTATTGCATGTTGCATGTCCAGAAGTTCTCACTGATGTTTTTGTAAGATCTTGCTGTAGTTTGTATTTGGAAAACACATTATTCGAGGTAACATTAAAATATCTTTCGATCGAGCGCAGTGTATGCCGCTGTGGCAATGCCGCAATGCCGCTGTGGTGGTCGAGTGGTTATAGTGCCGGACTCGTGATGCGAGGATCCGGGTTCGAACCCCACAGTGGTGGTCAGCTGAAGTTGGTTTTCTGTGCTTCCCAACTTCAAGGCGCAAATGCGAGCCGATCTCCCCGTTAAAAAGTCTCGCCACAGAGCGCAACAGTCCTACAACGGTAAATCATTCAACCATAACACTTCACTCATAGTTAGTAAAACTGGGGGCAGATGACAGCACTGCACATAACAAGCATTACACAGAAACAAACTTTACGTCAGGTTGCACTACACGTACACGCACATTCCCGCATGTACCGATTCGTTGGGGGGTTCCGCGGGGGCGGGGGGGGTGCATGTGTGGTGTAGCAGTAGTAGGTAGGGGATCCATGATGTTCTTAAGTCAGCCACCTCGTTGGCAAATTTGCCTGTTGTGGCGTTGTATTTGTATTTGTATTGTATTTGTATCTGAAGATGTAATTTATCTCTGTGATAAAAACACCTGTTTATTTAAAAACGTAATTTTCAAGTCTTGTGGTACGTAGAATGAAGCTGTGCGTACGTTAATTTTTCATTCACAAAACACAATCTTCAAGAAATTTACTGCGAATCTTATCTTTCAATATTGAAACCACTTACAATTGGTGCTGAGCACTTGGCCGGCGTTTTCCAACAAACACTTAAAAAAAAAACCACCATATTAACTACATGAAAAAGTTAGATTGCACCTTGTTTTGAATAATTTTTATTTTCATTGTATGGTTACGTCCATGCGATACTTAGGTCAAGAAATACAGGGTGTTTCAAAATTCGCGCACATCATAGTTTATGAATGTTTTTTCAAATAAATATGACCTATTTAACACAGAAAATAACAGGTTAAACTTATGAATTGAAACATTATCTTCAATAAAAGTTTAAAGAAATTTAGAATTTACAGCAAATGTTGAAAATGTTGGCCTTTTTCACAGACACATAGGCACATCTTTTTTAACAAATTTCTCGAGGCTTTACAAAATCTGCGAGAATTAATGTCTGATATTGCATTAATAATGTTAGTTTTAAGTTCATCAGTCATACGTGGATCATTGCAGTATGCCATATTTTTAAGATAGATTGAAATTTCGGTATTGGTCGACCACAAACCCTAATACTGTTAATGAACAGCCCTTACATGACAAAAAAAAGAAATTGTGTTTGGTGCACTATATCATGCCGTCGGATTGTAGGGCATATTTTTTTTCGATTCCACTGTCGATGCCAAAGTTTACACAGCTATTATTACTAAATTCATTTCACTGTTGAACAGCGATGAACGGTACTTCTGATTTTAACAGTATAGCACCACACGTCAAAAGAAAGTTTCATGTTTAAACTGAATTTTTTTTGTCGATCTTGTCATTACGCCCGGACTTGGGCTACCTCTTTCATCCGACTTGTAACCCCAGGTCTTTTTTCTTTGGAGATATCATAAAAATGTGGCATACTGCAATAATCCCCATACGGCAGATGAACTCAAGAGTAACATCATTTATGCAATATCAGACATTAATTCTCACAGATTTTGTAAAGTCTCGAGCAATCTGGTAAAAAAATGTGCCTATGTGTCTGTGAAAAATGGCCAACATTTTCAATACTTATTGTAAATTCAAATTGTTTTTTTCAACTTTTATTAAAAGTAATGTTTTAACTCATAAGTTTAATCAGTTATTTTCGGTTAAATAGTCATATTCATTTAAAGAAAAACATTCATAAGCGCATTTGAGCGCATTTTGAAACACCCTCTACGTTACTTGCATATTGATGAGTGTTTCGGCACACTCTAGAAAACGAATATAGTGTGTCACAAATATGCAGAGAATACGTATTTGTTTTGAATGAAATACTAAAGCAACATCCAAAAAAGTTTCGGCACAAAATTATAGAACTAATTAACATACACCTTTGCAATAACTTTGACATGGAAGCTGTCAGACAAGTTCTTCAAATAAGTTCGTCAGATAATATTTTTCTAACGTCACTAGATTTATAATTACGTTTACCATAAAACTAATAACGACTACAAATTTTTATAATTTATGAAATTTGTAATATATTTCCCCGGTTTAATTGAATTTAATCAATTTGAAATCACATACGGATAAATAATAATTGTATCTAATCAAGAAATATGAGAAATTATTATTATTTGTTTCCAATACATTTCACGTTGGAATAAGAAATTCTGAAAGTCAATACGCATGCTTCTTTGCAATTATTATTATATTGCCAAGAAGCCAACAACAAGGATACATCTTTACCCTTTCCTCATGGTTTCATTAATGGAAAACTTTGATATTTTTTTTATTTTCATTATCATATTCGTTAATAGTAAATATATCTTATTGTTTTTTAAATTTCATTCTTCTTACTCGTATCCGTTATTTTTCTTCGTAAAATAAATTTGGTGAATGATTACAAAACTCTTCGATGAGATATAAAGAGAAAAATTCTTTTATTTGCCTTGTTTTTTTTAACATTTGTGTTTCTATTTCCAAATCAAAAGAAATTGAAAAGTCCTCAAACGTCATTCTCTCTTCACCCCTCCCCACTTCTTTTGAAAAGCACTTCATTCAACTTGGTTGAATCTCTTCCCCCCGTTCAGTTCTGCTTTCCGAGCAATGCACCAATCGGATACAATGAGCCCCGCCTCTTAATCGGGTGTGCATTGGTCGTTTCCTTCTCTTTGGCCTCTCCCGTATTCCTCCCGACGTCCAATCAGCGTTGCGTTGGACGATATTGGTCAGCTGATAGTGACATTGGCTCGCTACCACTTTTCTATAAATGAGAAATGTGAGGCCTAGCGAGCCTGTCAACACCAGGTTCGGACCCTGAAGGCTTTGCACCCCCTCTGTTGTGTTCCCGTGCGCTTTTCCCTTTTGGCCCGGGCGTCAGCTTGTTCTGAAAAGTCTACCCTCTCTCACACTCTCTCTCTCTCCACATTCTTTTACTCTTCCCTCAGGAAAACCGCCGTGGGGCCTCTAAGAGAGCATTTTCATAATTTCCTATTGGAGAGCGAACGGATCTATCTATAAAAGGTAGGTAAAGAGGGGGGGAGACCTCACGATGACTTCCTTAGCTCACCAGTACACGGCGACGGCGGCCAATTTCGGTGAAGAGTACCCGCCGGTGTTTTCGAGTCCAATCTACGGTGGTGGAGGAGGAGGTGGTACATCAACAGCAGCAGGACAGGGTTCGAGTCCCGTACCGTTTATATCAACAAGGAGGACAACAACAACAAACGTAACAGAAAATTCAACAACATCACCGTCCACTGGATCCAGGAGTGACATGCCTCCGAGAACATGTCGCTACGCAGAGTCTCCTGGAGCCAGAGAACAGAGTTCTGACGAGGAACAAAGAATTTCTGATGAAAGGCCGACCTGTGATTTCGCTGTCGGTCATAATGTCGCTTCCTTGCAGCAGTACTCGGCTTGCCTCACAGGTAAGCCTATCTCATTATCTATTCCTGAAAAAAAGCACACACACAAAAAAAAAAAAAAAAAAAAAAAAAACTTTCCTTCCACGTGAAGGATCCTTCATAACTGTTGCCATTAGAAAAATGGTGAGATAGGGCACATTTGAAAAGGATATTCCAAGTTATTGGGAGTCTAAGTCCTTCAGGTTAATAGCTGGAGAAAGTTACCTTCAGATAATATTGAAAAAGGAAGGGGGACACAAATATAGTGTTTCGCGTAAATGAGTACACATTCCTTACTTTTGATTTATTTAGGTATCTAGTACACATACAGAGTGAAAACCATGATGAAACAGCATTCTTGCTTATAAAATTTTTTGACTGAAAACAAATCGTCCTTCGATTAAAGTATTTTACTTATGGAGTTTTTCCTAAAAAAATACATTAGAGTAGAGTCAGATACGCGTGAATTTAACGAAAAGTAAATCACAATCACCAGTACAGATTTAGCATGAGTCGAATCTCTTCGGAAGTTGACCCTCTATGTGGTTCACAACCATAAAAACGTATTGAAATTTTTTTAAACTAAAACGGATGCAAACTAGTGTTGTTAGCATGTTTTTAATTGAAGTAATGCATTAGCACAGCAATTTAATTAATTAGAGTGGATTTTTTAATTAGCTAAAAGGGTAAATCAACAAGGGTAAAATATACAGTTTGCCTTGATTTTAATTTTATCTATAAACAGATAAAATCTTGCTTAACAAAGTTGGATAGTGTTTACCTTGAATTTTATTTTCAATCCTCTAAATTTGGTGTTATTTCATAAATCTCTGGGCACGTAAAATTTCAGCAGGTCTCAAAAAATGACACAAACAATGAATCAACTCTTTCTAGATAAAAGAATATTGTACTTATCTAGTTATATTTAGTACTGAAGTGATACCATAAGATGTACTTTCTAAAATACTAATAAAAAATGAGGAAAAGGAACTCGCATAATGGGTTTCCTGACCCTTCAAATACGTCAAGACCGAAGTTTTAGTCATCAAAATTTCTTGCATTGAATGTTCAGAAAAAAGACAAAGTTAAATATACAAATAATAATTTTTAACATTTTTCTAATCAATTTCTTGTGCTTGTGAGAATTTTGACATTTTTGAAACTTACCTTCGTTTCGGTTAAAAATCAGTCACAAAATTAAAAACAAAATTCGTGTAGTCATTTTTAAGACGTATAGACAATTTATATCAGAAAGCAGCATCGAAAAACAGCAATGTTTTGAAAAAAAAAATACTTTAAATAATTTTTAGCAAGTTGGTGAAATGCCACAGCTGGAATAAGATTTCGCAAGTTATATTTGTCTGTAACAAATCAAATCAATATAAATAGTTCCGTGAGAAGTATCGCATAAGGATGACTTATTTCTATGTAACCGTCTATTTTATCCCTTTAAAGCGCAATTTATTTTTTGAGCTGATATTTTTTTTTTTCATTAATGATGACTCGTATTGAAAGACGTAAAAATCATTTAAAAAATGCATTTCTAACTGTACCGCATATAAAGGCCCTTATTGAAGACGTGCAAAGCCTTCAAAAATCAACATAAAATAAATGTATTGAAGTAAAATTGCTTTCCAAATATATAACTAATTTCTTTGTGATTCAAACCGTATCAAGAAGGAAAAAAAACGGATAGCAAATTTCAAGGACAAACAAACAACTCATTTTAACAAATTAGCGAAATCACCGCCATACATGCTCTTCAACAAACAAAGAGTTGTTGTCGTTAACTGGGACATATACCAGCAAATTCAAAATATAAAATGGAAAGAATATGACCTCACCTTATGTGCAAAGGCAGTTCTGGCAGCAGTAATGAGCGTTTAACCCTTTAGCTATTTTTAACCCTCCCCCCTCCGTGATACTCATGACACCAACTTTTTTAACCCCTTACATACGTTGTTGGGTGGTGGTATTCTGAAGTATGGCTTTATAACCACTTTACGATTACCAGATGACATGACAGCACAAGTATAGGACAATCAGTTTCAAGCATGTTAATTAATAAAATTCAGTTTGATGTTTCACCCCGTAAAAATGTTTTGCTGCATTGCACTTTTGTATGATGCAGTATAACACTTCTTTTAGAAAATGTTCTCCAACAAATTTATAAGATAAATTATGGCTTTCTCTGTGGTAAAATAAATAAATATTCAAAATTATGTATTGTTCAACATATTTGAATTCGTATTTTTTTTATTGTAAGCTAGTTTTAAAGTGCTGAGATGAAACTTTCAAGTAAATACCAGGTAAATTGAATCGTCGTGTAATAAAAAATATTTTGAAAAGTAATTTGTTTTTTGTTTTTTTACGCCTTATTTAGCATTAGAATGACATACCAAAAATTAACATGATAATTGTTTCATTTTTTATAATGTGGTAGATAAAGGAGAAAGAACCCTTTACATATATGCAAAGATACACATTAAAGGGTTAATACGTGTTTGAATTTACACCCGGATAAAGTTTTATGTAAAGTAATATAATGTATTTTTCATTCACATTTACGTATAATAATTTGAAAAGAATCCTTTTCTTCAAATAAAATGTATAACTTTATTCAAAACAATTCTTGTTTCAATGTTTCTGACATGTAATCTGTTTTATAATTTTATTCCTTCTTCCGATTTTCTACGAGCTCTCTTAAAAAATGTATGAATTGTAAAAACTTTGGAAACTCATCAGGCATATCGTAAGTCTAAATGAATTTAAAAAAATATATAAGACTGTATTTTTTGTTTGCTATATTAACCTCAATGCAACTATTGTAGAATACTGCTCCAAACACATTACAAATTGCATTTATGGAGATACCTGGTTTTAAATACTGTTGAAAGATTATTATGAATTTATGGAGTGTGCTCTTAGTTTCTATCTGTACGAGTGAGAAATAAGGAAGCATAAAAATCCTGCGGTTTGAGTGGAAATTTAAACTTGGTAAAAAAAATGTACACAAAAATTAATTCTAAGTAGTCTTGAAAGATTTCAAACAGAATAATTTTTCTTTCAAGTATTTTAAAGTTAATAGCTTCATCGAATTCAGCTTTTTCAGCCTTCTGCATTTCGGAAAATTAAAGAACTTACGTGAGAAATTTGTTAAAATAATCTCAGAAAAAAATGTACTGATTGCATAAAGATTGAGTAAAACAAAATTGAATTTAGTTGAAGTCATTGGCAAAAAACAAAAAATTATTTATGATAGGAAGAATATATTATCAGACATACAGACATATAGAGAAAATATTTATACGCGCATATATTTATACTACAGTTACATGAAAAAAAAATCTAATCATAATTTTTATTATAAAAATTGTCCAACTTATTTTTATAAACTCTAAAATTATTAAGTTGCATTCATGAAATTGATTCCGTGACTCGTTTTACTTAGCCACTGAGTTTTCCTTCTTGCGGCTGAGCAACGTAGTGGAAAAAAAAATTAGTTTGATAGAAGAAATATGAAATTCGATTCAACTACAAAGTTTCTATGTTAACTAGAAGTTACTAGTTTTTCTATTAAACAAAAGGAATAATTTTTTATGTAATTCGGTGTGTTGAACATGAATTTGACCATAAAAAAGCTATATTGGCTTCGGTTTCTCTGAAATTGCTCATTTAATATACATATAATAACACAATACAATAAATTGCAATCACAATATAAATACATGGAAAACAAAATGAATATACAGGAAAAGCAACACAAATAGGGTACACAAGCTGTTTCACTATAATTGACCGAACTGAATATAAATTCTATGATTCATTTTAAACTTCACCAAAGATAAGAAAAATGATCGGCAAAGAGAACGGAATTTATCTTTGATAGTTGAACCCACCAAAAATTATTGTTGGGGGAAATACAAAAATTAAAATTTGTATACACCCCCAATCTAAAAATGTCAGTTAGTAAATTTTGCGTCTTTTTCTATGAAACCCAAAGAAATTTACCCCGTAAAATTTGGTTCCAAATTCTCCGAAATATTAGTTTTTTTTTTCATCTAACGGTATTTGGGGGACTAACCAGTACATAAAAAAGGGAGCACTTAGAAAAGTTTTCTTTCATGCTTCATTATTCTATTTATTATTCTGTGTTTTCATTTAGATAAATGAGTAACTATAAAAATTTTCACAATATTCTTTTAATCATTAACTCCATCTTGTATTATGGCTGAAAAGACGAAATTTGCTCTTTTTTTTAATTATTTTATATGGAATGCTAGCGCACCATTTTTACAAACATAAATTTACTGATGTTTCCTATCAGGCTCCTCGGAGGCTAAGTTGACTTAGTTAATATCTCGACGAATTTTGTTCCACATTTCACGAGATACAGCAAATTTCTTTGCGTTTCATAGAAAAAGGCGCAAAATTTACTATAATTAAAATTTTTTAGATTGGAAACCGTATACAAAGTTTAATTTTTGTATTTCTCCCAATAACGATTTTTCGGGGATACAATTATCGCACATAAATTCCGTTCTCTTTGCTGGCCATATCATATTTTTGTCGAATTTTAAAATGAACCAGAGAATTTGTTCCTTTCTGTCAGTTATGGTGAAATTAGTCTGTATAGATACTTCATCAATATATAGAGGCACAACACAAATACATATAATACAACACAAATACATATAATACAACACACAAATACATACAATACAACACACAAATACATATAATACAGCAAAAAAATACATAAGTATTACAACACAATAGTTCATTTATCGGCATCTGACACGTACTTCGTTTTGCATTACCCTTGTACTGGACACAAGGAGCGTCTTTTACAATTGTCGAACAGTAATCAGCCAACATCGAGGTTCACCATTCCCCCCCCCCTCCCCTGAATAGGTAGTTGTTTTATGTGGTCCTTACCCACTCTTTCACCATACAATAACTCTCTTGAAGCAATTTTTAACTGTTAATGGGAGGATAACTCAAGAGCCAATAAAATTTTTTCATGGTGACGTTCGAGTTCAGCAAGTTAAAATCGTTCGAAATTGTATATTTTCATGTCGGACGCGGTCTCATAGATGTGAGACTAGTGATACTGCTCATAAAGTTATCTTTTAATTTTTAACATGGGAATATATCCAAAACGGGAACCAATAAAACTTTTTCATGGTGATATTCGTGTTCAGTAAGTCACACACAAAACTACTCGGAATTGTGTTTGCTTTGTCGGACGCAATTTCATTGTTGTCCAGTGTTGTACGTTCTTCTTTGTGTTTAACGCTCTTAGAAACTCAAAGATGAGGCAACATAGCTACATTGTTGTGTATTTTCAGGCGTGCACAGCGAAGGTTATTGCTCAGCAGACTATGCCAGCGCTTGTAACGCCTCTCTGTATGCCGGCGGACCGTCAAGTCCGTACAAGGTCCAGAGACATGCCGCCAACATACGCGAGCGCAAGCGGATGCTCAGCATCAACAGCGCCTTCGACGAGCTCCGGTGTCATGTGCCAACGTTCCCTTTCGAGAAGAGGCTGTCCAAGATCGACACCCTCAGACTGGCCATTGCCTACATAGCTCTGCTTAGAGAAATCCTCGTCTCAGAATACGATCCCCTAACACACATCGAGAAGTGCCTGAAGGGAGAACTTAAAGGTGAACACTCAGGGGAATGGAACACTAGCGGTAAGTCATCCTCCTACATAAATCACTTATTCATTTCAAAGAAAATTTGGGATCACTACGAGCAGAATACTTTGGGATTATTAGAATGAAACCAGCACTATCAACGGTGATATACAACGGACTAACGTAGTTTTGCTCATCTAGGTTACTGCTGCTACACAGGCAAAAATTTTCATTACTAGTAACTATAATTTTTCAGTGTTTTGATAAAAATTAGATTTTATGGGGAAATCTTCGTGCAGAGAGAGTTTGCTTGTTTTTTCACCAGAAATCCACACAGCTTTTGTTTTAACCTTCTTTGATTTCAGGGTTCCCAGCGACCTGGAAAGTCTGGAAAAATCAGGGAAATGAAAAATGGTCAGATAAAATAGAAGATATTAGGCAAAAGTCAGGGAAATATGCAAATTTTTGATAAAAGTTAAGGAAAAGTTCTGTAAAGGAAAAAAAAACTGAAACTCGAATAGGAAAAAAAATCAAAGTTTGTGAGGTTATTTGGTCTCTGCTGTCTATGTGCTATTCCCATTCTTTACCCGTAGTCATATGTTTTTGGATGGATTGAGAGATGTGCAACTCTTCTCTTACACGCAGTTTTATCTGATATTTTCTCTAATGTGGAGCAGCTTTTCAAGGATCTTAAAAATATAAATAATTTCTTTATTTTTTTTAGCATATATGTCTCCGGTGAAGTCCTCGTGAGGTTGGGATGTCCCTATGTATTAGCAGATTGTTCCTTCAACCAGATGTTTTTCTACTAAGTGTTTCATAGTTTACAGAAAACAGTTCCACAAAAGAGCTTAAATTTTGGGTTTTCAATTTGTGCCGAAATCGGTCAATATTGAATTCTTGTTGTGTGATAGAAGATAAATAATGGTTGTCGATGCCACGTAAAAGAAAAAAAAAGTATTCATCTTGTTTTGATATCTATACGCAAGATATTCATTTCGAGCCATCAAGACTTAGATTGGATTTATACCGTCATGACAAATGTTTAAAACATGTGAAATAGTCATTTAGTGTAGTTTAACTTAGTATTTTAAGGCCAATCAATATCAAGCTGAATAATCAAGGCTTTGCATTATTCTGATGCTCAGCAACGATTATATATAAGTTCATTTCATTTACGGTAGGGGTCTTCAACGTATGGCTCGCGAAGATTTTCGCCGTGGCCCACCGACCATTTTTAGAAAATGGTAAAAACACTGGGAGAAGACAGTGGATTAAGAAAACCGAATGATTAGATTACACCAGCAGGCCAGTTAGAGACAGTGCATTAGACTCAAACAGTTTTATGGGGGGAAATTCAACACCTAAATAGGTACATCTACCTTCGGAATTCACAGAAATTCTGAAATATACCTTCATGAAAAAATAACTTCAGAGAATTTTTGAAAGAAATAATTTCAGAGGATTTCTGAAAGAAATACTTTTTTTGATTGTAATTATTATTTCGTAATTGATAGAACTTTCTAATTAATGGGAGAATAATTCCAGAATTACTGAAAGAAATAATTTCGGAATGATCGATAAAAATTATTTCATTATTGATAAAAAAAATTATTTCATCATTGATAAAAAAATTATTTCATTATTGATAAAAAAATTATTTCATTATTGATAAAAAAATTATTCCAGAATTATTGAAAGAGATTCTTTCAAAATTAATGAAAGTAATTTTTTTGATATTACAGAATTTCCTGAATAAACAATTACATATTTACAAATGAATTAATTGAAGTAATTTCAGAAAGATTAAAAAAAGTCCAGTAGAAAGAAGTAATTTTAGAATTAGTAAAAGGTTTAATTTTTCAGAATAAACGAAGTCTTATTTTGGGCACCTATTGACTCTTCTGTTGAGATAAAACACGGTTAAATATGGATATTCCATCTTATATAATTCTAAATACCTCAGATTAGTGGTTCACGGGCTTCGTGGGAAATTTCAATTTGGTGTGCGATGTCTGAAAGATTGCAGACCCCCGATTTATGGTATTTTTGGAGAAAGAGGATTCACTTCTATTGATTTCTCTGGCATGTATACTATTAGCACGAGTATTGTAAATAAATTATTTATATAAACAATTTTTTTAATAAGGTATTTGTTTTATTTTAAACAGATCTAACTGCTCGTCTTTCCTGGATCAATTGGGAGAATCTCGGTGTTAATCCGAATAGAAGAAGCGTTCTCACCACGCTCTCTCTTTCAACGGATACCCTCGCTGCTTGCCACAATGGACAATAGTATTAGCTTGGGCTATAGTTATTGAATACCATATTATTCGTTTAAAAATATATTCAATTAATCTGAAAAAAAAAATCATAACAAATACGAAACAATATTTTCCGGTTTTATATTTCATGATTTCATTTTCTTTCTTTTCTTCAATCTCGAAAAGAACGGGTAGAAACGATATAGAGATTATAGGCCTATCATTACTTCGAATAGCTAATATGCTTTTGTCTCCTCTGTGACAATGCTTATGTTCTGGATTATTGTAAATTATGAACTTGAATATTTAAACTTATAACTGCTATTGGTACGTTTTCGTAACTTCATTTACATACCACATAAAATAAAAACGCAGCATAATCTGATATTCGATTAACAAAGTTTTGATGACGATATTGCGTTATTATGGCTAAAATATCAGCGTTGAAATAAGCTTTTAAAAGATCTGTTGGAGAAAAATTAACATATTAATTTAAATCAGACCATAATATATTAAAGCAAAATTAAAGAGAGTATCGGCTGAACTGAAAAGTGCACGAAACGTTTCATGTTTACACTTGAAGAAAAGAAGAAGCTTATGTAATATCAACATGACAAGGATGTTAATGCCCACGGAGATCGTGTGGGAAGTTTAAATTGAGACAAGAAAATATATCAATATGTAAAAATATGTCGGATTTTATTAGCTTTAATATACTGCATGAGAAAAATAAATTGATTTATTCATTCATCAAAATGATTGAAAAATAATTTAAGAATGCTTTAGCATGGAGATTTATATTGCAACATTTTTTAGTTTTCTTTTCTTTGATTGACGAGTTGATATTTTATAGTTTGATTTCCTTTCTTTAATAATGAGACATTACTACGTGGAATTTTGTGAAGATCATATGTGACTGCACGACGTAGTGAGAGATATTGTAATGGATACTTATGTATGTATGTAAGTATGTGTGTATATGTGACATCTATAACCGTGAACTTGGAAGCGAATTAAGTGAATTATGTAGCACTATTTGAAGACAAGGAACCCAGCGATAGTCGAATAACCTTGGCCTTCAAATTTAGGAAAGATCTCCAAAGTTATTTAAACATATATTATTCTAATTGCTTACTCTACAAATACATTCATTAACATTATTGGAAAACTTAATTATGAAGAAAATTATTAAAGAAAAATTACAAAATAACTTAATCTAGTCATGAAAGTGCGTTGAGCTCAAAAAATTGGTGAAATAGTTATTATTAATTCAATAAACAAATTTTTTTTACGATAACTCATATAAAACTTCACTTCATATTTCTGCAGTTTTAGTACATTAATTCCCGTTCATCTCTTGAAGACCATCTTTCTATTTGGTGGGTATAGTAACATGCATGGATGATTAATGGATGAGTTGAAGACTTTGAAAGATATATTGAGAATAGTATTCATTTTAACCACTTTCAATATCGGCTTCCTTAGCCGAACGGATGACTTTATCAACAAAAATCGGAATTCTGATATATTTATGTATCATATATTAATATTTAATAATTCTATCAAAAGTACGATAAAAAATTATGCGAATTAGCTATGATTCTCATTAACATTGTTTAGTGAAAACATTATCCACTAGATATTCAATAAAAACTGATTAGAACTTTGAAAAAAAACAAAAAAAAACAATCTGATTGTCCTTGAATCGACGATTCGAAACAGGAAGATTTTTTATGCGTTTTGAGAACTGTTTTATCATTAATTTACAATAGTTTTATACGACAAATGGCAAAAGATGCTATGCGCATTATGTGTATGCAGGGTGATCGTGAACACTTTCCTAAAAAAAAATAGAGTTGTGAAAGTAGACATTGAGACGAATTGCATTTGTAATGAAACCTTGTGCCGCATTCCTCCCATGGTGCTAGAGAAGAAGTGATTTTTCAACAGTGAAACTCAAACGAAAAGAAGACGTTTTAGCTAATTTGTGAATTGCAAAATGCCACTATCGGAGATCATTTTAGCGTCCGAGAAAGTAACAGCCACATCTGAAAAATTACTAACGCACACCTTCTGGAGCAGTGTTTCTCAATATTTTTCTCAGCCCTGGTAGACTCCTGGTGTGTTTTCATCTTATCCGCAATGCGATCTTCCAGAGTTCACTCGTGTCTCACACAACAATGTTTTCATGCATTCACGGAAGAAGTTCGGTGATCTTTGAGGTGAAGCAGAAAATGAATCGATCAAATAAACGTCCAATCACCGTATAAACTTCCTGCACTGTAAGCAGAATGTGGCCCTAGATTTAATTGCAAATACCGTTGGTCTCGATGTGTACTTCACCCTTATTTTTTATTCTGAAAGCATTTACTAACACCCTGTATATATATATATTATCCCCATTTTCATTTGGAAAAAAAAATTACAAAAAAAATCTCGTTTATTAATTTTTGTTTGAGAAATCGACTATCGCTGGGTAACGCGTTTTCGGATAGTGTGGATTATATATTCGCGGAAGTATTCTCACGATAGGCATGGAATTCGCACGATACATCTATTTACCTATCTATGTATAGGAATATATAAATTAAACATCAATTCCCATAAGTCCAGCACAGTTATCTTTTGTCATTTGCCGGTACTGACTCTGAAAAAGAGAAAAAAAAATATTTTCTTAGAATGAAATTTGAAAAATAACAAAACAGTACATGTGCACATGGTTGTATAGTGTAAAAAAATTTAAAGCTTTTGCAAAAAAAAAAATATTTAACGTATATTTTTTGTATATGAGTACTTAATTTCTTCAAAAAACTTTAAATTGTATAGTACAGGCTGTGAAATTCAATATTCTTACAGGTGTCGTATCTTATTTAGTTTTGTGATCGTTACGTAATGTTTTTATCATTGTTGCTCATTTACGAATTTTATGATGTTTTCTGTGATATAAACTTATTTATTAAAAAAAATTAACTTTGCTTTTGTATCAGAAGAATATTTATACGAACCATATAGTAAATAATTAAAAAAAATTCTGATTCCAGCTTGTTGTTGTTTTGCGATAAATTCTTGCGATAAATACTTGCGATAAAATATTTTGCGGTAATTACAGTCAAACTCGGTTTTATCGATATCGAAGATTTCACGGAATTTTGTCATTATAACTGAGGTGTCGTTACAACCAAGATTGACGTTTTTAAGACATTCTGAACCCATTAACGACTGATTTTTTTAAAAACAAAAAATAATGAGTGGAACCACTTTCACCATTTATTGGCAAAAAAAAAAACCAACTGAAAATTTAGAATGGCAAATTTTCTTACCAACCGGCGTTAATGGGTTAAGTATAAAAATATATATATATATATATATCAAATGCAGTAATAAGCTATCAAGCATTTGCTATGAAGCCCCCCCATACTATGCAATATGCTAGGCGTTATTGATTATGACTAATAAATAATAAATAAACGAGGTTTTGTTTCTACTTTGACAAAGGGGGATACCAGTATCGTTTAATAAGGGACAACTCCAGGTTGTGGTGTCGCAGGGAGTTTTTCTCCAATAAGGTTGTCAATGAATGGAATAGTTTACTTCCGGGGGTCATGAATTCCAACGCTATTGACACGTTTAAAAAGAGAATCACGATAAACGCAGTGTGATAAATCGAGAAGTCATCCATACTTAGATAAGACAACCATAATCTTTTTTTATGGGCAGTGTATTATATAATTTTAATTATTTCCGAGATATCTATGCTTTTATATTGGGCTGTTTTATTTTGGTTATATTTTAAACATCCATATTTTTTTATGTGGGCATCTTTTTTGCAGAATTCAATTAACAATATTCGCATCCAGAAAACCAAATCATCTAATACAAATACAACGCCACAACAGGCAAAATGCCCATAAAAATATGGATGTCATATATTTCAAAAATACAGCAACCCAATTAAAAATGCAATTAACAGAAATTATAAACAATATATACACACAAAATTCATAAATTTTTGAATTGAGAAAAATAATTTCCGACGTAATTCGATACTTATATCAAAAAATTACGATACCCATCGCAATACTCACCCTATGATAGAAATGCATATTCATGGCACCGTACATGAGCTTATATTAGCCCATACCCCTTTCCGTCATCGCTCTGATAATTAATTTCTGTGGCATTGAAGCCATGGTTGGTATAACAACCTAAAAGAGCTACCTCCACACCATCAAATGATGGCGAAAGGTAAGAAAAAAAAGAGAATTTTAAGGCTGGAAGTACATTTTAACCGCAGAGTTACCAGACACGCCGCCTCGAGAACTAAATTAAAAACATTGGATAATGAAAATGCAGATATTCATACCTCTGTATATGAATAAAATGCTAATGTCAGAATGAGAGAGAGGTAAATTACAGCATGTTGCCTACACTCATTTATGAATTAGTTCGAATTCTATTCGCTTTCCCGTTCCGATATTTTTTTTGTGTATAAGAGAAATACGCATAAATATCGCTTGAAATAAAGAAGCTTTGCGTTAGGACCCCTGCTGCCACCAATCGAATAAAAACAAAGGTATTTGTTTTTAATTCTTCACGTAAAATTTATTGTTAGTTTTATACTGGTCTGCAGTATGAAAATGGACAATTATGTGGTACAGTCGCACCCCGATGTAACGCCGCCATCCGTCCCAAAGAATTTCGGCGCTATAATGAGTTTGGCGTTATATCGGGCCGTGGTTGAAATTGCATTTCGGAGAAGTTCCATTACATAAATTCATACATTTATTCTAAACTACTGTATCACAGTGACTAGTGTTATTCCATAAATAAAATGATATATTTTATACGCATTCAATTTTAAGTTAGAAAATTCGTAAAATTGTAAACAACGCACAATTACTTAGATATTTCTTGATATAAGACTTAACGGGAAAAACATACACTTACCTTTGAAATTATTTTAATTCTGCATAAATTTACTACGCATTTTATAAGTACAAAAACAAAATGGCGGCATTTTTTTAGTCTGTGTTGCTTTGATAACCACAAATTTTCCGTTGATTTCTTTTGAAATTTCTCAGATATTGAACAACTCCTTTCGACATGATTGAATGGAGCAAATCGAGGGAGATGATACCACTAGAAATGTAATGACCAGCGAGTAAAAACTCTTAAAAACGCACTGTTGAACATACGTGGGGGAAAGGAAGGGGGCGAACCTTGAAAAAACTGGTGCAGTACGCTCATTGTACTGCACCAGTATTCCACTTCCCTTATCAAATCCGTTTCGGTAAATACGTTGGTTTTTCACCTCTAAGGTCCCTACACACGTTCAGGTATTCTCAATGTGCTTTTCAAGAACCCCCTGACCAAACCATTATTTATTTTTTGTCTTCTGCTCTAAACTGTTGCTATGTTCACCGATAATAACAGTGGAATGAAAAGTGTAAATTCTCAACTCCTTTCGAAAAAAAAAAGCAAAAATAAAACATCGTAACAAATATAATGGTGCATAAAACTCAGACCTATGTGTAACATGAAAATAAAAAAATATATGGTAAACATATAACTGTATATTTCCATGTCGCACAGCAGTTCAAAACCAACAAGCGATTTTACTTGAAGAACTACAAATAGCTTTGTTTTTAATTTGATAAGTGGCAACATTGGATTTCAGCTGAACCTGTTTCTCGCAGTATAAAATATGATAAGTTGGAAGGCTAGAGGAAATTTTCCTTCCTATTATTTTTCGCAGGTTCGAAAATTATTTCCCCCACTTATTCTGGTCCACAAAATTGTTCACTTAATCTGACCGATTGTAAGTACAGAAAAGGTTGAAGAACACTGAACTATAGAGATGACACGCTTTATAAAAGAAATTATCGTCACGAAATTCAAAACGATAATTAAAAGATTTGCGGCAAAAAAGGTTGCTTCAATTTCTGTGTGTTTGGACCATTTTATCGTGTTTAAGAACCAAATATTTTCTAATATTTGGTTAAAAATAATGATTAGAGAGAAAATTGTTGACACAAGCTGAAAATTTAAATTTTTTAGCGTCGTTTTTTTCAGTTTTTTCAAAATTATATTATGATGAAGCTACCCCTTTTTGCAACAAACCCTTCAAAAGCTGTATAGTAGTTTATAAGAAACGAAATAGAACTTAAAAAAATATCACGTTATTCTACACTTTTAAAACTTCGTGAATGGAATAAATAAATATATACATATATATATTTGCAGAATTACCATAATCATGTTGAAAATGCAAAATTTGAATGTAAAAGATACAAAAATTTTATTGCACATCAAAGAGAGGGAAAAAAAATGAACATTAGGTTTGTCTTTTTTTTTTATTCTCCAGCTGCTATTTCATGCTTTATTAATTTGCATCGACTCGTAAATGATAAATGAGTGTTGTGGTGTGTGCGCGCACTTGACTTTCTTGTATGTCGTTGCGCGCGTTTTCCACCCCCATGTTTGAGGTCGCGTGTTATGTTTTAGCCACGGTCTCTTCTTCTAAAGTTACAAAATGGTTTCCGAGTCGGGTTTACCACCGATACGCATTATCGCGAATTGGCGTCGAAATGGTATCTCTCGGTAATACGTATAACTAGGTAAAAGGGTGGAATAAGTAATAAATTTAACCGTAAATGAAAGATCAGCATTGAGATTATCGATGATAGTAGAAATTCCTAATTTTATTTATTAACGAATTAGCGTTTAAAAAAACACATAACTGCTGCTATTCTAATGCTCTTTTCTCTCTCTAATATACTTTCTCTATTTCATTTTTTTCTAACTTTTTTTTTCAGTGTTTATTTCAAAATAAAACAGTAGCTGATCATTTTCCACTTTTTGAACAATCATCAAAATACTTACACATGTATTTTGTATTTTGAGTTATCTACGTTGGATTTAATTTTCTACATCAGTTAACTTATTTTTGAAAGTATGTTCATAAAATCATAAAGTAAAGTATCTTCAGGGGTTATTCTTCGAAATGTTCCAGCAACAGATTCATGAAAAGTTGGATTACAGAAAAAGGAAAAAAAATTATAACTTACAACAATTATAATTTACGGTTTATGTGGATGGGGTGGAGCATACCATTGTAATATATTAAACCAAGTTAAAAAAAAAAATACAAACTCAAACTCTATTTATTGCTTTGACAAAAATGCCCTAGAAACATTAAAATTGCATAATTTGTAAAATTTATTTATTCAGTTTTTTTTCCTGGAGTTCAAAACACTATTTTTGCTATTTCTGCACCTCTATATAAGAAAAATCAAACACACGTCTGTTATTTATAATATTTCAGTTCTATATGTGTCAGATTCCATAGAATCTAAATTTGATTAAAACTGAGCATACATAGAAAAAAATCTCTATCACCTTAATTTCGATAAATGAGACACGGAGATGTATAAACCCTATTCGGAAAAATGATCAGACCAAGAAAAAAAAGTTTTCATAGAAAAACGTCGTGGTTTTTCGTATAAGCCGCACATAATTTTTAATCAAAATTAAGAAAAAAATGCAAAAACTTGAATAAAACCTACCTACCTACCTAATTTAATCTTTCCGTCGTTTCCTGGCCCTCATGGGCAATCGGGTGACTTACTAACTGCCTCGACGGGTGTATGAAGAGAAAGACAAGATTGTGTGTGTAAATGTGTTTTGTGCAGTGTGTGTAGTGATTAAAGTTTGATTTTGCACGTTTAACTTATGTTCAGTTTTCTTGAGAATTTTGTTTAATTATGCACAAAGATTGCAATAAAATTGAAGGAATTAGTATATTTTAATGCGGATTTTGAAAAAGTTATTCTCGCGTAGAGGAATTTTTTCTTGTGCAGGAAAAAAAATTAGTTCAAATTTTGTGGGTAGTGGGCGCTACACGAAAGCAAATCACACACTGGGAATGGAGCCAAATCAGAGTCTTATAAAATGTACGGTGTACGATTAACCCCACTCATTTCCGAATTTATCTGCCATTTGTGCTTATATAAGGATACAGTATGATGTTGGCATTGGTTGGTAAAACACTATTGGTGAAATTGTTTTACTTTAACCACGAATCACTGGCTGAAACTTTACGAACGTTTCGTACACAAAAGAAATCGAAGAAAGGTTTTGTTGTTTGCTTTCATGCTCTATCGACAAAAGTTGTAAATAATTTTTTTTCTGCACTTAAAAAAAATTTCTGTTCGTGAGAATAACTTTTTTTTTGTAAAACGCATTCAAGTATATCGATTCCTTCAAATTTTTTTGAGTTTTTCAAGTATTTATGAATTTATGGAACATCCTGCATTATCCTGGAGTAAAAAAAATTGTTCATAAAAATTCATTAAAATGTCCCGAAGTTACTTTGCCTGAAAAAAATAATTTCTTAGACTTCGGTTTTAATGGTAATTTATACAGTCAGTCTATTTTGTTGACTGTGACCTAATTCTCTGCAATAAAGTCTGTCGAGAGAGAGTGATATAAGTCTACAATTCACATTAATTGTTATTCATAAATGGTTAGATATATTACCAACCTATAGATATAGTCAAAAGTTTGTTCACATAGATGCAGTAGATATTTTGGTTTTGTGACATTGGCATAAAAGATGAATGCTAAATAGTGTTTATCATAGTAATTTATTTTCGTTATTATAAGCCAAATTCAAAATGTTTGAAAAATATCTGCGCCAACATTTCTTACACGCCATATTATGGGAGAGATTCAGAGGCACAAAGAAATAGCACGTCGATCGTCGTTCATTGAAATCGTTCATGGGGGGGGGGGAGGGGGGAGAGTTTCAAGTAGTGGATGCTTTGTGAAAAGCCAATGCGTTACGGTGTCTTCTCCAGAGCTGAAGTGTTCCCACGTGATCGCAAAACCCCACGATCTATTGCAGGATCTAATGTGGCGTGAAATGTGAACGGTGCTAATTCCTAAACTGGGCACGCGACCGCGTTTTTCATGAAACCGCCTCCATCGCCAAACTGTCGTTCGTACAAAACACTGAAGAGAAATAAAAACTTTCCATTCTCTTTCACAAAAATGAGAATAATTCTGATGGCGTTTTGAATAGTATTCTTGCGATTGAATCTCACCGTGCTTTTCAAAAAATGCACATATCATGGAAAAAAACTATTTTTTTTTTAATTTTAAGATAATAGCTCCATGAGTTCTAATCATTAACATTCATTGAATATAATATAAAAACAAATACGGGAAAATAAATGCTATTTCTGAGTTATTTTACTTTAAGGCAGCGTTTCTCCACCTATGGTCCGCGGACCATGAGTGGTCCGTGACGATGGTACAGGTGGTTCGCAGGCCCAGACTTGATAATTTTAATTCTAACTAAATGTTTTCCTTGAGGTAAGTAGTATTCATATGGGTTCAAATAAAAATTAGACTTTCATACTTAGGGTCACTATTATCTAATCGAGGAAAATACTGTACATCGCAATACCAAATCTGAAGTAAAATATAGAAAGAAAAATGCAATTTACGACAATTTTACTGATTATTGCTAAAATTGCTGAAGAGTGGAGGGTGGGGGGAAATAAAGGACTGCAGCAAATTGCAGGAAACTAAAACGTATTTCATGAAAACATCCATCATGAATGGGGGCCATATCCATTGAGAAAAATAGGGAAACTGTGATCTGAAGTATAGCAATATACGGAATATTGACAATTGAACCACATGAAGATACAATTTTTATTTGTGAATCCATATGGATATTACACTATAATATCAATTACAACAATTGAATAATTTTCCATCCAGTTAGAATTGAATTATCAAGTTTGCCTGATGACTCCTCCTACTCCATCGTCGCGGATCACCTCTGGTCCATGGACCATAGGTTGAGAAACGCTGTTTTAATGCGTAACTATAACTAGAAATATGCTAACAATTTAGGTCACGAAAAAGGGAATTCATTTAACAAATTTTGAAAATGAGATTCTATTTCACTTCTTTTAATAAAACACATAGGTATGGTTCCAATTTACAAAATGCTCAAAATGTGTGTTCAGGAATCACCCTGTAGTAGTTTCGAGGATAAAAATACAGTGTCGTAAAACAAACAAATCTAAATATTTAAACGGTCTCCTGTTCTATAACTTCTAATTAGAAAGTTGTATCCCTGTCTCTCCTGAGGCCAAAAAAAAATTCCATGTTTCCAAGTGCAATATTCGCTGAGATGTTTTTGAATTCAAAAATCTGAGAAAAGTTGAGACGGAACAGCATAAACTAGTGAACAAGGCTCCTTTCTCTCATTTATGCTGTTCTTTCCCAACTTTTCTCCATTTTTTTGAATTCGAATATCTCGGCAAATATTGCGGTTAAAAATATGAATTTTTTTTGTTGGGCTCAAAAGAGACTGGGCAATAACATTCTAATTGGATATTAGAGGGCAAAGGGATAGCACAAAAATTTAGATTTTTCATTTTATGACGCATTGTATTTATACTCCCGAAACTTCTACAGGGTGATTCCTGAACACATTTTTAGTATTTTTAAATTTTTTTAGAACCATACCTTTACGACGAACGGTCCATGAGATAAAGTCCGAATTAGGACTTACAGGACACCCTGTATATCTAGTATCAATACATGGGAAGAGTTAAGATAAAGTCCAATGTGATCATTTTAAATCATTTATTCTGAAACTTTATTTGGCAAATTATGATTGAAATGAGAGATTTTCGTAAATGATGGTTTCCATGGCGACATTGGTAATGATGAGAGCTCAAGTAGTGCTATAAGAAATCGTTCTGCCCTTCATAAAAAAGTGCATAAATGCATAATTTCAATTGAATATAGGGAAGTCACCACAAGAAATACATACAAAACGTGGGAAAATCTTTGCGTTTTCGAAATATATTTTTCAAAAACTAATTTTAATGATTTTTTTTTTCTCCCCTTCCATCGCTGTTTATGGTAATTCCACACCAGCTGACGGTATTCGGGACGGTTTTCAGGCTTTGGTTATGCTACAACATCCCATCAACACTGGCGATGGGTCGATCGGAAAGAAACATTGAGTAAAAACGGGAGAGGTCCAAATAGGTGAACTCCGGGAAAACGTTGCTAGTAATAGAAGAAAGAGCTCTGTGAGCGCCGCATCACAGGCCCGATTTCCATTTACGTCCTCGGGCACGTGGCTTCCTGATGACCCCTTAACCACAGGAGACCTATTGAAGGCGATGGAGAAAAACAGCATCCCATTCCCATGAATAAGCAACATACATGATATAAGTTGCTTACGATAAACTTTTGATAGTGATTAAGTCCCAGAGCTGAATTTTTGCATTTTACCTACAGAACGCATTCTCATATGCCAGTTGGTTGCTTTTATATTCATTTTTAAGATACATCATGAAATTTTATGTACAATTTAACCTGAAGGATTAAAAACGGAACTTGTTTGAAATAAATTGTTTTATGAATTCAGAATCTTAGTTCTCTCCAATGAGTCATTCGTCTGACTAGAAATACAATATGTAAAAATTGATTCTTCAATAAGGGAATAACAATCAAGACCGCGTTGGTTAAGTGGATCCTGCTTATAACATTCTCACTTATAACGTTTTTCCGCTTAGTAAGTCTTACTTTTGTGGTACCAACTTCTTTTTGCCTCTATACTGGTAATAATCATCGAGATTCTCCGTTTGAAGCGTTTTAACGCTTACAACGTTCCGCCACGATAGTTTTTTTAAATGTTATAAGCGGGATCCTCTGTACATGCATTGTATTAATGAAGTTAATTTATAATATTGATGTGAGCAATACAATACAAGGATCGGGATATATAAAGTCAGTACAAAAAGTTGGACTAAGTTTTTGGTGGGCCTGTTTGTTGCTCCACTCACCAAATATCTTGGTGGAACTTTTTTTCCATGAAGCGTGTCAGTCACCCAATATTTGTATTGTGCTGTTTGTATTCCGTGATAAGTTACGGCCTTCTATACATTTAAATTTTGTTCAAAAAAGCTAAATTCTTGATTGAAATACTATATTAGAAGTTGATGAAGGTAGTTTATGCATTCATAGGTCATTTTCATCAACTCATAAGTTTTCAGCCGTTGATACAAATGCTACATTGCAAATATTTGGAGCTTAGACGAGATCCGTTGTTAGTCAGTGCCATCGATGTTTAATAGATGGCGTAAAAAACAAGTCCACATTGAGTTCGGGAATACTTTATACAGATGGAGTATATATATATATACACACACTGAGCACAAAAATTAAGATCTGAGAAGCTAGTTTAAAATAATTTTTGTCACTTCACAGTTTTCAATAATATACAAGGTGTCTATAAATTCGCAAATAATTTAAACATTCATAAAAAGCGAAGGAATTAGTATATTTGTATGCTGTTTGCGAAAAGTTATTCTAACGAGTAAGGGGAGGGGGTAGGTACAAAAAAAATTAGTTTACATTTTCGTTGATAGAGGCATTGCACGAATGCAAATCATTAGCAAAAAATATGCAAATCAGAATCTTATACATTGTAGGGTATACGATTAACAGCTTATTTCTAAATGTTCCTGTTACTGGCGCTTACATGAGGCTTTCATTGTGATTCTGAAGTTGGAGGATAAAGTGCACTATTGTAAGATGCCTTCATATAAAGGGGTATAAAGGGGGTTCTACACTATATTGGTGAAGTTTTTTTACGTCAGCCACACACGAATCATCGAACGAAATGTTTGTAAAGACAAACGTTTCGTTCACATAAAAGGTCGAGGAAGATTTAGGTTCAAAATTCTGTGATTTGACTTCAAGCAGCGTCCATCTATTGAAAAAAATTTGGACCAAATGTTTTTCTGTCAAAAAAAGAAAAACAAATCCCCCTTCGTGAAAATAACTTCGCAAACCTCATTCAAATATACGAATTCCTTCAATTCTTATGAATGTTTAAACTATTTACTAATTTATGGGACAGCTTATACTGTTTGTTTCGAAAGAAAAAAAAGAAGAAATGCTATGGATTTTTTTTTCAAATCTTAGATTTTTTGACATCACCCAGTGGTGATGAATGAAAAATGTTTACCATATTCCCGAAAGCGAATAATGAATGGAAAATTTTCTGAACGTGAAGATAATACGAGTATGAGAGAGATGCATATTATATACCTCTGAAAAAAAAACCAGTGTGACATAAAAATAGTTTCAGCTAAATTTTGTATGGAATATCTTAGACGTTTATATTATTTAGTGATAATATAACATTTTATTCTCAGTATTTACCGACCTACCCAAAGTAAGGAATGAAAACAAATTGTCATTTGATAGATCATTGGCAAGCAAGAGGAATAGATATTCATAATAACAATAATAATAATAAATGACCAGAAAAATTCTTGAAAATGAGTAGTACTCCTGTGTCACATGAACATTCACATGCGTGAATGTTTTTTTTTTATTATGGGTGGAGGGGGGGGGGGTACGGGATTCGTTGTGATCCGACCGGAACTTGGAAGGGGGCCCCATTTCCTGTCCTCTGCTGGTCCGTTCTGCTCATAATTTGTTCCTCAGGTTAACTTTTTTTCCTGGACCGCGCAGTAGGAGGGATAGGAGCTTTTGTACTTTCGCAGAGCTTTAGAAACTCTACCAATGCGTTAATGGGGGTTGAAGCAAGAGATGACGGACTGTTCATTGTTATCTACGCAGAACCGGACTATCATGAAATTTTTGTCAATTTATACTTACGTATATTTATTTAGGAAAGGGTGATGATCTTAAGAAGTGGAGCAAAAAAAAACCATTTTCCTTCCTTCTTCCCGTTACTTAGAGACTCAGTATTGCTGCCTGAAAGATATGGAACCTTTAAATCATTTGTGTCGAAATTTTTGTGATGCATTCAATTGCACAAACAAATGCAAAAACAATTTGAATTCAATTGATTTATTTCGGTAAGGCAGTGGTTTTCCAAACTTTTTGAATCGCGACCCGCTCTTTTACAAGAAATTTATCGGTGACTCCAAATATATAGTGACCGTATGTCCCGGTTTCAAAGGAAATTCTTGATTTTTCTTTAGTAAATGTTTCGTCGCCAAAACATTTTTCCGAGCGTCTTTTTCTCTCGGTGCCCAACTTGCGCAATCAGTGATGAATGAAATCAACTTATTCTTCAATATTTAATTGGCAGTGCTGTTTTATCATGAGGTTGCAAGTGTAGTGAGGGGTATGTTCCTTGATTTTGATATAGTGTGATTCAGAAAGAATATTACAATTTCGAAATGATTCTTCGCTTGAAATCGGTCATAAATAATATTGTTCACATAATACGTAAACATTTCCCCCCGTATATTAACTTATGACCTATCATTCTGTGTTTTTAATTTTGGAGAAAATATATAGCTTTGAAATAGGTGGTGGTCCTCGCCAATTGTAGATAGAAAATAACTTTAATAAACTTTACTTTTGAATGTCAATGAATTGCAACGACTTCGGATGTAAAGCATTTCATTCCCCCAGCATTTTTGCTTTCTTTTTGAATTCACAACACATTTAATGCGGTATTTTTAACCTCGCGCTAGTATTCGTTAAATGTTTGTCGATATTTTTCCAGTTTCCATCCATTGGCTATGCAAATATTAAAGAGCTCCTAAACGCTTCTGGATCTTCATTTCTTTTTTGTATAACAAAATAAAAAAATTACAAATGACTGTTTAATTTTACAAGGGTGCTCAGCGGGCCACTGCATTGGTTTGAAAACGTGTCGCGGGCCACTCAAGTTATCTGTAGAAGAGAAGGGGATCACTTAACTGGAAATATGGAAATGTGTTGCGGGCTGCTTAAGTAATTTGAAACTAAGCCCTGAGCCATTTAGTTCATATGGAACTGTGCCTCGGTAGCTTGACTGATGAGGAACTACACCGCGGTAGCTTGAGTGATGTGGAACTACATCGCGGGCTGCTTAAATCCTTTGGAACTGTGCTACACGTCACTTAAATTAACTTCGGATGTGCAGCGGGTCACTCAAGTGATATGGAAATATCCCGTAGGCCACTTGAGTGATGTAGACATGCACCATGATTCGCTAAAGTGCTCTGGAACTGAGTCGCGGATCACTCCATGATCTGTAAATATGCCTCGGGTCACTTAAGTGGTGAGGAAAAGCACCACCGGTGACTTAACCTTTGAGGACTGAGGGACATGTGTCCCAATGAAAAATATTGATTAAATACATCGATGAAGGTTAATTTTTTTGTTATTTTTTTAAATGAAATATGTAATCTAGTGAACCATTTCTGATTACTTCATTACTGGAAATCATATATTAGCGTCATGTATCGAAAAAAGCATCAAAAAACGTTTTATGATGCTTTGATGCTAAATAGATACCTAATGAAAACTCGTTTCAATACCTAAAACCTTTGTGTTACGTCACAAATCCTTGTGGTCCTGAAACGGTAAAATGATATGGAAAAACACCACAGGTCACTTAAGTGATCTGGAAATGTGCCGCTTATGTCAGTTCATTTTTGTCGAATTAGGATAATTACAATGATTTATCAATGATTTATGACAATAAATATGTAAATTAAGAGGTGGTGTGCCTAAGCTCTCTTTTATTTTGCCCTGAAGCTATGAGACGGCATTAGGGACGCTTTTTTGGATAAATATTCAAAAAAATTGTTTGAGTTCCATGAAACAGCCTCATTATCATCAAAGGTTCCACGAAACGTTTACGTTGGAAACACCTCACCTAGAGATTGTGCAAGCATGTGAGTGATCAATACAGTGTGCAAGTAGGGAGTAACCAATAGAATGACGTGGTGAGCGAGGGACAAAAAGAGCGACCTTGAGGATGTGAAAGCATGTGAACGACCAAAAAAGTGACAAACACAGAGGCATATTTACGGTGTTTTGGGGGGGGGGGATGTAAGCGAGCCGTAGTCAAGAGTGGAAAATTTGGATGAATGTGTAGTCAGAAAAACTAGAACAGAATGGGTGAAGGATGACAAAATGTGCACAGCCCACAGGCGACAAAATCACAATCCCACCACCAAGCCCTAATCAGAGGCTCTTATGTAGCCCTTGTCAATTGCTAGAATTTTGACGTGGAAAAATGGTGCATTTGCCCAAGCGGCACCTACTGTTTATCATAGCACCTGATCCCATCATCATGGAGTGACCCTATGCAATCGAGAAGATCCCCCCCCCCACCCATTGGGTGTGCCCGACGGGACCATACATTAGGATTATCCTGGTGTAGTTAATTAAAGAATCAGGCAATCTCTTCTTTTTTCAATTCAGGAAAAAAAAAATCGGTGAAACAACACGCAATGTCCGATAATTAATAAATACCCTGAGTTTAAAAGCACCTTTTAAAAATGTGTACATATTCAAAGTGGTTTTGTTTTGGTTGAAAAACAAAACAATTGTCGGTCATTCTTGGTGTGTAATGGAACCTTCTGTTGCAAACAGATGCAAGGAACATAGCCAAAGATGAGTGCGCATGCGTTCTCATGTCCAAGTTTAGGAATATAACTATCTCGTAACCCTACTTCCACGCTTTCACTCGCATATTGAGTTCGTGAATAATGAATAATATCTCTACATTGGAACATGGTGAATAAGTTTTCAAAGTATGGACGTTTCGAGTCTGAGAATGACAGAATTCTTCCCTGTACACAGTTTTTTGCTGAGCAGAGGAAAAATTCCCATGTATTGTGTAAGGTAGCGGTATTTTGTCATTTCGCATAGATGTCAAAATTCTGCGAGCAGAGAAACAACAGGTTTGTGCAGGAGAAATAAAATAGAATGTTCCCATTATATGGAAAAAAAAAGTTAGAGAGCACATTATATGTAGGAATAAAATTTTTCTTTTCCCCACGAGCATCTCAGTGCTCACCCATGGCCCTCACAACCTGGAGCTAGACTCTCTAGATTGAGTTATTTGGTGTGCAACCTCTATAGTGAATTCATAAAGTAAAAAAAAAAAAAAAAAGATTTCTCCCAGGTTCCCGTGCGCTTAAGCCTTGCCAGACCTACCCTTGGGAGGAGGGTCATAGTGCTCACTTAAGCCATTACGGATGGATGCTTGATTTCTTCCTCAGAAAATATTCACCAAAAACTCCGATGAACACCTTAAGATTCAATGATTAGCATCATGATTATTTCAGTTTCAGTCAGATTTCTTGTACGGGTGCTTTTCGTCTAGTGATAGTTATAATCGACGCTTTTCATTCATGCCTCCCAATAGGCTGTCAGGGCTCCAACCTCGTGGCTACGCATCGAATTTAGGGCCTAGGGCCATCTTAAAAGCATCATGGGCATCCCGGGCAAGTGATGTTCATGTGCCCCTACCTGGCTGAAATTCACGGCCTACCAGTACTTGCTGGGACCTCAGTTGCATAGGAACTTTCACAATAAGATCTGGCACAGTGATTTATGACGATAAATATGTATATTCCTCTTTCATTTGCCCTGGGGCTATGATGCTTTCCAGGCAGCAGTAGGGACTTTTTTTTATATAAATATTAAAAAATTCGTTCAAGTTCCGCGAGGTTAGAATAGATTCATTATCATCAAGGGTTTCGCGGAACAGATATATAATTATCAAGGGCTCCGCGAGAAACTTTACGTTGGAAACCCCTACTATGGATTTTGAGGTTTCTGCGGCAAACTGCAGTTGAGATAGATCACACATTTACAGTAATACTTACCAATGAATAGAAATTTATAAATTTTTAAATCATTTTTAAATGCATCATTCCATGCACTGGTTCATACTGACACCACATTTGCAGGCATATAAACACAGGAATAATCAAATTTGGTCAAATTTCCATCTTTGCACACGCTTCTCAATTTCCCACACATCTCTCCGGAAACATGATACAGAGATTTTCTTTTTCAAATAAATCTCTGTTAAAATCTCCGGTCGATTCATTCAATGAAGTCTCGAGTGAGTGTGAACATATTGAGTAACTGTTAAGTCGATCAGATAAGTTTTTTAAAAAAGGAATCACGTCGATGATGAATGTGTGCATACAATCAATACGAGAGGTACGCATTTAATAATGGGGGGGGGGGGATATATATTTTGTATAGTAGGTATGCATTTCGCGATGGATAAAATCCTCTTATGGACTCGTACGTCAGTCGCTGAAACCGTTCCAATATTGTCATTATAATTTTTTTTATATGAATAAAAAAAGTGTTAGATATGTACTTAAAAAAGATCGACTGGCTGCATACGTCGCTGGCGGTGGCATCCATTCGCTATCGGTACAGGATTAATACGGGAGAAAAAGATTATAATCTCCCGCAAGAGTATGCGGTGAGATTAAAACAGTTTTTGAGCTTTTTTGTTTTTTTTTTTAAATTTTTCATAGATTTCCTTTTTTTTTCAAAAGTATTTTTCAGAAAAAAAAATTTTTTCCTAAAGAGAGAAAAAAAAAACTAATCATTGGGTGTATCTTATTTTTTTCTTATTACAAGTGCAGTAGAACCTCTCGATAACGGACGTCCATGGGGGCAAAAATTTCGTCCGCTAATGGGGAGGTACGATAAACAGTGAAAGCTCGTTCATACGACTTTCACATTTATACTACGTTTGACTTCGGTCGCAATTGGTTCCTATACGTTTTAATGTTAAAATATATATGTATTTCTGTGCAAAAGTGAAACACCGATGGTGAGTATAACACCAATCGTCTCGATAAAGTAAGTTTGACTAAATTTCATTACACTTATCATTTTTACCGGCGATTATGCATGATTCCGAAATAAAATGGAAAAGTCTGATAAATATGGAAAAATTTATATATAACCTTTCGTCTCTTTAAACCAATTAATTATTTTTGCCCGTACATGATACGTGAACTACACATATTTTGTAATAGAAATAATACATAAATTGAATTAAAATAACTGTGAAGAAGATAAAAACGTTCATAACAACATTATCAGTCTCGTAATGTGTGCTTTCTTTACACGTGTCATGAAACAAAACCCAACATTATCATTTAAATTCCCCATCCTGGACCATAGTTATGTTCAGTTAATTAAGTAATTAGTTGACAATTTTCCATATTTACCAACAAGAGCTTGGGAGTAAACATAATCTTAGCTGAATATAATAAATTCTCGGTTCATGACCAGAAATTAATAAATTAGAGTTATCCTGATTTTAGTGTCTGCTAAGTGAACTACATTAAAAGTCCTATTCCACGGGACCGGGATCAGAAAAGTGTCCTTTAATGGGGAGTGTTCATTAGGGAGATTCCACTGTAAAATTTTTTTTGCAAATGATTATATCCCTCTTATATGTTTCCGGAATCATGTTCATAAATACACTGATGGAAGAAATTATAGGGCCAGGTAAAAAATGACGATGAAAAAAAGTAACCGTCAGAATTTTTCGAAGTGTTTTTCAGAGATGATGACTACAACGGAAATAATATCTTGGAAACATTCAAAAAATTCGCAATACTTTTTCAGTAAAAAAATGTTTTCACTTATTACGATGCAAATGGAATTTTTTTTTAAGGCCACTCCGCTTTACTCGTGTCACTTACCTTATTTGTATATCTTCTTGGCTAGACATCCTTTCTGGGCAAGGACCGATTTCTGCATGGGCAACATGGGCATTTGTCTAGGGCCCCATGTTTTGAGGGGGGGGGGGGCTCAAATTCGTAACAGTGTTATATATTTTACTCAAATGTTTATAAATTTAATTTGGTAAAATTTTGGAAAATCAAAGAATTTTCCCTAAATCACATCGTACTACTTCTAAACTACCCATTATTAGGAAACTCTATTAAATATCAATTTTGATATAATACCAATCAGTAATAGACTTTAAACTGCATGCACAATGCACCTATTGCAATATTAACTCCGTGACAAAAATATGTTTCAATGTGTCATACAATTTTGTGCGATTTCTCACACGACTTCACTTCTTTTTGACAGTAAAATGATTTATGACAAGAATGCATGTTTGATCAAAATGAAATCGTTAAATGTTCATGAAGATTCTGCATATTTGCAATAAAAAACTTTATGCATCTGATCTTGCAAACAACTTTTCCAGACGAACTACACCATGGTTCAGGTTAGTGACATAATGCCACAAATGTTAAATAACGCTAGAGGTTTAAAAGAGACTTTTTTTTGCAAATATTGAGACACCATTGGATTATCGTTGACCTCATCACCAATGTCAAACTGTTCTAGAGGAAGATAATTCTTATTTAAAAGGATAAAATCATCAGTTGGCTGAAGTCTTTTACAAGGAAAAACTGTTATCCCCCTTAGTTTTATTGTATATTAAAGCTGAGATAACTCAAAAATTAGATTTTTATAACATTATCAATGATTTCGCCCATATGAGAGTGCGAAAAAGCATTTATTGTAAGATATTTCATGGCGCGAATTTTACATTAAATTTCTCATTTAAAATACTGCATGTTCTTTTTTTATGTGTTTATAAACAACGTGTACTCTATTTGCTGACGTATCAAACCTCTTCGCTCACAGTTGAGGCGGGCACCCCTAATACCTCTTTTGCCCAGGCCCCATCAAGTCTCATTCAACTGCATTCTCTTGTCTTAGGGCCAACAATATTGTATAAATAAATGAAATAAAGTCGAAGTCGGGGCCCTGTTTCTGGGAGCCCCTCGAATAATTAGACGTTGCTGTTTTTCGCGAAGCTCGATTCGTAGATAAGGGACGAGGCAAAAATCCATTTGCTATAGAGAAAGGTAAGATCCTTTTTTTCAAAACGTATACATTAATTTCTCGAGAAATTGGATAGAATGTTAATATTTCTGAGGCACTAGTTAACAGTTTCTTGAAGAACAGTGAATTTTATTCCGGTTACAAAGGACGATTAAGCAGTTTTTTCTCTAACAGATTGTCAGAAGAGAATAGCAATAATTCAAGATGTAAACAAAAAAAAATTTTAGCTTTTATATGAGTTTTAATATGAAAACCACATTTTTTTCGTTCGTTCCCCTAAAACTGAATCCTTTTTTTTAGCGAATTCCAATCTCATCACTGCGTATGCTCGTGAACGGAAGCCTTTTTTTTCTCGAACACACGGTATGCGGACATTTCTACTGGGCCCAAAAGAGTTCTAAAATGTTCGCCATTTTCTTTGAAGCAATTTTTTTATTCACATCTTGAATTATTGCTATTCTTCTCTGCCAATCTGTTAGAGAAAAAACTGCCTAACCGTTCTTTCGTACCCAGAATAAAATTCACTGTTCTTCAAGAAACTGTTTAGCCTGTTCTTAGGCATGTTAATATTCTATCCAATTTCTCGAAGAATTAATCTACACTTTTTCCACCCAGCTTTGACTGATGGTGCATTTGCTCAAAATTTTGTTTAATTTTTTTAAAATCAATTTAGAGATTAGATTATTAGATAGAAGTAACAAGTTATCATACTTAAGAAATTGTGTTTGGTCATGAATTGGAGAAGTATACTGCGAGCCATTCGAGTGACCTGCAAGTATGCTGCGAGCCATTCGAGTGACCTCGAAGTGCGCCGCTGCCCATTCGAGTGATCTGGAAACGAGCCAGCCAGCCACTGAAATAATCTGCAAATATATCACGGGCCATTTAATTGAACTGAGGATGTGCCGCGGATCACTAAAGTGATCTGGAAATGATCCGTTGGCAGCTTAAATGACCTGGATATGTATACTCTTAGCAGCTTAAATGTACCGCGAGCCACTAAAGTGGTTTGGAAATGTACAATGGGCAACTCAATTGATTTGATATTATTTCGTCCCCTTCAGTGGTTTTTTTATTTGTCGCGGGCCAACCACAGCAGATGACTGCGAAGGCCACATTTGGCCCGCGAGCCATGGGTTGAGCATGTAAGTTCTAAATCATAGGCAATGACTTTTTTCTTCTACTTTTATTCGAGAAAATTTATAAATAAATACGTAAATGCTGGCATTTCTTTCTATCGCAAAGAAAATTAGAGCTAAATTTATACCACTTCACTCAATAAAAAAATACAGAATGATATCAATGATAATGATTTTTCTCTTTTTATAATATTTGCGTTGGCTCTGTTCTATTTTTGGTTCTTTCAAAGTTTTATTTTTGTTTCGTTGGAATTGGCTCTGAAGAAAAGGAGAAAAAAAAAAAGGATTCTCTTCCAAGAAATTGCATCTTGGTCGGAGTTGTTGCTTGGCCCATTGAATAATGGTGTCGCGGCCTGAAAGTGACAGCTCACCCTCCCGCAGCGACGTCACAGAGTCGAGATGAGCTCTTATTGGAGGAAGCCATGACTGCGGCAGACACATCCGAAATTGCTTTCCACTTTTCCATCTCCTTCCCGTATAATACCGTACTTGTGCTCATCCTTCCTCTCGCATCCTTGGAGCCATATTGCCACTCCTCCACTACAACGGATCGATAACATCCAGAGGTAGATATAACCCCAAGCTGGTCCAATGTTATGAAATGAATCCAAATGATTCTCAGTGGCGAGAATCCTTTTTTCTTTTATTACCCATCATCGATGACGATAATCATTACTTATTTTTTTCAATTCATTTCGAAGAGTCTCAAAACAAAAAAAGTCTCTTGGTGATTTCAAAATAAATATCTTTATTTTAATATCTTTTTATTCAAATTTTATCTTTATTTTAATCTTTCTTATCTTTATTTAAATTAATCTTTTCACTACTAACGGTACTTTAAAGCAAGGCTGGACAAATTGCAAAAAAAAAATCGTCTCCGAAAAAGTTTTTTAGGTGCCATAACAATTTCTATCCGAAGAAAAAGGTCCTAATTAGTGCTTCTTAATTTTTTCAGAGCATGGGGTGACCCCTCTTACATGTTGGCAGATATGCTGCTATAAACTCTAGACATTTTGTACTCCTCTAAGCCTCCAATTTAGTAGCCACACAAAGGAAATTTTAGGAGCCAATACCAATGCTGGCTCCTGGGATTTGTCCAGTCTTGCTTTTAAAGTACTACTAATTTTTTAACACCCGTTAACATCTCTTATATACGTTGTTGGGTGTTGGTATTTTGCAGCATTTTGCGGTATAACTACTTTACGATTACCAGGTGACAATATAAGTGTGAAACAAGTCGATTTTGAAATATGTTAATTAATAAAACTCAGATGTTCCGTCCCTGTATAAGTGTTTACACTTTTGTGTGATGCAGTGAAATACTGCCGCTGTGTGGTAGTACGGGCATCGTGATGGACTCTAATCGTGAGGATCCAGGTTTGAACCCCGCTGACGTTCAGTGGTGGTCGTCTTAAATTGTTTGCTGCGGTTTTCCAACTTCAAGGCGGAAATGCGAGCCCGTTTTCCATTTAAAAAGTCTCTGCACTGAGAGGAACGTCTACAACACGATGCATACATAACATAAAAATTCAAGTATTTACCATCTTAACTTAAAAATATGGAAAGCAGATGGCAGCACCAGTAAGAACACGAAACAAACATAATTCTGGTAACATAAATGTGTTAGAGCCACACATTCAATCAGAATACACATCCCAGCATGTGCCAATTCGTTAGAAATTCCGTAAAAGAATGTGTGCGAGAGGCATGTACGCTTAAATAGTAGTAATAGTAAAACATTGCTTTTACAAAATGTTCTCTAACAAATGTGTAAATTTCTCTGAAGTAAAATAAATAAACATTCATTCTTATGTATCATTCAACATACTTCAATTAATGCTTTTTATCAGACTGGAGTTGTGTTCGGGTTGAAAGAAAGAAAGGTATATTTCTAATTCTCTAGCGCGGGCCAGAAACTGGTACATTTCACGGGGAAAACCTGTAATTTTGGCCATCCGATTTTTTATTATAGAATGTCCATGTTTTTTCCCCATATTTTCAAGGAAGCTTGAATTTTTATTCTGTTTACTGAAATCAAGGACTGAGATAATTTTCATAACTTATAGATTATATTGCGATAATTAAGATTCTAATTATCATATAATTAATTACAGTCATTCAAATACTGTATGTTCATCTCAAATATCTGTCAAACATAATTTTTTTGGTGGGTTACAGTTTGATCTCTAGTGACTTGCAGTAGCCACTGACGATTTTTCAGCAATTTTAACGATAGTTGGAAATTTTACCTTTGGCAATTTCTTTGGTTATAATTGGCAGCTACTCTTAACTTTGACAATTTCTGCTGTTTGTAATTCGCAACTTCACTTTAATTTGATAGTTTTTCTTTCTGGTGGTAATTGACCAATTCCCATAAGGATCCCGATTTCCTGTATTTTTATGAAGGGAAAATGGTAAGCTTTTACCACTGATACTTTTCTACCGGAACATTTTTCGTGGGCCAGATGGAATCATTTGGTGGGCCGAATTTGGTACGCGGACCAAATGTGCACCCCTACATCCATAGTTTCCCAAACATTTTCGCTTATCGCCCCCCCACGATAGAAAAATTTTTAATTACAATTATCGCCCTCTTTCCTGAGCATTCCCATAGGATCCTATCCACACCCGGTACTTTCCATCTCCCCCGGAGGAGATATTGCCCACTTCGAGAAACACTGCTTTTTATGAATGAAAAAATAAATACCCGTAGGCTTTGTAGGTTTCGCAAGAAGCTTTCAGTCCCGAAATATGGTTATATCGAGATATGTACGTCTTCTTTTCTTCTTCCATTGATGTAAATCATTGAGGCATATTATTTGCCACGAAACTCTTTTATAAGCTATTCGTCAGTTATGAATGGTTATAAGAGGACTGACTGTCTGAAAAAAAAAAAAAGAGTCCCCAAAACGAGCGATATATATATGCGTATGTATACGGGAAACAACGCCCATTCAATTTCATCTATCCCCTTCCCACGTCTTTGCTGTATTTAGTGCAAGCCCATTCCGCTCTTTTGAGCTGCCGTTGCTGTCATGTTGCACAATATGTTTCAATTGTGAGCTAAAGACCGCACGCCGCAATCCACGGCGGAAGCTTCCACACGGCAAGGAATACAAAAAAAAAAAGTAGTGTCGGGTTGGCCATTGGTGTATCTCAAAATGCTTGAGGGACGTGCGCCGGCGCGTGCCGTCCCAAAACTGGAATTCCAGTTTTTTTTATATTAGTATTGGGATATTGTGTTAGAGTTTGGAAAAAAAAGGAGAGGGGGAGATAAAGGGGAAAAAGCATACTTATCCTTTCTAAATACAGAGAAGGTGAGGAAACGCAGCTTAATTACGCAAACAATTCCTATGCGATTATCGACCGAGAATAATAACCTCAAGACACACCTCCCTAAACTGATATTAAAATCCTTATTTTTCTCCTTGATATAAACATGTTCAAGACTGAAAATATTCATATTTACGTGATTCTGAATTGTGTTAGAGATGTGAACCTACTAATTCAGTCAAACTCTGCTATAATGATATATTAGGGACAACAAAATCGTGTCGTTATATTCGTCATATAATCGGGCGCGGATAGTTTCATGTAACGTAAATTGTTATAAATATTAATTATGTTTAACGCTGTGTGAGTTGCATTTCATGTGTATGTGTTACGCCGAGTTTTCCGTATTACAGCGCCACCTGTGAGTTACATTTGAACTTTTTTTAACTTATAAAGGAAACTCTAGACCAAGGCTGGACAAATTGCAAAAATATACAGTTTTTTTTTGCGAAAGTTTTCTGACAAGGATGAACCGGGTATCGAACTGCGACACCTCTAAACATCCTTTGGTACTTCAGGTGAACATCTTATCTACCTGGGCTACCGCACCCCCTACATTGTATGAAAAGTCATTTTCTTTTAACTTACTGTATTTTAAACCTTTTTTTTTCACACCATTCTGAATCTATCAGGAAGAAAAACATCAGTCATTTTCTAAATACTACAGGGTGATTTAAGAAAGATGGGAAAAACTTTAGGAGGTGATAGCACACACCAATACAAACAATTGTCATCACAGAATGCATGGTCTAATATGAAACGCAAACGCGCTAGCGCGTTTCGAAACGGCCGCTCTGCAAACGTTAAAATGGCATTCCTGTTGAAATTTATCGGGAGAAAAAAAAATACCATGCATATATGCAAATGTAACCTGGGGAAGAAGAAGAAACCGTATGCAAATCTGCGTCACAGTGAATAAAAGGCGTGGACGCCAGTCCTGTGAAGTTATTCAAGCGTGCAACCGTTCTAACAGTTGTAACGTACGGGATAATGGCGCACTTTAGTAATACGTAGCGGCCGTTTCATGTTAGAGGTCATTCAAGTATTACGTCAGCATCGGGGGGGGGGGTTTCGGATTTGCTGACTTTTGATGATAAGGGGGAGGGGGGTTTGAAGGTTGCTTACGTCATCAACCACCCCCTTTTTAAAATATTGAAGATGTGAAATATTCTAAGCTGCTGACGAAATTTTGCTGATGGGGGGGGGGTGTCAGCGTTTTTCTGACTTTTGCTGACAAGGGGGGGGGGTCAAAAATGGCTGAAAATCTGCTTACGTAATACTTGGGGTAAATCGAGAAGCTATCCATTCTTAGAATAAGACAACCATAAGTATTCTTTATGGGCGTTGTTTGTTGTTTAATATTTTATCATGTGTATATATTGTTTATAATTTGTGTTAATTGAATTTTTAATTGGGTTGCTATATTTTTTTTTAATTTAAGACATCCATGTTTTTATGGGCATCTTTTTTTTAGCCACCTCGTTGGACATTTTGCCTATTGTGGCGTTGTATTTGTATTTGTATTTGTATTTGAATGGCCCCTTAGACCATGCATTCTTTGATGAGAATTGTTTGTATTGGTGTGTGTGCTATCACCTCTTAAAGAGTTTTTCCCATCTTTCCTGAATCTCCCTGTATATCAATCCATTTCATTGCTTTCAATACGTTTCATTGTAATTGTAATAATCAGTATTAAAGGATTTTAAAAAATACTGAAGCCAATGAAAATTTTCTACATGGGAATTAATCCAGATCTATAATCCGAAGTGATAGAGACATAGACGGCTAGAGCAGGGCCCCTAGGCTGGGATCTTTTGCGCCCCCCCCCCCCGCCAACCACACTTTCACGGGCCCCTTTACGATGAATTTATAGCGTGAAAAAGCAAAAAAATGGTGAAAATCGTCCCGGAGCCCCAGGGCTGGAGCCTTGTCAGCCCACCCCTTGTGGGGGCCATGCCGATGGGACAAAAAAAATTTCGTCCCTGAAAGAGGGGTGACCGTTAATCATGGGTTTGAGATGCATACTATCATCATTATGCGGGGGGGGGGGGGTAGGGAATCATTTCGCCGTAAAAGAGGAGTGACCGCATCTGAGGGTTTTCCATTAAGAGGGTTTTTTACTGTATACATATTTCACACTTCATTCTACAGAAAATGAAACACGTGGAAAAAATAAATTGTATGAGAAAAAAAAGCAAATTTTACGAAATTTGCTTTGAAAAATTACTATGACAGCCCTTACAAATTAAGAAATAAAGTAAAATTTATAAAAGTATGGTGTGAAAAATGTGTGCAGGGCCATTAAGTAAATATAATGAAAAGGAAATAGAAGTTATTCCTTGATGAAATTCGCGATTTGCTCGTTCGAGCTGCTCTCAACAATTCAGAACATTACTTCCATCGCCAGGTCTAAAGAAATTTGCCACTCAATTAATTCTCTAACGGTAGAATAACAGTAATCCTTATTAACCCATTTTATCCCACTGTCCTATTTAGAAAATATTAAGAAACTGTCCTATTTAATATTATTAAATAGGACAGACAGTATATAGGACTATTGAATGTTATTAAATAGGACAGACAGTATATAGGACTATTGAATATTATTAAATCGGACAGACAGTATATAGGACTATTGAATATTATTAAATAGGATGTAATATTTAATATTATATAAATAGTCCTATTTAATATTATTAAACTGTTCTATTTAATTTATTATTAACTGTTTATTTTACTGCCCTATTTAATATTAAGGAAAAACATTCAGTTCTTATGAAATCTGGCAGATGGCAGCACAGCATAGCGACTCCAACGGGAAAGCATTAAAATGTGTACGTATTGTAGTACAGTCGAATCCCGTTATATAACGAACTCCAGGAGACCGGAGAAATCACTTCGTTAAAACGAAATTTCGTTATAAATTAATTCCGGGTTTTTGCAGTGTCCCTATGTGAAGTTATCTGAGGGGATAAGAAATGTGTTCGTTAAAACGAGATTTTCGTTATAACGGTATTCGTTAACACGGGATTCAACTGTATAATTGCAGTAAGTTTCCCTCCAGAAGCGGACAATATCAATGCTTCCTAGATACTAAGCTATCTAGGCGGTATTGGCAATATCCGATGGAATGGTCTGGGGGGGGGGGGTTGGTGGTAAAAGCTATGGCCATAGCATCGAATCCTTTGGGTTTTTTTTGAGTTGGAGGGCGATGGGAGAAAAACTTCCTGCAGAAGGGGGCGATGGAACCAAAAGTTTGGGAAACTATGGTATAAATTATAACCACCATAATTATAATTGGTCTGCTGCAGTGACGTTTTAAGGCATGGGCCCACCCGAGCACGACCCGGGGCCTCACAAAAATGAGATCTGGTTGAAATTTTCACGAATTTGCCTTATAGGGCCTCAGAAAAATCTCTTGGCCCTGGGACCCATGATGCTCTTAAGACGGCCCTGGTCTGCTGGCAGTGTGGCCCATACCCCTTTATCTGGTTTCGCCATCTGCTTAGCGAGTTCGTGTGAAGCCAATAGCGTTTGCGCAGACTTATTGATAAATATACTTTCCTGGCGAAAGTTAGCGGCCTTGAGGGCTTCGCATTAGCAATAATTGGTTATTTACTCGACGCTTGATCGTTTCATTGAGGGTAGCGTGGACAAGTGACTGCCAGAGTCACATAGGCGGAGATAGACTTGGAAGTCTGGGGGGCACGGTCATTATTGCTGGGGGAAGGGGGCACGATGATGATGATGTCAATTCATATATACATTTATACATTAGATCAGTCGACTCCACCTTTGACGCTGGGGGGGGGGCAATGACCCCCACGCCCCCCCCCCGTATGCCGCCTATGCGGAGTCCTCTCATAGATATAATCGTGTGAAGAGTCCTTGTTGTCTAATAATAACTCCGCGAGGAGGGGGGACGAGCTTGGTTCGTGAAGGGGGTGGTATAAATTATACAGTAATTTTAAAACCAATTTCTTATGCTTCATACAAGCAATTTTTTCATTGGCTTATCAAAAGCACTTCTCGATGCTAGTCACAGAAAAATTCTAGTTTCACATTAAGTGTGTGTGTGATGTGATTAGGATGTAAAAGTACAGTATAATATTCGCTCCATTTTGCTGCTTCACAAAAGTAGAAAATAACCCAATAGACAACATACAGGAGTGGTATAAGAATATTCTAATATTTTGTTTATTGATAAACATTCAAAGAAGTTATTATCTACATTAAAATTTTGGAAATGTTCCATTTTGAATGAGAATTAGTGGAAACGTTACCTTTTGATCACGATTGGAACTGGTTAAGTGTGAAAAATTGGAAATTTCTACGCCACCCGTTGATTCCAGAAGGCTTCACTTAGCCAAAAGTAAGGTACTCTTACTTCATGGTAGGCCTATAGCCCTGGGGCCCGAGGAAATTACCAGCATTTTTTGCTCTTTAATGTTATAAATTCCCTGTAGAATGGCCCGTGAAAAGTCTGACTTTGGGGCCCGACAAAGATCCCTGCTTAGGGGCCCTGCTCCAGGATGTGCAGGGCTTCTCTCTCTCGTGAGTAACCTAAAAAACACGATCATTCTACAGTGGAACCCTCCCATAACAGACACTCCCGTTAGCGGACACCTCCCCAAACGGATCCTTTATTTAATTACTTGAACGGGATTCAATGTTTTTCACTATACATTAACAGACATTTCCCGTTAACGGACAAAATTTTTGGAGCCATGGGTGCCCGAGAGGTTCTACTGTATAATGCGACTTTGAAAGCGCTTCTGAAAAATGTGCCGTTTTGAAAAAAAGTCCCTTAACGCCTTTAAAAGGAACACAACAAAGGAGTTGTCCTTTTTGAGGACAACCTCTTTGTTGTGTTCCTTTTGAATGAAAAATGCCAAAGCGAATGAACAAGGTGGATGTGTTCCCCTTTTTTGAATAAACCATGTTGGATATTCCGACAGGGCTCATCTCAAAGATTCAGAAAAAGTTGAAAAGTGCATTTCGAAAAAGAAAAGTGGAAATGTTCCATTTTGAAAATAAGCTCCTCATTCGCGCTACAATGTCCATAAAAAACATTCTTAATGGCAAGCGTCGAAACTTATTTTTTTCCTACTCCTTCATTAAGATGTTTTCTAAGTTTCATAACTTTCTAATGAATAGTTACAACCATAGACAAAGAGGCAGGCTTACGTATTTTGCGGCCTGGCGCGAGAACAGCTTTGCGGCCCTCTAAAACGGAGGTTTCTCCATTACGCCTGTGCCAACGAACACAGGGCCGCAACTGGATACTTGGTCCACGGGGGCAAGCGCACATTTTGGAGTTCAATTTTAATGTTGAAGGGTGAAATTTGCGATTTGCACCCCCTCTGGCTCAGCGCCCTGGACCCTAGATCCTCCTGTTTCTACATAGTTGCAGCCCTGCATGAACAAGCTGGTGCACGTCAACTTCACATTGGCAACTGAGAATGAATAACAAACTACTATTTACATGGTCATAAAAAACCATTTGACAATAAATTTGGACGGCAGTGCCCTGTTCCCAGCGAAAAAAATTCAAGTTTGCCCCTAAGTACTTGAAGGCTAGAGAGTCCATAAACAGCCCAGGGCCGCAACAAGATACTCTCACAGCCGGGCAAGCATGTATTATGCTTCCCTTGTAATTTTGGAATAATTCTTAAAATAATTATTTAGCGTTTCCTCAACAACAGATCCGCACCGTTCTCTTAGCTGGGGGGGGGGGGGGGAGGAGGAAGCAATGGTTCTATCAAAACCATAGGTCAGAGGGATCGCTGGCTGAATTTAGAGGTCTTGAACAGAATTTTAAGCTATTGCGAGTGTGTATGTGTACTTTGTTAAGAAGTGAAAGTCACAATTTAACCAAAGTATATTTATCTTGTTTGCGACCCCTAAAATTTATCGGCCCGGTGCGGCCACGTCTTATAGCTCGCGTCTTGCTGTGGTGTAGATGTAGGTTAGGGTCCAGAAATTGAATCAACTTCTGTAAACGCCGAAAGTTCAGAGTGTGTGCTACTCAGAATTCTTATCCCTGCATAGACATCTCTGGATAGTCGAACTTTGATACGTACACACGGTACGCGTAGGTTCAACAAAACGGGGTTCCCCAGTATGTAGTAACATCGCCACTGTTCACTAGTCCTAAAAAAACGAGACAAAATAACGCCCAAATGCGTACAGCTTCGTTAACGAAGGGATGACACCGGGGACTTCCTACGTCAATCTACTGTGAAATTGAGGGAGAACTTGACAACTGGGCAACGAAGTGTGTGTGCGTGCATCCTTCATATCGTTAACGAGAAAAGCATCTTTCATTTATTTTTTTTCCTTTTTTTTTCTGAAGTTCTGTGATTTCTGGTATATGGGAGAGAAAGAATACCAACCACGTCAGAATCATGTTTCGAAGGAAGTCCGAAAATTTTGATGTCCCTTCTTTTAAAGTAAATATTGCGTGCGCCGTCTCTTCATCGTTCACAATTTCTGCTAGGACGCCCTACTGTCAATAGGAGCTACCGAAAACTCTACTAACTAGTCTTTACAAACCATTTTTCTTCACTGCCAACCTTCATTCACGTTTTTTTTAAACTTCTCCCAGAGAGCTATAGTCTCATTAAATGGTGTTGTTATCCAAAACACCGTCTCTTTCTAACCCCCCTGTTGGTAATTTGACCTGTCCCTCCATTTCTATATATCCTCGTCACGGAAATATGCAGAAAGAGTGCTCCAGAAATGGGCAAAAATATGTTATGAGTATGTAGGAGGGTAAAAAAAATGAGAGAAAGAGACGCTATACCGGAAGTTGAGATGGAAGGGAACAGAAATATAACTCTCGATATATGTGTACAGTATATGTATAATATTACGCTTACACATTTTTTTTAGTTACCGTTAAACTTCATTAGGATTTTTGAGAGAGGATGGAGAAAGTCGTTACCTATTTCTCGGAATTTTCCGACTGAAACTTCGAGATTTACGGAGAGATTGTTACATGTTTACGACTTTTGTTTCGCTAGGAGCGGATGTTCGGTTCACGACATGCATACCAAACTATTATATGTAGACATGGCATTTATATGAGTAATAATTCTCATCCAAAATAAAATCGGATGATTGCTCAGTTAAATGTGATAATTAGAACCTATCGCCCAAGAATAATGGTGGAAAAACACAAGGCGCATAGGAAAGTCTCTTTATTCTGGAATAATTCGTGAACCGTTGATCCTAGAAGTGTATTTCCAGTTGGGAAAAGTATCCAAGTAACGTGTGGACCTCAGACATGTCATTCATGTAGCAAGGGGCTGTGTTGTTATTGAAATAAGAAAATTAACTTAAATGGTTTTTTTTTGGGAAGATCACCATGCGAAAATTATTTTTTTAGGAAGATCACGAGAACAACGAAAATAATGTTTTGGGAAGACCACGAAAATGTTGAAAAACATGTTCTGGGAGAACCAGAAGAATCGCAAAAAGCATGTTCTGTTAAGATCACGAGATTCACAAAAAATGTTCTGAGAAGATCGTAAGACTGAATGAAATTATGTTCTTAGAGCACAAAGAGTCACAATTTTAACAAAAGCGACGGAAAATGTGCCGTTATATCCGAGGTCGCTGCGTTTTATCGATGTTATAAGCAAAATTCATTAATGTTGTTTTCTACGGAAACCATCCGGGATCACCAATTATTGACGCTTAAGTCGACGTATCATTACAATCAAGGTCGTTTCAACCGAGTTTAACTGCATTATTATTATACGACTCAATTACTGTTGTTTTCATACGAGATTTTGATAGACGAGGAGTGATGACAAATCCTACTGAAATTAAAAAGAAATAATAATGACGAGATGAAAGCAAATATCGAAAGAATTTCGAGAGAAGTAAAAGAAACAACATCCAATGGGCAAAGAATAGCGATGGGGGTTTTTCCCGTTGCGTCATTGAAAATGATGGAGCTACTGCCAAGGGCAATAGGATAAGAAAAAAGAAAAGGGTTTACGTACTATAGTTCCGATTCCAGTTTAATCCCATATGTGTCCCACATCAAAACAAAATCTGTTACCCGAATCATTCAACACTTCGACGCAACCGAAACATTCATCTAAAGCAAAAAAAACCCATATATTTTTTCTTCTGTTTCAAACCTAGATCCGAGTTCCATGTCGCGTGAATTTTATTTTTGCTCTCGGCCATCATGACAAAAGATGTGAAGACTTAAATCCAACCGAAGGCGTGACATTATATTAGTTGTTTCTTTGTTGCCAATGACGGGAGAAAAAAAATACAGGATATATATGTATAAAAAAATGTAGAAAGAGAGAAATGGAGATGGAAAGCAAAAATAATAGCCGAGGACAGGCGCGAACAGCTGGCAAAGTGTGATGTGGTATCTTGATTGATGGCGGTGAATGGATGATTCTCTCCGTATAATTCTCATTCTGCTCTTCATGCTACACATAAAATTCAAACCCTAAAAATATGATGTACATAAAAAAATGGTGATAATAAATTATATATACAACTCATAGAGAGAGGAAATTTTCACTAGATTCCGTAGGTTAGATTTATTAGCAACAGAGGGTAGCTCATTTAACTCTCGTCTGTCAGAATATTACAGCGGTATATAATAAAAATTTCTTTTACATTTAAGAAAAAAAAATCATTTTTTTTCGGGAAAATTTGTCTTAATTCAATTTAGATCTCGTGAAAACTAACTCATTTCTATGGTCACTGGGTCAAAAAAAGGAGGCCAAAATTAATTATAGAGAAGGATTATACGTAGTAGTAATTATATGTAATAGATTAGATTAGAATAGTAGTAGATTATATGTTATATATACCCAGTTCCATATTTGGGGTCTTTCATTCCTGTTCAGTGAAATATTGCTTCCAAATTCCTCCTCATTGTCTATCAAAAAAACAAAAATCATTTTGGAAAAATAGTTGCGCGTTTCGTTTTTGCTTTGCGGCACCCTTTGTAGAATTTTATTTGCTTTTAGCGTTGGATTTATTGTTCAGAATCTCCGTTCGAAAAAAAATTACCGACTTTGATGATCGGGAACAGGCAAAAACCCCATGATCCGAGTGAATTCGTAAAAAGGTTTATTTGGAAAAGATTTTGGATGACTAGTGAGCAATTTCAGAAACGACTGCCCTTACAGAAAGAATTCAAACTTCTAATTTGTAAATTATTAGGTTTTTTTTGATAATTTAATGCCCATTTTAACGTTTTTTTAGCTGGAATGCATCGAAATTATTAACCATTTGAAATGAATTGTATTGCTCAACCTCTGGAAATAGAATTCTTCAGAGAAGTTTCTTCTAATAAATTCTAATGAAAATAGATTTTCATAATACCATACAAATAATCAGCAAAATTCGGGAAACAATCTCAGCTGCTACATAATGTAACAGCCAAGATCAATTACTGATCCTATGCGAATATTGATGATTAAGTTCCAATATGTAGTCACATTCGAATTTCGGATAATTCGAACTTGTTTGCTGTTTATGAAGCTTATTGATGTGAAAAAGTTATTCAACTAAATTGTCGTCATTCACTAAATTTCTAAAAGTTATTCTGTAAGTTTTAATTGAAAATTAATTACGAAAAGAAATATATACTTCGTCCAGAAAACAAATTTCGTAACCTTTAACTAAATTAAAATAATGTTGTAATTTGGGAGTTTGTTTGCAATTTGTTTACATTTGTATCTCGTGTTTTTAGAAATTTTTCCAATTTTTAGTCATTTTTCACAATTTTTACGGTAGCAATATCCAGCCCTTGGTGATAATAGTTTTTAGTTTAGTTTTGGAACTAATTTTCAAAAGAGTCAGAACCATTGGCAAAAAAAAAAAAGAATTAAAAATATGCAAAAGAATTTTTCAAAATTCTGGATAATTAATGTAATCAATTATAAAAACTATAAACTTCACAATAAATAGGAAACGAATCATTCAAAGGAGTGCGGGAAGGTAAATCGTAATGCACTGGGTATGTGGGATCGAAAAAAAAAAAACGTTATGAACCACTGCCTTAGGTTATAACGAAAATAAGTTAAATTGAATTATTACATTAAAACATTAACCAAAATTTAAAAAAAAAATCGAAAAAAATTCGCGTGTGTTATTTTATGATTTATCATTTTGATTTTTGGAGACAGTCTTTTTAAAGAAAGAATGGATTATATACACAGCAATGGCGGAATGAGCATCACAAGAGATGAGTGGAAAAAATGAAAAGGAACCGGATCTGTAAATCCTTCTTGATATGAGAGATCAACTTTCTTTGAGAAGAAAGAGACGCGAGCAAAGGAAAAATATATATTTTTTTATTATATTTTCTTTAGATTTTTCATTTCCTATGGACTGTAAAATGAAATGTTTTCCTTCTTGAACATGTTTTAATTAAAACTGCTTCATTTTTTTTAAACTCGAAATCAGATTATTGTACACTGTGAAAAGTAAAGCCTTTATATAGCATACATGCTCAACCCATGGCCCACGCTCCAAATGTGGCCATCGGAGCCATCTGATGTGGCCCTAGGCTTAAGCCTAATATTGTGTAAATGGACTAAGCGGGTCACTTACATTCCCAGGTCACTTGAGTGACCCGCGACACATTTACAGACCACTAAAGGGACTTGCGGAACAGTTCTAGAGCACTTAAGTAGCCCGTGTTGAAGTTTCACATTATTTAGGTGACCCACAGCACATTCCTAGTACCCTTAAGTGACCGCAGCATATTTCACAGATCGCTTTAGTCACCATCGACATAGTTCCAGATAACTCAAGATATAGGCGGTGATAGACTTCGAAGCTTGGGGGAGGGCACGGAGAGGGAGGGTCGGATGATGGCAATGTCAATTCATATACGTATATGAATTGTACTGTACAGTCGGCTCAGTCACAAACGCTGGATCCCAACCCACAGTTCCAGATATCTTAACCTCCAGACTAACCATGGCCTCCGCTCTGTCCAGATAACTTAACCCATTGATGCCGGTTGGTAAGAAAATTTGCCGTTCGTCATTTTAATTTTTTTTTTCTTTGCTAATAAATGGTGGTGTGTGTGTTGTTCCACTCAGTGTTTTTTTTCTTTCTAAAGATCAAAGTCACCTTTAATGTGGGTTAAGAGGCCCGCGGCACATTTACAGACCACTTGAAAGACCCGCGGCATATTTATACATCACTCAACTGACCTGCCGCGCTGTTCCAGATTACTTAAGTGGCCCGCGACACTTTCACACCAATGTGAAGTGACCAGCACTGTCCTAAAGGTTGAGAACACACACCATTGTTTTATACTGTACATTCAAAGCACCGTTGGTTATGAAAATATATTCCTAATCACAAAAAAGTCTTCAAATACATGTAGATCTTAGATATGTCGTTCAATTTACGAGAAGTAAATTGTATATGTGTGTGTATTAAATACAAATTTCCTTTTTTCATGCTGTTCAATTTGCTCATAACCTATGAGTATAAACTTTTTTATCGGCATTTAACATGTCTAACAGAGAAGGGTAGAGACGTTTTCAAGTGATTAAATCAGCGAAATATTGAATTAAAAATGTCCGGTTTCTTCACACATGTTTAGATGAAGAATTATTGAGCTGTTGGTCGGACTTTAACCATAGGATGTTTTGTACGGTCCCGTTCAAGCTCTAAGTAAAGAACTTCGTCCCTTCTGTAGCGTAGTGGTCTAGCGTGCTCACCCGGCATGTGAGACGATGTGGGTTCGATTCTCCGTGGAGGCAGGCAGTTGAATTTTCTTTCCTGAATGCATCTTCGTATGGATAATTATTTCTTTAGAGGGGTGGCTCTCAACCTAGGGCCACATGTGGTCCCCTTTGGGTTGGGATATTCAAAGGTGCCCCACGGGTGAAAATCAAGTGAAAGAGGGAGCTATATGATAGATGGTTTATAGGGAGGGACTCAAAGAACTTGGAACAAAAAAATTCAACTGTGTGAAGACCCGAAGCTCTTGCATGAAATATGATAGGAAAAATATGACTACTTTCAAAATCTGGTAGAGCTGTCCATAAAACCTTTACCATATTAGTATTGCATAGGCCCGTCTGGGCACTGGACATGACCTCGAAAGCCTGGTGTTGATAGGAGGTTTCATACGAAGGTTTTGACAACAATGATCGGGGCCTTCGTGATGTTCGTTTCATACCCTCTCACCGGGCCTGCTCCAAGGGGTTGTGACGTCACACAAGGGATCTGAATGTCCTTTCACTTCACTCTGTTCGAAAGGAAAAATGCCAAGTACTCACAAAACATTGGAAATAAAAACGGTAAAGAAAAAAAACCGAAGCAAATATTTAATGTTTGCTAATTTCCACCTTTGTCAAGATGTCCATAATGAATTTTCTTTTAGTCTTCTTTAGGTAAGAACGAAAAAAAAAAAATCACGAAGGCCTCGGACTGATGTGTCGATGAATGCAGGAAAGAAAGCCCAACTGCCTCTGAGGGAAATCGCCCTCTCACATGCCGGGTGAGCGCGCTAGACTACTGCTCTTCAAAGGCAACGGACCTCTTTCTTTAGAGCTTGTATGCCCTGAATAGTGCATAGACAACCTAACTTAGAGCCAACAACTTCCAATTACTGACAGTGCCCCCAGGATCCCAGATGGCGACTTATCTGAAGATGATGTCACGCCTCGCCATTCATACGAAGGTTTTAACATTGATCTTAATGGACCGTTAACACCCAGCACCAGCATATTATAACATTCTACTATAGCTGATGTTGTAACACTCCTCTTCACATCTCCAAGAGAAGATTTCGAAGTGTTTTGAGAGGGATGTGTATCATCCGGAAGTCGAACAAACATTTATTAAACTTAGAAGAGGTACACATGAACAACAAAGGTAAAAGATCGAGCTGACACATTGCTCGAATTAACGTAAAAGAAATGTATAAAAATAAAATAAAAATAGCCTATGCATAAATCATGACAAATCATTAAGAATCGTATCTATACAAATGATGATAAATCATCAGGAATCGTCAAAATAAGTCTAAGTCGTATATAAATCAAAATCAATCGCAGTAAAAATAACATGTGGATGAACCATCATCAATCAATAAGAATTGTGAAGAAAAGAAGAAAAAAATATGATATTCTCTACCAGTATAAGTTGTGCATGATTTTCAGTTCAACATTGATCTCGGCAGACCGGGATTAAGTAGCAGAATATTCACTGTTTATGGTGACATGTTTCCATGAATTCTTCAGCTCCACTTGATTTTGATCGAATCTATGAGGGACGGTGTGTGCTATTATTAGTCGAAAATCACCATTTCTATTCCAAACCTTTTCAACGTTGAGTAGAAGAGTCATTTATATGTAGCTGACTTATTTGCTTAATTGTCACTGCTAGGGAGCCCGTATATTTGGGCATGTTTAGGCAAATTCCCATCTCCACTTATTTTGGCTCTTGATTTCTTCGCGATTCTGATCGCGTCGGTGGTGGCGAATCTCGTCCGATCGCGTAGCTACCCCGTCTCATTTGCGGAAGTACATAGCCAGAATCAAACTGGTGGTTTGTCTTATAAACTTGCGACATTCCGATTTGCTTGTCATATAATAAGTGTAGATTCTTTTCAAGGAACCACAGAAAAAGTTTCAACGACTGGCTGATGCGAAGAGGAATTCAGGAAAGAAAAATTCAACTGCCTCTGCGAGGAATCGAGGAAACCCCACCTTGCTATTTCTTACGGAATCTTTAGTAATATCTCGAGAAACCATACGGTTCCACGTAACAAAGCTAGAAAACATGGTATCGGAAAGAGATGTGATAAACTTCAAATTGATTTATGCTTTGCAGAAACAAGGGATTTATCAGGGGGGGGGGGGAATTCGTTTAACCATCACGTGAAAAATATTGACTTAGTTTCGGAAGAGGAAAGAGAAAAAAAAAGGAAAACAAAACAAAAATAATAGGATTATGTGGATCTTGTCGGACCTTATATAGAATTTTGACGGATGGGCTTCGAGAGGGAGAGAAAAAGTAAATAACGTGCTGAGGGAGAAAAGTCGACCTTTCCTCCCCCAAAATGTCTCTTATGTATCAGATCTGGACAGAAAAGTCAATTAGGATGACTCGAGTCTTCTCATTTACCTATGGTGTTGGTTATAATTAGACGAATAGTGCAGGAAAAGAGATCCAATTGCAAGTCTAACTCTCGAATAGTGTCGGGGGGAAATATATAGAATAAGAAAGGGGAGGTAGACAAGAAAATAGTGACATAGAGAGAATGTTTAGTTTTTCTCATGCTCCTGTTTGCTACTTGCACCGCGAAAGAGTCTCTCACCACGGTTTTTCATTCATTTCTCCACAACAGAGTTCGTTGAATCGCACACCCACTCGATTTTGTACGTCTCAAGCCGACGTTTTTCCCCGTTGCGGAATATAATGTACAACAAGAAGCAATAATTGTCAGAGCCTGCCTTCGGGAAGTTCGGCGACAGCTTCTTTCCGTCTGAGGAAAAAGAACTTTAATGAAGATTTATTTTATACGGTTTCCTTAAAGGATGTGCTGCAAAAAATACATATATTTGTGCGAAATATAATAATATTTTTTTTTCCTTCCGGGGGCTACCTTTTTCCTGAAATAATTATTCTTCTCATTCCCTGTTTATTTTATTTTTTTCCCCCCGTCTTTCTCTTGAAAAATTTCTGCCTCGTTGAGTTTTTACTCTTGTGCCCCTTCGTCACGTAAATGACATTCTGCACGTTAAGATTAGCTGGTGGTGTCGGAAATTACTAGAAAGGCAATGTTCGATCCATAAAAGATAGCGAGTCTCTCTCGGCTTTTCAAAAACAACCTCTACTAATTTTGTTTTTATGTCATCCTCTTATTAGAGCAGAAGTCTTCAACCTTTCTCCAGTAGCGAGCACTGCCTGTACTCATCATCAAAAGAAGAGCAACCTTAAGGCAAGTTTAACATACGAAAATGCATGAAATGACGATGATTTCAATCCTTGAATGTAATTTCTCTAAGGTATTTAATTGGAACGTTGATCAAGAGTGCTTGCGAGCACAAAATGTACATGAGCATCAAGCTTTCTGGGTACTTCAGGGGTGCACCGTGGTGCTCGAGAGCAACGGGTTGAAGATGTTTGTCCTTGACCATAGTTTCCAAACTTCTATCGCCCCCTACTTCAGAATTTTTTTGTCCTCTCGTCGCCCCTCTCCCCCAACTCAAGCGAACCCATAGGGTCCTATGTTATACCCGCAGGTTCTATCGCTCTCCTGGACCATTCCATCGCCCATCCTGGGGCGATATTGACCACTTTGGAAAAACATTGTCCTAGATCAAGGGTGCGCAACCTTTGGGAGACTTTATTGGTTTGAAAACGTGTGGGAAGTGATCTGGAAAATTGCCACCGGTCCACTTAAGCGATGTGGAACTGCATCGCGGGTCAGTTAAGCCATCAGGTTTTGTGCCGCTTAGTTAATTTTTGCGAAATTAGGTTTGAGGTGAGTCCACATCAGATGACTCCGAGGGCTACTGGTTGAGCATGTATGTCCTAGACGGTGACGTATATACAGTTAGAGGGCTCTAGCCCAGAGCGGCAAGTTGGGAGGTGCGGAAATTTATAAGAATGAGTAGAGAAATGAAGTCCCCAACGATATTCACTCAAAATACAAAAAATATTAAACATCAGACAGCTGTTTAATTTGACAGGTACACATTTCCCTGTCAGTGTAAATGGCCAGTTATACCGATCAGGCCGCTCGCTAAAATAAAAACACGTGGTTGGATCGAAAGCCGACTCATGAACACGATTTATAATTATGGCTATTAATAATTAGCCATAGCTAACCATAATTATTATGGTTAGGAATGGCAACCCCTAACGATCAAAGGAATCTGAATGTCGATATTTTGATGATCCATATATAGCGATCGACAAGTCAGAGAAAGCAAGGGCGTCAGAATTGTTTTTGATCTGTGGGTGCTCGACTTGAGATTTCCAGTAGAAAATTTTGATATCTAAATTAATTCTGGTGGTTGCTCGAGCACACATAGCATCCCCCGTCTCCGACGCCGCTGAAAGAAAGTGTCTTTCTGGATATGATTCCAAGACGAATTTCGGAAAGAAAAGTTGGTAGTCTCTGCCAGGAAGTGCTCAGATATGACTTTTTTGTTTCTCTACAACACGCACAGTACCAACTTTAACAAATTAGTATTCCAAATTCAGTATGAATGACATATACAGGATGGGTCCGGAACTCCACCGACAAACTTCTAAGGTTTTTACACGTCAGGACAAAATAACGTTAGCAATGGGACCTTGGGTCGAAATAAATTTATTCAATCGGAAACTAAGTACAGAGAGAAACATCCGTAGATCGCGGATATCTGAGAAAATGAAATATACCAATGTAACATGCTATGCCAGGGGTTCTCAAACTTTTTCACCCGCGGCGCCCTTTTTCCATATTCAATGCTTATGCGCGAGCTCCGCCGGGTCCTCTGAGCTGTTTAACAAAGAATATTTTCGGATGAACTTTGTCAGGGGCAACGCGGCCGTTGCCCCTGGCAAAGGTTGGAGGCGCACCAGGGCACCGCGGTGCACAGTTTGAGAACCCCTGGGGCTATGCGAGCAATCCCAGTAGCTGCTCAGAGTGGTTGCACAATCTGAGGGCACTTAAAGGAATGGCGGCAATGGAGAAATTGTTTCACTGGCGTAGAAAAGCGCGCTGGAGTCCCTTATAGCGCTGCATGATCCTTATTGCCCTCAGTGTAGGGTGACCAGATGAGGCCTGCGAAACCGGGACAAATCCCGGAAATCGTTGTTCTCCCGTTACCAACGTCGTTTCCGACTAGACACAGTAAGACCACGCTACAAAGATACTCGATAAATTTCTCTATAACGATATTTTTTTGAGAGATTTTGAAATCGCTACAACGGTATTTTCGGAATTTCGCACAAAGTCGTCTTGAATTCAATTTTAACCCCGTCACTTATTTTCATTCTTCCAAGGGCGTCTAGTAACATCGATGTTTTGCACCACATGATCATCGAAAGCATTGATGAAGTTGTTGGTATTGCCACCTTCTGTGTAAGACAACATAAGTGCAATACAGTAAACTTCTTTAGAGGGCAATGCATCTAAATACAGCTGTTCGCTGCGAATAAATACTTTTGCGCATTTTCTGATTTTACTAACAATGCAGATATAGAAAAATGTCCAGTTCCAGAGCACATAAGCGAAACATTTAGAGATCACTAAAGTGGCTCTGAGGGGACTTATCAATATTGAAAATGTTAGTTCAGGTGCCCACAAACTAGCAAAAAGTTTTTCTCATTTTTGCGCACCGAGTAAGATACCATTAAGAATATTTCATACTTTTATAAAGGGTAATTGATGACATAAGCATCATCCAAACCCTCCCCGTCATCAATAGTCAGCAAATCGGAACACCCCATCAATGCTGACGCAATATTTGAATGACCCCTAAGTATGATTTCTGTTTTCGAATGAATGATTTTCCATGAAACTATGTGGTTATATAAACATATATTACTTTATTCAATCACAACTTACAAAGCGGAGATTCTCTCTGCACATACATACATAAAACATTTTAAGACCACAAAATTTACTCACCTATTGTATAGAAAAGAAATTGCTGGAACTAAAAATCATTATCACGTTTGTAAAGCGGTGAAATATGGACGAGTTATTTGTCATTTATTATTTTAATAATTCAATTCCTAATTCTTAGATGATTCGATATACATTTTAGCAATTACTGAAGCACAATGGAATTTATTATGAATGAATTGAATTATCTAGAAATGAAAATATCGCACAAATATGAATAATTCACGAGTTCTTCTATTATTCCGACAACTTTTTAGCAATAACAAGAGAGAATATCTTTCTTTTTAGTTTTCCAAAGACCAGTGTTCTTCAACCGCTGGTCCACGGACCAACCAGTTCATGTTTATAAATTCGGCCAATTCAAAATTTCTTCCAATTCAGATACCTTATGAATAATTTTAAATAAAATATTATACCGTCTCTATATTTGTTTTCATTTCTGTGTTAGCCGTCAGTAGGTCTTCAAGTTACTTCTATTATTTATTTACTTTTTGCTAGTCCGCTAATTATATCTCCTATTTCCGCCAACCCGCAAAATTGTTGAACTATTTCTTCACCGGTCTGCGATCGTAAGAAGGTTGAAGAACACTGCTAAGAAAGAGAGAATCTCTACTTAGATTTAGTAATTAACTAGAATACAAAATGTGTGACATTAGAAGCATATATGTGCCGTATGTACTACGGATAGAGAAATCATAGGTTTTTTTTTTACAGAAGTTGAGATTTGGAAACAAACTACGGTTGAGCAGATAATGTTTTAAATCCAATATTAACGGAGGTCGACAGATTACGAATAGAATTTTCTCGACTAAATGAATATCAAAAATAAAATGAACAAATGAAACTATATTTTAAGTAAAAAAAAAATCAAATGCTTATGGGATTTGATGAAACATAAGGAAAAAATATGAGAAATGTCTATGAATGATACTTTGTTTTATTTCATACCTCTTTTCATATAAATATAAATTTATTTCTATCACATTTTTACAACGAAAAAAAAAATACTGTATTTTTCGGAAGTAATAAAAGATTCTAGAAGAATAGAGATGTAATAAAAATACGTTCGTCAAGGGATTTATTACCATGTACATATAATAATCATGGCCTCCACAAAGGTGGGGCTGACGATTCTCCAGCCCGGAGGCCCGCGACGATTCTCATAATGTTTTATTTTTTCACGCTATAAGTTCACTATACAGGGGCTCTTAAAAGTTTGGCCTGTCAAAAATCCCAGCCTAGGGATCCTGCTGCGCGATGTGAAGGGGGGGGGGGCGATGATAATAATGATCATGAAATGATGAATATGATGGTACAGTATATGAACTCGTGCTTTTTTATTTTTTATTTGAGAATCAGTATTTTAGGGGTTTTAACTGTTCGATGAATGTTACATATAATCGAATAGCGATTCTCAGAGCATATATATGAAAGATACCAAGATGACATTTACGAGTATATGAGAATCAAAATCGTGTTTCAGAAACTTGATGAAAGTCTTCAAAACGCTTTCCCTATGTGCAATACACATGAGGATGAACAACAGTCTTTTTTTTTTCTTCGCATTTTTCAGCATATGAATATCCATAGGCAGAGTGAATCAATCGCATGGCACGTGAACAGTTTTGCTTCGAGATCCAGTTCGTTGCGTATTCGTGCACAAACATCTGTTTTCCATGAAGGGTTCTGTAAAATAAAAGCAAGAATAAATACAAAGAAAGAGAGTTTCTTTACTTTTGTTACGAGATTATAACTTGAGATAAGTACTATATGCGAACTTAATTTTAGATACTCACTCACGAGAACTTAGCTCAAAATTTGAGGCCCCCCCCCCTTTATTCAAAATTTCAGTTATAAATGATTATGAAAACTAAGCGTAATGTCTCAAGATGTCAAAGGAAGAGACTTTCTGGGTATTAATTTTAAGACTTAACCATTCCCAAAAATTTAATATCGTTTTTGCACCTATTGACAGTTTTACGTTTAATTTCTTTCCTCAATCAATAACGGACTGGAACGACCTTCCGATCAATAACATCGACAATCAAACGATTATTGATATTATTTATCAAGTTAAACACTACTTGTATCGAATTTCATCTTACGCATTCTTTTGTATAACCCCTAGCCAACCAATATTGAATGAATTAAATGAATGACTATGATATTCATGGCTTGTTCAAAGTTTATACATTTATTTGTTATATTTTTTAAATATAACAAAGTGAATTCTAGAACGATATAAATATCGTTCTGTAATCACGTTTGCTAGCCGAAACGCGATTCCCCCTTAGGTTTCTATAGAAAAGTGTTTAATTCGTTCCAGGTACTGCCCAAAACTAAAAAATTAGTTTTTAAAACACCAAAGAGTGCTATAAAAATAACAGCTTTAAAACTGTATAAATAAGAATTTGCAGGAACATGAGATAGTGTAGATCTTCTTATTTTACACTATGCACAGAATCAATACCACCTTTAGTCTACTAAAGTCTTAGTTACCAGCTTTAGTCTACTTGCAAACCGATCTACCCGTCAAAAAGTCTCACCGCAGAGAGCAACAGGCATACAACGTTGCAATTATTCATTCATTACTCTTCACTCACTATGAGTTGAAAAAATTATAGTTTAAAAATTTGATTGCAGATGGCAGCACAACACAGAAACAAACTTCACGGAAGGTTCATTATATGCACACACATATTCCAACTTGCACCAATTCGTTAGAAGTGGACGAGGTACATGTCTGGTTTAGTAGTAGTAGCAAGCTTTAGTCTACTAAAGCCTTAGTTATCAGCTTTAGTTTACTAAAGCCTTAGTTATCAGCTTTAGTCTACTAAAGCCTTAGTTATCAGCTTTAGTCTACTAAAGCCTTAGTTATCAGCTTTATCACTACACCAGCCAAGTTCATAAGTGTCGCCATCCATTTGTGATTTTATCATTATTATTAGCTTATTTCTTCGTCTGCCACGTGCAGATGGAAAAGATAAGCTTCTAGATCAGTGTTTCTCAACCGGCGGGACGCGACCCGATACTCGGCCGTGATATCATTCACACCGGGCCACGACTGATCTGTCGTTTCATTTCCCCCCCATTCATTTTCCATTAGTCGTGTATTTGACCGGGCCTTCCACTCACAAAAATAAATGAAACCGAGCCGCGGGCTTCCAAAGGTTAAGAAGCACTGTTCTAGACTACCCAGACTGTTCAGTGTGAAGCCGAGAGTCTTGCATTGAAAGAATGCATATTCTGAAAACATAGGCTCCTTTTTAAAAAAAATTCATTTCCTCTATTAGTTGAATATCTCATTTTACATGAAATGGTTGAAAAACTTTCAGAAAGAGAATTGCAGGTACACTTGGAAAAAAATTCCGAGGTGGACATATGAGTAAATCAGGTTTGACTGACATCAATTCTGATATGATGATTGACATTAAAATTCAGCTCACGACGAGATTTTTTTATGTTAGCGCGAGCATCCATATTAACTAAATTGTTTGTTAACCGAATCTGTATTCGTTTTAGACGAGGCAGTAAAATCACGAAAAAAAAAAAAACTTCGTTACCCGTAAAATTCGTAAGTCGAGGTGTATTCACTATATTCAAAATCAGGGTGTGTCAAACGAGGGAAATTTCTATTTCAATCTTTTCTACAGAATATCCATGTTTCCAGACATTTCTTTAAAATGCAGAAAAACAAGTTCTATTAACGCGGCAGTTTATATAGATGTTAGAGGAAATTATACATAATTTTATTTCGCCTGGATATATGATGGACGCTCTCTTCTTTGAGAGTCTTTCATTGGTGACTTGCGCGAAATTTGAGGCAGCGTGGAAAAAAGAAAAGCCTCATTGATGATATGAAGGAAGCCGCTTTTAATGCCGCATCCGCAAACGGTTGTCTCTAAGATTTTTAAGGACCATCTACGTCTTTCGAGCTATAAAAAAAGAAATAGCCTCGGTTCATAAATTTCAGCTTTGTTAGCTTAATTATATTGAGGCCGCCTCAGGGGGAGAGACACAACATCGTGGCTAATGAGAGAATATTATATACGAACTTTCTCACTCTCTTTATATTTTATCCGGATGAGAATTTTTAATTAGTTCGGTTACTTTACTATTAAAAATGATTGAAAATGAAAATAAACAATTAGCATGAACTGAGATTAGGGGAAGGACTTTATAATAATACTCAGTAGATGACAAGTTTTTAGGTTTCTTGAAGCTGACGAAATGATCAATTACAGTAAAAGTAAAATATAACGAGCACGGCTTATAACGGGAATCTCGCTATAACGAGTGATTTGAAAATGATTACCAAATAGCTAATGTTAAAGATGCAAAAGCTTTTCGGTTATAGTGGAGTTGAAAATTAGGTTACACTTGCCATAACATCAAAAGAATTTTCAAAAAAAATTTAGTTTTTCCCTCTCTCACTATAAGAATTGAACATGATGACTCTTATAATGGCACGTGCTCCTCATTAAAATTATTCTTAGCTACTTCGAACAAAGAATGGACAAATAAAACTCAAATCGTTGATCACTTCTTCCTATTTCTGGACTTCTACATTATACACATGGCTATCTCTGATGATTTCATTCTACTATTGTCTCTTCCAGTGACTAAGAGATCACAAAACCTGAGCTTACATTTTAAAGTCGTTTCCGAATGACTGAAGAAAAATCGTGCTAAAAAAGCTTTTTGATAAGTGGGAAAATGTTGACGAGTTCATACAGCAAAAAAAAAATGGAAATGAGCAGTAATATAATGATTGAGAATTTTAATTGTTTTGTTGGTCGACTAAATCATTTTGGCAATACGAAATTCTGTGCAAAAAATGTTTTGGAGAACTAATTAATTGCTGTAAGACCAAAAATCAATATCATGACTAGATTTCTGATCATTCATTGATATTAAAATGAAACGATCTAAAAGACGTTTTAATGCAGGTAAAGAAACAATTTTCTACAATTTTATAACCTGGCAGAGCAAAAAGAAAAAAAAATGGAAATTCGCTTATAACGAGAAGTTCGTTATAACGACAACTTTCCTCGTGATTGTGAACTGTCGTTATAACGAACCTTTGCTGTAATTTAATTTTTTTTTTCAACACGTTTTCTTCATTTTCTCATAATGTTGCCATATACATTTATATATTTTTATAACATGATTGCTCAATTCATTGTTCGCGGATCAAATGTGATGTATCTCAGGCAAAGCTGGTGTGACCAGCTACACAAAAAAAAAACAAAAAAACCAATTTGATTATTATTAATTGATAAAAAATACGAGTTAGGAACGATTTACGTTAAACCTGAAGCAATTCCCTGGTAATAAAAATTAATGATGCCAATTTAAACACTACCACTACTACTTAAACAAACGTACATGCACCTCGTAAACATTCCTCAGGAGAATTTCTATTAAATGGAAACATGCTGCAACATTCGTTCCTAATGCAAACGTATAAACTACCGGATTCCAAGAGGAGATGAACTTCGGAAAAAAAAAATTCACATGCCTCTGCGGGGAATCTATTTCACGTCATCTCTATGGCCCTAATGTACAGTATTATCTAAAATTTGAAAGAGTATTTTCACTCAATGAAATTTGGAGAGTAAAATTGAGTTATTTGCTGATCGAATCAAATACTTGGATGCGTATTGATTAACACTGCATATCGAAAACTTTTGGCAATTACTGTCGTAGAAAACTTGGATTTAATTTAATCGTGAGGAAAATTTTATCGTATTTCTTATACAAATAAAAATGCAAACACAAAGACCATAACTTAATGTAGCTTCAAGTCGGGGGGGGGGGGTCATGGTCATTATTACTCCACCTTTGACGATGGGGTGCAATGCCCTCCCTATGTCCCCCCCCCCCGTATCTGCGTTCATGCCTTATCGAAGCAGTTGATTGATGGTGCATCAAGTCCATCCTAGCCCGTTGAAAATTTTAAAAACTTCGATCATATCCCCCACCACACCTGCGTTCCTCCAATATAAACATATTCGAGAAATCGTCTTTCTTTATAGCTCAAGTCTTGTGTGCCCACAAGAGCACGCGTAGCTCTTTTCTGCACTCCCGCTCAATCAAGTCTATGTCCGTCTGTAGGTATTGTAATTATATCGGTAGGTATTGTAGTTCTAGATCTTGTTATTGTCAAGGGATTGAAGAATTGCTTAACCATCCGAATATTTATTATTACTATCTCTACGCAAGGGAAAGAGGATTATTTTAGGTTTGTTTCTAACTCTTTTATCGTTTTTCCCGCATACACATTCAGAAAGCCCACATGCCTTTTCCGCCAACTTAGTACGACACGTACGGATAATGCAAGAGATTTCTGACAGAAAAAGACCATTAAAAAAGATACTTCGTGTTCAATATCTAAGCTGAACGTTTTGTTTTTGAACGTATCACCTATATACCCTTTTGAACATGTTCATCACAAGCAAGAAAAAAAAGGTAAAACCCCATTTTACGCTAGATCTGAAAGAAAAACTAGAGTTTCCGGGAGAATAAGAAGAGCTTATCGCTTTATTTTGTGTGATCGTGACATCGTAACGATACCGGAAAGAGGATGTCTACAAAAAGAAGGGAAACGATGTAAGAAGGTACAGTCTACCGAGTCACAAAAAAAAAGTCCAGACAGAATACACACAAGAAAAGTGAAGGTGTGCTCCACTCATGGTTTAATGAGCGTCTGGAATGCGAGAAAGATATGATGAATGGAGCTTCTTCTTCTTCCATCTTTTTTCTTAAGTAAGGTCATGACTAGAGTACGTAAGCTCCAAACAGATAACCTACAGACCGTGTAGAAACGTAAACGCGAACAACTGTGACTTTCTTCAAAATAGAGAAGAACAGTAAGAGAAAATGTCGCAACGGGCAGAGACGGGTTACGTACAGGTTCAATCTCTCTTTTTCTTTTTCCATTCCACCTGCTCATGTCAGTTGTACAGATGCGGATGCATACCTCATCGCTTGGGAGGGTTGATGATGTTACTGAGAGGTTGAGCCCTGTCTTTCTATCTGTCTCTTTAGGTTCGGCACTACCCTTATATCCACTCCAGTCGTCGTCGCCTCGCTTGTCTCTTCTAATACCTATTCATGTAGCACCTCTCTATGACTTCCTCATCTCAATGGTTTTTTTTTAAAGGGGTATCTCACAAGAAATCAGTTGTTCTCGACTGTAGGTTACGATACCGTGGGTGGCCTTGGGGTGTGTGCGACAGAGAAAGCAAGTAGTCAGACTTGAGCGAGATATTTTCGCTTTCATTGAAAAAAAAAAACCGCGTGTTGTTTTTTTTTTCTAGACTCTTGAATCTACTGTGAGACAATTTAGCCTTCTATTCTCGATGGCGGTCGCACTTAAGACAGTGAAAAGATTTTTTAAAAAAAGTGCATTTATATATTTCGAGCATTCTGTACAGTAGCTCCTTATCTCAGAAAAGGATTTCTACGCTTAATTATTTTCGAGTTAAAAGAGAATCGTTGAAATAATTTAGAATACATTCAAAACAGATTTGCTTACAGTATTTAAGTTACAAAAAAAAAAACTTGCAGGAAAAATAGTTTTTTTTTTCATACTTTACTTTTCTTAAATCACATTTTTTTTTTTTCAAAGGTGAATACCTAAGATTTTTATCAGTCTTAGAATTCACAAGGTTTCTAATGCCCACGAATATTCATTACGAAGTTCCTCAGCATTGTAAAGAAATGGTTAAAGAGGAGAGTATTGTGTGATAACTTTTGCACTTTAAGCCGCCATTACACTATAAAATTTTGATAAAAGTTATTTCATAAAACTTGAAAAATTCATCGAATAAGCGTGTCGGTTAGATTCGAGCAAATGTGACCAATAATCTTATTGGTTGTTTTTTTTGAAGTTTTGTAAAAGATATTTTATTGAACTTTTATAGTGTAGTCCTGGTCATGAAGTGAAACTAGAGTAATAGTGTATATAATTTCTAGGCCCGTATCTAAACAGGTTTTTTGATTCAATGTTATAAAAATGAGAAAACAAAGACCACAACAGACAAATCGCCCAAATCCAGGATTACACTATAAAAGTTTGATAACAGATCTTTTACAAAACTTGAAACAATTAATAAGCCTATTGGTTACATTAGATCGAATGTAACCGGTACGCTTATTGGTTGCATTTTTAAAGTTTTATTTAAGCGCTTTTACCAAACTTTAATAGTGCAATCCCGGCCTAATAATATTGCCTAAAAATATTGAAATAAATATTTTAAAAAAAGTCCATAATATATATAAATGTTTCTCATCAAACCTAACGAATAATTCGCTATAACGGATTCGACAAAGACCGGGATTAGGCTATCCAATAAAAATGTGATGAAAGATCTTGTACAAAAGGTAAAAAAGCAACCACTAAGCCTATTGGGTGTTACAGTCTCTCGAATGTAACCGATATGCTTATTGGTTGTTTTATTCAAGTTTTGTAAAAGCTCTTTTATTAAACTTTTATTGTGTAATCTTGGCCTAACGAAGATTTTCGTTGACAGGGATGTACACGCTCACATAACACAGCAGCGTCGTGAGCGCGAGAGTCCAATTAACTCACGTCCACCTCATGATTATTTTCCAGATGTATCTCCATTTCTTTTTTACAACGTTTTTGAACCATTTCGTGTAGAATAAAAGATTAAGTTAAGAGAAAATGCATTAAAAAAATAGAATGCCTAGACTTGAATGTTTTCAGTGCACACGGAAAGATTTGCGACATCAAACTAAACTGTCTGAATACACGTTCTTCCGTTGCTAGGTTGTATACATAGTGTAATTGAAAAGATCTTCTTCAGCCTCTCTCTCTGATCTTGTAAATTCGCATATATCCAATTATAGATAATTTCACATAACCCTGACTAGTCAGTTTCAGTCATGGGTCTTTTTTTTATGGTGCTTCTTTAGTGTTTTATAAAACTTACCCTTCAAATTTTGGACAATATCTGGAACAAATTGAACGATTTTCCATAAGAAACCTATGGGAAATCGCGTTTCGGCCAATGAAGATTTTGGCTTGGGGCCGTTCAAGTATTACGTCATCATCGATGTGGGGGGGGGGGGGGTTCCCGATTTGCTGACTTTTGATGACAGGGGGGGGAAAGGGGGTTTGGATAATGCTTACGTCATCAACCACCCTTTATGAAAATATGAGTTAGAGCGGCAGAGCTGATGACGAAATTTTTCTGACGGGGAGGGGGGGGGGGTGTCAGCGTTTTGCTGACTTTTGTTGACAATGGGGGGGGGGGTGGGGTAAAAAATGGCTAAAAATTTGCTTACGTAATACTTGAACGGCCCCTTACGAATGTAATTTCGGTACTAAATATCATTAATTGAAGTTCAATTGACTTTCGTTGCCTTTGTCGGAGGCGGCCGTTACATATTATTTAATAAATTTCCGGACACATCCATCCGTCTAGAACACTTCAGTATCTCTCCGAAATGTGAACTGTGGTGTGTCTGATCCTTCAATATTCAATGTAAATTAATAACAAAAGATTTTGCGCTGTTTTCGATGAGATACCGTGAATATGGGATATAAAAGTACAAAAATTCGCTCCTGTAAGTGGGTAACTAAGCGAAATTTCTTAGTTATTCACTGACGGTGTATGTGATTCCTTTTTCCTATTGTTTTTTTCTCTAAATAATGTGATTATAGGTGATATTAGGAACAAAAAGAAAATTGTGTTCACATCCAAAGCCTACCTTTTTCTTTCATCCAAAGATAATTTTCAGTGTCCGGTCCAAGAGCCTTCCATCCGCCAAACGGAGAACGCATAGCTTAGTTTTTCGTGCGCCAGGTAACTGCAGGACGTGGTCGTCGTCTTGATGTCTTGTTGCTCGTCGCTCTGAAGTACGTGGTACAAGAAATCGATGTACCTGGCCGCGAGCCTCAGAGTCTGTATTTTACTCAGTTTATCAGACGGCAGTGTCGGTATGATCTTGCGAAGTGCCGTGAAAGCGTCGTTCAGGCTCTGAGTCCTTTGCCTTTCCCTGACGTTGGCCAGAACCCTCTGATTGTGTAGTTCTTCGAGATTATGGTACGATCTCCTGCGTTGACGCTGGTGAAGTCTCGTTTCTCCTGCGCACCTGGAGACAAATATTATAGAATAAATGAGAAAGTTGATGAGAAGGTCTATTTTCCTTACATCCCCGTGTATAGTTTCAATTTCATAACCTCTTCGCTCCAGAATGTGTACCCCATTTTTACGGTTTGAAATGGTTTTTAACGATTTTTTTTTCCAAGTTAAAACTTGAGGTACACATACGTGTACCTGAGTATTCAACTTAAAAGAAGAATCATTAAACTCAAATGGTCCTGGTAAAGATATCGACCCAAATTCATTGTAATTAGTTTTTTTTTTATTTTTAAAGGAAATTTTAAAATACAATAAACACAAATCAATTAATAAATTTTTTTTTAATGGTCAATTTTGCCTCAGGTTTGAAGATAATACAGTAGAACCTCCCATAACGGTAATAGTCACCGTGTTCAGACCCCTCCCCCCCAATAATTTCTGAAAAATAATGCAATGCATCTCCCTTTTCCTGCGTACGCGCTTGAGTCCCGCATATACGGGACGACCAGCAACTTTCAGCCCCCTCCCCCGTCAATGTTTCCTTCATGTCGGTGCCTCTGATAACGGTCATTCCCCGTTAGTGGACACTTGCTGTTAACGGACACTTTTTTTGAATTTCGTCGATATAGACAACAATATATTTTACTATCCATTAACGGACACTCCTCGTTAGAGGACAAAATCTTCGGTCCCAAGGATGTCCGTTATCAAGAGGTTCTACTGTCGAAGTTTTTCAAAAATTTTGATGCATGATAGATTTACAAGTATAAGCAGCATTGTACCCAGAGGCGTATTTGCAGGAGAGCTAAGCCCAGGGCGGTGAATTCAGAGGGGAAGGCAAATATCAGGAATTAGTGGTCAAGAAAATTAGAGTAGGAAGAGGGAAAGAAAAGTAAAATCATGAATGCGCCTCTGCGAATAGTGTGGCTGACTCTGCCACGAAGCTGGGATGAAAGAGATCTCGGCAATGGGATAAGTTCAGTGGCGAAGTTCTATACTATAGAGCGAAAGCCAGATCATTGAGATACCAAAAGAGCGACCTAGACAGTGTGCAAGCGTATGAGCGACCACAAGTGTGACCTAGACAGTGTGCAAACGTGTGAGTGACCAAATGACAAAATGAGCGAGGGGCCAGTGAGTACAACGTCATGAGGCCCAGGAGTACAACGCTGCTTATACTTATAAATCTATCGTGCATCAAACTTTTTGAAAACCTTCTGCAGTAGAGTGACCTGGAGAGTGTGTGAACGTAAGAATGACCTATAGAATAAAGAACCACATCAGTGAGTGACCGAAGGAGTGGCCTACCGAGTGTGTAAACACGTCAGTAATAGAAACATTGACTTAGATAGGCCTACAGAAGCATAATTACAGGGTGCGGGAGGGTTAAGCAGGTTATATCTTGGGGTGAAAAACTTGTGGAAAGAGTGGTCGAATGGGTGAAGGGCGGCAAAAACATAAATCCGTCTATGGGTTGTGACAGAAATAATCGATATTATTTTTTAAGATTGAGAAAAATTCGTTAAAACTGTCCTGCTAGAAATTATCAAGTCAACTATATTCAAGGTTTCTTGATTTGAGAAGTTTTCTGCTGTAAGATAAATCAAGTACATTTTCACAGCAAATATGCAGCAACTGCCAAAACTAAATTATCTTATAGGATATTTTTAAAAATGATGTTCAAACATCATTTTTTAAAAACACGTACTTTCTCCATTACGAATATTTTTTCATAGTTTTTCCATTCTTTTCAGCATTTATTTAAATGGCCTCATAATAATGACCTGTTTACTGACAAACAGTGTTACCTAGAGTTTTGAGTTTATTTCATTTCTGAAGTTACTTGTGCCATGAAAAACTTGTATGTGTGTATGTCTATCGCTGTAAGCAATTTTTTTTCTCCATTGTATAATTATTTTAGGAGGATCTGTTCGAGATCCGTTCCACATCCCCTACAATATTAATGATTGTATAAAAATCAATTTTCATGATATATACAGTCGAATCCCGTTATAACGAACGCCAAGAGACTGGAAGAATCACTTCGTTAAAACGAAATTTCGTTATAAAGGAATTCCAGGTTACCTAGCATTGTTCCTATGTAAACTTGTTTGTGGGATTAAAAAAGTGTTCGTTAAAACGAGATTTTCGCTATAACGGTATTTGTTAAAACGGGATTCAACTGTATACAGTACAGTGTTTTCTATGCTGAATAAAAGCAGTTTGGATTATAATACAATCAAAAATCCACTTCTACTTTGGGCTTCCCATATTTGGATGATGACAACCATACTTATGTATGGTGTCATCATACGTAAGTATGGTTATACATGAGTATATAGATTATACGAATATATGACATATACTCGTGTATGATCATTACGATCCTTTTTAAGTTTCTATTAGTTTATTTTCTTTTATTCCTGGATTGATTGCTGTATTTAGGCTCTACGAATAGGCTCTATTTCTTATAGAAATTTATTATTATTTTTCTTCATGGTATTTATATATATATATTCCTATTTTTTATATTTTGTGTTGGATTTATTTTGTATTTACGTAGAATAAATGGTCGAGGTGAAACTTTACGATAATAATTTTATAACTCGAGGTAAAATTGTACTTTGGAAAGTTAATGAATTTTCTCAATTTCTGACCATTTTTGTATATTTTCAAATAAACAAAAACCTTCAATAGCTGTCAAGTTCTCTGTATTCGGAAATAGTGATATGAACTGATAGATATTTGATATGATATCTGATAGATCACTAGTGATATGAACCAAGCGAAAGAAAAAAATTTCAAATAGTTATATGTATGTTAATAAATATATAGGTGAGTATGAAAATGCTTTCTCGTCAAAAGTTGTGAAATTGCTGAATGCCCTGATGCTCCGATATCATAGTAAGGAAGATTAAGTAAAGATTAAGTAAAAAGAATAAGTAAAGATTCTATTATAATGTAAAAACCCATTATAATTATTCATTGTAAATGTTGAAAAAATTTAGTTTTAATTGATCAGAATCTGAGAGAGAGAGAGAGAGAGAGAATTTACGTTCTTCTTATCACACTCATTAAATACCGTGCAATATATTTCGAGAGATTGAAAGAATGTGTATAAGGTGACACACATAACTTTGCTTGTGATATTATCAACTATTTGAACCAGAATATCGCAAGTTCTTTATCGTCGTTCATAAGGTTCCCAAGAATTTTAAGTCACTTACTTTCCCCCCCCCCCTCTCTCTCCTTACCATAGGGAAACCACACATAATACATTGGAAGCAACACGTGTGTTCATCTTTGATTACGGTGATTGTAATACAATGAAAGATTTGTAGCTTTAAAGTTGTTTTCTCCGGAGCAACGAAAAGGTGTAGGGTGGTGTTTCTCAAAGTGTGCGTCGCAACTACCTGGAAATATGGATATGTGTGCCTATTTATGCTTTAAAGTGGTTCTTTGATAGGTGAAAATATCTATTCAATTATTTTCTGGGAAGCCTCATACAATGCATGAATTGGTTAAGGGGGTGATAAAAGTTTGAGAACCACTAGTTTAGGAGCTCTGTATGAAAGTCTTCAAGATACTAAGGTTTTTTTAGCAATGGGTCCATGACGGCTTGATACTCTAAACTTCAAATGTCTCTAGTTGAAAACATCCACATCGATTGATTCAAGATACGTTCCGATTTTTGTGCCGAACGATATTTTTCTTAGACTGATGAACGTGTGAATTTTTTTTATATCAATCATATATATTGCTGTCCCGCTCCTAGAGGCATACAGCGGTTATTTTTTTTATATATAGCGTGATCCTCACGTATTCCCAGGAGATCCGTATGATCTGCCCAGGGAATTTGTTAGTGTTAGGGAACACACGTGCTCGAACCGGGATAACTTACAGAATAAACAGAATATACTGTCTGAATCGACTGTCAGTTCGGGTAATATTGCAATATTCAAGAAACGCTATGACAGTTATTGTGCAAATATCAAGAAAAACATAGAATGTCCTACTTGTTTATTTATGGGTAGAGTTTTTTTACGACCTTCGATTGGCTCTTGCCTGTTGGAGAGCCATCTACTATTGTATTGCACATATTACGGTAAATATGATTATTAAGTAATTATGCATAGTCGGCGGTTATTAAGCATAATCAACAATCGTCTCGATAAGTTTGATAAACCTCACATTCATCACTTTTACCGGTGGTTGTGCATAATTCCCAAGTGAAGTTTGATGAAAAATGTAAGAAATCATGCAGAATTATAATTTTTGCCCGTACCTGATACGTACACTACACACATTTCGCCATAAAATTAAATTAAACTGAAATGAATGTGAAGAAGGTAGAAAATCGAGCACTGGGGATTACACATAATCATTGGTAAATGTGATTAATTCACAATATTTATCAAATTAACTGAAATGATCGGTGATTATGTATAATAACTGAATTTATCACATTCACCGTGACTTGTGATACAGTACACCATTTAATGAGATTACCTTGCAGCCATAATAAAACTAGTTCAAGTTGCCTTAGATTAGGCTGAATACAAATCGAATTTACTATAGAGCATACTCACTTGGATCTGTAGTTTCCTCGTTTCTTCTCTTGTTGTAGTTGGGGCCGCTGATGATGTTGTGGTTGTTCCGATAAATCCTGGTTGTTCTGCATCGGACGCACCATACTCGATGAGAACAGTCTTTTGGTTTCGGAATCGAAAGGTAAACAGCACAACGCCGCACCAACCAGACTCAACCCGTCATCGGAGTGCATTTGGTCGACTCGAAGCAGTCCTGATGTCGCATCATCTGTCCTGTTGTCCTGCAATATGTCGGATAATGACGAGGTCGTTGTTTCTTCTAGAGATGGACTCCTTCTGGTGTCGGGCCTGTTGATTTCAACGCTACTGGTATCTGATACCTCGGGAGATAACATATTCGCATAGATTTAGTTTGAAATCCAAATTATAAATATGAGCGATAAATACTCCCACACGGATATGGAATATTGAGTTATCCTGTGGGTGTCAAAGTTTTGTCCGAAGACAAGCTGGTCGTTTTGATTTTAATACTGATTCATTCACAATATTGATGTCGCAAATTATATCTCCTTCCAGGATAAAAAACGAGACTTATATTTCTCAATTTTACTGGAAATTCTATCAAGTTTCGTATTTCTCTATATATCACGTGTATCCCCCGAAATTGAAAACTCGTGAGACAGATCGTCATTAATTGTATGCAGATTCATTAAGGAATGTATTTCTTCTCAATCGCTACCGAATATTCTAGAATATGTTTCATTCTCAACGACATTCTTTCTTTCATCAACGTCTCTCAAAGAGGAAGGATCCAAACATAAACACAAGTCCAGGGGATGTATGATGATATGAAAGAAAATTTCGCCCCAGGCGCTTGAATATTTTTACGTTTTTGGTTGTGGTAAAAGGGGAGAGTGGGACGGGGGCGGCTTTAGCGACAAAATGGGAATAAGAGGTGAAGAAGAAGAGAAGACGAAGAAGATCACAGAAAGATATAGTTTTTCTTATCCTATCCCGTTAGGAGAAACAAAATTTGGGGAGAAGGACAGCAGCCAACCAATGAGATTCCCCCGAACAAAACGACACGAAGGAAGAGGGCGAAAAAATATTATTAAGGGTTGTAAAAAAAAAAATTTAGACTTGAAAAATAAAAAAAAATATATAACTATGTATATATGGAATATGATGCTAAGAGGAAGCGTTAAGAAGAGTTTTGAGGGTTCCCCCCTCCCCTTTCGTTCCCTAATGGCGGAAGGAAACGGATATGAATACGATCAACTATGCAATTAATCAAGTGTGTGAAAAAGTGCGTTCCGCGAGAGATGCATACAAAAGCTCCTGCATCCATTCTACAATAGTTATTATTATTATTTTAAATCAGCACGCCATATATTCCTATACCCTCTATACCCTTGTACGATGTACGCTATACACCAAGGATGTTCAACCATCAGGACAGTACTTCACTGGTTTGAAAAACGTATCGCGGGCCACTTAAGTGATCTGTGAATGTGCCGTGGGTCACTCAAGTAGTCTGTGAATATGCCGCTGGTCACTCAGGTGATGTGCCGCGGGCAACTCGGGTCATGAGAAAATGTAGTGTGGGCCGCTTGCGTGCTGTGGAACTGTGCCGCAGGTCACTGAAGTGATCTTTAAATATGAAGTGAGTCACTTGAGTTATTTGTAAATGTGCCGCAATCACTTAAGTGATCTGTAAATGTGCCGCCTGGTTCATTTTTACAAAATTGGGTTTGAAGTCGCGGGCCACATCAGATTACTTCGAGGGCCTTATACTCCTCAAGGGTGTTCAACCTTTAGGTCAGTGCGGGCCACTTCATTGATTTTAAACTATCGTGGGCCACCTAATTAAATGATCTGAAAAAGCGCCGCAGGTTACTTAAATGATACATAAATGTGCCTTGGGCCGCTCGGGTGATCTGGATAAGGTATCGCAGGGCATTGAAGTGAGATGGGAATGTGCTATCACTACTACTCTGAACCACACATGCACCTCGTTCACATTCCACTTCGGAACTTCTATCGAATTAGTGCATGTTGGAATGTGCGTGTACGAGCAGTAAACCTGGCGTGAAGTTTGTTTCTGTTCAATGCTTGTAATGTGCAGTGCTGCCATCTGCCATCAATTTTTCTCACTATGAGATGAGTGAAGTGCAATGATTGAATAAGTGTATCGTTGTAGCCATGTTGCTCTGTGTGGCGAGACTTTTTAATTAAGGGGGTGAATCTGGGAATGTTCTGTGGGCAGGGCCGCAACTAGATGCTTGGTCAGCCAAGACAAGCATGCATGATGTTGGCGTAGGTGCGGGTCTATGGGGAGGGGGTGATCATCCCGATTCCCCCCCCCCCCAATCGAAATGCGAATATGAGATACTGCATTCAATAAATCCGTTGAAAATTACTTATATATGTATCAACGATTTTGATTAAATAACAAATTCAAGAAATTTTCGACTAAAAAACGGAAAAAACCGGAGCATTTTTTTTTTCAAAAAAGTCGGGACAGAGAAAATAGTAGACAATGCGGTACGTATAGAACCCTTCGTGCTAACTTGCGGGTCAAATTTTTTCAAAGAAACAAAGCCCCACGGTAACCAATTATTTGTTACGAAATTCCGGGACAAACTGTTAGCTGCTACGAAAAAAAAAAAAATCAATTCCCGTGTAGCGCTTGCGATTTCGGAACACACTTAGTGCGAAGAGCGTGGTCAACAGCTTTTGTTTATGTGCCAGCAATGACACTTCCACTCCGATTGTTAGAGGTGCTGGTCAGCGCGCATATTCCTAACGCCAGTCTAACAGCGGGCACTGTTTCACGAGCGTGTGTGACATTGACATTGCTTGGTGCAATTACAAGCGCTCGTCACTCCTTTTTAATAACATTCGCCCCCATAAACAGTTTCGAAGTTCGTATCATCATCCATTCTAATTTACTGTCTGTCCTCCATCCTCCTTCCTCCTCAGCTGCGGAGAAGCCATCTTCAGATAGATCTTCATTTTGATAGATTACGACCTATCACGATATTTTATTCTTATGCCCGTTTTTTTGTTACGGGTATCCTTCGCTTTACGCGATTTCGGATGACAAATTTCTTCAAAGAAGGAAGGGCTTGAAGACAATTTCTTCAAAGAAGGAATAAACACTGCACGGTAACCAAAAATTTGATACAAAACATTAATTCCAGGACATACTTTAGTAGCTTCAGTGCAATTGTTACCAGAAAAAAATACTACACGAACAGATTTTGTCAAGCCTTCGACTTCAGAACATTCCTAATCCAAAGCACATGGTCAACAGCCCTCGTTTGCGTGCCTCCAACGGCACTTACTTTCTCATTTGTGCCTCGGCGGCCGCTTATGTACTTGCAATGACAACGCCTCGCCATCGCCGCTTCCGTGCAAGGAATGACACTTTCGCACTCATTTCCGTGCATACACTTTCATTCTTTGCGTTTCTGCAATGACACTTGCGCTCTGATTCTTAAAAGTGCAAACGCCAGTCTAACAGCAGCCAGTTTCACGAGCGCGTGCAACATCGACATTGCTTGGTGCAATTTCATGCGCTCTTTACTCCGTATTTCGTATCATCATCCATCCTATTTCTCTGTCTGTCCTCCACCATCCCTCCTCCTTAGTTGCCGAGAAGTCAACCTCAGATTGGATTGACACGGATTCCGGTCTATCTCGACATTTTACTATCATGTCTCATTTCTTTGTTACGGGTATCTTTCACTTTACATGATCTCCTTTCACGAGTTTCACCTGATATGATTATTTTTCAGAACTAATTAATAGCGTCAAGTAAGGATATGTACGCATCTGTACGTGGATCTCTCTGTTGTTTTAGCACGGGGATAACCCTGTATTTGAGCTATCTGGTCTGAGCTGGATTTCTAGGAAATTTCGACTTCTGAATCAACATAGACCTCCGGCTCTGACTCCACTGCCTGGATCAATGTTTTTCCTGAGACATAGTAGTACTTCCGCCAAGTCACGCTAAAGAAGCACGGCCGTAACAGCCTTTTCTGGAAGCAACTCGAGGTACTTTTTAGACCCCATATCTCAAAATTAAATGCCGGAATTATTCAGATATCTGAAAACTTGGCATACATAGAGCTTTCTACAAAATCTATTGAATTTCTTAATTTCATATTTCTATCATCATATTTCTATCATCATATTTCTATCATCATATTTCTATAGTTCATAAGAAATTTGAACTCAAAATTTCGTTATTTGGACATTCACTGACTCACTCACTGATCATTATAAATCCCAAGCACTTCTAGCGGCCTTAGAAATATGAAATTTGGTATGGAGGTGTTTGGATAGTGTTTCAGATACGAAGTCACTTCGTATCTGAAACGATGTGTAAAAATCTGAAAAAATGTAAAAAATCCGGAAAATTTGCTCTCGGGATGGCAAATTAGGAAAAATGCCGCGTACTAGGAATTGTCACCGGAAACAATGCCAAATGATTGCGAAATTGCTAATTATTGTTGAAATTGCTTAAAATTGGCTGAGGACGGGAAATAAAAGGTTTTTATATTGTTACGAAAAATATCGGTAGCGTAATTTCGGGAGAACCCCTCGGGACAGTAATCTTCTGTTGCCAAAACCGGAAGTGTAAAGATAAACACTCGAATCGTATGGAAAGATCGAGGTTTTCTTTGACCTCCATACGGTAGCGCCGCCAGACTGGTACTACGGTATAATTTCTGGAAAGTTCGACGTGTCTTTAAAAACGATGCGAGGAATATAAAGAGTAGTCAGTGTTGTTGGACATTATCCTCAATGCGAGATTCTTATTTGTGAATAATTGTAAACAGCCGTTTTCTATGAATAAATCTGTCCTGAAAATTGTTTCATCTCCTCTGATCATTTCAAGGACTTGTGAGACATTATCCGGAACAATATAAATAAACTATAGTGGTGTTAGTTTAGTGCTGCGTTATATTCTAGATTCAATGTTTCCTTTGAAAATAAAAATTTAACTTATTATAATACCAATCACTGCCGTCTTAAGTGCATCATAGCCCTGTGCCTCCTAGTTTATGTACTCATTCTTGAAAACTGTAATGCGATCTTTTCATCGCAACACCCCTTTTCATTTCAGGTGCCCAGGTAGATCCATGCGTTAAGATGGCACTATCTCTAATGCAGGACCGCAACTAGAAACTTGGGCTGGGGCGTCACGGAAACGCCAGCTTCTCTGGGGCTAGTACGCAATTAGGTACCCCCTCGTAATGCTGAAGAGGGTTAAATTTGCGCCCTCTTTTGTCCTGCGCCCGAAACACTAGACCCCCCCCCCTGCTCCCCCTTAGTTTCGATCCTAGTCGTACATCTAGAAGTCGGACTTCTGGGCTGGTGTTGGTGGGGCCCCTGTCTAAAATATATTTGATAAATTTGTAGAGCAACAAAAATATTTATAATATTCAGTCCACGCCACAAGGCTGAAACCCTTTCAACCTTCCACATGTGGCACATGTGGGAGTTAGGTATGTGGTTGTCGCGTTGCCCTTGCAATGACAATCAGTTTAATCAATTGTAGGGCTTCAATCATGATCCCCCACATATCTTGCAGTAGGGCCCTTAGGATGAGATGTTTCGTGAGCTCCTAGGCCAGACTTTATAAGGGCCCATTCGTAATGAATTTATGTTAAAAACGAAAAAACGATGAGAGAATTGTCTTGGTGTTTCTTGCAGTGGAATTTTGTCAGCCCCACCCTTATAAGAAGACGCGCAGGCCGTGTGCCTTCTTGGGGTCCCGCGGACTATTTCCTTCAGGTACCTCTTTGACGGGGCTGTCTGAAGAGCAACATGGGCCCCTGGGCCAAATGATTTTTCTGAGACCGTCCCTGACAAATTTACATGTTTACCCTCAAAAATTTAAACTACATCTCATTTTTGCGAGCCCCCCGCCCCCTCTTCTCTTCATGCCCGGGTGGGATCAAACGTTAAGACGGCACTACTCTTCGAAAGGGTTATTTTTATGCAAAATAAATGTAAATGTTTTTCTGAGTAGCGGGACCCCAGGGCCCAGGGTAGTGTCTTGGTTGCCTCAGCTTGCCATGGCTCCAACCGATGATTGCTCGCTCAAAGTCCCGCTTTTATGTTTAAACATATGGTCAGGTATTGCTACTATAGAGTTGTAAACTGCTTTGAGCTTGAAAGAAAAATTAAAATGTATTTTCCTCTCGAAACCAAAGTAGTCACAATTATATAATTATTATTTTACAGCTCTTTTTAGAGTTTAAAGTTTTTTTTGTACAGGAAAAAAAATAAAATATATTTTGATTCAAATTTGGTTTCTTGGAAGCAAGTCACACAAAATGTCACACCTGTACTCATCAAAAGAAATTTCAATCTATGTAAATAAAAACAAAAATTTGAAAAACACTTTTGAAACTCGAGACGAAAAGCCAATCGCCGACTTATCTTGAGCAGCATTCCCGCTTCCGGATTTCAAAAAATTCAAGGTTTTTCGTTTCCAAATGTCGTCTGATGAAAACTGGTCTAGAGTTTGTTGTCACAATCGCTCCTTGCGGTGTCTGTTGCTGCTCATCACGTGCATTTCATGTTGCGTTGGGGTCCTGATGCCGCGAGGAGTTCCACTCTCTAGTACGTAATATTCAATAATCTTCAGCGTGGTTAAAAATCTCATGTTTTATTTGCTTCGTTTGAATTTATTTTCTCATTTAAAAATAAAGTATCAGGAATACACACGAATCGGGTCATTCAATTATGTTAAAGCCGGGTTTTCCTAGGAGCAGGTTTTCTCTGCCACGCGCGACGTGAATCCCCCAGCGCGACACGCCATCCACTCACCAGTATGTAAAGCAGTATGGCTGTTTTCCTACAGAGCGCAATACGGCTCACGACAGCGCTTTACGTCGGGCGTTATCGACTGACTGCTTCTGGAGGAGTCAAATGCGTCGTGCGCCGCGCATTTCACCTATCTTTACATTTTTGTTGTGTTTTCTTTCCCTTTTCTTCAAACCGGAGCATGCAGACGACAGAGTAACTGATGCCAAGGCCATATAATATAGCCATCCTGATCTGATGTGCCACCCTAGGAAAACGCGTAGCGTGATTATGTAACACGTTTCTGCTGGCGCAAAATGGTCTAATTTGGTTCACGCGGCGTAAAAAACATATTCCTAGGAAAACCCGGCTTTAACGTCCGTAATAGATCCCCCTACCTTTAACCTCACATGTGTGTACCTTAATAAAACTATATTCTTGTTTATTAAAAAACAACTGTATTCTTGACTAATATATTCAAGCCTATATTCTTGATTTATAATAAAACTATTCTTGACTCTTTATGTCTAATAAAACTATATTATTGTTCATTGCTCTCCGTTGCGCCGGTCTTCCACTTGAAGCTACTACGAGCAAAAGTCACTTGTATGCACTATGCTGCTTGTGTATATGCTGTGTACTTGTTGTACGTGACCGCAAGACTACTTGTGCGGCTTGTTTTTGCCCTTTGTAGCTTCTATAGTCAGTTTCAGGTTAACTTTGCGGTACAGAGAAAGGTAGAGAGTGTACTCCTTCGCCGCAATATAATATTCGCCGCCAAATATAATTTCCATATATATCGGAGCTTTATGATCATTTATACAGAATATTTCAATTTTGTTTTAAGGTATCTGACTACCTATCTTTCGAGTGAACTTCAAATACATTTTTTGATAGAAAGTGTCTCAAAATGGTGAAAACAGTGACAAATTTTGGTCTATCTATTGTATTTTCTATGAAAAAGTCGTTTTTATGTCAAATTTTAAGCAAAATTCATGTGATATTCGAAACACGATTGCAAAAAATTTTATTAATGAAATGCTTTGTGACTTTCATAGTGCATTTAACTAGTAATGTTGCAGGTTATGAACCAAAATTTAAAGGATTGCACGATATGTTCATAAGTTACACCAAAATATGTTTATGTACGTGTGAATTTTTTGAAATTTCATCCTACATTTTGTCTATAAAACACTGTAATTCAAAAAATGTATGTGATAGACCTTAGATTTTGGTTCATAACCTCAACAATATATAGCAAAATACCACATTAAAATTTCGTAAAGATTCAATGCATCACAATTTTTACAAATCGTGTCACGAAGTCAAGTAAAATGTCAAAAATAGCATTCTTCGTAAAACATGTTTAAAGTCTTTATTCGTGTATTACTTGTATGTAAAATCGCAACACTAAAGGGAATGTAACTTTGATTCTAAGCATCATATAAACAAAACAAGGCCTGTTTTGGAATCACAACAAATAGGGCTTTTATAAGAAATGAATATCCATATTTTTTCTTCCAAAATGACGTTTTCAACATAGTCGGATACCTTAATGATTTTGAAAAATATCCTTTTGAACCAGTGTTTAATCATTTGAATTTTTTAAATTATAAAACGTATTGGTTATACCATTATCAAAAATCCATAGCAACTACAACATTTTGGCGCGATATCCTAGAAATCGCCCATACCTTACCGAGGGCGCTTATCGATGCATTGGTTAAGAGGCTTTTGTTTCCATAGCAACGAGTGATGTGGTTCCCTCATAGCTTCCCTTTCACTGCAAAGTTAACCTAAAACGGACTATAGTGGATGATCAGCCTTACGTCACTAAATCGGAAGCTCTTCATTATGTAGGCCTATAATGATTCAAGCCGGCCATCCACTGGAAGTGGTCTTGCAAGTGTCTACTTGCAAGTAGGTGATTGGACGAATAGTGATTTGGTTGAATATTCTGCTAATTTTTTGGCTGAATAATGAATATTCAGTGGCTGAATATCAATTTTCTTAAAATTACCCACAATTCTAATTCAAATTGATGTTTTTAATTGAAAATGAAATTATTAGTAATTTCAAATGATTGATATTGAATTTTAATTATTTATTATTTAAATAACTATTAAGAAACTTGTAATTGGGGGCTTTTTTATTACTATGATACTGACAATCAAATTTAATGATGCTATATTGTATTTTAATATTATCTACAGAATCAATTTATTTTTTTCAATGCTTGTTATAATTTCACATCAAATTAAGGAAAAATGTCTACCAATATTTACTCTCAACAAATAATGCATGAAATTTCGACTTATTTTCTTATTTTTCCCTCTTTTGATGTTCTTTGCTCTTTCTCAGTAGCTCAATACATATCTTGTCCAGGTGCATCCTTCAGTTAGTGAACTTGTGTAATTCATGCTGCACTTCCGCCTTTTATTGCAGTAAGATTCTATTTTCAGTTTCATGCTTTCACTGTCCTAGAAAAATTCCCCTGGATATAACCTTTTTCACAGGAAAGGATATACACCACATGAAATGAAATATAATCAGTAAATTTTAAATTTATGGGAAAAATTCCAATTAATTTTTTACACCGATATTTGGCAGATTCGAATATTCGACAAAAGGGCTGAATTCCAAATTGCAGCTGAATGGTTGTCCCATTTACTTCCAAACAAATATTTAACTCAAAAGCTCGAAACATATGAGTAAAAGCTCAGTAAAAATGTTAAAATTTAGAAGCCTTCAACAAGTCAAAGCTGACCAATTTGTCAAACTGTTATACTGTGCACTGCATTTGTTTTATGAGGAAAAACTATATTTATTTGGTATAGACTACATTATATTGTACCCCCATGAATACTTATGTGTGACTCGTGATCACATTCTCTTGACAGTTTAATTTAAAAGAAATATTCTTGTGAAGAATAAATAATTGATTGGAGTTATAAGTTATTAATAAACTGTTTTATTTTGCTTCTTATCCCCCCATGAACTGCAGGGAAAGTATTTTATAATCCAACTCAAAATTTCAATTGCCTTGACGGTTCCGGCGTTTTCCCATTTCATTATGTGAATGATGACTTTTGTGACTGTGAAGATGGATCTGATGAACCAGGTTAGTGTTATTGGTTAATCTTAATATTAAGTGTTCACTAAGCTGTGGTTAGTGTACTAATTATTAACCTTAGTACATGTACTGTACTAACCACACTAGATACTTGAATTTTTAAAGGGCCACATTTCAAAACCTATTGAGGTCTAAGGAAAGAGAGTTCTAGCTTCTCCAAGCACTGATGTTAGCTGAAATGTAATCTTCATGAGATTAGTCTTAATTTAATTAGCTCTGTTTGAATGAATATATATATTATGTAATTTACATGTATTGTATTTTTTTTATAATTCAGATGCAATTATGAGTAGCTCAATTTCTTTCTTGTGTGGAAAATTGCTACCCAATTGCTGTAAAAATTCAGGAAAGTACTGAGTTGTTAATTTATAATCCAGTAAAAGCCTGTTATATAACGACAGTTTGCAATCAGGAGGAAAATTGTCATTATAATCACTTCTCATTATGAGCGAATTTCTATTTTTTTCTCTGTCAGTTTGTATGTAATATTGTAGAAAATTGTTAGTTTATCTGCATTAAAATGTCTTTTTGATCATTTCATTCTAACATTAATAACTGAACAGAACTCTCTCTCTACTCTTAAAAATGATTTTTGGGCTCTTAGCAGTTGACTCTTCTCTCAAGACATTTTTGCATATAATTTTGTATTACCAAAGCAATTTAGTCAGCCAACTGAACAATTAAAAGCCTTAACTGCTCACTTCCATGGCTGTATGGACTCATCAACATTTAACACTATTTGTTCAGTCATTCGGAAGCAAATTATTTAAACTGCATATTGTCTTGTCACTGGGAGAAAGGCAAAAGTCAAATAAATTCAACACACATTCCATGTGTATGGCGGGGAAGCCCAAAAATAGAAAGAGTGAGACTTTTCAGTGTCCATTCTTTGTTAGAAGTACCTCTGAGTAGTTTTTACCAGGAGCATGTGCCATGATAAGAGCCATCATGTTCAGTTCTTGAAAATATAGGTAAAAGTAAGAAAACTAGCACTTTGGAGAATTCCTTTGATGCTACAGTGAATGCTTCCAAATTTTTAACTTGTTATAACCAAATATTTTTGTATCTTTAACATTAGTTATTTGACAATCACTTGCAAATCACTCATTATAAGCCGTACTCATTATACTACTTCACCAAACACCAACTCTGGCCATATCGCTATATATTGCAATTTACTGCCATTAGTGAGATGGGTTGGAAGCGAAGGCGCTGTCCATCGGTGGTCGCCTCGAGTTCGTTAGGGAAAATATCTTATCTATATCCTCCCTTGAGTTCGAACCTGGGACCCTGACAACAACCTTCACGATGGTAGACGAGCATCTTACCACCATGCCACTCGGGCATTACTCATTATACTAGACTTTTAATATATTTATTATTTAAAATTGTATGGATTGGAAAGAATTTAGGAAATTAGACAAAAATTTTCTTCCATGTGTTTTTACATTATATTATTTATAAAAATGCTTTACATTTTATTTTTTCAAAGGTACAGCAGCCTGCGCTAATGGTGTGTTCATCTGCAATAATTATGGACATCTCTCCATTACTTTACCATCATCTAGAGTAAATGATGGAATATGTGGCAAGTAGTAATTGATAATTTTTTAAAGGGATATAATTATTTGATTCAACTTTCGTGATCTATGTATCTGTCATGTCTTTCACATTCACCAATTAAAATAGATCTCAAAATTTTATTACATTTTCGCTCTGATATGTTATTGCTTAAAATTAATCAAACAAATGAATTTATCAGTTTATTTTGCTTCTTTAACACATGGCTTACACTATGTTATTATTATCATTTGACTTATTCTCTTGAATAAGATTAAATTTTCACTCTTCGAACATTATGATCAGTTTCTCACTTATAAAAGAAATGACAAAGCGACAATTTTCATCTTTATTTTAGTTGCATGTGATTTTAAATTTTTTATAAGATAATTTTTTTTCCAGTTAATATTTTATATTTTTGATATGATAAAAGAGAGAAAAAAAATTATGAACTTTCAAGTGTTGATTCACAGTAACGATCCACCGTGTCTATGGCAGTTCTTTTACTGTACTTCATCATTATCAGTTTTAATTTTTGCACGTAATTGCAATGAGGTTTTTGAGCTTTATAATGGCGATGTATTTCATTACCATTTCCCATGATGTGTTTTAATGAAGGATAAATATTTTTCTGTCTTTTCAAAGATTGCTGTGATGCCAGTGATGAACATAACAGTAGTGCAGAATGTTTGAATACATGCAAGTAAGATATTATTACTCTTTTTTCAGTTTGTTTCAAGTACGGTTTTTCTTTTTCATCTTTATTTTATTGCTTTACACTAAACGTGACTTTTTTTTTTTCTTTCAAAATTCTGTAAAGATATTTTTTCTTTTTGAAAGAGACCCACCTATAGATACCAGATTTGGATATTATCTTATAATTCTTTCACGCTCTCTTTGTAGTTTACAACTATGTATCACAAAGATATCGATTATTTTGAACCATTAGCATTCGTTCTTAACCAGCCGTTCAGTACTTTGATGCTGGGTATGACTTGTACTGCTAAACCACACATATAAAAAATTGTCCATTGTCCATATAAACATTTTTCGAAGAGTGAACTAAAAATCTGCAAGCAGAGATTCCTAGAAGAAACTATTATAAATGGTTCAAAAATAAGGGATGAAAAAACTTTCTAGTAATTGAGCTCCTTTTGTAAAACAAAAGTATTACATTTTGCATGCTTATTAGGTAAAAATGATTTTAACACAGAATATTTAATGCCCACAATCATATCATTACAGGTGTGGGGCGGAATTTCTAGTGAATTGGTACATGTTGGAATGTGCATGTACATATTGTAAACCTAACTTGAAGTTTGCTTCTGAGCAATGCTTGTTATAGTGCTTCCATCTATTTTTTTTAACCATGAGTGAAGTGAAGATTTTTAGTGTTGTAGGCCTGTTGTGCTTGCTGTCTGTGGTGAGAGCTGGGTATGACTGGTTAATGGTGATTTCTATAGCTAAAGACCTGTCTACTTTGTGATTACTCTGGTTCTTTGGGGAGTAATAATTAAACACACCTGGCTTTTGCATTTCCTTTTTTTTTCCTGCCCAAGCACAAACTGTATGCAACCTATATAATTGCTACAGCCTTCCACCATATAAGATCATACCGGTGTGGTGCAAATCTTTGATTTACTGTCTGTATTCAGACTCTCATCAATAATCAATTTACTGAAGCAATCAATTTTAGCAATTAATATGGATTTTTCATCTTATTATCATATAATTTTACATCATCTTTATTCAGGGAAGTAGGACAACGTGCCAAGCAAGAAGCTCAAAAGGTTTATGATCAATATGCTAAAGGAAATGAAACAAGACAAGTCTATATTTCTGATGGATTAAAAAAACGTCAAGAATATCAGGTATACAAAAAAAAATTGGATCCTCTTATTTTTTTAAACAGTTAGGCTCGCTTATAATAAACACAGATGTTACTTATTTTTGCATATAACGAAGTTTTCTCATGTCCTGTGAATTTTGTATCGCTTATCTATGCTATTTTGATTGCTGATAATGAACACAGATTTCAGCAAAGTATGCCTATAACAAATTTTCACCTGTTTTCAAACACAAATTTCTTTGTAATCTTATCTAAATCTTCTTATCGGTAAATTTTCATTTCTGCAATGTGCAGGTACAACTAATAATGTCCCCCTTACTTTCTCTGGAAGACATAATAGAGGGCGTTTTGAGTACTGTGAAATTCCCTTTTGCTTTAATTTTTAACATTTTCTCTGTTATAAGGTTCCTAATAAGGTTTTCCACAAACAAAATAGGATATATATATATAAATCCTATTTTGTTTGTGGAAAGCCTTATTAGGAATGAACAAGAAAAAAGGGAAAGGTTATATTCCCATGAATCTGACTTCCAAAACACCTTTTTAAAGCCACATTTACCAATCCTTAGCTGGATTCGAACAGTGGTTGTGTTGATGTTACCTTTCGTGAGTTAATTTTTTAAAATTTCAAGGGGAAAAAATGCTGTTTGTCGCTTGAAATATTCAAGCTATACAGTTGTTTTGAGAGCCAAAAATTAGGAAAAAAGAGATCAAGGCTCTGGATTCTTCAAAGTTTAGTATCCACGATTTTGAAGAGGAAAGAAAAAATTTTCAGATGGTGAACTAAAATCTACAATTTCTCTAGAATCTACAAACAGATTTCTAGAAACTATTTTTGAATGGTTCAAAAATGAGGGACAAAAAATATTTCTAGTGATTGTTCGAGCTCCTTGTAAAACAAAAAACATTACATTTTGCATGCTTATTAGGCAAAAATGATTTTAACACAGAACATTTAATGTCCACAATCATATCATGAAAAAAAAAATGCTTTCATTGATGACATTTAATTTATACATATGATTTTAATTAAAATTTTGACCTCTTTTTACCTTTTATAGTCTAATTTCTATTTATTTCAAGAATGCTCAGATTATTGAAAAATGTGTATCGTGTATTTAAATTATGTTTTATTTTACTCTAACACAATTTTTCAAGCCGGTACTGATATAATGAAATTCACGTATAATGAACAGCTTCACTGTTTTTTCCGACTTTGTTATAAGTGGGTATGACTGTATTATTCAAATGATCTGCAACTAGCTTTCCAGCTTAATAATATTATATTATGTTTTGACTTGTATGGCATTGAAGAGAAAATTAAAAAAATTAGTGAAATTAAAAGAAATAAGTTTTGTTTTCAGGTATTGAAATTTTATGAAAATTGGGTGTTTCTTTGTTTTGTTTATTGGAAAGATGTGTGCTGCATATGTTAATTTTTTTTCTTAACATCATTAGAAAAAATTAAAGGAACTGAGAGAAAAAGAGAAAGAGGCTCTAAGAGTGAAATTGGAGAAGCAAGGTAATTTTATAAAAGTTTGAATTATTTATTTTTCTGATATATATTAATATCTAATTTCCCTTATAATAGCCTTGGAATCTATTTCAGGCTAACTTTGAGTTAATTTCTTTCATGGAAAAATGAAACATTTCATTATAACATATCAACTGTAAAGGTACCAATCTCAATGTTTAATTATGCATGATACTTCAAATTTCTATATTAATGTGTTATAAGGACTTTTGAATGTGCAGTTACAATTTTAAGTTAATAGAGATACAGTGATTAAAAAGGATTTTTTACACTTTGCGTAAACTGAAACAAAAGTAATTTGAAAATAAAGAGGAGAAGAAAAATATTGATTGAAAATCAGACAGTCATCTAAATATTTTTTTTATCTAATTTGAATTCAAGGAAGTGAAAAGGGAAAAAAAATATCACTGAAATTTCTACATGTATATCAATAGTGATATGTCAAAGAAAAAGGTTTTAAAATTTTATGTCTCTTTGATTACAGATCTCAAAGAAAAAGCAACTGATAAAGAACAAATTTATTTGGGAATGGAGAGACAATTGAAAGAAGGTATAATTTTTTTCTGAATAATTTGTTTTAACTTATTATTTCTTTCTTTATTTTTTACATTATGTGATTTCAAAATTCAGATATAGCCCATTCAATGAAGAGTAAGTGAAAAAAGTTGATAAACTATCATATCTAGAAATGAAAACATTTTTTACTACTAAAAATCAAACAGGTTTTTTTCTCTCAAGATTAATTGTATCTATTCAAAAGTATTGTTTTCGAAACTCACCATTCCCAATCTTTGTTGAGTCTGAATTTTTTTTTTAATTTCACACTATGGAAATTTTGTGCATTTCCATTTGGTAAAATTTTATCGTTCTGAGTTTTTTATCCCTTTAAGCGACAATGGCGAGATATCTCAAATCCATAAAAGGCTCTTATTTCAGCATTGACAAGCCCAGATGTTTTGTAAAGTTGATTGTTTTTAAGCTTTTTTTTTGGAACTTTGCAAAACGTTTCCCTATTCTTCTTAATTTGCACCTGCTGAAAATCGGAAGAAAGCTTTTTTAAAAAAGATATGACATTTTGAATAATAAGGGGGGGGGGGGGGGGTGAAGGATTTCTAATTGCCACTTAAAGGGTCAAAATTCAGAATGATAAAAGCTTAATATTATGATAATGCATTTTTGATTTTATTGTTTATTACCTTATAATTTTTGTTATGATTGTGGAAATCATAAATTTTTTTTATCACAATCATATTTAGAACAAGAACGAAGAAGAGCGACGGAACTGAAAATGTTGGAGAAACAAAAACTGCAAGAAGAATCTGATGCCAAAAAAGCATTTGCAGAGTTGGATGTTAACAAAGATGGAAAGTAAGTTTTTGTTTCAGTAATAGAAATTCTGCAAGTATGACTTAACAATAAAAATCATTTAGAACATGGGTGCACAAATTCCTATTTGCAGGTCAGTCTGGCTGCCTCTTTAAATACATTGAGTATAATGTACCTTATTCTCCCACATTAGCAGATGTGCTGTAAAAATTGGAGGAGGGGGGCACACACCAGCGTTTTGAATATGGTAGGCTGGGATGAAATCACAAGGACCTAAGTTCGAGCCCCACTGTTTCCACAGTAGTGGTTGGCTAAAGTTGGTTTTCTGTGGTTCCCAACTTCAAGCTGCAAATGCAAGCCGATCGCCCCATTAAAAAGTCTTGTCATAGAGAGCAACAGGCCTACAAACAGTACAAATATTCAATCATTACACTTCACTCACTTCACTTTTGAAATATAGATGGCAGCTTTGAAAAATCCAACACAACGCTAGATATGTACTCAGACTGTTAGGTACACATACTTACACTTCCAGCACAACTCACTAGGTAGTAAATTGCCCATGGCGCAATAGACCTGAGTTATGCTTGGTTGGAAAAAAAGCCTTTAGATGTGAGCAGCAACAACCCTTTAAGATTATTCAAGGAATTTATGGACTGAATGGATGAATTCCGAAAATAAAGAAACCACAAAAAAGCGGTGCCTTAACAAAACCCATCATTGGCCTAGTGTGTCAATGGTTTCACAAGGCGTGGTATTCTGTTTCTACCAAAATCATCATTAAATCCTTTAAAAAGTTTTGTATCAGTAACATGATGGACAGAACTCGGAGACATGAATATATACGAATTCCCGCAATGTCAGTAATGGTATTGACATTGACATTGGGGGGGGGGGTTGAATAATGATTTGTCATAATCAAATTCCCCCAAATTCTCTAAAATGCACTAATTCTGGGGGGGTTCTCACTGGCTTTTAATTTATTGCTGTTTTGGTGGTCCTGAAGTGAGGAGATCGGCTTATGCAGAGTAGTTCATAAAACAGATCCTATAATGTATGGAACAGATAAGCTTCATATCAGCGAATTTGATGATTCTTAAAGTCCAGAAATTTAAAAAATTTCCCAGAATCTGAATCTACTTTTTGGGCATGCCAGAAAATATGGGTGTTCCTGGCATGTCAGCTAATGTGAAGGAACACAGTAATTGTTTTTAATCTGAATTCATCTTATTTATCTCATTTAAGGGTCACAATAAGCGAGCTGAAAAAATTCCGAAGATTTGATTACGATGGTGATGGAAAGGTTTCTGAGAAAGAAGCAAAGGTTTGTCATTTGGTTTCACTCATCAGTGTAGGTTTTCTGTATCATGATAAATTATTGGAATTATATTTATATAGGTCTAATTCAACCTTATATCTTTAGAAATTTCAAGAATTATGAACTATGTATTAATATAAAGTCTTTGTAAGACAAACACTTAGTTTTTTTTACAACATATATGTTTTTTTTGTACTTATTTATTATACAAAACTGAATGACATAGATTAAATATTTACGATTCCCAAGGATGTCCTCAATGAATGAAAAAAAGAGACACTTTGTTAATACTATAGTAATAAAAAAGTCAGTATTCTTAATAACTGTGAGAAATATACTTTGCAGTTTAAATTATAAAACTATACTGAAATGTAAATTGCGTTATGTATAATTTGCCCATTTACCATACAACACATTTTCTTTTTTCAACATTATTAATCACAATATTTGCTCAAATCTAATGCTTTCCAGAATCTACATACCACACACCTTATTTCTCAATTGCAGAAATGTGTATTTTTTTTTAACATTGTCATCAGTTTTTATGCTTGATTTTTAAAAGAAAAATTCCCCATTTTAGATTCGGGTGTAAATACGGTGTATGTGTTAGAACAGTAAACTTCCAACTAACTCTTGAAATTAGTCTGTGAGTTGTTTTACATGCATTCAGATAATCAAAAAGCTTTATCAAATTGAAACCTCACTTAATAGCTTATGTATATTTCTTAATTGATGTGTTCATTTTTCAATATTTGTCCAGTTTTATATGCACAAAAAAGATGAATTCACTCTACCAGATTTCATTTCGAATGGATGGCGAGTCATGAAACCTGCTTTCATGATGGAAGATGTAAGCATGTCTTGTTTTTTTTGTAAAATTTGAAATTTTGTTGCATGAAAAAAGGGTAGGTGGCTAATGCAAAATATTTCCTTTTCATAAATAAATTTTTTTTATAGCACATAAAATATTTATTAATTATTGAACTTGGAGTGTGAGAAAACTTTTTAATTTATTCACTGAAGCTGTATGAATGATTCTGCATTTGTATTTGAAAGTCCAATCGTTAACTAACATATGGAAAAAAAATCAAAATTATGATTGCTTCAAATTTTGTATGACAGGAGAAAACTATCATTTTCTACTAATGGAGATTTATTTATTAGAAAGCAATGAAACTATTTTATTATTGTACCCATTCTATCCATTCTTGATACATGACTAATTGAAAATTGATGTTCATTCAACATTTGATCATTAGTAAACTTTTATGAAACCAGTGAATGATTATTGCAGTAGCTTTTTTAGGCTTTTAGAATCACGATGTACACTGTCTGTGTAATTTGTTCTGTATCTCTAATTTTATACATTGTTATCCATACACAGCCAGGAAAAAGTGATTTCCATCAAGATGGTCATGCTTCCTCTGTTCCAGTTGATTCCAAGGTAATAAATATAATAAATTCTTATAATCATAATAAATTCTTATAATCATAATAAATTCTTATAATCATAATAAATTCTTATAATCATAATAAATTCTTATAATCATAATAAATTCTTAATTTCATAATAAATTCTTAATTTCATAATAAATTCTTAATTTCATAATTAATTCTTAAGTATTAAATAAAGTTATGGTATCTTCAAAAAATATTTCTAAGACTGAGCTAAAGCAGCTGAGAAAATACTTAGCTCACATGCTAGAGATATTTCAATTGGCTATAAACTTTGCCAATACTTATTTTCTTCCCTGCTAAATGATGTATTCATTTAAATGCAATAACTTTTTTCTTATTAAGTGATAAATGTTATTAAATTCTTAATTTAAATTAATTTTGAGGAAGCAACTAAACTACTATAATTTCTGGTAAATAAGCCACTGAGAATGGGCCCCCATCAAGAAAAGCAAACACCTGAAGGATTAAAAAAATTCTTCATAAAAATGCTGTGGCTTTGTATAAGCTCCACATAATTTTCATTCAAGAACTAAAAAAACATTAACATCCTAATAAAAGTAAGTTCTGCACCTTTTACTTACATTTGAAGTTTTCTTTGAGAATTTTATTATATTGCTATTGTAACCATATATAAATCTGAACATCTGAAAAAAAGTAATTGGATAGGTTGCTGCTTTGAATTCACCTGAAATAAAAAAATTCATTCTAATTCAGTAATGAATAAAAATGGAAAAAGTCAATCACCAAATTGTAAATTTTTTTTTTTTAATTATGAGGATTGTACAAGAAGATTTCAGGAAGTTTTGAACCTATCACTGAGAAGCCATGTATCCCAGAATTTTTTCAAGAGAGAGAGAGAAATTTTGTAGAGAAAAACTAGATTTTTTCTTAATTTTGCGGACATTTGTCATTTTGTTTTAACTGGGAGTTCGTGATTTTTGCATTCTTATAAAATGTGAAGGCATTATGTAAATATATAGTTTCTCAATATACACCCCTAGAACAAGTACCGCGTACTCGTGTATAGGCCTTTTAAAGAGCCAATATTGCATGATTAAATTGATAAATTTAATTTCTATTGAGCAAAAATTTGTATTAAGTGAATTCGTTTAAAGAGGTTTGATCATATGTGAAATAAAACATTCAATTACAAGATCACCTTTTTTCCCCTTTTAATTTCCAGCCTCAAGCACCTCAAAAATTTGATGAGGATGAAAAAAAAGCTGTTGTTGAAGGTATGCTTCATTTTCATTGATTTAATTCTCAGTGAAAACTCATTGAGATATATATCAGGTAGTAAGTCCATATATTTCAGTTATGGCAATATCTGCCATGCCAGTATGACTTTTTAATTATTGACATTTTGTTTCAAAAATGCAATTGCTGAATTTATATGAATCTACTCGGAACATTGAAGCTATTAAATAAGAAAAAAAATGCTTGAAATGGTTTGTGTGAAGATTATGGTGCTGGCCAAAAATCTTGCTTTCTCAGTCTTTTCTTCTCTTCTTGATTTTCCCCTCTCTTTCTTCTATGTCTCATTCTTTCAGAAGCTGCATTGAGGCAGAAAGAATTTGCTAATGCAAACAAAGTTCTGCAAGATCTTCAAGCTGAGATTTGGTAAGCAGGGGTTCAGTTTGAAAATTTTAAGGAAGCTTGCAGAAGATAAGACAAAACCATTTCCTAGTTTTCTTATGCATTGTAATTTTGCATCATTAAATCATAGTAGTTATAATCGCCTGTTTTCATACATCATCAGGTAAAATGTAGGTTTTCCCCATTTCTTTCAGGAATGTTCAGAAGAAGCTGAGCATGGATTATGGTCTTGAGGGTGAATTTATGGTTCTGGATAATCAGTGTTTTGATTTTATTGAGAAGCGATATCTTTATCGGCTGTGTCCTTTTGATAAAGTTGTGCAGGTGGCAAGGCATAATAAAGATGAAACATTATTGGGGTAAATATTTATTTGGTTTATTGACATTTCTGTGTGTGTGTGATATGTTTATGTAAACATGGTGTTATTCTGTAATATTACCAAATTATCAGTTTTTTAATTGTCAAACATACTGTAGTCTCTATTAAAAGGCCAGATGAATCTCTAAAACTTTACATTCCTTGTCAGAAAGTGTATAATTTAAATTAATATATGCCTCCCCCCATCTTTATTTCACATGCCCAAAAACTATTACTGCAAATATAGTTTCTAGTTTTTCTTACTTCTTAGTAAAAAAATCATTTTTTATCATCAGAAGTGGTACAATGCAATTATAACTAATACAGAATTATCTATTGTACGTACTTAGCGAATGAAAAAACATAATTTTAAAAATAATTTTTCTGATAGATGATATGTTCAATGTCTTTTCGGCTATGGCTAATATTTAATTTTGGCTTCATTTTTTTTTAAAAATTAATTCAAAATCAGAATTTAAAAAAAAACCACTATTTTTTAAATTTTTTTGAGATTTGGGAAAATAGATTCACATTGGAAATTCGGCTGGAATCAATGATTCCAGCCAAAATTATACAACTTATCCAATCCAGCCAACAACTATAAGTTGATGTTTCTTCGACAATTGACTGAATTTTTTGATGTTTTTCCTGAGTTGTGTGTTTACAACAGCATCAAATCTATACACAACATGCTAATAACACGAGGTACCAATGTAAACAAACCACAAAATTGTTTAGGTAAATAATGGTATTTTTAAGATGGTATAAGATCCTATGTCATTGTTTGCTTGGGGAGAGGCGATAAGAAAAAAAAATAATTTTGAAGAAGGGCGCAATGGAACAAAAAGTTTGGGAAACTATGATTTAGATGGTGAATATGTGTTACTCATAAATTCATATAAATTTTTCTGTCTGTATGCAATATAAATAAATCTGATTTGTTTGAACTGGGATGAAATTTTTTTCTCTCAAAGCATAGGCAGATTATACTCCAACCGGAATTATTGTATTTACTGTCATATATATACTGAAAACTTGAGTCTGTTTTAGCTCAAATAACTTGTTAATCATTGGCTATAGAAACACTTTCAATTAGAAAAAGTATTTAAATAGCATGCCCATATTAGACGTGTCATTTATATTGTAAAGGCCATAAATGTACAAAGATATAAAATTTAATTTTTTGTTCAGTCCCCTGCCCTATAACTTCCAATTAAGAAGTTCCATCAAAAAAAAATCCATGCTTCTAGGTGCAATTTACTGAGCTTATTCTGTTTTACATTTGAATTCAAAAATTGCTGAAAATGAGGAAAAGAATAGCATATGAATCATAGAATGAACTTGTCCATTAGTTTATGTGGTTCCCCCCCCCCCACCTCATTTTGTCAGCGATTTTTAAACTCAAATATCTCAGCGAATATTACAAATACAAAGGTCACAACAGGCAAAATGCTTAATGAGGTGGCTGGAAAAAGTGGCCCATAAAAAAATATTGATGTCAAATGCAGCTAAAATGCAGCAACCCAAAATGAGAGCAATTATCGTGAAAAAACTAATACACACTAAAATAAAACTAATGATTATGATGAAATGGAATACATTAGTCATAAAAAATATCAGTGTCTTATTGCACTTAAATATATATTTTTTTTGTTGAGCGCGGGAGAAATGTGGCAACAACTTTCTGATTGGAAGTTGGGGGATTATATAAATTATGAAAATTTTGTATCTTTTGGTATTGAATGGTATGAAAGTTTTGTATCTATGGGCATGCTATTAAAATAAATGACAAATCTGAGATGGCACGTTATTTAAATACTTTTGCTAATTGTGTGTTTCTATAGCCAATAGTTTATGAGTTGTTTGATATAAACAGACTTAGTTTTCACACACTGTGTGTATGTGTGTGAAAACGGTGTGTGTGTGTGTTTTATTTATTTATATTTATATTGTTATTAAAATGTTTAATTCAGTTATTTCATAGAATATTTGGTTAGATTTAGACTTATAGGTGGGCGGGTCCATGGAATCTGTCACTGCAACCACAGAGGACTACTGCACTATCCCCTGCCCCAAAAAAAAGTCCTTAGTAAAGACCTGCAGCTGAAGAAAACTTTTTTTTTCTTAAGCAAAGATCTAATAGGAATGTCTTGAAGCTCTCAGAGTTCGAGCAAATGATGACCCAAGTGCCCAAACCTCCTGTGCAGAGTACATTTCACATTCACAAAGACAGTAGCTGTGTTTTTTTTTATATAATCCACTTCTACAAGTTGAGTCACTACTAACTCCTATGACATTAAGATGCCTTTTAAAAGTACAGCGAAGTATAAGTAGACCAACAGCTCTACAAATACCATGCTTGCTGAGTTTCATCAATTCCTCCTGCCTAAAACTAGGGCAGTTACAATTTATCTCTTTTGACTGTCGCTGACTATCAATATTTAACCAAACTTGGTGCTGTTTTTATCTTGAATGAGTTGAAACAGTACCTCTAATCAATTCCAGTGAAATGCTCAAAACTGGCTTAAGATCAATGAACAGAGTGAATAACTATTTAAAGTGTGGAATAACACGCACTTAGTCCACACTTTAACTAGTTATTCTATGAAATAAATGAATTATACACTTTAATGGTAACACGTGTATTTATTTTTCTTCATTTGTATAGTCTGTGGAATAGCTGGGTGATGGTGTCAGTTGAAGAAAAGCATTCCCAGATGAATTACACAAGGGGTGCTGGTTGCTGGAATGGACCTTCACGTTCAGTTCTGGTGAATAAATTTCTTAAAAGAAGTTTCTGTAACTTTTATTTCCATATTACAAAGTGATTGTGGTCTATTTTTTATCATAAAATTGCTGTTAGTATGTATAGGGCATTGCCTCTTAATTTTAACCACCTGCAGCTCCCTTGCCCTAATCGCTGTAAACCTGTAACTCCCCATTGTCATTCATTCACTGAAAAATAAATATCAGCATTTTCTGAGCTCTCATCTTTAAATACACACGCTTTAAATACACACAAGACTTTGTTGAGCTTGTTTGATTGGAAAAGGCTTCAATGCCAATTTTTTAAAGTCTGACTTCATCAGATATGTGCCCAATACCATCCCTCATTGCTATGCCCCAGACAAATATTAGGGTCACTCCCAGGAGCTGCAGCTCACACTAACATAATATATATATATATACACACAGGGTGTTTCAAATTTTTTGTCCATAGGACTATCTCTGCAACCCCATTGGTTTTAAAAATATTTTTCCAATTACAACAAGTCAAATGGCAAATGGTTTCTTAAAATGTTGTAATTTATTTGAGGGGTCATATATATATATACATAAAAAATATAAAAAATTTAACTTTTTATTTGATCACCCTGTCCTAAAATGCCCGATTAGAAAGTTGTTCCCCTGTCTCTTCTAAGGCCAATAAAAAATTCTATGTTCTTAGGTGCAATACTCACTGAGATTTTTTAATTTAAAAATCGAAGAAAAATTTGGAAGGAACAGCATAATGAGTGTGTCCATTAGTTTAATTAATTGCACAGATTAAGATAAGAAATCTAGTTTTCAGCATTTTGCTATTTCGTTTGCATGAGCAAGGAGGAAATTATATTAGCAACTGAGCTTTTGTACTTTGTAGAAAAATATGTTTAATTTCATGCAGGCAAAGTTACGATTTTTTCAACTACATCATGAGTAATTTCTTTTTTTTTTCCTTCAAGTGAGTTTTTCATAATGACTGTGATGCAATGGGCTTAGTAATGCTAATGTGTTTTTTTTATTTTTTATTTGCCCCAGGTATTTACTCGTATCTTATTCACAAATGGGCTAGTGGCATGTATAAAAAGATTCAGAATAGAATTCATTGTTGTTAAAATTCATAGTAACATATAGATTTATTTGTTTATATATGGCCATTTTTGAAATAGTTTTTTTTTCCAGGTGAATTTGCACTGTGGTCTTGAAAACATAGTCACCTCTGTAATTGAGTCCTCCACATGCGTGTATATGTTTGAGTTTTCCACTCCTGCATCATGCAAAAATGTTCCCATTGACATAGAAAACATCTTGAATAGAAATGTTTTGAACATTTTTTAAAACATAGGCTTTACGGGAGGAAATATATATACATGGTGTTTCACAAATTGTTTGTTCATAGGACTATCTCGCAATCATTGATTTTAGAAATATTCTTTCGATTACAGAAAGTTTTCAAATGGCAAGTGGTTTCTTAAAATACTGTAATTTATTTGAGGGGTTGTATACATGAAAAATATAAAAAATAACTTTTTATTTGATCACCCTGTCCTAAAATGCCAATTAGAAAGTTGTTGCTCTGTCTCTTCTAAGGCCAACAAAAAATTCCATGTTCTTAGGTGCAATATTCACTGAGATATTTGAATTCAAACACTAGAGAAAAGTTTGGAAGAAACAGCATAAAAAATGAGCCCATTAGTTTATGCAGTTCTTTCCATTCTATTTAGCAATTTTTGAATTCATATATCCCAGCGAATATTGCACGTGGATGTTTTTGTTGATCTCAGAAGAGGCAAAGCTACAACTTTCTGATTTGGCATTTTTGGACAGGGTAACTAATTAAAAAGTTAATTTTTTTATGTATACAACCCCTCAAATAAATTGCAACAGTTTATTTTATGACATTTATCGCTTGAAAACTTTTTGTAATTAGCAGTATACTTCTAAAGTCAACATTTGCAGAAATGCCACTACGGACAAACAATTTGAAACAGCCAGTACATCAATTAGGGAAGTGCAATTTTGTTATTTTTTAGGACTTATCTGACCCATTGTTGAAATTTTGCATATTTTATATTTATTGAGTTATATGTTTCATATAATATTTAATATCCATTGATGCTTTTGAAATATTTATTTCCTGTGTGCAGATACTAAAACGTTGGAGTTCAAAAGTTTTAAGCAGAAAAAGTGATAAAATAAACTGTATGGCATATTTAGTTTTCAAATTAAAATTTAAAAAAATCTATTAATCACCAGGTTGATGTATTTAAATTTTGAAAACATGAACATTATTTACGGTTTAAATTATAAAGAATCTCTCCATGCTTTGTCTTTTTTCTTTGTGTATGTGTGTGTGTATTTTATTCATGATGTCTCATTACCAGTGATTTTAGTTAACGGTTTCTTTTTTTTAGTTGTCTGATGAATTTGAATCAAACCTGCTCTTGAAAATACAGTAGAACCTCCCACACATATACAGAACAACTAAAATAATTTTTTCTCTCGTACAGGTTCACAGATGTTCCCTCTGTTATAAAAATTTGAAATAATACTTTTCATTCTTGAAATATATGTTACATGAAATATTTACAGCATGTGTGGTGTTTTATCATACATTTTGAAATTTAATTATTTTTTAAGTTAAGAAATTACCAAGAAAAGTTACGTTAATTGATAATGCACAGATTGATCTTGTGTCTTACAAGACTACTACTTAACTGTACAGGCATCTTGAAAACATTCATCTGCGGAATTTCTAACAATTGGTACGTGACAAAATATGTATCTGAATTGTATGTGTGGCCCTAATGTAATCATGTTCTCAGAGTTCAGCGTGTTTTGTATTTTACTGGTGTTGTCATCTGTCTTCCATTATCATGTAAATCGGAAAAACAGTGAAATAATTCCTAAGTTTTTGTCCCTTCATTTTAGCATTTATTATTTGTCAACTTCGAAAAAAATTGTTTTAGCCATTTTGAAAAAAATTTCATATTTTAAATTTCTCTTATTTCAAACAAGTTCAGTTTCATTTCAGATATGGAAGATTCTACTTTACTTAGAAAAACGTCATAATAAAAAGAAAACATTTTTACATTATTAATTAGGCATACTTTGCAAAGTATGGGAAATTTTTTATTTGATATAAAAATATGTATGCTCTTGTGTGTTAAGAAAAAAAGTTATAGCTGGATATCCTCTCAGTGCTACTTCACATTTTCTCTGTCATAGATTTATTGCTTGTTGTTAAATTAAAAATAAAAAAGACTATCTATTGATGCTGTTAAATGTTACTGATACGTGTTATATGTTTATGAATCTGTTATATATTATGTACTAGAGCAGGGGTCTATTCCTTAACAAACTTGAGGCGATAGACAGAGCCTTCATTTCCAACCCTTCTCATTAATGGCAGTAAATTGCAATACAGCGATATGGCCAGAATTGGTGAAGTAGTCAATTCGATAAATATTAGACTGTTCACATTAAAAAATTATATTCTAAGAACAAAAAAAATGTTGAACGTTTTAATGCTGAACGTTTTCTACTTTAAAATATATTAACAGTTTCAGCACTATTTGAATTTAGGAAATATATCAGGTTTAGGAAGTATATTTTTGTTTATCCGCGGAATGTTCTAGACATTGATTTTTCGGAAACAAATCATCAAAGCCACCAGTTTACAACCCCTGTATTGATATATATTTTGTGTGAGATGTACATGAAATATTAAAAACATCATACATATTAAAATACTTATGAGGGAAGGAATACTATAGTAAATTATTTTTTGTCTTGCTTATTTATTTATGACTGATGCAAATTGTTGATGTAAGGAGAATGTGAAGTTTTAAATAAATTATAATTGTCACTTTATATTCATATTTTCTCATGCTTTTGGTATCTAATTGATTGAGTTCATGATATGTAATCTTGTAAAATATGATATTCATTTACTCACAACACACATGTATTTACCAAATCATAAGCATTCAAATAAGTTTCACGTTCAGTTGTTGATTGGTTATAATTTTTGACGTGATATGGGGTCAATTTCATTTCTGAATAATAATGTGGAATTTTATAATTGATAACACTTGAGATAACATTAAAATGTCAGAGAAAGTAATTTTAATAAATTGAAAATCGAAATTTGATTTTGCACTTTATATACAAGCAAAACTAGTTGCATCGCAAAGAATACAAGGCAAACATGCAATTTTTGACATCAAATGCTGTTGGCTTTTCTTTTTTTTCCTTCAGAAAAGACGCTTTTGCACGTCTTCCTCGTTGAGTTGTGATTATTGCACCATCATGTTCTAGTTTCATTTGTTTGCACGTACGGTTGAATTTTGTCCTTTTTATCGGAATTATATTTTTCGCCCTTTCTGCTCATTATAATCCACAGAAGGAAAGAAAATATACTCCCTGCAATTCCACAACCGAGTGATATGTACACCAATACTCGCGGCTGTGCCTCCATGAAGCGGCCAACTACAAGAGGGACTACCATTTCTCCCAAAGATGCAGCCACCACGAAAACGGACGATATCCTGTTGTTGAGATCGATATATCTTTCCAGCCAGGAGATCGTCGACGGAAAGAATGAAGCCAATCCGAGGGCTAACAAGAATGTAGCCACCCATAACGCTTCCTCATGAGTGCTGCCGAAAGTAATAAGTATGGCACAGCTTATCAATATCGCTGCCAGGTCACCAACTATCAGCGTTACTGCCGAGAATTTCGTGGCTAACGGTATGCCTATCCCTCGGCCGAACGAAAACGTTCCCCAATACAAGGAAGTTAGATAGGAGCCAGTTACTTTGGAAAGCTTCAAATCACCTTTCACTGCGTACGTAGTCAACATCTGTCCATATCCAATTTCTATGCCACAGTAAACTCCTAAACTGAGCGTGGCGATGCTTATGACGAGTAACCTGAAGACCAAACTACGTTCATTCGCGATTTGGCTTTCGGTCCGTTCTTTCTTGCTTTTTTTATCGGGAAAGATGATGCTGAGGATGATGTAACAGACACTGTTCAGAAGAGCATAAGCTCCTATTATCGAGTATGGATAAGTGATGAGGGGTGGTGAAGAAATCGGACATACATTTTGTCCTGTACCATTCGAAAACATGAGCGAATCCGGTGATAGATGGAATTCGTCAGTCACGTTATATAAAACGTCCAAGGTTGTTGAGTTGCTGTCTTCTGATGTGCAAGTTTTTTCCAAGAACGGAGCAGCCACCAGGGGTGCCACGAAAGCGCCGACTCCAAACGCGAAGTGCAGAGCTTGAAGATATGGCGCACTTTCTTTGCCCCATAGATCCAGACAAACAACATTGCCACCTATGAGATTAAATTCACATTCATTAAAGAAAAAAACTACACAGGCCAAGCGAATTAAGGTTTCAGAACATCTTAGTGTGTACCGAGATTTTTTTTTTATCTTTCGCATAAAAAAATTTGTTGAATTTAACTTTCTCCTTGTATTGTAAAGTATTAAAAAAGTATTTTCTTTAAAAAATTTCATGTAAGCTGGATCGTAATCAGAATTTTTTTTTTCGGAGTAGAGGGACCTCCAGATCCCCCTACGTCCTAGCTTGTATGAATATGAATGGTTGTGGGAGACAGCTATTCGGTTGTTCTTCAGAATAGTTTGTCTTTTTGCGGTAATGTTCATAAGTATTACATTGGGGGGGGTTCTAACCCTCCCCCCCCCCCTTGCGTACGCCAATAGATGTCAATGGAAAAAAAAACCCAATGTAATACTTATGAACATTACCGCAAAAAGAAGGGGGGGGGGGGGTTCTAACCCTCCCCCCCCCCCGAAGCCGAGATTATAGCAGGCCCGTCATTTAGGGGGTCAGGGGAGCTGTTGCCCCCCCCCCCGGCTTTTGAAAACACGCTAAAAATGGTATATATATATATATATATATATATATATATATATATATATATGTACATGTTGAGTACATGTATTGTTGTACTCAATATATGTTGTAACATATATTGAGTACATGTTGTTTGCCCTCCCCCCCCCCCCCCAGAAAAAGTTTGCCCCTTGGAAAAAGTTGAAATGACGTCCCTGGATTATAGTGTTATTTTGCAGGAAAAAACGTAAACCCCCACCCTTGAGAAGAAAAAAAAATTGAAACCCCCCAGAAAATTCTGCGTACGCTTATGTTGACATCAATAAGGTATTGAGTATGATTGTTATCGAAAATAGAAATTTTTTGCTGGGGGGAGGGGCTTTATGGTGCAGAAAACTTGATCATGTGTATAGTATAAGATAGTATATAGATATCAGTCGTTTTCTCACATTTTACAAGAATGGCGGCCCTCCCAGCTATTGGCCTCGATTTCAATGTTCATTAACGTTATAAGTTTTTCCCTTTCCGAAAAACAAATACAAGAATATACAAATACAATATAAAGTCCTGCGGAGACATGGCGACTTTTCTTTCCGAGTTCACCTCAGCAAAAATATCCGGGAAATAATTGTTTCCTTGATATCTCGGGCTGAGAAAAAGCCATCTGTAAACTGTCCCACCCCGGGGCCATTTCCTGAAGTTAAAAGAGGTTACTAATGCCTCTAATTCAGCGCCTCACGCCACAGTGCGTGAAATAAGGAAGGCAGGGTCATGTCTCCAGTGGTATAGATGGTAGCATGCTTGCCCGGTATGCAAGAGGGCCTGATGGGTTCGTGTCCCGGAGGAGACATGGTGACTTTTCTTTCCGAGTTTACCTCAGCAAAAATATCCAGAAAATAACTGTTTCTTTAAATACAATATATTCATTCAATATACAATACATAAAATAAATACAAGATGTCCCACAAATTCGTAAATTGTTAAAAAAATTTGCAAAAAAAAAAAAAAAAAAAGTGAAGAAATTGGTGTGTTTGAATGCGGTTTGCAAAAAAAGTTATTCTCGGCAGAAGGGGGATTTCTTCGGAACAGAAAACAAATTTGTTGAAGTTTTTGTCAATAGAGCGCACCGTACAAAAAGGAAATCACTTCAAAACCTTTCATCACTCTTCTAGTCCGAAGCGTTCGTAAAGCTTTAGTCAATGATTCGCGGATGAAGTAAAACAGCTTGTACAGCAGTGCTTTATCAAACATCACAATGAAAACCTTATGTAAGCACAGTAGCAGGAAAATGAGCTGTTCATCGAACATCCTGCATTTCATAGGACTCTGCTGATTTGCATATTTTCAAGAATTTGCTTTCATGGCGCACCCTTTGTCAACCAAAATATGTACCAAATGTTTTTTCTGCACCAAAAAAAGAATCTCTTTTGGGAGAATAACTTTTTCGCAAACCGCATTCGAATATACTAATTTCTTCTATTTCTGTGAAGTTTAAACTGTATACGAATTTATTGGACACTGTACGTTTGTACAAAGAAATAAGTAGAGAGTAAATTTGTATAGAAAAGGCAAATAATATTGGATTAGTCATATTCTTCTTACATGTGTCAACAGTTCCTGCAAATAATCCTCCAAGAGCCCACATAGCGGCAAGAGTTACGAGGCTTCTACACCAGGGGGTGGCGATAGCACTCGCTGCCATAAAAAAGTGGCAAAATATCAGAAGCACTTGCCTTTTCGTGAACAAATCGAACAAGACACCACCTAAAAAAAATTGATAAAATATAGTGTTTTTTTTCAAGAAAAATATCATGCGTTATCCATTTTATGATAGCCAACATGAAAATGCTTTACAAACCTTGTATATGGATTTTATTTTATTTTTTTTTGGCTGAGGGAAATAATAAATACAAATTTAATTTAACATTTAATAAATGGCCACAACAGGCAAAATCTCCAACGAGGTGTCAGAAAAAAAGATGCCATAAAACATGGATGAAAAATAAATCAAAATACAGCAACCCAATACAAAAGCATATATCACGGGAAAAAATCCAGTAATTAATAATATATAATACACTGTCCACAAAAATATTTATGGTTGTCTCTCCTAAGTATGGATAGCTTCTTGATTTATCCCACTATGTTATCGTGCTTCTTTTCAAAAGTGTCAGTTGTGTTAGAATTCACGACCCCATTAGTAAGCTATTCCATTTATTCACAACTATATTAGAGAAAAACTCCCTGTGACAACCACAACCTGAAATGTCCCTTACTAAATGATACTGGTGTTCCCTTGTGGAAGAGCAGTTGATTGACGGTGAATTAATAACTCATCCGTATGCATTAATTCTATCCATTCTGTTGAAAAAAATTGTAAACACTACAAAATTTTTTCAAAAATTCTGTCCCGCAACAGCCAATAGGGCGTCCTAATAGTTTTCCATCAAATTTTAGTTTTTCGCCGGCGTGGACTTAGGCGTTTTGCGGCTCTCTACAATATCTGTATGTGTTTATTCAGCAGTTAAGAAAATGAAATGTATTTTAATTCCGTTCTGCGGTCCAGTACGACTGCACCCTTCGCATAACTGAAGGGTGCAGCTACGCTGTTTGCTATGCACCCTATACAGGGTATGTCTGTATAAAAAGTTCATTTTTTTAATTTTAATAACTATACAACCCCTTGTAACATGAATGATAATCTGAAATTCCTGACTTTACACATTTATAATCCGCAAGAATGATTTTAATACCTTTCACCGTTTTCTTGATATCATCCCATTTTGAAAACCGTCTGTAGATTGCGGGACACTCTGTACAAAATATTGTATAAATGGTCACATTACTCCGAAACGGAAACTAAGAGAAGATTTTTATTATTATTTTCGTATTCTCGGTCGTGATTCAGCACTCAAAAATCATACAAAAAACTATATTTCATTCCTGCAAAAATGTCATTGTCGAACAGCAGCGTAATCGGCATTCATTGTCCGCCACAAAGCAGATGTCAAAAGAAATAATTTATTTCATTAATTTTTTTTTCTCTTTCAATTATTGCAAATTTAATTTGAACTAATGCCCTTGTTCCTATCACCTCAAATATATCAAATGAAATGAAAGTTATACAGGGTGTTGTCTTGAAGTGGCAACAAACTCAGAGGGGTGATATTAGGCATCAAGAGGAACTAAAGTTGCCATAGAACATGGTATCGCAAACCACGTTTAGTCTGTGAAAATCACAAAAATTACGAAGGGTGTGACGTCGAGTGGAACAAAAAAGCCAATAATAAGTAAAAAAACAATTTATTTGACAGCATGTGTGGCAGGGGCGTAGCCAGAAATTTCGTTCGGGGGGGGGGGGACCACTTTCATTTCGGGGGGGGGACCAAAGTGACAGAACAATGGATGTGGCCATCTTTTTCCCTTTTTTCGGTCATTTTCTCACATTTCGGGGGGGGGGCAGACCCCCAAGTCCCTCCCCCTCGCTACGCCCTTGATGTGTGGTTACAACACAGCCTGTGGTGTACAAAATAAAGTACAAAAAAAGTTAAACAAATACGGTACAAAAACAATTTACTTGACAGCATGATCACAATACAGCCTGTGCAGCACAGTTCAATGTCAGAAAGTAGACGAAGAGATTACAGGAGATTTCGTACTCATTATTGTACTTTATTTTGTAACCACAGGCTGTGTTGTACTCATACTGTCAAATAAATGTTTTTTTCTACTTATTATTGTCACATTCGACGTCACACCCTTCATAAGTATTTTTACGATTTTTACCAACTAAACGGAGTTTGCGATATCATGTTCCATGGCAATTTTTTTTTTTCTCTTGATGCCTAATATCACAACCTCTGAGTTTGTCGCTACTTCAAGGCAACACTCTATATACACCAAATTGAATTGAATGAAACATATATACGCGTATAAGTAATGGTGAATATTCGGTACCTATAGCCGATCCGATAGCGAAAGATGCAGATCGAGCTAAATAGATGTACGTGATGCGGCTCGTGTCAACCTGTACAATCCTCTGCAAATCCAATAATGTCGGTCCGGGAATGGCGGTGAATAGACCCTGCAATGGAATCCACGCAAATATATGAGAAAAAAACTTTAATTACATAATATGAATTATGTATTAATGAATTCTCTCGGGTTTTTTCTCGAAAAATTAACATAATAAGGTGTTTCTAAAAGAGTGCTCGAAAGGGTTTAAAAACTCTCTGTGCTCGATTCTCTAATAAAATACACACACATGAATAAAAATGGGCGAAAAGAGAAAGCCAGTCACCCTTCACCACCTTAGAGTGATAATTGAGAGAAACATAAAAATTTTCTTTTTATATCCTCTTCACCTTTGAACCAAACTGATTATAATTTTTATTTTTTTTTATTGATTTGTGTTTATTGTATCTCAAAAAACCCATTAGAAAGAAAATTTCATTTTTTTCATACATTTCATGTATGGGGACCAGCTACACGCTGCCGTTGCTGGATTTGTGACTGCAATATATTATCCCCTGTGGTGGTGGTCATATGGAACACATACGTCTGTAATAACCGATTTGGAGGCATTCTGTTCGTTATTTGCGTACCTTTTCTTTGACTTTTGTACGTCAACGCCACCTATCGACTGTTTTTTGTTATTGTTTTTCCCGTCAAAAAAATTCCCGAGACCTAACGATGCTAACCTTGCAAACAGTTTTTGTTTCGTTGTTTTTCCGGTTTTTATAATTTTTTTAAGTTTCTACGGACTTTTTGACCACACTGTGTGTGGTCATATATCCGTGCAACATTTGAACAACAAAAAAAACAACATTTGCAACAACAAAAAAAAAGAAAAAGATTCATGTGTGGCCCGTGACACATTTTCAGATTACCTGAGTAGCTCTTGGCACATTTCGAGATTAATTGAGTGACTCGCGGCACACTTCCAGATGACTCAAGTGGCCCGCGACACGTTTCCAAACCAATGAAGTGTCCCGCGCTCCACAAAAAATTGAGTACCCTTGGCATAGAGCAAGGGTTCTTGATCAGGGGTCCTTGGAGAGGTTTCAAGGGTTCCGTGAACTTGAATGAGAAAACAATTAAAAATTTTTTCCAGTGAATATTATTTCGTAAAGGGATTCGTGGCCTTCATCTAACTGACGCAAGGGGGGAATCGGCCGAGGAACGCAAAAAGTTAAGAACCCCTGGCTTGAAGAAAACATTGCTCTCTATCATACTGAAAGAAATTCGTCAACATATGGGCAATAAAAATTCTTGATTTTCTTTTATACTTTTACGTGCTAAAATAACCAAGCCTTAAAAGCAAAATATTGTCGTAAAAAGTGGCAATTATCGGTATCTCGACGAATTTCCATTGCAGTGTGTTCGGCTGAATTCATTTCGGTAAAACTGAACGTGGTACATATTTACAGAAAATAAATAATAATTTTTTCCATACCATCGCGAAGAACGACGAGTATAGGGCAGCGGTCTTGATTATCTTGACATAACGGACTGACATCTTCATGTCGTTCAAGATGATGATGACCCTTTAACGTCCTAAGGAGGAAAAAAATTGATTAATTGAAGAAATTAGAAACAAAAGCATGGCTAATGAGTACCCTATTACTGTATACGAATAGTTCGTGAGATTTAATGTCATGAGGGTTTTGATTTCCCCCTCCCTCTGCAACATCACGTTTTATTTAATACACTGGTGAAATAAATTAAGAGAATTTGCATATTTTATCGAATTTCATGAAAAGAACTGAACTGAATGTAAAACCACTGCTTCTAGACAAAAATGCCAATTTTGTGCGTTAAATACGTAAGCGTACACGTGTGTGTAGGCGGAGCCAGTAGAGAAACAGGCTTTATAAGCGCGCGTAAGTTAAGACACATTTCGTTCGCTAGCACATCTCGGCAAATTTCTTGGTGTTATTTTGCAGCAATCGGTTAATTTCAAATTGTAACAGTAAAAATGAGTAACCACCAACGTTTAGATGATGGAATGAGGTGGCGAATTGTGGGGAGGCTAGAAGCAGGCTAATCTCAAGTCCAGATTTGTAGAGAGTTCAATTTAACGCCCAACGTCGTGTGTAACTTATGGAAACAGTTCCAGGATACCGGATCCATCGAGAGAAAGCCTGGGCAAGGTCGTCCAAGTGCCACGACGGCCAGAGAAGATCGACATTTGTCGATTATAGCGAGGCGTAACAGGAGTGCTACAGCTTCTCAGCTCTCTCGTGACTTGTATGCAGCCACAGGAACCCGTGTATCAAGGGTGACTGTTTCCAAAAGACTTCATGAGAGACGGTTGTTTGTAAGAAGACCTGCTGTTTGCGTCACTTCTACGGACAATAGAATCCGTTTATCATGGTGCAGAGAGCATAGAGATTGCAGTATGGATCAATGGGCGACCGTTCTCTTCACTGATGAGTCCCGGTTCAGCCTAAGCACCGATCCTCGCCGTACGTTCATATGGAGAGAACCAGGGACCCGCTACCTACACTCCAATGTCCGCGAAATCGACCATTATGACGGAGGAGGTTTAATGGTCTGGGGTCTGGGCAGGCATCATGTTGGATGGCCGCACACCTCTCCATGTCTTTAAAAGAGGCACTGTGACTGGTGTGAGGTATAGGGATGAGATCTTGGAGCCCTATGTTCGTCTTTTCAGGGGTGCAATTGGCGCTGAGTTCATTTTAATTATTTCAAGTATGAAATCACACTGCGAGACCTGTATATCTGTAAGAGGGGACCATACCCCCTATTAACCCATTTTTTTGTTTATTCTGCAACCGCTGTTTCATACCTTCCGACTCATTCACGAGTGTTACGCACGATCATACGTGTTTATTACAATTATTGAATGGTTATTTGTTTTGTATTGTATCAATGTATGTACATATCAAATTTCATTAAAATCGGTGCAGTAGTTCTAGAGATAATCGACCAAGTCTGCAAATTCTCTTAATTTCTTACACCAGTGTCTCATGAAATTAAAAAGTTTTACATATGGAAAGTTGCAGGCTCCACTATTTGAATATAATGCAGATTCTCAGATAATCTGATACGAAGATAAAAATGAATTGCTCAAGTCCCGATATCAAATGAAATATTAAGATGATTGAAATTCTCGCTCAACGTCACAATACAAATTATTACGAGCCGTTATTATCCAATGATGTAACTTTTGTTTATGGGCTTATGAACGTGAAAACAAGAGATTAGAAGAGAAGAGAAAAGAGGGAGGGAGAGAGAGAGATAATAACGTCTGAGTTTTTATATATAGTTCTCCCCCCCCCCCCCTTCCTGCAGGTCGTGAGAAAGAACATGATGTTGTCATGTTTCAAGGTTTACGAATACGTAACAAGGTTACCGAAAGTTTGAAACCAGATACGTTTTCATTATGATACTTTTATCAGTTCGTTTTTGTCGTACTAAGGTAATTTTATATGCGCTTAGTGGAGCTAAATAGATTGTGGTGCATAGTTTGGAGTGAATTTTTCTCAACGGAAGAAATACAGTCGAACAGGAGCGGCTTAGGTGAGGATGGAAGAGGGGGGCAGTGCAAGGGCGTAGCGAGGGGGGGGGGGACTTGGGGGTCTGGTCCCCCCCCCCGAAATGTGAGAAAATAATGACCAAAAAAAGGGAAAAAGATGGCCAAATCCATTGTTCTGTCACTTTGGTCCCCCCCCCCCAAAATGAAAGTGGTCCCCCCCCGAACGAAATTTCTGGCTACGCCCCTGGGGCAGTGCACCCGGTTGGCAGGACAGGTTGTAAGAGGTAGCAGCACAGATTGTAGTTGAGCTCCAAAATTTCTAAAATTTTCTAACTGTGAAAATTAAAATGTAAGAAAGAATAGAAATGAAAGAATTAAAATGTAAGAAAGATAGAAAATTTCTATCTTTGCAAAAATATATTTTTTGCGCCTTCTGCCTACTTCCTCCCTCATAGTTTATCCCAACAATTCGTAACAAAAAAAAATTCTTTTACTTTTTTTTTTTACTCTTTCATTTCGGATTTGAAGCACCTCTTTGATGCGTCACTGATTTGAGGGTCACCCCGTGCGGCCGCATGGATCACAGGTCCCAAGAACACCGCTGTACCCTATCACAAAGGGCAAATATGCATTTTGATGCCCTCACTTGGTATTTTTACAGAATAAGTGTAAGTGATGAGGCTCACCGATAAGTGCTGTTTTGAAGATGAAGTTATCTGGCATTATTAAGAACGGTAAAATAATTCTGGACGAAAAATCAAATAGTCTTTAAAAACGGAGTAGATGGTCTCTCACGAATATTTGGTAAAAAATGATGGAGGACTTTGTTCTAAAAAAATAGGTTTATCTCAAGGTCTCTTAAGCTGCAACCCTGTCTGCCTCCTGCCAGGGTCTTTGAATTCATTCAAATCGTCATTCTATGTATTATATTCATATTTTGAAGACTGAAGAACCATGAAAAAATGGTGCCTTTCTTAGTTACTTTTGTCCACAACCAACTAACGGGTGAAAATAAAATTTTATTTGTCAAAATATGCTTATTTTGAAAATCTATAAATATTTTCCTATATAAAAAATAATTTTGCCTCAACCCGTTGCTCGCGAGCACCACGGTGCTCCCTGAACCACCCAGAGCACTCGATGCTCGTGTCTGATTTCGTGCTCGCGAGTACTTTATCAACAATTCTAATTAAACAACTTCCTAATTTCATCATCCTAATTTCATGCATTCATATGTCAAACTTGCTTTAAGGCTTCTCTTCTTTTGATGATGATGAGTACAGGCAGTGCTCGCAACTAGAAAAAGGTTGAAGACCTCTGCAATAAAGGATATGTATACATATTATATTGAAAAACATCATTGAACTAGAACCCCTTCTACCACCTATCAAATGAAAAACACATGGCTATGATTTTTCGATTGGAATTAGTGACCGGCTTTTGATTAACAATGCCGAATGAAAAAAGCCATATAATATAATATTAGTAAATATTTTTTGAGCAATAATATAGACTAAATTATTGAATTTGCTGCAAAATTTTAGCAGTTAATGTTTGTGTGCAGTAGAATAACGTTAGTAACATTCACAAAGTATGACACTTTGGAAAGCGGTAAACTGAAAACAATTTCATTCCCGCTTTATATGCTTCTTGACTACAATCACAGGAAGCCACGAAAGGCCACATTTCGTGAGTGTTACTAACGGTATTTTACTATACCCACACATCGACTGTTAAAGTTTTGCTACAAACTTGATAATTCAATTTATATTATGGCTCAAAAAATATTTGCCAATATAATAGTGTATTGTCTTTTCTCATTAATCAAAAACCCGTCAACAACTCTAATCGAAGAATCATAACAGTTGTGTTTTTCATTTGACAGGTGGCAGAAGGGGTTCCAGTTCAACGATGTTTCGCTATATAATTCATTCGGCACTGTGTAGTTATTTTGTAAAGGGCATATTTTGGCAGTTAAATATTAGATCACTCACCCTGCCTTCCTTATTTTACTACTTCGTGTCCCCAATGGTGTAGATGGTAGCATTTCCCAGTTTGCAAATAGGGTATGGGTTCTAGTCCGAGTTCACCTCAGCATGAGCGGAAATACGGGGGGGGGGGGGCATCGCCCCCCAAACGTCAAAGGTGGAGTGGACTGATCTAATGTACACTGCTGGCCACCGTAAATGCAACACCCTGAAGGAAGCATGCAAATAATATGAAATTTACAACATGCATTAGCGGAGGTGAGATATGCAAATGATTAGAATTTCAGCGCAGACGCACATCACGCGCGCCTGTGGCGTCACTTCAAAGCGCTATTTAAGGCTTGGAGATTTCGACGATTTGAACTACGGCAATTGTGTTTTTCTTGTGGTTTTTTTCAAAAAAACGATCAATTATGCCTCGTAGAAAACAGCGATCATCTTTTGATCAAGTATCCGAGTTCGACAGAGGAAGGATAGTGGCCTACCGAGATTGTGGATTATCTTTCAGGGAAATCGGTAGTCGTGTTGGACGAAACCAAACAACTGTAATGCGGATATGTGATCGTTGGATGCAGGAGGGTACGACGGACCGACGTGTTCGATCGCATCCACCTCAGTGCACCACTTCGCGTGATGACAGGCGTATTGTGCGTATGGCAGTGACGGATCGCTCAGCCACATCACGAACCATAGCACAGCACATTCAGTCTGTACCGCATCATCCAGTGTCTGCGCGTACCATTCGACGCCGTTTACAGCAGAGTGGTCTGTCCGCAAGACGTCCATTGCTTCGTCTACCCTTGACGCAGAACCACAGACGTCTCCGCCGCCAATGGTGCGACGAAAGAAGGATGTGGACGGCACAATGGAATGAAAATGTCTTTACTGACGAGTCACGCTTCTGTCTGCAACACCACGATGGTCGGATTCGAGTCTGGAGACACCGTGGAGAGAGGATGCTGAACAGCTGCGTTATGCACCGCCACACTGGTCCTGCACCGGGTATTATGGTATGGGGCGGTATTGGATATCACTCTCGCACTCCTCTAGTACGCATTGCCGGTACTTTAAAAAGCCAGCGCTACATCTCCGAGGTGTTGGAGCCAGTTGTCCTCCCTTACCTTCAGGGCTTGCCCACAGCCATATTTCAACAGGATAATGCGCGACCACACGTGGCACGCATTGTCCAAAGGTTCTTCGTCAATCGCCAGATCGAATTGCTTCCCTGGCCAGCTCGCTCTCCGGATCTTTCGCCGATAGAAAACATGTGGTCCATGGTTGCTCAACGATTGACCCACATTACATCCCCAGCTGCCACACCAGATCAACTTTGGCAACGCGTGGAAGCTGCTTGGTCTGCTGTACCACAAGAACACATCCAAAGTCTCTTTGAATCAATGCCGAGGCGTGTGGCAGCGGTGATCTCCAACAATGGCGGCTACTCTCTCTCTCTGGGTACTGATTTTGGCAGGAACCACACTTCACAGAAATCTATAAATTTAATCATTTGATGCTTGGTCAACATGTTATCTACAAAATAAATATTGTTGCGATATCTCTTGTCTTTCTTGGTGTTGCAATTTGGGTGGCCAGCAGTGTATATATGAATTGACATCATCATCATCGTGCCCCCCCCCCCCAGACTTCCAGGTCTATCTCCGCCTATGCACCTCAGCTTAATATCCAGAAAATATCTGTTTCCTTGTTATCAAATAATATCTTTGGCACGGGAAAAAAATGGCTAAAAAAGTTGCTAAAATGTATGTCACGGGAAAAAATACAAAGGTTTGTAAATATGTGAGATGAATATTTATAATTATATTCATTATAACACAATTTATAAATGATGCAAATAACCTTTATTCCTGATTCTAGTGACGATTGGGAATTAGAGCTAGCTTTGTTGAAAAGAAAACGGGACATTTTTTTACCAAAGATAGGTGGTAAGGGCAAAATACGGAAATGCTGCGTAAAATAGTCATGTCAATGAGGAAGTCGAAACGTCAAACATCATGCAGTAAATCTTTTTTTTTCAACGTTAGGTATAAATAGAACTAGTACAGATGAACATTCCCTGAATATGATCAGCATCTCTAATCTTGTGAATTTCTTGGGGAAAACCATAGACCAGTGATTCCCAACGTGGGCGTTAACGCCCCCTAGGGGTGATGGAATGTTCCAGTGGGGGACGATAGAAGCTACGGATATAACATAGCCTATGGATTGGATTGCGTTGGGGCGATGTGGGAGAAAAAAATTTCTGAAGAAGGGGGCGATGGGACAAAAAAGGTTGGGAAGCTATGGCATAGACTAAAGATATATATGTATATTATTACTAGAATTATTATTATTACTCTAATAAAATAAAATGGGAAATAGTGGGGAAAACGTCCTTGAAACGGAAACAAAACTGCCGAAAAATTTGTCGTTACATTCAAGGTGGTTCCTTTTCACCGACGTTATAAGCAAGATTATTTTCTCATTAATCTTATGGCAGGGGTTCCCAAACTTTTTAAATCACCGAGCACTTTTTTAGGCGAAAATTTCATCGCGGAGCAGTACCGTTAACGCCGGAAGTCACACTGGACCTGTGTGCAACTAAGATTCAGCTTCAATGAAATGCTTCAATGAAATTCTTCAATGAAAATCATGACCATACGTCCCGATTTCAACAAAAATATCCCGTTTTTGGAAGGAAAAAGTAATTTTTTTTTTAATATTTCTTTTTTTAGTTAAATTAGTCGTCTCTTGAAGTTCCACTTTTTTTTGCGCCAATTTTAATTTCATCCTAGTTATTCTACCAACAAGTAGAATGATAAGATATAATTCTACCCGCTCTTCTCCGGGAGTTGCTTCATATCTGAGGGTTTCCACAACTTTTTGTGGAAGGAAGTTGGCAGAGGTTCGGGGATGGTCCGGAAACCAAGGGTAAGATCATTTTGTACTTAGTGCTTCCAAGTGGAATGGGCCAGAAAAAAAAAATTGTTTCTCTCACACACACCATTGTCCGTTCCCGATCTACCTGGAGCGGGTCAAAAAGAAGAGCCACGGCAAATGGCTATGAGGGACAGCCTACTTCATTATTTCTCCCTTAGTCACTGGTGACCCACAGATGCGCATGGGATAGAGAGCGACGGAGCAACTTAACATGTCTGTTCTTGAACTTTAAACCCGCGTGGGCATTTTTAAACTTTTGCGTCCGCAGCCTCAAAGTCGTATTTTTCTGCGGGGCCCCATGTAATTGTTATACACCGTCCTCTGTTCTGTACTACTTTGTTTTTCCTTTTCCATGTGACGGACAATCGGCAACTAGGAGCAAATAGCATGTAATGACTAGTCCCATTTCCAACTATACTAGGCTGCTGCGCGGCTGAAAATATGGAGCCCCCACGAAACTGATTAAATATAGCATTAAAATCATACAAGTTCATTGTGATTCGATGATGGCATGATCTTAACGCATGGGCTCAACCAGCACCTCCTAGAGATAGAAGGCCTCCGCACGGGTTGCCAAGTTCATCTGTAACTACAAGACTACCTAGCAAGTTTGCCACATTTCGAACCACAGCATCATATTTCGTTTCTTTTTATTTTGGCGTAGAATCTTCCAGGTGGGTTCACAAATACTGCATGGTGATTGGATATGGGGCATAGAAATCACCAACTCTGAGCCAGATCATTTCTTTTCCGCACAACGATGATACTGGCACGAGCAGGGGATTTTCTTCCCTGAATATTCTGAGGGAAAATGGACTACTTGCTAATGCCACGAGCAGAGTGCGGAGGCTTTCTATCTGTAGGAGGTGCTGACTCAACCTCTGGAAAATTTTTGCCCAATTTTTTGTTCAATTCAAAAAACAAAGCCTCTCCGATGTTTTCGCCAATATCCTCTATCGTATTAAAAATATTTTCTTTCGTTGATTCAAAAAGAAGAGAGCTTCCAGCTTTGACCTAGTATAAATGGGAATTTTTGAAATACTTGGGAAAATGGTTTATTTACTTTCCAATCACCTCGCGCAGCACCAAGAAATCTCTGGCGGAGCACAGTTTTGGAACCCCGGCTCTATGGGAATCAGTTCGAACATATCAATTATTAACGTTATAGCCGAGGTGCCGTTACAGCCGAGTCTGACTGATGCGCATCAGAGCTAAAGTAAAAAATTCAAAAGTATGAAATAGCCTAGGAGTGTTTCACTGATACTTTTATCGGATACAAAAGTTTTTGAACAATCACTTACTGGTTTGGAAGCACGACACCTGAAGCCGAAGAAAACTGACACGTATTAAGGTGTCTCTCTGAAAATCATATGCTCTCTTCCTAATTGTGCTCGATTTAGCGGAAGAATACAACAGCTTTTTAACACAGACGCCATCTCCCAAGATCAAGTCACAGAGTGACACGTTGAAAAGTTTTCTTCTTTGATTTAGTACTCTGCAAGTGTCTACATTATCTGGTCTAGAATAATTTTCGAGATAAATTCTTGACTATGGAAAATCTTGAACAGTATGACTTTAGATTCAAACGTAAATCCATAAATTTCTACTTGAATGAGCTGATAAGAACGACGAATGCGATTTCCATGTGCGAGTGGAGAAGGAAAAACCTCGTAATCAGCCGCGAAAAAGAAATAACAAAAAACAAAAGCTTGTTTAAGACAAATAAGTAACAAATAAGAGAGGTAACACCTTTTTTCAATGGGATTTCCATCTAATTCAGGGTTATGAACCTGTTTGACATTAAAATGAAGGCCGTAGACCCCTTGATAAAATAACGCAGTGAAACTTCACTAGAACGATACTCGATATAACGATAAATCTCTCTACAGCGATATTTTTTTCAAATCTTGTTTGGAATGGCATCCGAAAATTTCGTCTCTGGTACATTACAATGTACCCTGACGTTTCACCAAAGACATTTTGCCCAGGACATTTCGTCTGCCCTGACCGTATGAATGACCATGAGAGCAAGTGACCGTATTCGTGATCATATTCGCTAGTGACCGTATTCGTGATCATATTCGCTAGTGACCGTATTCGTGATCATATTCGCTAGTGACCGTATTCGTGATCATATTCGTTAGTGACAGTATGGGTGACCACATTCCCTTGGTCTCTCATATGGTCATATGGTCACTTAGCCATTCACTTGGTCAATTATATGGTCGCTCACCACTCCATCATTCACACGGTCAAGAAACATGGGCGGAGATGCGTGCGTGGGGGCATTGCCCCCCCCCCAGCAACAAAGGTGAAGTCGACAGATCTAATGCATATATGTATGTATAGATGAATCAACATCATCATCTTGCCGCCCCCCCCGCGAGACTTCCAAGTCTATCTCCGCCTATGTCAAGAAAGGAGAATTGTTTGGGGTGAAATGTACCGGGTACAAAAAACGTGCCAGGGCACGACCACCTAGATAACCTATAGGTTATATAGGAGGTCGTGGCCAGGGGCGAAATGTTGGAGACGAAACGTAAGAGGGTGAGATGTCGGTGAAATTTCTTTCAACCGCTTGGAATTGCCTATAGCAGTGTTTCTGAACCTTTCTAAAAACAACGACCAGTAAAATGTCCGAAACAATTTCACGGACCACTTGTGTCCCGCGTCCCCTGGGACATACCAGTAATTTTTGTTTCGATTTTTTTCTATACATTTATCCCGTTTTTTCAACGATACCTAATCGAATTTGTAATATTTGCTTAAAATCGTAAATACACACAGCGTTTTCATAACATAAATCAGTGGTCCTTAACCTATGGGTCGTGACCTAAACATGGGTCACCGGGGCTTCTGAGATCGGTTGTTGTTCAAATACAAGCAGTCCAAATTCACTCATAAGAAGATAAACAAGAGTTTTTTGATCCCGACTCAAGCTTGATTCGCATTGGCTTTCGAGCAGGGTAGTACGAATCCACTCGCAGCCAGGGATTCTTGACCTGTGGATCACGACTCAATATTCATTCTCAGGGGCTTCCGATATAGGTAGTAAAATCCACTAACTGCCAGATGATCTTGAGCTATGGGTCTTAACCGAGACGAGTCATAAAAATCCACTAACAGCCAGGGCTTCTTGAGCTACGGATAACCCACTCAACCTCCATTCGCAGGGGCTTCCGAAATGGGTCGCCAAAATTCATTAACAGCCAGGAAACTTTGAATTATGGATCACGACCTTAAAGTTCACTTGCAGTCCTGTTATAAATGCACTTATTGCGTCACTGGTTCCACCAGTTTCGAAAAACGAAGTCCCATGGGTCGCGAAGCTGATCTCGTTGTTTATTTTGGGTCGCGCCCAGTGCCGTCTTAACGCATGGGCCCACCCGGGCACGGCCCGGGGGCCTCAAGAGAAGAGGGGCCTCACAAAAATGAAATCCAGTTCAAATTTTCTAGGATTTACCAGATAGGGCCTCCGAAAAACAACTTGGCCCGGGGGCCCATGATACTCTTAAGACGGCCCTGGTCGCGCCTGAAAAAGCTGAAGAACCCCTGACAAATTTTTTTAAGATAATTATGGTAAAAATTATAAATGTTCATCTGACATATTTGTCAGGTTTAAAGTTTCGTCCTCAATTTTTTTTTTTTTGAATTTTAATTGAATTTTAATCACGACTGGTGATTAAACTACTTCTGCTAATGTTTTCGATGACAATTGGCGATGTCCCGTATTTTACGGATTATTATTTAACATCCCAGCCTACCGTATTTTTCTTCAATGAAATATGGTCATCAGATCATTTGAATATTTTTTCGTGAAATACATTTTTTGTTTACTGGGATTTCTAGCAGACCTTTTATTCCGCATACAGCATTTTAGCAGTAATTAGCAAGTTAAATTTAAAGTGATAAATTGCAATTTTTGGCGAAATTTAATGGTATTCCGCATTCAGGATCGCAATTTCCTGCATTCTCTTCGATGATGTACCGTGAACCTAAGTTCTTCTTACATTCATAGAGTGTCTAGAGAAAGTTTTTAAATTTAAAAACGGCAGAGTCACTGATAAATAAATAATCACTGATAAATTTTTCATATAAAAAAATTTGATGATCGGTATAAGTGGATGCTTCTCAAGCTGAGCAATTGCCACAAGATGGCAGTGGCTGAGGCAGATTTCTGCATTCGACCAAATATTAATAACATACAGTGAAGCTTCGCTACAACGATACTCGGTATATAACGCTAAATCCCTCAACAATTATATTTTTTCAAGTCTTGTTCGGAATTGCCTACAGTCTATTGTTAAATTGCTATCTTTCGATATAACGATAATCCCTGTACGATAGGGATTTTTTTCTTGGTCTGCACAGTATCAGTATATATCGAGGTTTCACTGTATATCCGTCCTTCCTGTTGCAGTCATTCCATTGCTTATTGTCTGCTATGCCAACATCACCTTTCGTACAACCTATTTATAGCTGATGCTTGTGTTGCAGAGGAACTCCTAAAGCCAAAGATATAATGAGAAAATTACACACAAACACATGGTATTTACACAAAAAAAGGAAACTATTTTCAAAAAGAAAACAATACTTTATTTGAAATTTAACAAATAAAAAAATAATCAAAAAGAAAAAAAAAGGTAAAATTATTGCCACATGAAGATAATATTAGATACATTTAAAACGACATCTAAAATATCTCAGATGACGTTTCCTTTCCAGCATTAAAGAAAAAGGAGCTGAAACTAAGTACGATCTTCATGGCATTAACAATTTTTATTTTGGAGTTAAAATCGGTTTATATTGAAAAAACAAACAACCACCCAACACTAACACATGGACAATGGACATTCACAAAATCACATAACTAATCCATATTATGGCAAGAGAGAGAAATGAGCAAATTCCAAGGCTTGTCGGTTTGAAATTCAAATACTGAAATATACTACATCCGCAATGTGTTAAAACAACTTATTCAAAGTGATTAACATAATGATTTGGAAGATGAACATGGGGGGGGGGGGGGAATGTGTTCCAAGCAATTATATAGAGTCAGTATAATTCTGTCTGCAGATCTAGAAGATATAAAAAAATAATAAACTATAATGTGATGGAAACAGTTTTGTTGTAAAATGTTACATACAGTTAGTGTAACGTACACACATCTGTTTTTTTACTCTAATTATCAAATAAATATATTAAAGACTAATACATCAAAGAAAGAAAAAAAAAACAGCTTATGAGATCTCATTTCTACAAAAAAAAAAAAGAAACTAACATTTTCCTGTGATTAATACTGAACATTCAAATGCCATTATGTAAATACCACATAGAATATAAAGTGAAACGTTTTTCGGTAGGTTAAAGATGTATGACAAAAAAGAAAAATAAATAATATAAATAAATAAAATAAATATCACAAGTGAATATTTAATCTAGCTATTTTACACTTAGAATTCTGTATTATTTTTCCTTCTGTGATTAACAGGAACAACAACAAGAAACAGATATATAACAACATCAACCCTTTTTAAATTGTTATCAAGAACTATTTTCACACCAATTTCCTCTCCAAATATACGAAAAATTCTCTCTTTATATGATTCAGACACTACAGCAAAAATATGTTCATAGAATTCTGTATCTCCTCCCTGCGGTCGATTTTTTTTACTAATCTTCATATAAATGAAAAAATTGGGGGAAAAATTAAAACTGAAATAAAACTAGAATAAATAAGACTGATAATAATTAACTAAAAGATGAACTTTTTTTTTTTTATATGTTACATAAACCTTTAAAAAAAACGTATACATATAGTTTTGAAACCTAATATGCAATGGATACGTTACAGCAAATGTGATAAATCAGTAGGTAATTATGCATAACTACCAATCGTCTCTGTAAATTTTGATAAATTTGACTGCGTTCATCACTTTCACCAGTGATTTTTCCAAATGAAGTTGGTAAATTTGATAAATATGAAAGAAATCAGAGAGAAAGAAATATTGCTTTAATTCAACCACATATTTTCGCCAATATTATGCAATGAGTGCAATACATGTATTTTGCCCTCAAAACTGAATTAAGTGTGAAGTAAATAGGAAAATAAAAACTTTTTATCAGTGTTGCTAATGCTGGCTTCCTTCATATTTATCCAAATATGCAAACATAACCAACATTACGATTGAATTCATCGTCCTAGACCGAAGTTTGAGCATGTCTGGTAAATTTAAGCTATTCATTGACAATTTATCATATTGGCCCATATGAGATGGGGATAATAACATAATAGTCGATAAATGTGATAAATTCAAAATATTTATCAAACTTACCAAAATTTGTCAGTGGTTATGCATCAAATTCAACACATTTACCATAACAGATACATTGCCGGGTCAATCACATAACTACAACTGCAAACTAGAATTTGAATCTCCCCCCCCCCCCCCACAATACACAGACTTTCACTAGATGCCATGGTGGGAGCCATGAAAGATGGTTCAATAAATGATTAGGTTTCCCGGAGTCACTCAAGTCCCCTTGGAACAATGAGCTTACATCACCTAGTGCAACACAGCCAGGGTGACTCTCTCTCGGGTCCTACAACCAGGGCCATAACTAGAGGAGAGCAGGGGGACAACTGACCTGGGCGACAGTTTTAGGTGGGAAAAAATAATACCGTATCTCAATACAATCAACCACAACATCAAAATTATCAAATTTTAAAGTTGTGGAGGCGGCAAAAATCATAGTTACAGCCCTGACTACAGCTATTATAAAAAGGGGATCCATATATATCTAGCATGTCAGTTGAAACAATCGAAGATGCACAGGATTAGAAACTTAGATTAAATAGCTGATCTTTGATGTTCTCCTTAATTTTTCAGGACGTCATTTTGTATGAAGGTGGTCATATTTAGAGAACGGGGTGAACATTTTACTTGACCCATAGTGATTTACAATTACAAAATTAAGGCCACTCCTGATAGATGAGCATGCCATTTTTCACATTCAGGAAAAAAAATCAAAACTTATTTGTAATGCAATGAATCTGTAAATGCAAGTTGTGATTTTTTGGGTCCTGCCATAAAACAAACTGCAGCTCTTTTTAAAGCCGTTACCCCGCACAATATCTTGAGTTCTAACACTCGGTGGCAACATTTCATGACAAATAAAAAAAAATCTAAGTATAAATTTTGAAACTCCTCCTTTCCAATTTTCTTTAATTACTTTATTTTTTTTCTAATATCCTGGGATGATTTATTTTATTGAATTAAAATACATAAAATTACTAAAATTGTTAACACATCAAATTTGTTCACCATTTATTATATACAGTGAAACCTCACTACAACGATGCTCCATATAACAATGAATCCCTCTGCAAGGATATTTTTCCAAATATTGTTTGGAATCGCCCATAGTCTAACAATTAGACTCTAATGTTAAAGTCCTCTAGATACAACGATATCCTTTACTATGATAAATCCACCTACAACAACATTTTTTTAACACATTTTGAAACTACACTACAACAATATTTTTTTATATTTCACTCAGAATCCCCTTCAATGTGTTTTTAAATTCTTAAGCAGTTTTTGTTTTTTCGAGGGTGTTTAATAGTATCAGAATGTTATTCTATCCACTATCCTACTATCCGAAAGTGTTAATGATCATTGATCATTTTTGTCACACCTCTGTCATTTTCTGCATACAAGAGCTAATTAGACCGGGACCTACAATTTATTGCTGATGCCGAACCGCAGCATTTTTTATACTCACCGAAAGGTCAGTGCTCTAACCTCTAACCTCCCCCCCTCCCACTGTGAGACTTCTTGCAGTAGCAATCTTTTTTCTGAGGTCATGTCACCGTTTCTGTTGTACCCCTGTGTGAAGAAAGTTTCTGACAATGACGAACCGGCTATTGAACTTGCGACAACTCTAAACATCCTTTGGTACTTTAGGCGAGTATCTTATTGACCTGGGCTACCACGCCCGAAAGTGTTAATGAAGTTGCCATGAAACTACTTATTGTGTAGTACACAAACGTATTGTGCAGTAAACCACCTACCTACCTACCCCCCCCCCCCACCCCACCCCTCACACACACACACACACACACACACACACACACACACACACACACACACACACACACACACACACACACACATTTTAGGGTGGCACCAACAACGTCAATTCAGAAGAAATGCCAACAATAATAGAAATTTGGTGGGGGACTGATGATAATACATATCTCTCGATACCACGATAACTTCTCTACAACAATGTTTTTTAATTGGTTTACAGAGTATCGTTATATCAAGGTTTCACTGCAATTAAAATATAAAAGCTCACATATGAATAATAACTTCAAGTGTAATAATACCTGAATTGTAGAAGGGGTCATAACATTGTGACTGCGTCATAAGAAAAGACCCATAATTAAAAATGGTGAAATATTAAAAAAAACAAACAAATTGAGCCTTTCATTAGAAGTGATTACAAGAAACAATTCACAGCATCTTTTCATAGGAACATTTATGTAAAATAAATGAAATGTCATCTTACAGTGAAAATCACAGAATATGTGCATAGATTCTCTGGTGAAATACTAGTTAAAACTTGTTTTGAAATACAGACACATAATAATAAAAAAAACTATGTACCTACAAGCTTAACAACACAGTACAGCCATTAGAGGAGTACAATAAAATACCACAAGACCTTGAGAAAAAAAGGGACAAACCATCACAACAATGATGCAATTGCATCAACATCATTTATAGGCTACTATTATTAAAATAAAAAAAATCATGACAATGACATTGTCTAATGTTTGAGCATTGGCTTCAGGTACTTGGTATAATAATAGATAACCCACACCACCATTAAAAAAATATCAGACTTTAGGCTATAAAAAATAAATGCTGTAAAGTTAGAATACATATTTTGTGTGTTGGATCCATGATACATCACAAGCTCATTAGTCCTTTCTCTGGTGTCAAACAAACTGCAGAATGATAATCTTCCATAACAAAATGGTGCTCTAGTGTCTGTCCCAGTGTTGGGAACGAGCTCAATAACCACATAACTTATATAAGAAAAGAAAGTCTGGTCCAATTTCAGCTTCAGAATGCACAAGAAAAACTTTAGATTAAAAAAGAGGAATTATAACATCAACTGAAATCCTGATTAACAGAATTTTTTCTATATTATGGTGTATGATGATTTGTACTTTGCAAAAGTGATAACATTATCCAAGATTCCAATAAGCTGCATCTACTGTATTACCCTTCAGGTTACAGTTGGACCCGCCTATAACGAGTCTGGATTTAATGAGCAAATTGATGCATTTTGTTTCGTACAATGCTAATTGTATGGTAATTCTGCCATTTTTAGTGAGCAGGTTTTCACAATAGCTTAGATTTAAGGAGCAATATGAAAGGGAAACTAGAAAAAAAATAAATGCAAACATGAGAGAGGGTGAGAAAAGTGAATATATAAGGAGAACTACTTTTCTTTTATCTCTCTCTCTCTCACATTTTATGGAGATAATACAATTGATATGAGATAAACATCAGTAAGGGGATAATAATATAAGTAATATGGATAATAACTCAATAAAAGGCCTATCACCTAGTAAGGTTTATTATGAAGGTGCAAGAACAGCAAAACTTCATCTGGAAGGGAAGGATAGTAAATGAAGATTAGAAACACACCAATAAGAAAGAAATAGACCTTTTCTATTTTATTATGTCCAGGTGAACTCGGAAAGAAGAGTCATCTGGTCTCAATTGGGAATTGAACCCTGGTGCCTTCCAAACTAGGCACACAACAATGTCTTATTTATTTCATGCACTGTGCCATAAGGCACTAAACTAAACCAATCAGAATTTTTAACAGTCTAACTTACTTCTCACTCAACTTAAAATATGGATGTGTGTTTTGAGTGTGAGAATCATTAGCAGAATTTTTCCTTTCCCATGTGTTGTGTTCTTTATTTAATTTTTTTTGGGGGGGGGGGGGTTAATGTCCAAAAGCAAAGATTTAACTGTCAAAGATAAAACAGAAAACAAAATTGCTACAAAATGGTAAAAAAGTATTTTATACGTCTAAAATAACCAAACACCATGTTATGTGTACTGGCTATATAAGCACTTAACTTCCAAAATTTAATTTTTTTTGTCACTTGAATACAGATTTAGTAAACATTTTCGCAGGAAACAAGCTCCTCATTACAAGCAGGTGAAAAACAACATATTGTTCTTGAATAGTCTGCATATTGTAGAAGTTATGATATTCCGAGATAATATGTTGTGAAATGATAAATTCTTGACAATATGTACATCACATTGGTTGAACAATATTAAAAATTAAACCCATTCACAAGTTTCTGATTATTGTTTTTTCACTTCAAAATGTTCCTCATCTGACATGCAATCAAATTCTAAGCTTGCAGCATTAGATTTAAATATATCAATTTTTTTAGTATAAAAACCAGATTTCTCATTCCACCACCTCATATGTCCACCTGAATTCTTGCATAGATATCTTTATCTTTTGAAATTTTGATGGTGACCAGAACCCTTCATTATTAAAATACAACTTCAAAAATTGATCTAATCTCAACTGTTCCAACAACGGCTAAAAAAAACTCAAAAACTTCCATCACAAAAATCTTGCATCACACTTTAAAATCTTGCATCACATTTCTCAAAAATTACACACTCTGAAGTTTGTGATTTTTCAAAAAATATAACACTCAACCTCTCTTTTTCAGTGATACATACATATATATATATATTCATATATCTTAAAATTTTTTCGAATATACACATCTCGATGAATACCTGAAAATATATACAGCTTTGAAAATGTACAATATATTTTAATGAAGAGATAATTATATTAGCTGTGGACACAAAAACACTTCTAAATTCTTAATTGAAACTTGAAGAAATGACTCTAACATCAAAATATGTGACATTTAGAGCAAAATTTAAACAATGTGCAGGAAAAAAAAAATTAACAGTGGCACATAGAAGTTATTAATTTAATATGGTCCCACTATGTATATTGCATTATTTCATCAACTTATTACAGAAAAATAAAATAATGCACAGAAACATTGAGAACCAACACTCACCACATAGCAAACTGACTGTTCAAACATGGGGTGGAGGAGTCAAAACATAACTTTATATAAGATGTATTTATATAAGAAACATAACTTTATATACAGGGTGCATAGGTAACAGCACAAACAGGATTTAATGATGAACCGTTGATCTTAAAGGCATACTTCCAATTAGAAAAAGCATCCAAATAGCATACAGAACTTTTATAGTTAATGAAATAAAAAAATTAACTCTTTATACGAACACCCTGTGCCCAAAAACCCAATTAGAAAGTTGTTACCCTGTCTCTTCTGATGACAACAAAAAAAAAAAAAAAAAAAAAAAATCCACATTTGTAAGTGCTGATATATTCAAATTCAAAAAATAGAGGAAAGTTGGGAAAAAACATCAAATGTGGGTAAAACAGTTCACCTGCATTTAATGCTTTTTTTTATCAACTTTCCTCCATTTTTCAAATTTGAATATTTCAGTGAATATTGCATTTAATAGCATGGAATTGTTTCGTTGGCATCAGAAGAGACAGGGCAACAACTTTCCAGATAGGTATTTAGGACAAGGTGACCTAATGCAAAGTTAATTTCTTTATTCTAATAACTATACAACCCCTTGCAATATGAATAACATATCAGAGGTCGACACATTATTTGGATACTTTTTATACTAATAGTGTGATATGATATAATTGTGTATTGCCTCTAGGATCAACAGTTCGCCAGTAAAATGCAGTGCATGCTGTTACCTATGCACACTGTATATATATTTTAGTAACATAGCCATACACTCATTTCATTTTTCCTCTTGTTCTAACTTGGACACAACCAATGGTCTGAAGCAAATCCTTCAAAGCAGCAATCTTTTGAAATTGGATATGCCAGAGGCTGTGGTACCCTATACTTAACTATCAAGTAACCTTATTTACAAACAACCACAAACTTACAAAGCATCTACATAAATTAGGCAGAGATTCATGTGTAAACTGCTTGAGACATGTTACCAGGTCTAATGGATTGTTTTAGTAATTTGGTTGAAAGTAGTTTTGCATTCCAAGAGGCAATTTATTTCATCATGCAATGCCATTATTAAAAACTAGTACAGCTAATGACTGCATCAATGTACTTCTACATGTTGACAATACAATGTTAATTTAAATCAGAAAACTTACTTCATAAGCCAAACTTGTAATGGTAAAGTGAAAAAGAAGTAACTAATATCTACGGTCATTATACTGGACTAAAAATAGAACATTTGCATTTTATGATCCAAAGATAATGCACATTAAATGCTACCGATATTAGTATAATGATTGTATTTTCAGCATGACAAAACACACTTCACATTTATTGCACATTTATAATTTTCAGATTAAAAACATAGATACCATAAAAATTTGAGAAGACATGCAAGAATATATGAATGACTACCAACACATACTATCTCTATACCACATATTTATGTATTCAATTTCGCTATCAAAAACCTCTTATATCACTGGGATGCATCCAATGCATGGGTGAGGATAACGTTGTTTGTTCACATGCAACATAGTAAATTTCGAAATTTCATACAATGTTGAGAATCTGAATTTTTTTGACCAATTATGAAATGCATAACTTGGTGTAACTAGAGCAAAATTTTATTAAAACAAAAATTTGATAAATTTTTCTAGTCAGAAGGTTGACTAAACAAAAAAGGTCTTTGTTGCATGATTTTGAAAAATATATTTTGAAGTACATGAGTGGTCCATTATATATATGCTTTTCTTTTTTTAAATGATGCAAGTTATTAAATGAAACTTCAACATGTATTAGCAGCATCAATGCATAACATATTTTCTTAGCAGAATAATAAAAAAGGAAATGACTTTGATATCAATCTACGTAATTTAAATATCTTGTGTCATAAACTGAAATAAATACATACGGGGAATAAAATTGCTTATCATGATTTTTCCTTGTCAATGAACAACTATACTGTTATGAAACAAAATTCATTCTGATTCATCTTTTATCACCATTTTAATCACAACCAGAATGTGCTAAAATCAGCACTCAGACTTTCAATAAAAAATATGATATGTGCATTTCATATTTGCTGCCATTTTTTAAAAACTGAAGTGCGATATGAAATATTGGAATGCATGATGTATGAAATATTACAGGATTTTGCACATATGGTGTCTATGCTGGGGGAAAACCACAGAAACTATTTCAGTGTTTGCACAGTTAGTTAAAAAAAACACACAAAACTCCTACATATCTTTGTTGGCTAACATGCTCATAAACACTGAAGAAACTGTTTGCTGTAATAATACAGTTTATTACTATGGTAATTTAAGTAAGTAAATTTACATAACATGTATATTTTTGGGGTAAAATAATATAGTTTTTCATTGAGAAACTTTCAAAAAACTATGGTAAAACAGAGACAGTTGATTTTTGTAAGCTCACTCAGCTTCACCACTAAAACCAAAATAATTTCTAGTAAAACATTTATAAAAATTCTACAAACTAAATTTTGGGACAAAATGACATCGAACAAACATTAATAAATTCTTTATGAATTATATAAACTTTAAATAGGATATTTGTACTGTGTGTGTGTGTGGCAGTATCTAAGTACATTACAGAATTTCAGAAATACTTTTAACTAGATAAAAACAAAGACATTGATCAACACAGAGTAAAACATACAGCAATAGTAGTAGTAATAATAATGATAAAGAGATTCAGAATACTGCCAAATGCACAGAGAATAGTCACAAGTTTAACTTTGATACAGATGAAGAACTGAAAACTTTTAATTCATGCTAATATATTGGAAACAGAGGTAAGAAAGAGACTTGTGATATGGAACAATATTCACAATACCACTTCTTCTTCTAATACTTTATCATTTTGTTCTTTTTCCCTTGTGGTAGAATACTTTTCTTCTTTTCTACTCATGACCAACCATAACATAAATGCTAATGCACACACAGCAATAGTACATCCAAACATGATGAAAAGCAAAATCTTAGGGTAACTATCTACAAACTGGCTGACAGTCAGAGGGATGATCATCTCTCCTAATGACCCAGAGATTACAAAGATGGAAGCAATCCTGTTACTTACTTTAATATACCTCTCAACCCAAGATATCACGGAAGGATAGAATGAAGCTAGGCCAATAGCTAGTGTGATTGTTCCTGCCCACAAACATTCTGGGTATACGTTTCCAAATACCAATAAAATGCTACTACCAAACAACATAATAATGATATCACAGAAAACCAAAGTGAAAGGAGTGAATCTGTAAGACAAGAAAATTGATATGCCTCGAGATAGAGTAAAAGTACCCCAATACACAGATGTAATGAATGAGCCCAATGATTTGCTGAGCTTCAGATCACTTTTCACAGCAAATGTGGCAATCATCTGCCCATACCCTATTTCAGTACCACAATACACACTCAGCAACAGTTGAGCTAAGCAAGCAACTGCTAGAATATATGCAGCGCTTTGAGAAACTGGGTTTTCATAGCTACTCTCAGATTTCTGAGTTTTCTCATAAGGAAATGTGATGCACATTACCATAAAAAGTATCGTTACAAATAAAGCATAACCACCAACAATGGAATATGCATAAGTAACGGGTGGAATTACGGAAGCACTAGGACAAGGAAGAGATGTACTGACATTTAAGAATGACATATTTGATCTGAAAATATCATTCTTTAAAGAACTGTTAACAATATGAGCTGTTGAGTTTCCATTCTGTAAACACTCTTCGGAAAGAAATGGTTCTGCAATCAGAGGAGCCAAGAATGCGCCAACACCAAACAAAAAATGTAAAGCTTGGAAATATGGGGCACTGTCTTTGCCCCAAATGTCCAGACAGAGAACATTGACACCTATAAAAACAGAAAATGGGGGAAAAAAGACTGGTGTATTGAATATTAATAATAATATAATAATAAGCAAGAAATTTTATAAAATTTTTTAGAGCAGATCTTTTATTTATCCACTGTCCAAAAATGTTAAGCATGGGAAAAGAAAAACTATTCTAATGTTTTAAAAACCCAAACAAGTCATACAAACTAATAGTTATTCTACCATGTAACTCTACTTGGTCAGTTAGCATTTAGAACTTTAAAAAAAATTTCTCATTTCAAAATCTTCAACACTCTGTATTAATTTTTATCAGAAAACCTTTCTCGTCCTGGTTCCATTTAAACACAAATAGGCATAAATGCTTGAGAGATAGGAAAATCAGTGTTGGGGCATACAAGTGACAGACTTTTCCTCTCTGCCATGTGTAGCTTTCGGATAGAAATCGAAATACCATTGAATTCGCATCAAGATTGTAAAAGTTTTAGACACGAAAGCAACCCATGTATAAGAAAAGCCAAAAATAAATTAGAAGTATATTTTGGTTTTTTTTTACTTGCTTTGCATGTTTTGCTTGTGCATTGCACAGCATTGTAGTTGAATAGCTGACCAGTGATTAGTCCATTGGTTGACTTCATGGCTACAGAATGAGGGGGGAAGCTGTTAGGGCTCTAGCCCAGGATCTCGCTATTTCGATTTCATTTTTTTACACAAAATAAATGCACTACAAATAATCGTGGTCAGTTATTTTAGATGTGGAAAAATAATCTCCTGAACTTGAAATATTTTTTTAAAATCGAATACAAACCAATCAAACACATAACTGACTATTTGAAAACTTTAAGAAAATATATTGTTATCATAAAAAATATTTTTTAAATAACTAAAATTTTGGTGTTTTCAATTTTAGCTATCACTATATTTTTGCATGTTAGCTAATTACGTTTCAAGTATTCGATTGAAACGAACTCCGACCTAATTTTCCTAATTTTTGAGGGACCAGAAACACTTTTCCTTTGACATGATAACATCAAATTAATATGACTCATAATGAAATTATTATATTACATTACTGAAACGAAAGATTCAGTGAGTGCATTCAAGATTTTAGCCAATTTTTGGACCCTCAATATGGTAGCTTTAAGTTACTTTTGCTTGTTTTCATTAATTATAAATGCCTTTTTTAGCGTCTATTTTGACCATTTTTACAACCTAAACTTCAGGGATAAATTCTATATATTGAATTTTTATCATAAAACAATGTTTGAAAATTTACCAGTATCAAGTGCTCCCATTGATAAGCCACCAATAGCTAGAATACTGACAAGAGTGGTAATGCTTCTACTCCATGGCGTGATTAATGCACTTATAGACATGACTAAATTGAACATAGCCAATAAGAGCTGCTTTCTTTGAACATAATCAAAAAGTATTCCACCTATTGAATAAATCAGAACAACAGGGAAGGCAACTAATATCAAAGCTAAAATCCAAAAACAGGAAATCAAACAACAGCAACTTAGAAAAGCATCAGAGAGAAAAAAATATATGAGAAATTCAAAACGTGTTTGAACATAATGCTTGAAAGAACACATATAGATTGGCTTTACTTAATCTTTTTGATAGAAGTAGGGCTTGGTTTGTGATTTTTTTTTTTTAAACAATGCACATAAAAAAATATTGAAAACTATGTATTCTGATGTTATTTGTAAATTTATTCCCATACAGGTTTAAATATATTATTTCTGTATGCCGGAGATAAAGGGCACCAGGTGTCAAAAGGTAAATTTTACAGGAGCGCCGTTTAAAGATTTTTTTAGTTAGAATGTTTTTCTATGGAGCTCACTTGTTTTATAAAGCGAATATCTCTGTTATTTATTTAGATAGGACTTGGTGTCCTATACAATTTATAGTGTAACGAAAGTACAGCAAATTAATAGCCTCATCTCAATATTGACGAAAATGAACATAATGCCCTATACCTCCGGCATACAGATTTATAGATGACAAAAAGAAGGAAATTTTTTGTTTTCAATAACCATTACTTGAAAAAAAAACCCCATACATCCATTACTACTGGGTAAAAGGTCAAGATATTTTCATTCCAACTAGAAATGTGTGACAAGTGTGCATATTCCTAAGAATTGTTGAGGAGTACCCTCTTATACCTATATTATATTATACCATAACTATGTACTACTGTATTTTTTCTCACTAGACCACACATACACTTCATGAACATACATTGTGCCTATATTATTCCATAATAGTGTGCTACTATAGTTCTACTTATTAGACTACATACACACCTCATGAACATTCCTTGGAAGAATTTCTAATGAATTGATGCATACAAGGATGTGCTTGTAAACTAGCGTATCTGAGGTGTGCTTGTTATTTGTTTAAAATGCTGCCATCTGTCCTCCAAATCAGAAGCAAATGCCAAGCATACGATGCACAGTGATCATATTAATTATGCTTACAGGTTTGTCTAATCTCTGTAAAGAGACTTTTTTTTGGGGGGGGGGGGGAGATCAGTTAGCATTTGCATCTTTATGTCAGAAAACCATAAAAAAAAAAATTGAACCGATTACCACTGTTCCGTCAGTAGACATTGAGCATGGTCAATCAGAATGCAAAGCTATCATGATACATATAAGACTGCACATTGGCTACATATCAAACACTCTAGTCTATATAACTAAACTTATTCAGAAGAAGAGACCCATATAAAAGGTCCTTTGCTGATGGGGGAGGGGAACAACTAAAAGACATTGATCTAATTTCAGTTTCGATATCAACATTTTGATTGTATCATATACATTTATTTTTATCTATGAACAAAAAAAAGAAAAATTGCCTAATAATGATCCAATCAGGTATCCACTTGAACGAGAAAGGTAAATGAATGCAATCTGGCTGGTACCCGTATTAACGATTTGCTCCAGATCTAATAAAGTTGGTCCAGGTATAGCTGTGCAAAGGCCCTGAAATAAAAGCAAAACTGATCAAGCTACAATCTACTGAAGCATCACAGATATTTAATACGTATGAAAGTATAATAATTTCTGAACAAGGCATACTCCAGTATATAATAAAACAGTGGAAAAAATATATATACAGACACATGAATATATCACTCCATCTATAGTCCGTTTCAGGTTAACTTTGCAGTGAAGAGGAAGCTACGAGGGAACCGCATCACTCGTTGCTATGACAACGAAAGCCTCTTAACCTATGTATCGATGCGCGGCCTCGGTAAGGTATGGCTGATTCTCGCCAATCTCGCAGAAAAAAATATTTTTTTCGTATAACGTAATGCTTGTAGAAAAAATTGCAGTCAGTAACAATTAGCTAATGAAAAAAAAAACCATCATCGATACTTTCAGAAATTAAAGTGCGGTTTTTGAAATCATTTTTTTTTTATTGAAAAGTATCTTAATAACTCCTATTAACCCGGTTTTCACGTTTGAATTTGGGAATAGCCCCAAATAATAATAATAAAAATGATAAGGAAAAATTTAGAATTCTTTTACTCACTTTTCTTGCCGCAATTTCCGTCGCTCCCCCACCCGAACGCATATACGTCGATGCCACTTGTTATCACTACAGTTTTAGTCATTTTTTACGGATTCCCATGCTATGGAATCCTGACTTGAAGTTGTAGAACTATTGGATTCTCTATTACTTATTAATTGTTGTTGCTCCAACATGTGCTCCATCAGGCCATCCGCAATCCAAAATTCCTCTTCCTTTCAATAACGTGCTTTATGCATTATTGCCAAAAAGAACGGAGAACGTTTTAGCGTGTCTATCTCTGGTGAAAAGATACAACTGTCACAGAAGGAAAAAATACACTGCAAGCCTAAACCATTGTGGGTCTCTCTCTCCCTTGCTTATTTATATTTATCTGGAGAGACAGCCTCTGTGTGTGCTGTGGGGGAGAAGTTGGTGTGCACGCAAAAGAGACATTACTTATGCCAACACCCTCCGCTATCGGCTATTGGAATTCAGAAACCACCCCTATCCTACGATCACGGCAAGAAATAGATAATTAAAAAAAAAGGGGGGGGCGCGCCATAATAAAGAGTGGAACCGTAACCTACACCCATAAAGAGAGCCTCTCACAACGGTATCGGCGCTGTCGTGAAAGAGGGACACTTCCTGTAATCTATGAGTGAATATCTGAATTCGTTGGAGGCTATTTTCGGGAGAAAAAAAAAACTGATTGAATATTCATTGTAGCCCTATAACTACATTCAAAACTGCATGGAAAATTCAACAAAATGACGATATTATATATATAATTGTGCAACCAAAAAAAAAGCACGACAGTGATATTGGCGGGGAAAATTTCTTGGAAATTGTGCCAAAATGTTCTTGAGCTTGCCATGGATTTTTGATAAAGGTAACCAATATTTTTTCTAATTTAAAAATTTTAAACAAATATACATTGGTTCAAAACGGTATTTTTTCAGTATCTTTTTCGAAATCATAAAAAAATTTGAAATATTCTATATAAATGATCATCAGAAACCTCCGATGTATGGGAACTATATTTTGCGGCGAAGGAATACACTCTCTACCTTTCTCTTCACTGCAAAGTTAACCTGAAACAAACTATAGAATTACTTTGACATTCCCCATGGATTACACATAATTACTTACCCAAGAAAAGGACAACCCTGTATTATGATTTCATATTTCATTTTTAAATTCAACCAACCACAAATATAAAAACTGATTTTACCTTATAGTGCCTATACTATATGAAGACTATTTGGTAATACTCTAAATTTCTAGCAGGAAAATTGCTCTTTAAAATTCATTTTGACATGACTTACACTCATTGATATAGATCAGTTTGTGAAATTAAGAAGTTGAAAAATACAAATTATTTTAACTTTTAACTCTGAAAACAGTACTGAAAACATCAGTGAAAAAGTTTCCAGTTAATTGTACAAAGACTAAATCTCCCGTTAACACCACCTACACTTCATTTCAGCCAAACAGTGGCTCCAGTAATTTAAGTAGCTGAAATGTGCATGAAACTATTAAATTGTGTTTCCTTCTTCCTTGATTACACCACATTCAGCTTCAAACTATATATTATTTTGGTTACTGAACAAATGTAATAGTCTTATAATAATGTATAGTAGAGTTTATATATAGTGGCACAAGCACCAGAAGAGTTTTTGGAACACCTCTCTGTAAATAGGGTCCATTTCGAGGAAGTAAAAAGGAAGAATTTTCTCTGGGTTGCTAGTACGCTGTCTTGGCACAAATTGGTTTTTGTTGCAAAGTCATTTCTGCCATTCCATCGGTGTCATTTTGCTCTGGAAAAGTGTTTTTAACATCGCACAAAAAAAATATTTGTACATTTAGAAATTTATTTTCTTCTGTAATTTTTCATTTATACCATTGATAAATTTATTTCATTAATATATATTTTTTAAATTTTAATCAAATATTACAATTAATAACTTTTTTTAATTTGAAATACTTTTCCCCGGCCACTTTACCTAAAATTAAAAAAAAAATAGAATCGTCCAACATGACATAACATGATGTATAGCCGATCTGCATCTTATGCTCGAAAGTTGGAGGAGCACAATTATTGCAATATTTAAGGCTTCAATGTTTCATTCAGTGCCTAATCATGATATATATTGATTTATTTCATAACTTTCTCGAGAGTTACATAGTTCATTGGCAAGCACATGACTTATTAATTCAATAATTTTCATAGAACAGCCAATTATTTCAGTATATGAAAATGTTTAAAACAATATCCAACTGATTGAAGATCATTTGGAAATTGCCGATTCGTATTGGGAACATACGCCAACAGACAGAAAATCAAATTTTATACAAAAGATGACAACTAAACTTACCAAAGAAAAAAAAGAAAAGTATAGAGCTATTGTTCGAGAAATTTTCAGACATTTCAGTGAATAATCCTTCATACTTGTCTGTTATTTTATTCCTCTGTAATAAAATAGGATACAATGTTACAAAAAAAAAATAATATGAATTGAACTTATTTCCCCTACACATTTTACCTAGGGCTTGACAAATCAAAAAACAATTCAGGTGCCACGCACATTTTCTTCTCAAGAAAAATAGTACCAAATAATGTTTTTTATACTTTTCCAGGACTTGATGATTCTTACCCCATGTTGGAAGACACATTGTTGCGAGATCGGAAAATTTAGTGTCATCCTTAGACTTGTATCTAGCAATCACATATAGAACATTTAAGGCACTGATATTAATTTTCTAGTTGCCATGGCATGCTGAGATTCATCAAGCCTTGAACTCATCAGTTAGGGAAAAGTTACTAACTACAATAGCTGGAACAAAACTATATATATTTCACGGTCATAATACATAAAAGTGACAAATGTTTGTGGAAATCAAGTCAAATTCACATACCACACAATAAAAATATTACATTGAGTAATTAAAAGATATTACATTACATTAAGGATTACAAAACAGAAAAACATACACCGTAAAATGTTTATTTTGTATTTGTCACATTCAAAACAACACATATTGATATATGATTCTGTTACCATTAAAGTGTATAATTCAGTTATTTCATAGAATAACTAGTTAAAAAGTGTGTTATTTCACACTAGTTATTCTATGAAATAACTGAATTCCCCCTTTTAAAGATAACAGTTCAATTAAACAATTCTACCATAGCAAAAGGAATATCCAATGAGAATTAATTTCATCCAGAGGAAATATATTTCTTGTATAGTTGGATTCAAGATGCAATCTTGAAATTATATTTACCCAAGTTATAATAAGTAACAATATCATAGGTTTAAAAAAAACAAGCAAATTGATTGATAATCATCATACACAGGGTGAAGGCAGTCAAACTGCACTTTTTATGGGTATTTAAAAAACGTACTATATGAAAATTCCCACTGACACATGGTAGTATCGCCTGTGACAATGAACTTTCTGATAGACCTTTTCCAGAACCGCATCATCAGTAGGAATCGGGATGTTAAATGGTGTCCATGATTACCAGACCTGAGCTCGTGATTACTTTTTACTTGAACATTTCAAGTCGAAAGTTCTTGAGACTCTTCCAGCAACAATACAGGACTTGAAAGTGCAGATTAAAAAAAAATTGTGCAATAACACTGGCGGTACTATCAGGGCTGCAACTAGGTGCTTGGTTAGCCAGGCCAAGTGTGCATTTTTTTTTGGCATCCTCCTTGGAGGAGGGGTTAAAGAGTGAAAAGCCCGGAGCACCAGACCGACTTGTACTCTCCCCTAGTTGCGGCTCTGGGTACTATAATGTTTCTGTGAGAATTTCCATATGAAACTCAGACAATGTGCACAAAATAATGGTCGCCATCTTTCTAGAGTGATATTTCAAAGAGTGAAACTTTCTTTTGCTTGTATACTAATTTCCATTCGTGCTTTTAACATTTGGTGCAATAAATGGAAAAAAATTGTTTTTGTATGTTTTTTAATACCAATAAAAAATATGGTTTGAGTGCCCTCTCCCAGTGCACAAGTATTATAGGTATAACTACTATATCTAATGATCGATATTTAATTATAGAAACTTACCTGAAAAAGGTATCAGAACCAATTAAATATAACCATATCCAACATAAAACTATGTACACAAGATTCTTTTTTGCTTATCTTGCATGAGGAAGCAAAATCGGCACAGGAACATTCAAACTGTAGCATATTGGTTTCAAAGTGATGCTCCAAGTATTTGGTACTAATGAGAAATATATATATATATACTACTTATTATACAATTATTTATTATAACAATTAGGTTTATACTGAGAAATTGAATTCACTGGATGCTATGCCAAAACTAATATTTGGAAAGAAAAGCTATTTGTCTCCTTGAGGGAGGCTGTTGTCTCAGCTCAGCGCTTCACGCTACCAATGCGTGCTATGGGGAATTGAAAAGTCTGTCTCTGGTGTATTGGTTAATACACTTGCCCAATATGCAAGAGGATACAGGTTCGATTCCCAGAAGAGACAAATCTCTTTTCTTTCAAAATATTGGTTTCAGCATAACATCTAAAAAATCCAATTTCTCAGTGTATTTCGGTCCGAAAAAATATCATCTCTTGATACAATTAGGTATATAATTTAATGAATCAATGTTTATACCGAACAAAATTCTTGTCACAACTTTCGGCCCCATTTGGTTGAACAGAATGCATGAAAACGGAACAACTCTGTTTTTCTTTCCCACATAACTAGTTTCAAAACGTTGAATGCCTAGCGTTCTTTTTTCATTTTGTTTTAAAACCAGATTTTTTTTCCTCATTCAAGTTAAAATCTGTTTGTTTTATTCAGCAATTGTGAGGATTAGAATGGAACTATCTATAGACCTGCTTCCCAACGTGGGGCTCTTGCCCCACAAGGGGAGGGGCAATTTGATTTTTTTTTAGCGGGAGCAAACAAGATTTATGAAAATTCATATTTAATGGAAAAATAATTTATCAGTATTAATGAAAAATACATATTCAATGGGAAAATAAATTCAGAACTAATGAAAATTCATATTTGATTAGGAAATAATTTAAGAATTTATGAAAAATCGCATTTAATGGAAAAATACTTTCAGAAATAATTCAATAAGAAAAATTAACTCGGAATAAACAAAATTCTCCAATAATGTAGGGTTCTCCCTCCATTTGACTTGAAGCCCCCGTAGGATCCACCTGTTAAGATGCCACTGAGTGAATAAAGATACCGCATTATGACAAGTTGGCGATTGGGAGTTCATGGAAATTTTATTTTTGGCCTATGCACTGTTTCAAAGGTTAATAACAATAAAGGTCTTTTGGGCTTCCTCTACTTGGATAAGAGATCCCTTTTCAAATAATAAGAGCTATAGTAAATTCCTCAATTCCTCCCTTAACGGACACTCCCCTTCAGCAGACACGTCCTGATAACTGATACATTAAAAAAAAAAATTACGTTGAGGACCTCAATGTATTTTGATATTCATTAAAGAACAGTCTTCATTAGCAGACAAAATTTTTGGTACCATGGGTATCTGTTATCGAAGAGTGTGTATACACGTCTGCTGTATACATCCCGGAAAGGGGGCAGGGACATAAGTAAAACCTATTTTTTTCAAATGGAGGGGGGGGGGTGAAGCACACAGACTAATTTGAGGTTTGAAGGGAGCACAGAGAATTTTATAAGGGGGAAAAATGAGACTGGTTCAACCCTAGCTTCAAAATATGCAAAAAGAAAAAACTTTCATTGAAAAAAAATTAATATAAATCAAAGTTGTGATAGCTATAAAAAACATTTTTTACGTTCCGTGATTATAATAAGCAGCATCGACTGCAATTAAAAATCATGAGCTTCAAAATAGGGAGGCCATTAGGGATCTGTCCACTTTTTTCAGGGTCCTGCTTTTGTGAAAATTTCCCACATTTTTATGAAAAGGGTTAATTTTGTGGAAAATAAGTACGTTTTTGGGAAGCAAAATAATCTAGTTCATTTATGACAAAAAAAAAAAGTCAAGTTTTTGTTTCACTAATTTGTATAGTGTGAAGGGTCCATTTTTCAGATCCAGGTTTTTGTGAAAAATGTCCAAAAACAGACCCAAATTTTTACAGACTCCTGGTTTCGGAGGGGGAAGAACTGGCATTTCAAGCAAAGAAAAATTAGACAGCATCGTAAACTAAATCATGTGATTCTACATTAGTAGTTCTTTAACCAGGGATCCACAAACTTGTTTCGCATGTAGTCCACAGAAATCCACTCGCAGTGGATGCAAACATCCTGGCAGAAGTTTGGGGCGAATTTGACTACCGTATATATATATATATATATAGAGAGAGAGAGAGACATGTGCCATGCATCCCAAGATGGGCACGTTGAGCACCTTTAATTTGGTTTGTAAAAAAAAACTTTATGATTAGCCATGTAATATAAAATTAATCTTAAGTGTCTATGTTCGATATTTCTCGTAATATACACATTTCAAATCAGGTGATTCTTTTTTGAAACACCCTGTTCATAATTATATTTATAAAATTTTTTGTAATTCTATATGAATCATTAATTGCCATGGAGACCTGATGCCTGGGATTTGTCTAGCCCTGATTAAATGATCTGTAAATGCGCCACAATGCTATTTAAGTGATCTGCAAATGTGTGCTGCGGGCAATTTGAGTTATCTGTAAATAATGCCTTGGGTCACTTAAGTGATCCGAAACTGTGCTGAGGGTTATTTGCAGCTCCAGTGATCTGTAAATACGCCACAATGCTGCTTAAATGACCTGTAAATGTGCTGCAGGTAACTTGAGTGATCTGAGAATGCACCGCGCCGAGGACCACTTGAGTGATGCGTAACTGCACTGCGGGCTACTGAAGTAATGTGCCCCAGGTTACGTGTATGATTTGTAAATGTGCCGTGGTCCCACTTAAGTGGTCTGATAATTGCTCAGTTCATCTTTGCAAAATTAGGTTTGAGGGCATGCAGCCCCCATCAGATTACTACGAGAGCCACATTTGGCCCGCGGGACAAGGGCATGTATGGGCTAGGGCTTTGCTTCCGAGTAGCTTAAGCTTTTAAAACTAATTGAATGATTATAAAATCAAACCACTACACTTCATCTACCTGCTTAGATTTACTGCGAAGAAAGAAAGGATCCCGAATAAAGCATTTATATTTTTCTTCCTTTTTCTTCGGTGCCGACAAATTACCAACTTTAAAGGCAATTAATATAAAAAAAATGACAATCTTTCATTATGGGAACGAGTTCAGCTCGGCCTTGACCGACGTCACTAGATGGAGCTCGAATACCCAACTTTTGGTCTTTAGCTTTACTGAATTAGAAACGCAACATTTCGATTCATTAAAATTTCAAACGTTTAAGGAGAATGAAAACTAATCCTTGAGATATTAAATTTTCATAATGATTGAATTTTTCATAGAAAAATTACAATTTCGAAAATTTTTTTTTGTTTGGAAATAAAAAAAAAAAATGATTCAGAAAGAAAGTTTAGTTCCTAACAGTTGGCTGCGGCGTCAACAAACAAGGAAAAGTCGTCCTGGCAGAAAGTAGCGAATATTCTCTTGCGTCATTGCAATTCGAGAATCTTTAATCATCCTTTAAAAAGCTCCAGAATAAAATAAATTTCATTTAAATAAAGAATAAAAGATTTATAAAACAACCAAAACAATCAGTATTTTTTCGAAACTTTGAATAAAAGAGAGGCCTAAGTTAATAACACGCAGACAGTAATAATAATAATAATAATTTTTTTTTTATTCATTACGACGGCTCCGTCGCAAATAAACGAGGCGTTATTTCTCATTTGGGAAATTACTGGAGCTCGGAAATAGATAAACAAAGCCATGAAGAACGCATAACCATCGCAACCTCGATGAGAAAAATATCATAAATAACTCGCCGATATAACTCGGTAACAGTGAACGTCGTCGTCTACCCGCTAAGCCTACCCTGCTGATCTCAGCTGATGTTTTTCTACCAGAAAAGGAAGATGGCGGCCGTCCGGTGAGTGCAATCAAAACGTCTACTCTGTATCGCGCCGCGAAGTGTGACCGAAGCGTCGCAAAGTGTCATGTAGCTGCTGCTCGGAAGCGACGATTCTTTATTTTTGTGTTTGTAATATGCCTAGTTCTGATGAGCGTCGCTCTCGTACAAGACACGACAAATCATCTCCGACGAGCAGAGGGGGAGGCGGACATCCTCGCAGTAAACATGGTGCTTCCAGTGGATCGTCGCGTAAACACAAGAAGTCCGCACACAAGGCCCACAAGAAGAAGCATCCCAAAGAACTACCCGAGGAGGTAGCGGCGACGCTTCTCCCGGTGAAACCTCTGGTGGAATACGACGACGTCAGTTCGGATTCTTCTTTCTACGTGGAGGCCCGTGAGACTTCCCAGGACAAAACTCCCGATGCCCAGGAGATCAGCAGGGAAGACAGACGGAGAAGTGACAGGACCGACGTCGGTGGCAATTCCTCCTCGAGGAAACGTTTCGGTGGTTACAGTAGTAAGGACAGACCCACAGGTGAAGCCAAGGATCACAAGAACCGTGCCAGCGGCAAGAGTCGCAGGAAAAAACGCGATCATGGCAATAAGATGCTGTCGAACAGAGATCACATTGGCCATGCCAAGCGACCGGACTATGTGCTTGAAGCTGATAGGGTGCCCAGGGACCGCAGGCAGGAAAAGACTCAGAGGAGGATCACGCCAGAAACTCCCAGAGCCTACAGGACCAGTCCTTCGCCGCCCCACAATTTTCAGCAGTGGCCGAATAAACTCAGAGCACCCGATGGAAGGGACCGCGGTAAAACAAAGTATACTGCAGATACTCTTAGTCCGTACAAGAACTATAACCGATGGTCTTACAGCAAGAGCCGCAGTAAAAGTCCAGCGTTTCGGTGAGTTGCTTGAAAACATTTTGTAGTATATGATCTTTTAGCAGTTCGAAATGCTACTCATTTATGGTCCTCCAAGCACGAGAGGAGACTTGACTATGCTATGTCAAACGATTCTATTATTTCCTAGAAGAAGTGAAATAGGAGAGCTCCGTCATTGACGCGCGATTCTCAATGTGCAATTGTTTCAGTTAAATGAAAAAGGATAGAATCGTCCAAGGTGACACGGCATGGTCCCATCTTGTGTTTGAAGGACTATATAAGGCGTTTGTCTTGTATATATATATATATATAATCCGCTAATCTGAAGTCTAACATCTTCTTCGTGAAGTGCACATTGCCCTCGCTTCCGACACTGGCCACTTCACGAAGGTGCTGGACGAACATGGACCATAACATATGCATTTGAGTTTCTTATAGAGGGTTTTGAAAAATCGCAATCTAATGTATAAATATGATTTTCAGTGGATTATTCAAAACATTGCATGAAATGCAGAAAGCTTATTAATGTAACTTATGCTCACCAACTTGAACTTACTGTGCACTCTAGCAATTTTTTTTATGCGCAACATCAGGGCCGTAACTAGGGTTTTTACCACCTGGGGCAAACATTATTTTGCTGCCCCCCACAACGTTAAAATTTGGTAATTTTATAACTTCTTTGTTCCCCCAAAATTGCCGCCCGGGACAGTTGCCCCCTCCCCCTCTAGTTACAGCCTTGTCCAACACACTCCATTATTAAACATAAGATGTTTAATGAAGTTACATAAATATAAAAAATTGTCCTTTGGTCCCGATGTGTCCTTTTCATAGTGCTAATATACTCCATCTATACAGGTAACACCTTTATAACATGTTTCTCCTGTCCCGGAGTGTTGTTATATATGCATTTCAGTGTCTATATATCAACTTCCATTTAACATCTGTATTTATTTTCAGTCGAACACCTCAAATATTACATTTAGCCAGGTTGTTATGGCAACTCAAAAATTGACATTGGCTTCTAATATTTTTAATGGCCTAATTAAAATCTTGGGACTGCATAGAATTATCAGAAATTATGTTAATAGTGTGTCTGCTGGCATGGAAATGGTCTCGGTCAAGTAAAAAAATACTTTATTTTATAAAATTTTGTTAGTAAAAGAATGTCTGGTGGCTATAAATTTTGCTGGCGCCTATAATTTTTTTTTGATTTGTCAAGCCCTGCATTTAGGATTGTTTTATTAAATGCATGTAAAAATTTACTAGAACACTCACAGTGGCATCACTTGTGCCAATGAACATTTATAATAGCAGAGATTTAGCTATCTATACAGGGCTGTACTCGGGGTCATCTTAAGAGCATCATGGCCCACCAGACCAAGTGATTTTTCTGAGGCCCTACCTGGCAAATTCTAAAAAAAATTCAATTCCTTCTTATTTTCCTGAGGCTTCTGGGCCATGCCGGGTGAGCCCATGCATTAAGATTGCATCGGCTGTATTGATAAAAAATTTACACTATCACTGGGCATGAGAACCTTGGAGCATAGATCACTCGAGCCTCCTTAGATAATTCATTGATACACATTCCACTGCACATCCGACCTTGTGTACATCCTTGATTACCATTCACACGCAGGGCCTTAAGTGAACACAGGCTCTTCAAAGTGTTGGGCATTACCGAACACAGAAGTGGATTTAAATGCGGGCATGCCCAGGGCCATCAAAACAGTTACACTTTTTTTCTAATTTAAAGAAATTTCTTCTGTGCTCAGGGTCTCAACCAGCCTTAATCTATCTCTGAGCGAATGTGTGTGTGTAGTGGGGGGGAGGGGGGGGGTATTGCCTACCTGCACCCTCTTGCCTATATCAATAATACAATTTTTTAATAAATGGGTGAAAGATTGCCTTTTCTATACCTGCCTATGCACAAGTTATTCCCTCAAAGCAGAATAAGCCAAAATCTGTGACGTGCGTTGCAGAACAATCAGCGTTACTGCAGATCAATCTGAAAGAATTTTGAGAAAAGTGTAGAGAACACTGTTATGGCAATTTTTACTGTAGAACATTTCTAGTCAGTAGAGCTCATTGCAGAACACTGAAAAACATTCGGATTGGAAATTATTTTAAGTCCCCCACTGTTTTCTTGCTATCTGTGACTGTCTGTGAAGCAAATGTATCTATGGCCAAGATTACAATACAAGAGATCTTCTAAAAACTCTAAAAAAACCCAATAAGCCTATTGGTTACATTTTCTGGAATGTAACTGATACACTTATTGGTAGTATTTTTCAAGTTTTATATGAAAAAACTTTTCTAAAAACTTTTTATAATGTAATCCGGCCCTAAGACACATTCTTTACTGGCGCATAACCATCTTTGTTCCTTTCTTTTACTACAAGCAATGCAGCCTGCAAACCCCAGAACAATTACCGCTACTGCAGAAAAAGTTGGAAGAATTTTAAGAAAAAGGGCAAAAACATTATATGTATGGGGATTTTTATCGCAGAACATTTTCAGTCAGCCGAGGGTTCGTCGCAGAACAGTGTTAAACATTCTGCTTTGGGACCTGCAACTTTATATGGATTAGTTAAAAATCTAAATTCCAGGGTTTTTTTTTACCTTAGAATAGTACCTATACGTCTTAAGAGTCAGTTTTGTATAGGTATCACGAGCATAGATTTTTTTAGGTACCATTCTATGGTTAACTAATCAGCATCAAGTTGCATGCTGCATTGCTTGCAGTGTCTGCCCTGTCTAAGAACTTCAGGATTTCATGATATAGAATAGATTTTGTTGAAATAGTAGTTTACTACAGGTGCCTTCAACTATTCACACAGTGCTGGTCACTAAATCAATAGCTAGATAAATCCTACATCCAAAGAGCCGTTACCAAAGAGCTGGGCTTGTGGCTTGTTGGCCATGCGTTAAAGACCATTTTACTTACTGTAAAAAACTGAAACATTGAAATTCTCATTGGGTGATATACCAGGGTTGTAATTCTCATTGGGTGATATACCAGGGTTGTAATTCTCATTGGGTGATATACCAGGGTTGTAATTCTCATTGGGTGATATACCAGGGTTGTAATTCTCATTGGGTGATATACCAGGGTTGTAATTAGTATTATTTTTTGCCTTTAATCCTCAGCAGCGTGCAGTCTCCATGTGTGAATTTTTCACTACGGTGGGAAAAATCATACTGCACTCCAAGGGCATGACAAACCAGAAAACAATAATTTAGCTGCTGCCCAAAATTTCTTAGAAGCAAGATTGCATGATTTCTTCTAAAAAAAATATATGTAAATGTTTTTTGTTCAACTTTTATAGGACTTCATGTGTTGGAAAACACACTTTTGTGAAAATAAAATTTTTTCTTTTGTCCTTCGACTTTATATCAGAAATCACATTTATAGAAAATTTTAGGTGCTCATGTCGATTTTCTAGTTGCCATGGCCGGAGTTATTAGGATTTTTGCGAAGGAGGAAAGCAAACCTGATTTACCACTTCAGGGTAAAATTTGATAGTCTTATGACAGTGTTTTTTGTTTCTCTGCAAAATTTGCAGCCCTAAAGTTTGCTGTCCAGAGCATGTTGTTCCCCCACTTCCATTGCTCAGGCCCTACTATTTATGCAAATTTCTAGTAATGGTACTGTTCCATTATAACCATCCACCTAGTGCATTTTTTGCCTTAGCGACCACTTTTTGGACAAACTTGTGTTTTTTTTTGCTGTGGCAAATTTTCACCTCCAGTTTGGCTCAGCCTTTTTCCCATCAAGTTTTCTCGGAGTCAGTTTAGCTCTCTCGCGCCACTTCATTTTGGTTACTCTTCAGTTGAAACCATACAGTTTTTTCCCTCTAACACCCACCTTAACTTATCTCTGTTGCGACATTGAAGAAGGTGTTTGAGATTCACTGAAACTCTATTATTGACGTGGAGATGAAGTGTCAGCCAAAAATGTAGTGTCTTTAATACATCTATAATTTCAGCAATACTGGTTTACATTCCGAGGTATTCCAATAAATTGTGTTGAATATTTTTATATTATAATAATGTTCTTGTTAAATATCATGCCAACGAAGCTGGTATCATGCCAAATGTGTGCGGAAAGAAGGAAACCAAAATGCTTCAATTTGGTGTCAAAAATGTGTGGATAGCTATAACAGAAAAGTACCCTGGTAGTTATCTCCATAAAATTCATCAGCTGAGATAAGTGTACAGGTCATTCTCTCCACAATAATAGTGGGATTGACTGATCTCGATATAATTGTATCAGCATCATCATCAAGGGCGTAGCGAGGGGGGGGACTTGGGGGTCTGGTCTCCCCTCCGAAATGCGAGAAAATGACCGAAAAAAGGGAAAAAGATGGCCAAATCCATTGTTCTGTCACTTTGGTCCCCCTCCAAAATGAAAGTGGTCCCCCCCCCCCCCGAAAGAAATTTCTGGCTACGCCCCTGATCATCATTGTGCCCTTTCCAGCTTTTCAAGCCTATCTTTGCTTCTGACAAAATCTTCAGTTAAAAAAGGGAAAAAAAGTAGTTGTGCTTAAAGCATAAACATGAATAGGAACATTAGGCTGCAAAAGAAAGTGATCTGAATTACTCCAATTTCAAAAACAAAAAAACAAACAACTTTGAAATTTCACTTCACAAGAGCATATTTGGGTTTATACTCGATTTGTGTGTGTGTGTGTGTGTGTGTGTGTGTATATATATATATCAACAAAATACTGATATTCCTGAGGGGAGAAAATATATATATATCAAAGCATTTCATTTTAAAAGATAGAGAAAAAAAAGAATTACAACTGACTGCCTTCAAATTATACATTACCTGGAATGTCGGGGGGAAAATGTGAAATATTTGTTAAAAGCTATATATATATATATAAGGAAACATGAATTTAAAATATATCAATTATTTGATAAAAGTCAGGGGAGAAATTCTTTCAAAGGGATAAAAAACCAGAAACACTGTCAACAAAAATTTGACATCTGGAAGTTGAATATTTCTTTCATTGGCATATTTCTTTCTCTTGGAGTTTGGGTTGCAAATTCTGGAGTTTTGGTTAGGGAAATCATCAAGCAGATTATGATGCTAGGAACCCTGAAATTTCACATTATACGCATTATAAATGACAGTAGAAATCCCTATGTAAAAAAGTATTTCAGAAATGCAAAACATCATCTTTTTAGGCAAGATATCTCCTGAATGCCAGAGAGATGGTTAAAATAACCTCAATAAATGAAAACACTCCATTCCAGATGCTCATTTATTTTTCTGTTATTTAATGACTTATTTGTGATGATTTGCATAACAGTTTCAGCTAACAATGAAAATTGTGTTTAATTTGATGGGCTCTTGAGTTTCTGTTTGTACTTTGACAGAAATCTCAAATATCTCGTCGCAGGAACGTTTTATTTTTTAGAATTCATGCTGATATTGCATACCTGCCAACTGCTATGATTTTATCATATTCAGTAAGATTTTAGCAAGTTAATACGATTATACGCTTTTGTTTCTAAAAATATGATTTAATCCCGAATTGTTAATATTGATGTTATTCTGCTTATGTTGCGAACTGATTGGTTAGAAATCATCGATGGTACATTGGTTGGCATCACTCTGCGGAACCTAGCCGAAAACTCCCACTGTGAGAAAGAGCGGAATACCTGTTTTTGTGGCAGTTTTACAGGTGTGGATTATGCACCGAAACGATATCTCAAGCCACCTTTGTATTAGACAGTACACTGAGTGATGTCCCAATCCTTTAGCATTCATTTGATTTATCAATATTTTTCTAAAATTTTCCTGCCATCCTAGCCATTTATGGTTTCGTCAATTATGTGTAGTGTTTTATTTTTAAAATTCAGGTCAAATTTTCTAAATGAACTTGTGCCAAAAATTGAGTTCATAATTCTAGTATTTTTGATGGATAACATTTACAATAATATACCATTATTTTCTCGATATTTGAGCATCTTCAAAATTTTACCATGTCTGAAATATAAAATTATTTTTTATTGTTGAGCTAATCAAGGTTGGGAGTTTTCAGGTTTTTTGAAAATTTTTGACAAAAAAATAATGCATTTGGATCCAGTGAGATATAATTTTATTATATGAAGTTCTATTGATATTAATCATTCAGGTGACTGGAATGTTAAATTTTGAGTTATGAATATCGGATGATTTTCAACACTAGCACACATGTAGTGAGTTATTTTTTTTTCATGTTTTCACATGATCAGGGGACTGTCCGAGGGAGGGAAATCACGTTTCATTTTGGACAAAACAGTCACATAAAAATGTCGAAAGATAGACACAAACAAACAATTTTTTTACTGATCTGTTGTTTTCCTGAGAATGTTTTTTTAAGTAAACCATATCATCTTTTCTCATGCAGCAATTACTTTTTTCTGATTATAATTATATAACTTCCTAATCAGTTTTTAATATTGGGTATCCTCCCCTTATAAATTGGAAAATCTGCTGCGTTACGTTTTTTATGGATAGAGAAGGATTTTTTCCTTCTGAGGTTGGCAAGTATGATACTTAGGGATACGTAAATTTTGTATTTACGAAATAACTGCGATAAATGCAAAATTTGTCAATTTTGACGAATAAATGTAAAAATTTTCCAATTTTGACGAACAAATACAAAAATGTGAATTTTTGCTACTTTTCTGCGAAATCTCGATAATTTAAATTTTATCGTTAATTCTTCCGTGTGTTTCCAAGCTATAATTGAAACTAAATACAAAAATAAAGGATCTAGTATCTGACTGCTCGTTTTTGTCAATTTAAAAAATTGACAAATGAGTGCAGTAGTCTTGCTTATCCGACATAAACGGGCTGGCAGAACGTCAGACAATATGGAGGTGTTAAGGAAAAGCCTATTAAACGTCAAACTATGTTATAATTTTTCACATTACGAACCTAATAATCATGTTTACAGCAAAACAATAAAAAATTAAGTGAGAAAATGAATTTACAGTTACAGAATATTTTGAAGTTAGATACTGTACTTGAAAAAGTTCAGTCCTGTGATTTAAAAAAAAAATTTGATCATAGTCTGCTTTCCTGATGAGTGTTGTTTCTTTACTGCCAAATCTCGCCATCTTTTCAGCATCATTATGTCTTCCTGTAGCTTCTTGTTCAATGCATTTAATTGCAGTTTCTAAAGCCTCAACTCCATCGTTATGTGAAATTCTGAAATTTTAAGAGTTGGCGCTTGATAAATTTTTTTTGTCTGATTATACAGAATTTCAGATAAACGAGACTACTGTATGTTGGAATTGATGAACAACATAGTATTCTGCTGAAGACACAGCAGCAGAAAAAAAAGTTAAAATTAATTGACTTTACTCATGGCATCCAACCAGTGTCGCCTTAATACATGGGTCCCACCGAGCCGCATGAAAATGAGATCTGGTTCAAATTATCGAGAGAAGGCATTTCTAGCAAGATGGGGGGGGGGGGAGGGCCCTCAGAAAAATCATTTTAGCAGAGGACCTATGATATGTTATTTTTTTTAAATTTATATTTTTTTACTTTTTTTTTATTTTTATTTTTTAAATTTTTTTTAAAAATTTTTTTTGCAAATAAATACGAAATTTATGGTTTTTAAAATTTTTTTTTTTGTCAAATTTTGGATTTTTTTGCTAAATTTACGTATTCCTAATGATACTGCATCTGTGTGAAAAATTGCATGTACCTAAATATTTGTGGGAAGGTGTTCTAATCACTTTGATCTCTCCAAGTTATAGACAAAGAAGAAACAAATCAGTATATGTGTGCAACTATTTGGTAATTTACACTGGAATTGATATTTTAATTTGAATGTGACATAATTGAAATAAAAAACATGCATCAACATATACATGTATATATAGCTTAGGCCTATACATTTTCACACAGTCATAATTTAAAATATAAGAAATGGGATATGTATACATATAGTAAAAGGATACACATGGAGGATATGCGTAATAAATGGGTACTAGGGTTTCTAAGTGAGTATCAATGTGTCTTCTATCCTTGTTTCCCAACATTTTTTTTTCCTTTTTTTAGAGGCATTTATTCCCTTTCAAACAGCATCAGTTTCTTTTCTTGTCCATGTTCAGTGAGGTTTGTTGTCTATGTATTTTGAGCAATGAAAAACCAGTTACTATTATTTTATTATTTTAATTTCTGGTTTAATAAATCAATATTTTGTTGACATTGTGTTTAGCTTTTAAAATTTCCAAGTTCGTGGTATAATTTTTGAATTTATTTCATTAGATTTAGATTTTATTCAAATGAAATGATAGCTTTTTGATTAATTTAAGCTGTGCCTGTTTGAATAACTGTTGATATTTTGAAATATTTTCTATGACTAACATATTTTTTGTTTGTTTGATGAGCAATTGTTTCTTCCTAATGTTTATTTTAGAAAACTTTACAGATTTTTTTCCATAATTTTTTTTTTTGTATGATATGTGTGAGAAACAAATTGTGAAAATGGATTTAGTGTGAAATTGTTTGATTACCAAAAAGGAAACAATCATGGAAATTTTGGCATCAACAGTAAGGTTCAAAAATTTAAACATTGTTTGATGAAAATAGCTGAGGCACAATGTACAGTAGAACCCATCTTTTGCAGACACCAGCAGGACAAAAAAAATTTGGCGAAGGAAGTAAAACTTTCGGTAGGAGAGGGGTGACCGTTAATCATAGGAGTTTGAAACACATACTTTTATTATACAAAAGGAAATTATTATTTGGCCTTGAAGGAACGATGACTGCATCTGAGTGGTATTCGTTAAGAGGGGGTTTACTGCATATAAATATACCAGGGCTTGGCAAACCTCAAAATTATTTAGGTACCAGACAAATTTCTTAGGAGCTAAGCATGGTTATTACAGAAAAAGTCCTAGATTAGTAACTATACCCTAGTTTTTCTATTCTTCCGGGACTTTATAACTCCTTCCCATGTTGAAAGATGTACTACTTTTGCCTCTCCTTACATTGATCCCCCCAACGCTCCATTGAAAACAGACTATATCGGGTGGCCATTACATTGAAAAGAAGACATATAGGCAGAACCTAACAAATCAAAAATACTTAGGTGCCAGCCCAATTTCTTGGGAGCTGAGTATGGTAGTTTGCTTAAGGAAAACTCCTAAATAATGCTTTCTTTTACTTTTCCCATGTCAAAAGATGTATAATTAAATCATAAAATCTTGTGTTGCCATTAGACTTGCCATTAGATTTTGAAATGTACTCTAATTTAGCAGCCACATTTAGAAAATGTTAGTGCCAATATTGATTTTCTAGTCGCCATGGCAACCCAGCACTTGTCCAGCTGTGCACTATTCAATATGCATGGTCGTTATAGCAAGCATTGACTGTATAATGAAATCAGACAATTTCGTTATCCTTATAGACTCCAATTCAACAATCACTTTTGGAAAGTTTTAGGGGCAGATATTTATTTCATAGTTGCCATGTGTGGTGACCTGGTGCCTGGGATTTGTCATGTCCTGAAATACACGAGTTGTGATTTTTCAAGGTACAATGTCTGTTACAAACAGTAGATCACTTTATTATCAATTTTGTATTAACCGTGGAGCATATGCGCTAGGATTCAGAATATTTTTTTCTTTTAATTCAACCTTCACCTACCTTAAGTTATCCAGAGTTTTCTGTGTTTCAAGTATTTTCTTCATCGAATATTTTTTTCTTTTAATTCAACATTCACCTACCTTAAGTTATCCAGAGTTTTCTGTTTCAAGTATTTTCTTCGCTCTGCTTTTACTCGGCAACCTTGTATGTCTGTGTATAGGTTGAGCGGATAGGTTCATTTTAATGGGCTTAGGGCATAGTTTCCCAAACTTTTTGTTCCATCGCCCCCCCCCCCAACTTAAGTGATCCCATAGGATTCTATATTATACTCGTAGCTTCAATTGTCCATTAGGGGGCGATATTGCACACACTTTGGGAAACACTGGATTAGGGTCTGTTGGATTGTGGGTGCAGGCTTTTGTGTCAAGATTACTGTTTATACCATATCGAATGCAAAAATGTCTCGCTGATGCTATCTAATAATTTTCTTTTGGTAAGTGTGTATGTATGTATGTATGTCTAAGCATTCTAGAAGTTTTATCGATTATCCCAATAATGGCATGAAAGTTTGCATCATGTGTGAAACCTTGATTATGGCGTTCATAATATTTTTTTAGCACTTTCTTGATCTTCCATTTATTTGTTTTTATTTCCATTTCAGGGGTCGTAGAAATAGGAAATCTCCTAGCAGAAGTCTAAGCAAAAGCCCCTCGCGAAAAAAAATAAAGATGCTATCAAGCTCGAGAACAAGTTCTAAATCGAGGTCTCGCTCAAGTACTCCTCATCGCAAGCATAAGCGAAGGAAGCATAGTCGCAGCCCCAGGCGTAGTCGCAGTCCTAGTATATCAAAGTTTGCTTCTAGTTTAGCATCAGAACTGATAAAAAATAGACGGGAGAAGAAACACCTGGGGATGTATGGAATGAATAGACGAGCCCTAGCTGTATCTCAAGAAAACGGTGCCGTTCCTTTGTCAACAACTACAATGATGTCAGTTGCCACTGCTTCTACAGCTAGTGTGGACTCCTCTGAAAATTCCAGATCTTCGTTAATCGGTTCTCTTAAAGAATCAGTGTCTGCAAAAGATATGGATTCTTCAGTAAGAAAACAAGTGTTTAGTAATGAAATATCAACCCCTACAGGAGTAAATGTGTCTGCCAAAGAACTTCAATTAAACTTGGAAGATGATGAAGCCACATCTGAAAGATTGGAACATGATTCATCTTTGCAAGACTTGGTTGTAGAGAGTAAATACAATGAAGAATTGTATGTCGATGCGCAAGAAAGCCTAATTACAAATCAGGAAGAAATGTTTTGTGATCAAAGAAACAAAACTTCTAGTGAATTAACTGCTGATTTTCCTGATGAAGATGATGCAGAATCTGTTGTTGCTAATTTCACAGAAAAGCTATCGGAAGTCGAAATTAAGCAAGGTGCAGAATATTCCGAAGAAGAAGAGGGAGAGGTATCCGATGACGATAGTCCAGCCGCGTTGTCACCGTTAGTCCCAAAACCTCCATTGCCGACCACACAGCCTGTACTACCTCCTCTTCCACTCCCTCCAGTTGGTCCAGAAGATGATACTTTGATTGGCGGGGAAATGGAATTTGAAGCTGAAGAAGACGATGAGGAGGAAATAGCAGATGAAGTAGATGATGACAATATGGTGATGGACTCTCCTGCACCTGAGATAAAGAGGGGGACTCCTCCAAAAAAGGGTATAAAAGATCTCCCATTGCCCCCTGGTATAAAAGAAGAGGACATGATGCTTACTATGTCTGATGGTGAACAAGATAGATCACCTAGAGATGATGAGCCTAGTGCCGAAAATTCAGAGTATCAGAGACTACCAAAGCAAGAGTAACTATTATTAACGTTTTGAATTTTATGATATATTTTCATCTTTTTACGCAGGGGTTCTCAACACCACCAACCTTTGTCAAGGGCGGCACAGAGTGGTGATTCTGACAGAAGTTCTTCCAAGCGATTCTGTGTTAGACTACTTTGGGGGAGACACGGATAAATGTTGATTAGTGAAAGGAGGGCTGCGGGCGAAATAAGATTGAGGACCCCTGTTTTAACACATTCACATTAGATTACGAGAATTCTTGTTTTGTAGATTCTGTGAGATACAGTCAAACAGAGGAGGCAGTTTCACAAATTATCACATTCTGAAAAACAATCTCGATTTTAATACACATATGTTGAGATATTTTAATATAAAATATCTAATATAAATTTTTTAATATAAAATATATATATAAAATATATAATAAAGTTTTGGCAAAAATCGCTCAATGCGATTACGTCAAGATGCGAAAAGTTTAAAATTTTCAAACTCAATTTTTTGAGCTTGTGATTTTGCTTGAAAAGGGGAAGTGCATAATTGAAACTAAACATTTGCTCTCATATCCTACCTTTTCTTTCCTATTGTATGAATTTCGTGCTTTAATTCGTCCATAGGAAACTGGTCAAATTCTAATTCTCTAATAAAAAACTGCAAAACACTGAATTTCTGCAGTGTACTCCACATTTTGCTATTTCAACTTGACTATAGCTTGTTTTTTCAAGCAATGCATTCAGTTTTGCACTTAGCAATTTTGGTGAACACTTATTTGAGAAGCATATTGTGCATTACACTTCTTGCTTTGAACCCTTTTCTAAACAGAATGATTTCATCTCACTTTCTCTATCTGGCAATATGTGTCTAGTTTCACGAGTCCTGAAGAAAAGTGAAATTTTGCAAATTTAGTTTGTACATAGTTTTTTTTTAATGTTAATGAATACAGCTATTGTATGCTAAAATAGGTTTCTAAATTAAAATATCAATTAATCTAATTAATATTCATTTCAGATTACTTGAAGAAGTGGTTGAGAGGCAAGTAATTATTCCAAGACATAAAAGAAGACTGAGGTGAGTGGCTCTTCCCGAAAAAAAAGAAATTGCATGAAAAGTATCTTCTTATTGGTGGTACTTTGAAAAAAAATCCTGTGACCCCCGCCCTCTCCCAGGTGATCAAGAACTTGAAAATATTAAAAAAAAATTGAAATGCTCAAAGAAAACATCTCTTTAAGGAGTTTTAATGAATTTCTTCCAGTTTAAAATGCTAATTTTTCAAGGTTAGTATAGCATAGAATTTCTCTGGAAAAGATTTCTTCCATCCCTCTATTTGAACTGAAAGTATGCCCTCCCCACCCTTGAGAGAAGGCGTGCATATGCCCTTGCCTGCACAGAAAAATATCTCTTTGAAATCATACGTTCATTGTTCAATCAAAGTCGTGAAGTAGCTTTTGACTTCGTTACTTTTTACAGATTACTGCAATTATTTTATTAATATTGTTATTATAATCATCAAGAGAAGTAAAAGTATTGTGGAAATGCCTTGAAAGCATTTCATCTAAGGACAACTTTTTTTTCTTGTTTCAAGAATACTTCATAAAGATAATTCCGATGAAGTTAGATCAGCAAGTTGGGGAGAACGGTGCGTTGATGTTTTTGATATAATCTGTCAAATAGGAGAAGGTACATATGGACAGGTCTATAAGGCCAAAGATTGTCATACAGGTACAGAGATTTCAAATACTGAGTATACATATTCACTGCATGGTTTATGTATGTAACAAATTTCGCATATATGTTTAAAACAATTTTGCGAACATTAATTTTGCAAAAAATTAATTGCAATAAAATTAAATGTGTATACAGTGATACCTTGGCTAAGAAACATCTTAGCTTTGGAATTTTTTCGCTAACAATTTTTTCAGGATTTTTCTGCCTCAGTTAACGAATACAGATTTGGCTGATAGACATTTCAGTTGATATAGATGGATATGCTCAAATAACACAGCCATGTTGTGAGCTAAATTTTCTCACCAATCATCAGAATTAATATAACTCAAACCAGATTAATTCATGTCCATCTCTTAATCTTTTTCCAGATGTACCTCTACTTTTTCTGAAAGTTTTTAAATCATTTCATATATAAAATGATGCATAAAAAATGCATTAAAAAAGGGAGGCTGTTTTCAGAGCATGTGTTCTTTCAGTGCCAGACTCTTAGCATCAAACTGAATAGTCTGGACATTCTAGGAGCTTATTTTTTCCATCTGCATGCATCAAATGCAGAAATGAGTTGACCAAATCACACAAATAGATAGGAACATCTACAAACTCGACTTTGTCAACAACTGGGTGTTGGCTATGTAAAATAGAAAGATCTTCAGTATCTCATCTTATAAACTCTCATATGTCCAATTTTGAAATTGTTCATTTTAGCCTTTGGTCAGTTTGTCTTTTTTTTTTTTTTTTTTTTTGGTCTTTGGTGTTTTAAAAAACGTATTCTTAAATTTTTTGCCATATCTGGAACAAATTAAATGATTTTCCATAGCAATGATATAGATGATGACATAGAAATTCCTTCTATAGGAAACCTTTGGAAAATCATGTTTTAGCTAACAATCATGATTCTGGAAAGAATTACGTTATTCACGGTATCAATGTATAGTTGAAAAGCTGACACACATCTAATACATGGTTTGCTAAGTTAACGAGTCATCTGGCCAATTAAGTTATCTTTTCTCCCTTTTTTGGAAAATTGAAGCTAATAAAATGTATTTCTTAAATGAATACATTGAAACTGAGTTTACACACATGTTCTTTGCTGTTTATCAAAATGATAAATTTGATTATTGAAGTAATTAATAATTAGTTTTCTAATTTATGCTGAAAACTGGTATGGAGTACTATTTTGTCACAGCCATATGATTGGTTAATGAATTATCAGCCAAATCTGAGGTTGTCTGATAAAATCTTTAAAAAAATAAAAAATTTTTCCCCTTCAAAGAACAATATACGATCATAGTAGACATCAGACCAGGTTGTGCTGAATTACTGGAAGTTAATAGTTGATGTGCTTATTTGTTTCTGAAATGAAAAAGGCTATATGAGCAAATTTGAAATTATTTATTTGAAAGTTATTAATTTTTTTAAGTACCGTTACTCAAAAAGTTTATCACAAAACATTCATATACAGTAATAAAAAAATTGAGAATGAGAAAATAGAAAATGAGAATATAGTGAAGTTTATAAGTACCCCCAACCTTATGCAACAATACCCTTTATTAAGATAATCGTCTATATAAGCATTTTAATTTTACTTCCCGGTCCTGATACACTTCCCATAGTGTTAATATATTCCACCTATAACAATGAATTCTGTATGGTGTTACTTTTACCTGGCCTCTTGAGCATCGTTATGTAAGAGTTTAACTGCATTTTATTCTTGATTTTATGATCAGTGAACATTGAATATTATAAAAAATATATTCTTTTATATTTAAGTCTGCATGTTGTATTTGTGAGTGTTAGAATCACTTTTTTGTGTTCAATTTTTACATTTGCTATGTAGAAGCTTTAGTTGCTTTGAAGAAGGTTCGCCTGGAAAAAGAAAAAGAAGGATTCCCCATTACAGCAGTGAGAGAAATAAAAATTTTGAGACAACTGAAGCATAGAAACATTGTTAATCTTATGGAAATTGTCACTGACAAGCAAGATGCGTTAGATTTCTGCAAAGATAAAGGTGATTTAAAGCAGATTGTAGTTTACGTGCTTGACTGTATGTTACAAGTTTGACATTATTTTTATTTGTTTTGAATATTGATAGTATTATACATGTGTACCGTTAATAAGAACTAAACCTTTTCAAAATATCAAAATTGTACTTATTTAAAAAAAGATTACTTTGTAGAATTTTTTTGTTTTTTTTTGTTTGTGGCTATGTTTTTCAATATTCTTGTTCACATCACTTAAAACTAGCAATTATAACAGTTCATGAAAAGATAAGTTCTTTCAAGTACTAAATCATCTAAATATCTCAAATTGATTACAATCTGTGGTGTGTCTGATTTGATTATCATTTGATTAAAAAATCAATTGATTTTGTCAACTAGCAAACAAAAATGATATCAGATTTAATTTATTTTTCTATTTGAGCCTAGATGATTATTCTTCATTCTAATGAAATTATTTCATAACGTTTCTAAATCAAGTTATTTTTTTGTTGTCTTTAAATACAAGTACAGTAAAACCCTGATTTTGTGAAATCAGGTGAAATAGTCACTTATTTATTAAATTTGTGTCAAGATGATGAATTATATATACATGGAAAAATGTTATCATAAATTGATTGCGAAGCATGGGAAATTTTTTGTTGTGAATATTCATTTCTAACTTCAATTATAATATGATTATTTACAAAATAAAGGCATATACATAAAGCAAAATATGAACATGATCATTTTGGTCGCACCACGGTCTATTTTTTGCACACAAGGGCTAATTAGATCAGGATCTAAATGGCAGCCTTTTTTATACTCACTGAAAAGTTTGTACGCGAACCCCCCTTAGCATGGGACTCACCTGCTGTAGCAATCTTTTTCTGTGGTCACATCGCTGTTTCTGTTGTACCCCTGTGTCAGGAAAGTTTCTGACAGACGAACTGGGTATTGAACTTTCAACACCTCTAAACATCCATTGGCACTTTAGGGGAGTATCTTATCGACCTGGGCTACAGCGCCTAATAGACAACATATTTTTTGCACACATACATACATGCATTCATACATAATTTTTTTTGTATGTAAATCATTTGATCATTCTTTTTGATTGTTTTATCAAGGAAGCTGTCTTACTTTATTTTTTTATGTTTCATATATTCAAAAGAAAGTTTCTATTTTTTATCAATTATGTTCACTATATGCTGATGTTTGTTTTTTGTTATAAATAGTTAGCCAGTGAAATTGTGTGTCATTCCTCAGTTGCATAAAAAAAATCCTGTTTTTTTTTTGTAGGGGATTTCTATCTTGTTTTTGAATACATGGATCATGATCTTATGGGCCTCTTGGAATCAGGACTTGTTGACTTCACCGAAGTACATATAGCCTCATTCATGAAGCAGCTGCTAGATGGCCTGAGTTACTGTCATAGGAAGAATTTCCTCCACAGAGATATTAAATGCTCAAATATACTCATGAATAACAGGTAATTAGTCTCATTATAATCAAAATGATTTTCTTCAACATAGTTGGCTACTGTAATTAGTAGAAATGAATTACCTTTTGGGTTTGGTAATACAATTGAATAATCGACGTTTAATATACCCGAAATTTCAAAACGAACACGGCTATACATGTTTCAGAACTGTGACAGAAAAATAAGAATTTTCAATTCTTGCATTTCGTTTATTTACATCAGTGCTGATGCACATGCTTTACTTTGTGCTCGTTCTTTCTCGTACACAGTGTTATTTTTTGTATTTTTTTCATGGTTATTACTTTCGTTATTTATATATAATTTGTGATATAAATAAATATAAAGTTGTGTGTCAAGCTAATTTTAAGCACTGGAATTGTCTATAAAACATTAATAGTGCTTCCCAAATTGCTTCAAATTATTTTACATGAACGAACGGCATTTCATTGATGTGTTTTTAAAACATGAACAATTTTGTGTACTTGCTCATCATAAGCATCAGGAAATTACAGTGCAGTAGTAGATATTATGCCACTGTTTTCATGACAGAAAAATAAGAATTTGAAGATTATGAAAGCAAAGAAATTCATCAAGGCTTTGGTATGTTTTGTGGTCTTGGGTTATTTTATGAAACTCAGTATACATATGTGATTATTTTAAGCCATGATTCAAATAAGAATTCAAGATGGGGGAGGGACTATTAATCCCATGAATATAAACATTGCATATAACAACAGTTTCAATTTGTTATGCATAATTTTCTTGTGCCAAGTGATGTGTCCATACAGCAAAGTGTTTTTTTTCTGAGGACTTCCTCGTCTGAACAGGCCAATTATTACTTTCAGATATGTTTGAGTACCAAAATGAGAAAATGAGTGAGTCTCAGGGTCTCATCATGTATAATGTTCACAAATTTGTAATTATTTTCCTGTTGACATGCCATATCACTTTGTATAATACTTACATAACAAATTGAATGTATAAATCACAACATGAAAAAGCTTCAAATGTATAAATCACAACATCAGGGGTGCAAGAGCTGCGCCAATTGCGCCAAACTGCACCGAAACGGTTCTCTTGCTACATGGTGCGCCAAGGCGCCGAATCCCTGCGCATTTGCGCCAATTCTTGTTTCTGGTTCGTGGAGGTACCGCTAATGCACTGTAGTGCGTCAAATACCGGGAATTTAGGAAAAAGAAGAATGAAAATTTTGTACACGGGACGCGTTCTTTCCGAGACACGGAAAAAAATACGGAGAGAGAGACTTTAATTTTTTTTCCACTTCCCACCATCTACCACAATCGTGTTATATCGTGACCTTGGAAAGTAGTTCTACTACCTTGAAGTATAAAGTGCTATACTGTTATTGGTTAACCGCCGGACTATCAAAGTCCCTGAATGAATATGCCGAATTTTCCGATTTCGGAGACCGTTTTTTCTTCTGCGGGTTATATACTGAAAATTACGGTAATTTCGCGGCTGCCAACCTGCGTTCAAAGACCACATACATCGAAATGAGGATTGGTTTACTCGTTTAAATTACCGACATTTTTCGAAGATCATTGGAAAAAAATGGGATCTGTTAAAACTCCAGCTAAAATATTCATAGTTTTGTCATCTAGTCACTATGCGGTCGTGTGATTATCGTCGGCAGTTGCCGATCGTGGCAATTTCATATTGCGAAAATCCGGATTTGGTGAACACAGGGGAGGCTCGAGGAAAACAATTTCTACCCATGCGGAATCTGTTTTTGGCGCTACTGACGGCGTTGTTTTTTTTTTTTTTTTTTTTTTGTAAACAAAGCTTTTTTCACCCTTTCCATTCCATTTGGCACCCCTCCTAGGGCGGCGCCCAATATGGCGGCACGGTCCGCCACTGCATTGGTGGGAGAGGGGCATGCTTTTAACAATAGTCAAAGGAAGGAGTTTGTACTAGGAGCATGTGCTCATTTTACATAACTTCTGTGAGATACCTTTTTTTTATATTAATGTCCTACCTTCGCAAAACATGTTGGAGAGAATGAAACGTTTGCACTTCCCCTCACGTATTGCTGGGATGTTGTTTAACATTGTATCACCAACAAAACTATTAATTATGTTTGATGAATGGGTTGCACTACAATGCAAATAATTACAAGAAGTGAAATCAGTTCAGAGAATAGATAGATGTTGGACAGACATATTCAAACTTTATAACCTTGAAAGCAGCCCAAACTTCAAAATTTTGCCAGTTTTGGTGAAGGCTTTTTTATCTTTAGCACATGGTAACACAGACAGTGAAAGAGAGTTCATTGTTAACAAATAAATAAAAGTCTGTTCGAACATTGAAAAATATGTCCATCCAATGCTTTAATGAAATAAGACATATAAAATCTTATGTTCAAAGGGCATGAAATATTTGAAAAAAATTGTCATTGAGATGCTGAACTTCTGAAAGCAACTCGTGATTCGTAATATATTAACATGCTATTAGGTTGAAAAATTGTTTAAGTAAATAAGGTATTTATATTTTTCTCGTTTTTTGCATTTTGCTTTTAAATTTAATAATTCCTTTAAATTTTGTGAGAAGCTAATTTTTTTTCACGGAAACCCTTATTATATTCTGCACACACTTTTTTTGCACACACTATTTTTATATATCAGGATGAATAAGATTTTGGTGTTCAAGCAGCAGAAATTTTTGTTGCCTAGGTTTTTAGTATGCATGTTGCTTAATTTGAAAAGAGTCTCATAATTTTTATTCGTCATTTCAGTAATGCATGTTTTAGTAGTGACAGACGATTAGTAGTGACAAAAATTTAAATAGATTTTAATTTGTGAAGGAAATTTATTTAGAATTATTTGTTTCAACCATTTTTGGCAAAACTTTTGGCATTTCACAGAAAAATTACTCCTAATATTGCAGATATAGTTCGTTTTTAGTTCTGCTCCATTTTCAAAATTTCTGCTCCAAAAATGAACTTTGCTGCTCCGAAATAGATGAGGGGCGCTTGCACCCCTGCAACATGAAAAAGCTTCAAATGTATCACTAACTAACTAAAAGCCCAACTAGTAGCTTTTTCCATCTCACTTTGTCTGAAGTACACGAAGCCGCAAACCTCAGACGCATTCAAAATGACAGGTGTGTAGAATGAATCTCAATGGTGTTGATATATTAAAGTTTGAAAATTTTATAAAATTTGAAAAAATTTATTTTTAAATTTTTTGAATTAAAAAAAATACTTTAATTTAACATTTTCAAATGACTGCTTCATTCTATTAAACAGTTAATTCTAATCACAAAACAAATTTTTTTTTTGCTAAAAATATACATAAATGAAGTTATCGTGCGCGCAGTGAGGGTGCGTGTTGAAAATTTTGACTATATTTTTCTAAAATTCAAAGCACATACACTAAAGAATAGAAACCCTTTAAAATATGTACAAAAATTTGAAGACAATAGTGCTATTTATGATTTTTAATGGAGTTTTGAACAAATGTTACTTTTTCCCAATTTTATTATGTTCAACAGTCTTGTGCCCCCTTAAATTGTTAAAGCAGGGGTGCATCTGGTCCATATGTGTTCATTTTGTAACAGCTCAATATTTGAAGTAAAAGTATAACCATCATTACATGTGATACATACATCAATGAATTAAATTGGAAATTTTTTCTCTCTCAAGCAATCCTTTTTCTATTGCAAATTTAAACTTTCATGTGACGAGTGTATTTTTCTAGGTTTACAACTAAAATTTACCAGCACTGATCAGAAACGGTGTTATCCAAGCAAATCATTTTACTAGTAATTTCACTTCTCTCCAAAATTTTAAGGGACAATTTTGAAAAAAGATTTTTTTATAGAAAACAGAAAAATAACTGTTGAAAAAGTTATTTCCTACTTTCAATACTACTTGAGTTATGTTCAGAAAAACTGATTGTTTGAAATTTTCATTAGGGGTCAGATAAAGTTAGCTGATTTCGGACTTGCACGGTTATATAGTGCTGAAGATAAACAAAGGCCTTACACAAACAAGGTCATCACACTTTGGTATCGTCCACCAGAACTTTTGCTTGGTGAAGAAAGATATGGCCCCCCAATAGATGTTTGGAGTTGTGGGTAAGTAAATAAATGTTATCATCTATCTTCAGTATTTATTATAGTCTTGTAATATCTAATTTCTGGGGAGGGGACTAAACAAAAACAATGTCCCCCACTTGAACTTTTATGCTATATACAAGGTGCTTAGCAAACATGGCGTATGACCTGTTACTGTCAAACCATTGATCCTAGAAGTACACTTCCAATTAGAAAATTTTTCGTAATAACGTGTGGTACTCAGTTATGTCATTTATGTTTCAATGGGTTGTGTATTGTTATTGAAATTTAAAAAAATGACTTTTTATACAGTCCTTGTGTGTCCCAAAACCCAATTAAAAAGTTGTTGCCACGTCTTTCCTGATGCCTACAAAAAAAATTCCATGTTTTCAAGTGTAGTATTCATTGAAATATTCAAATTTGAAAAATAGAGGAAATTGGGGAAAAAAACGACATTAAATGCGGAGTTATCTGTATTTATAGTTTTTTAAATTTGAATATCTCAGCGGATATCACTTAAAAACGGGAAATTTTTGGCACTGAGAGAGACGAAGAACCAACTTTCTAATTGCGTTCTGGGTCACGCAGAGGCTGTTTAAAAAGTTAATTTTTTTTTTGTTTCAGTGTGTAACTATACTACTCCTTGAGACATGCATGACATATCTAAGTACTACACATTACAGTGGAACTTCAGTTAACAAGCTTAATGCGTTCCGTCAATGTGCTCATAATTCAAATTGCTCATTATTTGAATCACATTTCCCAATGGAAATAATGGAAACACATAATTCGTTCCACAATTATTTATTCATATGAAAATGACTAATAAAAGCTGTATTCAATCTAATTAAATGCAGTAATAACATATAATACAATAAAATATACATAAATAATGCCAAACATACAATATGATAATGTATACAAACATTATTGACTATTAACTTACTCTAAATGACGAGAGAGGAGGACGATTATCATTTGGAATGATTTACAGACTAACTGTGTAGTTTTCAAATTTATGCTTTTTGTGTGACTTTGATAAAGAACCTTATCCAATGACATGCTCTTGCCTGTTTTTTAGGATTTCTGGGACATGGGAGATTATGGTGTTTGTTGGCAGATTCATTGCTCTTTCTACAGCTTTGTTTGGGTGGTTTTTTCTACAGTGTTTTGCATGGATTCCCACATTCCGCTCATCTATCTAATCTCATTTTATGGGAGGGACTTCTTACTTCTCTTCCTCAGATGAGATACGGTGTCAACTCCTAGACATTTTTTACCACTAGTTCTTGAATACCATCCTCATGCATCACCAGTCCATTGTCTTCTCCAATCACACAATCTCTTCGAAAAGTAGCAGCTCCTGCTCATAAACTAGCCCTTCAAAGTCACGTTCAATAATGCAAATCAGCCCACTATTTTCTCCAAGAAGAATGTGAAAAAACTTCAAGCGCACACACACATGCATGGCTACAATGCTACATTTAGTTTTGTATCGCATGTAAATATTCACACTTGCACATGTGTGGATTTTTCGCACGCTTACCGGAAACTTGAGGGGATGATATTGTCCACAAATCCCTAACACATGTGGGCAAAAGCAAAAACCATCAGCTAAGTTGTGATAACGTGAAAATAAATAAACGAAACGCAAACATTGAAATGAAACGCGAAATTTTGGCTTGTAATGCGAACCATCGCTCCTTAACTTTGTCAAAATTTGTTTGCAATTTTCGCTCTTTATTCCAATTGTTCGTTAATCAAACTTCCACTGCATTTGGAAACGTTTTAATTCAAAATATACCTCAAGGATCAACGGTTTGCCATTTAAATGACATACGCTCTGTTTGCTATGTACCCTGTGTACTGTCGTGGTAATCTACATGTTTGACATTCTTTTTTGTAAAGAATTTTTTGAAATTTAATGTAATAATATTTAAGGAGGAAAGTTTTTTTTTTTTTTGTGTTTTTTCCTGAGTTGATATAGCAATTTAATGTTGCTTTGTTAACTGATGCTTTGGTAATTTTTATAAATAAAGGCAAATACAGTAAAACTCTCTTAAAAGACACCTTTCAGATGCAAGATGCAGTCGCTCCTCTTTTAAGGACAATTTTTTTTTTGTCCCACCAATGTCCGCAAAAGAGATTTTACTGTATTAAAATTTTAAAAAAGTTGTGCTTTTTATTAGCAAGTGAACTAATGAAATATTTTTATTTACACTTCTTTTTTAAATTGATGAATTTGTGTAGAGAGCATTGTTATTATTTTTGCTCCTTAGATCATAATTTTTTTTTCATTAGTTAACAGTATAAACAGTTAACTGCTTGAATGACTGTGACTGCGAAGTTCTATCACTAATTGTATCAATTGGGAATACTAATTCTTTTTGTGAAAGCATCTATTGATGAACCAAAAGATTTTATAGAACCTTGTTGTTCAATTTTTCAATTCTGTTGGCATCACAGTTTTGTCTCTACATTTGATACTAAATTTGCTATAAATTGTCAATAATATAAAGATTTTTCTATATAAATGTCAACTCTATCTTTCTGATAATATAATAGATAAAGTCACTGACATACTACAGTGGTGCTTCCGCAACCTTTTCGATGACACAGACTCCCCCCCCCCCCAGTGAAATTCAATGCATCACAGGACCCCCTATAGCAAACGTCAATTCTCTGCAGACACCCCCCCCCCCATAAAATGTATTGCTTTGTGTGATTTGCATATCATAAATTGATGTAATAAATTATAATTTCACAGTGGTAAATGTGGCATTCATGCAATGGTAGTGAATGAATGATACTGTGGACCCCCTTACAAAGTACTTACTGACCCCAGGTTAGGAAACACTGCTATAGTGTGACAAGTACCCAAGATTGCAGGGGAGGTATTTCAAATTTAATTCCCTCATTTCAAAAACTCACTTTTCATTGATACTGACCCAAGTTTTTTCTTATAACCTAAGTTTCAGAGACCTTGGTGAGTTAGAATGAAGCCCCAAAGCAGAATTTTTTACATTGTTCTGCAACGAGCCCTCAACTGATTGGAAATGTTCTCTGGCAAAAAGTCCCATAACAGCGTATTTTCCACACTTTTATTAAAATTCTTCCCGATTGTTCTGCAGTAGCACTGATTGTTCTGCAACATACCGTACACTACAGATTTCATCTTTGGGGGAAATGAAGTAGCTTCATTAATAATAGATTATTTGTTGCAGTTGCTGATAAAATGTTCAGTCAACCATGTAGACAATATATAATTCATGTTATTTTTTATTAGTTGGCGTTTGTTTTTATTTTGTGTGCTACTTACTGTAAGTTTTGGTTGGGTACATTCAATTAGTGCTAAAAAAACTCTGATGTGATGAAAATTCTATTTTTCTCATCAAAATTTTTATAATGTTTGACTACAGAACAGAGGCCAATTTTACAAAGCAACCTGCACTGTGTGAGGGAATGAAGGTGCCAGGTTTGGAAACCTTGAGTATAAAACCATGATATATTCTTTTTCATTATATTTCTTTTTTAGGTGTATATTAGGAGAACTTTTCACTAAAAAGCCTTTGTTTCAAGCAAATCAAGAAATGGCCCAGCTGGAGGTTATTAGCAGAGTTTGTGGCACTCCTTGTCCAGCAGTGTGGCCAAAAGTCATTCACTTACCATTCTGGGCTACATTCAAACCAAAGAAACAGTACAGAAGAAAACTTCGAGAGGAGTTTGCCTTGTGAGCATAGATATCTGATTAATCATAAACTTTAAAATGAATTCAAGACTAATTAATCATTTCAGATGTTGAGAAAAATGAATATTTAAATTATATAACATCCTTACTCTTTATAGTATAATTGTTAATATGGTACTTATGTTATTGTATTATTACTTATGTTAATTTTAAATAACTTTTTGACATTGACTTATAGTGGATTTATAATTCTTGCTTCAGCTCAAAACTTTATTCTCCCCCCCCCCCCCCCGCAGTGTTAATGTCAATAAATTATAAAATATGAGCTTTGTAACACAGATTTAAAATCAATCGATTCTTAAGAAAATTAAAACTATATTCGTGAACATATGATAACTTGTTTTCATGTCAGTTCAGTGGCTTTGTTAGTTAAAATGTTTTGTTCATACTACAATCATAATTCATATAAAATATGGTATATATATATATCCATATTTTATATATTTATATCATGATATATATATATATTCATAATTTTTTTTTCCTTCATGTATATTTACAGCATGCCTGTTCCTGCGTTGGATTTATTAGATCAAATGCTTGATTTAGATCCTGATAAACGCATAACAGCAGAAAATTCTTTGAAATGTAACTGGTTGAAAGATATCCATCCTGAAAAAATGCCTCCTCCAAAGTAAGTTCATTTGGTCTAACTTAAATGTAATGATTTTGAGAGGACTGTGAAGATCGTGACTTCATAATCAAGCTTGCAGGGTCTTTCCCATGATAGTTCAAAAAATATAACTTACATCATATCATATATACTGTACTTGAAATGGTTATTTAACTTTGAAGAATAAATAAACAAATAATAAGAGTTCTTGCATTCCTCAATTTGAAGAGCAATATACTGGTTTCAGGTAATTGAGTTGCTATAGTTGATAAGGTTTTTCTTTTTTTATGACATGTTCATAACAGTGGCAAGCATCTTCATCAGTATTATGATATCTAATGTGGATGAAGCCCAAATTTGTGAACACAAAAGTTAAATCTAGGTAACAAGTACTGTATTTTCCTGCTCATAGTCAGCATATTATACACGAAGCAAACATTAGAATTTCTTAGTGCAGATTATATACCACTTCATCTTATCTGCAGCTTTTTCTTTCTCCTGAGAGAGCATAGGTTCATAACCGGGAGTCCACTGAGGGGTCTGTGAGCTTGATTCAGAGAAAATTCACCTAAATACATTTTTTTAATACACTGAAGGAAATTAAGTGTAATCCTAACTTTTTTTTGGAAAAAGTTCAGTCATATTAGTGGCATGTGTAATCACAAGTTCTTGGAATGATAAATAGCTTCACATTATAAGAGTTGTACCCTTATCAGTCAGTACTTCAAAATTACTGCATTTTATCCATGGCTCAGCTTACCTGACAGATATTTTTCACCATATGAATGAAATATTTCCATTCAATGGGATTCCACCGTCTATGTTGGAAGAAGTGATGTTGAGATGAAGTTGTGGGATGCAAAATCCTATATCAGCGTCTTCCAAAAAAAGATGTTTGCAAACACTTAAAAAAACATCACAAATTCTTTCGGAAATTATTTTCATTTTGATGGCTCTCAAGTAGACAAACATGGATCTGAAACCCTTTCCTATTTGATATAGACTGCATCAAAGTTGCTGATTTGTCTAAAGATTAAATTATCGAGCTCAGAGCCAAAGACCTTCTACGATTGAAATATGATTCAAAAATCATATTATATATGTATACCAGTATATTGCTCTTCAAACAGAGTTCTTATGCACCATGACACAATTGTACCCGTCTTGTAAAGTGAGCAGTGGAGTATTTGATTACATTTGCAACCACATATCTATGTGAATCAGGATTGCAACGCTTGCATCCATCAAAACAAATATTGCAATCGATAGATGTCCAGCGTGACATGCTTGTTGTGCTTTCATATGCTACGTCTCACAGTACAATATTGTTATGCAAGATAAACAGCAACAGTTTTTGCACTGAAATATTGTAATAAATCAAATTTAACTTCAAAACTTAATTAAATGCAGTAACATACTCATCTGTCTCACACGGAACATGTGAATAAGTTGCAAACTTGTTGAATGTGAACAACTTTATATATATATATAGAAGTTGTTCACATCAAAATCATATTACACTCAGTACATACATGTTTATAGTGAAAATCAGTGGCGACAGTTCTTGGACTAAAATTTGTGAAGACATCAGAAGATGCTTCCAGAAAGAATGAAAGCGATATTTGAAGTGTTTATGTAGGAAAAAAACCCAGTATATAAGCGGAATGTGTTTAAAATACACATATACGTGGATTTAATTTCATTTCTTGTTTGCACAAACACATTTTTCATTCTTTCTGGTAGCATTTTCTGGTGTCTTCACAAATTTTAGTCCAAGAACTGTCGCCACTGATTTTCATTATAAACATGTATGTACTGAGTGTAATATGATTTTGATGTTAAATTTTGATAATGTAGAAACGTGTCCATGAAAATGCACCCTACCAGCTTTCGATTCTGTTTTAAACAAGTTTTACTTTGTATCTTGAAGGTGTCGAAGAAGAAACACATACTTGTTACATGACTGTTTTGTAGTTTTATTTTATTATATTTTACACGTGTTTAAAAGTGCTTTTCAGAAGGGGGGGGGGTGTCCGTGGTCTTCACTCTACTGAATAACTGGGAATTAAAAAAGGTTAAGAACGCCTGCCTAAGATGTTTGGATGTAAATAAACATTTTAAAGATTAATTTAAATAATGTAAATAATTTTTCAAAGATGGTGCTCAAATGCGAATATAAAAATTGACATTTTTCTACAGAAACTTTTTCATTATTGGCAAATAAAATTTTCAAATGTAGATTATACGCAGGAAATGATACTGTGCCAGTATATTCAGGAAAGTGACTGTATTTCATTTTTGTAAAAATATTTTTGCTCGCAAAAAACTCTGAAAGACAGCTATACTCTGCAGCTTTTTTTCTCAGACAAGTTGAAATAGAAGAACCTAGTGGAAGTCATTGATCGTGTTACGTTTTCAATACAACGAAACCTCACTACAATATAGCTATAAATCGTTCTACAACAATATATTTTAAAGTCTTGCTTGGAAATGTCTGTAGTTAAATGTAAACTACACGTCTTCATATAATAATTCATCTTTAGCAATGTTTTTCTTGGTCTGTGAGATTGCAGTGTGTATATACAGTCAAACCTCGTTAGTACGTCACCCGGTAAACACGTCACTCTGCTTAACGGGTCACATTTTGAAAGTCCCAATTGTCCTCAGGCAGGAATTGGCACAGCTATGTCTTACTCCGTTTAACAAGTCACTTCACTTACTCAGTCATATTTTTGCTTTCCCAAGAGTGACTCATTAACGAGGTTTGACTGTATATACTTTATCATTTTTCATTTGTCTTATGACATTCACGATATAATGAGGGGTTACCATATTTACCAGCTGACAGATGGTATATAAATATGAGTGGAATAATTTTTTTTTCTGAGAAAAAAAATTCAATAAAAACTTATTCCCATTCCTTGAGATTTCATTTTGGTGATAAAGATAACCCTCAGAAATTTTTGCATATGCAAATTGTACACTATTGCATGTTATTGAGTGGCATTTAAAAAATTGAAAAAAAATAATGAAATTACCAAAATTTTGTGCTTATTACATATGGTAAAATCAAAATTTTTTTTAATGTACTTATAGCCTTCCTTTGCACCAAGATTGTCATGAAATGTGGTCCAAAAGAAGGCGGCGAGAAATGTTACACAAGCAGCAACCTGTAGAACAAGGGCTGGTATCAGGACCTGGAGTCCAGAATATGCAGTCCTATCCTCAAGATTCTGCAAGTTCAAATATTTGGCATGGGGAACCTAGTGGTAGTAGCACCAAAGAAGAACTGCCTGATCAGTGGTGTGATCGTTCTCAAGGTTTTAATGGTATGTATAATTTTGATGGCAATGATGTATTTTTACTAAAAATGGGTGTTCGATCTGTATTTTCTATTATGTTTGTTTTAATTTTACATCATCCTAAAGCAAATAGGTGTTCAAGTAGCATAATCAAAATTTAATTAAATTTTTGCATTGGATGTTTTTTAAATGAATTTCAGTCATTTTGATATTGTAAATTATTTGAAGTAATTAAAGATGCAAACATTTTTTATGGCATATTTTTTAAACCTATATGCTTACATAGTTTTTTTACATATATTATAATAGGAATTTTTTTACAGGTGAGGCTTATTTGGCTATTTCACATTTTATAATATTTTTACACAGCCTCTAATTAATATGGTTTCCTTTGTCTGTTTAAGCTGCGTAAGTTTTAAATCAAAATGACTGGTTGTTTAAAGTGAATAAGCAAAATAAATTGCATTTTAAATGAATAAATTTTTTTTCTTCACCACAAACATGAAATGAATATTCACATAGTATAGTCAATTTTAATTTTTTCCCCCTTGGGTGTTCCTTTCAGCATATGCTCATGTTAAATTCTTTCTCTTTGACAGAAGGGGAAAGAAATGTTTTCCAAGCATCTCGAGTAAAGAAAATGTCTTCTCCTGCGTCACAGAACCTTCAAAACAATCTGAATACAATAACGGCTGCAATGCAGAATCACCAAGATCTCAGTATCTATCAACTTGCTAATCTCCTTAACATAAAGGTAATTTAAAAAAATGGGTATGTGAGGTTTGGAAATATTAATAACAAAGCGAATATACATATGTTAATAAGTCTATTACAAATTGCAAGAGAACTTGAGCATGTTTTATTTTAAGGAAAAAATTTACCTTTCATTCATTTTGAATAGTGTTTGCCACTTTTATTGTTCCAATTGCCCCTTTTTATGCTTGAGTAAAAGTTGACGCTCAATTTAAGACAGTGATTTTTCAATTAAGTATAACAAAGAAAAAAAATTTTTCAGAAAGCACCAAAAAAAGTTAATCTTTGAAATATATTTCACATTTATATGTTTGTGAATGCAGAGTGGAAAACTGTGTATGTCAATTCATAGTTCTAGATAATCAGTTCATTAATCTTATAGGTGGATCAGAGTAATAAACCACAGTTGGAGAACTTGCAGTTGTTGACGTCAAGTTTACTTAAACAAAGTCAAGATGCATCTGGTTCTGATGGAAACAAGTCATCACTTGCCTCTAAATCTTCTGACAGTAATGTAACTGGCAATCGGTCAGTTCATAACAAAGATGTTCATAGGGAGCAAATCAAGTTCAAGAGAGAATGTAGGTTTTTCTAATTTAAAATAGAGGTCACATAGCTATATATACATTATTCATATCAAATTTCAGCCTTGTGGTTGAAAAAAATTTATATATATACATGTACAATATTGTTAATGTTTTGTGGAAAAAAACCAATTTTTGTATTTTGAAATTCAAGTCTACCTTGGGCAGCTATATGTTAATTCATTTTTTTCCCGTTAAACTATTTTAAATTCTCATTTATTTGCCATTCTTTCCTCTGCATCTTTGAAACCAATAAGAATTATATGGGTATTTTCATCTAGTTTTAACAGATTTTAGTCATTATTTTATTTGATATTTTTAAGTTCTGTATAAGCGTGAACCTATGTCTGTGTATTTGATCGGAGGCTTTGCATTACAATTTTTGTGGTAGCGAGATACTTTTCTCATTGCAATAATTTTAGTTTTTACTCCAGATTTAAGGGTTAATCATCATTGTCCTTATTTAGTTCTTCAAAATCATCTCCAAATTTTAGATTCCAGCAAATTATCCGTTGTAACGCACATGAAGATCATAGTGCAACAAAAGGAATAATCTTTTTCTAGTGTGCTCATGTGAAAATTTTCATATTGAGGAATATGCATTATTATGCCTAATATTCATAATATTTACAGGCCAACTTGACTTGAGGCATAGTAATTTGGCAGGGACTGGTAGAAGACAAGTAAGTAGAGAAAATTCCACGCACTTGGAAGATATCCAACCTCTTACGTCTAGTGATGAAAACGCTGTAGATATCTTTTCACAAAAAAGTTCTGTGGCATCGCCGGGACTTCGAGCTATGGGCAGTGGAAGCCAGAGCATGTCTGGAGTGAAAGCCGCTTTAGCGCAACTTCTTGCTGTTCAAGAACCTGAGATGCAACCCATTGAACTATCAGGTACTAATTTTAAGCCTAAAACTGTTAGTGTTCCTAGCTATAAATTTTCAAAAAATGTTAATCCTAATGCACTCGATTCAAAGGCAGATAATATTGACTCTTCTTCGAGTAATGCACCAATAATTAAAAAGAACAAGCCATTATTAGGTAATTTTTCTGGAGATCCATCTGTTCAGACTTTTTATCGCAGTGCTCCAAGCAGTGATACCAAAAGTGGAAATTATCGTCCAAATATTCCCCCTAAACAACAAACGAGGCCAAGTAATCAGCCACTGCATAAACAGAGGTCTCACCAGGAAACAGGACATTCATCTGCTGATTTCAATCCAAGTCTCAAACCTCAACATTCAGCAGCTGGACAACAAAAATCAGAAATGAAACAGCTCCAACAGTTTTCAAAAGGAAGAGGGAAACTGTGAACATTTTAAGTTTAATCAATTTCTGTGATGGCGTGAAAAAAAAATTTGGTATGAATTTATGTACTAATGAAAGAGTAATAAGAAATTTACTATATGAATTGTTTGTATTGATTCGAACTTTTATGACCTTATTTCACAATGTTTCATACAAGTGTATAAAAGTGAAAGAGTGCCTCAAATCTGTAAAATAGTGTAAATTATTCTCATTGGGGGAAAAAAAATTGCCTCTTGTAATTTTAATATTGAAAGAAAAAAATTATTTAGAACCTGTAAATAAGTTATGACAGAGTGCTTCCTTGTGAAAGTTCCCTGATTAATATAATTTTAAAGTAACTTCAAATTACTTTCACTTTTTGAATTTTTTTTCCAGTAATAGAATGATTTTTTTGTGATTGCAGGTTCATTTATGCATTAGCAAAACAAATATATCTTCTAGAAAATTATAGTTGCTATTGCCTTGCTGGTTTCTTTTCTAAAAAGAAAAAAATGTTTATACTGTAATTTTTCTTGTGTATAATCTGCAGCGGCATGTAATCCATTAATCAATAAATTAAATCTTTAGAAAAAGGATTGGTGTTCAGGCTTTTTCATTAAAAAAAAATAAATTGATTTTTCTACTTACAGCTACTAATACTAATAATAAATCCTTGAAAAATTATTTTTTACAGATTTATTTATAAAATATTTATTTTCATTCCATCTCGGCAAAAAAAAATTCTGCAGAAAATATACAGCCTTATATAATTTGCATGAAGAAATTCTGTTGCTATTTCAATGTATTATCCGCAGATTATACACTGGAAAATATGGTATTTTGATAGGTGGTAGACATTGATTAATAAACAGTAATACTTTTAAATGCAAAACGATGAAATAATATTGATAATTATCATTCAAGAATTTATTACATTTATGCACAGAGTAAATTACATACAAGTTATATTTAGATGGCTCTCATTCACAGTTATTTTATGATTACAATTTTAATGACCAGGAACTAACTATCAGCAAAAAATATAAAACATGTAAGATAAACATTTTGAATATGCAATAGATAATACAGTATTTCACCATATTTGTTCATTTTGATATTAGCATCATCATTAAACCAGGATTACACTGTAAAAATTTTATAAAAGTTCTTTTATAAAACTTGAAAATGAAACCAATAAGCTTATTGATTGCATTTGAGCAAATGTAACCTATGAGCTTATTTGTTGTGTTTGTCAAGTTATATGAAAGAATTTTTATAAAACTTTCATAGTGCATTTCCATAATACTAGCCTTATAAATGGTGTGCTGTTGATATATTTTTTTCTATTTTAAGAATACTTATGAAAATTTCAATAATTATCAGTAATGAAAGCTATATACCAACATGTTACTGTGAAACTTCGTTATAAGGTTTCTCTGAAACCTGATGAAATTTAAAAATGTAATAGCATCATAAAGCAGCAAAATTTGGCTGCATTTACATTGAATGGGAAGTGTTTCATTATAATATTAATTGCTATAACAGAGTGACTCTATAATGAGGTTGGACTTCATTTTATATTCAACTTAGAAAAAAATTATGGGAAATATTTTATTTGGAATGAAAATTATCTATATTTATTATACGAACACCATGAAATAGTATTTGCATAACACCATCAACTGCTTAATTTCCTAAGATGTAACCTTTCCATAATTTTAATGCAAGGCGTCAAATTTGTAAACATATTTTTTTTTCAAATGAATTTTTGGCTTACATTTATAGTTATCTGGTAACTATATTATTATTCATATTTTTGAAGTTCAGAAATACCTTATTCTAATCAATAGCAAAAGCAATACACAAATATTATTATTTGTTCAAAATGGTTAGTTTTTAATGTATGTTTTATATGAATTACTTCAAGGAAGTTCTATGAGATTTTCAATTGTGTATATATAAGTATGAATACTTGAACAAACTAAATGCTATGCCAATTTCAGTTGGATACAGTGATTAGTATTGGACATTCCAAAATGAGTTGAAATGGGTCTTGTTCCATGGGTATACAGTAAATGCTAACAGTGGATTAAGTAAGCATGAAAACATTAGTTAGAAATTTTTTTAAATAATCACATATGTGTTAAATGAATGACTATTTTTCTGCTTGGTTCCTATTTCCGGTGGTCTATTACTTGCTTCTTTACTAAGTGCACCGATATTAGATTGAACACTTAGGCTTTTTTTTATTCCTTGGCCAGAGGAAATATTTCTTGAAGCCATATAAATATTCTCTCCCTTGTTTCATTGTAAATAATTATAATTTAAAATGCTATAAAATTCCAACCATAGTTAGAATAATCAGTTGATCTTTTTTTTTAGAAATCATTGTCTAAGTCAATGATCTCTAATGATAATCTATAATCATCTAAGTTGGAGAGTTAACAAACTTTTGGTCTTCAGAGCCATACTTTGTCCTGGGCTGCTTTTCTTGGCTGTTCAACAGGCAAGTTACCTCTTCTTGGGCAAAATGTGAATGAAAAAAACTGATAAGATCAGTTGATGTATACTTATTTAATTATTGCAGAATTCTTCAGTGATATCAATCAATATTCTTAATATTCTGATTTCTATTCAAAATACACACTGCATTCAACATCACATCCTTTATTATACTTTAAAAAAATAAATATTTAAAAGATGTTGCTTTTTGTAGGCTGGTGTTGACACTCATGACGCAAGTCATTAAAATGAATAAAATCAAAAATGCAAAAAAGTTATTGCATAATGAATTATCAAACATGAGAATTTTTAAACTCCATTGTCTTATAAAAAACAATTGGACATGCAGAAATAAACAAATAGAAATTCGATAGGAAAAAATTATTTTCTGATGATTTAAAGCTTATGGTCAGTATATTTATTTTTGACGTATTTTAAAAATATAGCCTTGACTGTGCAACTATTGAAAGGCATATTTAACATCTTTTTATTAGCTAATCATCTAGAAAAAAATCTGACATCTATTGATAGATTTTGCCGTATATTTATGCCACTGCAAATAAAAATAATTTTGCATTTTAATTTATCATATCAGAATTTTTTGGAAAAAAATCATCAAAATGGAAAACTGAAAAAAAAAACAACCATAAATGAATTGGTTTCATTAAAATATAGTCATTGGAATAAGACCCATTTTATTTTGTATGTATGGGATTTTGTTTTGTTTTTTTTCCTTTGATTTTGAATGAATGACAAGAAATACTTTGAACTTTTTTGCTCGTATATATTATATATGTGTGTGTGATTGATGTAATTGATCACATTTTTTTTCCCGTTCAAAGCCTCCATTATTTGTTGTTGCCTATCAGAAGCTCGTTATTTGCACCAGTAACATATAAATCTTGTTTTAGAGGAAAATGTGAAGGAATAATTGTGAGCACAGTTATCTGGAGGCATGAATTTTGAAATAAAGTTCTTTTGTGGGTGCTGTACATCGATTTATGTATTTATTATGCCTTTTCATTTATTATATTGAAATTAGTGCATGTATAATAAAAAATAGAAAAGCGTAAATGGTATGAAAAATATACCACAACATACCAGGTGTGATCGGTAAGTTTGGGAATCACTCCTCCTCCGAGCTTCTACTGTAGACTAAAGAAATATATTTTTTTATATTACTATTATACATGAATAAACTTTCATACTGGCAATATATGCTAACATAGTATTGAATAAATGCTAATTTTTCCTTTCACTTTTTAAATTCAGTGCAACTCGTGATCAAATTAGTGCAAATCAAAAGAATGAACTGAAGCATTGAAGTTATGTTTAAAAATTTATCTGAAACTCTTCTTTTATAATTGCATGTGCAATTGTTTTTTTTTTCTTCAAATTCAAACATGATTGAGAGAGGAGGTGTCTAGATTTTTTTGGGGGGGAGGGGTCTGATCAGGGCTATGAAAATGATCAATTCCGAGAGTCTGAAGCGGGAAAAAAAGTTTATTTTTTCCCTTGATTTTCTTAATTTTAATTATGATTAAGCAATTTTGATTTTAAAAGAAATTTGAGGCTTTAGGAGTTTTTCATGTTTAGAGGAGGGAAAAAATATAATCTGGATTTGTGTGGTGACTATTCTTCGCCATTTTATTCCTCTGGTTTTAAAAATCTTTTAAAGTATAAAATTTTTCAGAGAATAAAAAATTGCATGCTTTCTTTCTTTGACTGAAATCCTTGGTAAAATCATGAAATCTTGGCATTAATTTTCTTGGAAAGGATCATGACTTCTATTTTAAATATCTGGACAGGGTAAATAATTATACAAATTTAAAATTGATTGAACAAAAAATATTTGTTCTAGTGTGCAGTCATGTTGAGGAATATTTTTATTTCACAAAAGAACAGAAGTATTGGATTTTCATACCAATTTGACATAATAAAATGGCACTATCTTGCAAAATGTCATTTGTCAGTCATATAACATGAAAATTCAAACATTTACCATCTTTACATCAAAATATGGAAGACATGTGGCAAGCACCAGCAAGAATGCAAAACAAGCACAATTCTGACAAGATAAATATGTTAAGGCAATGCATATAGATACACAACATGTTCCAACATGTACTGAATTCATTAGAAATTTAGCCGAGAAATGTGTATGGGGTGCATATACTGACAAGTAATAGAGGTAATAGTCACCTGATGATTGGAAAACATCAACCCACTCCCCCATCACCAATCTTCTATTGTACTTCTTTATTGAATGTTGAATTATATTTTATTTAAGAGCATTGACTGGATACAAAGTAATCGAGTGAAGTTAAAAATGTGAAATTGTACATAATAATGTAAAGAAGGGATGTCCAACCTAAGCTTTTTTTGCAACACACATATATAAAGGATGCATAGTTAACAGGGCGAATGACATTTTACTGATGAACCATTCATTGATCCTAGAGGCATACTTTGAATTAGAAAAAGTATCCAAATAACGTGTAGTACTCATATATGTCATTTATATTGCAGGGGGTTATAAAAATTATTAAAATAAAAAAAATATATTTTTTATACTGTCCCTGTGTGCCCAAAAGCCCAGTTAGAAAGTTGTTGCCCTGTCTCTCCTGATACCACCAAAAAAAATATCCACGGTTCTAAGTGATATTCACTGAGATATTCAAATTTAAAAAACAGGAAAGTTGGGAGGAAACAGCATTAAATGTGGGTGAAACTGTTTTCCTGCATTTAATGCTGCCCCCCCCCAACTGTCCTCCCTTTTTGGAATTTGCATATTTCAGTGATATTCCACTTAAAACCATGGAATGTTTTTAGTTGGTATCAAGAGAGATAAGGAGTTGGTTCCCTCTCTGATTGAATTTTTGGGCACACAGGCATGGTATTGAAAGTTATTTTCATTTTAATAACTACAACTTCTTGAAACATGAATGACACATCTGAGTACCACACGTTATTTTGGTACTTTTCTGATTCAAAGTATATCTCTAGGATCAATGGTTCATCTGTAAAATGACATGCACACTATATATACATCAAAACCTGTCAAAATTGGCTACATATAGTTCCATTAAAATCTGAGGTACAATATTGTAAACATTCAGTGTCAAAGGATTATTTCCATTCAAAACTCATCCTATGTGGGGAGGTGTCAATGATACAGAGCTGTCCAAACTGGCAGGTTTTGCTGTACATATAAATAAAATGTAAAGCCAAATTTCTTATTCTAAGTTGATAGAACAAGTGGAGCTCTTTCTCCCATACCTTGAAGAGTGGAAAGAAATTCTTTAATTCTACTTCAAGGGCATTAAATATATTCATAACTTATTTGCGGTAGTTCAGAATGGCTTGTTCGGCCCCGTTATAGCTTTTTTTTGTTTCTCTTGATGTAAAAAGAGAAATTATTACAATTATATCACTTGAAGCTGCTTAACTTTTTTTATGGACTTACTGGTATCATTGTGGTGGTCTGCTGAAGTTGGTTTTCTGTGGTTTCAAACTTTGAGGTGAGAATGCAAACCAATCTTCCTGTTAAAAAGCCTCACCAAAGAGAGCAACAGGTTTACAAATGGTACAAATATTCAATCACTTCTGAAATATAGATGGCAGCATTGAAAAATCAGCCACAACACTAGATACACACTCAGACTGTTAGGTACACACATTACACTTCCAGCACAACTCATTAGGTAGTAGATTGCCCATGGTGATATAGACCTTAGTTGTACTCGGTTTGGAAGAAAGAAAGGACTTACTGTCATATTATGGGATAATTTTGAATATTCATTTTTGTTACTAAACTTGAGCATAGCTAATAGTTTCCAAACCTTTTTGCAGTTCATTGCATCCTTTGTTTAGCAGAAGTTTTCCACACTGCTTGAGTCAAAACATCAGCTTCCCTAACAGTTATTACAGTGCTGTTAGATGGATTAACTGAAATACATTGATTAAAATTCCCGAATAATTTATGCGTAATGTAGAACACGTGAATGTTTTAATTTCAACGTGGCTTCCCTAGAGGCTGGTCAGGGTAGTTTAGCATAGAATACAGTTTGGTTTTATCTTCAATTTTGATAAGGACAATTTATTTGAGAATATCTTATGCAAAGATCTGACAAAAAGCTTGCAGTGAAATTTATTCACAGACAATGTGGTGTTTGTCCTAGCAAAAAAAAAAAAATTTTCTCCCCCATATGTATGGTATAAAGAAACTACTGCGATTGATATTAGTGATATGTACCAATTCTAATATACATATAAGGCAGTGGCTCTCGAAGTGTGTGGTACACCTCCCAGAGGCATTGCCAATCTACGTCAAGGGCATCATTACGAGCTCTTGACATTAATGCATTCCTGTTCAATGCTTAGAAGTAGTTCAGTAGGACTTTTCTGGGAGGCCACGATGAACATTGACTGTAGCAAGAAAGTCACGGGTGACAAAAGTTTGAGAACCACTGATGTAAGGTATTCTTTTAAGCACTCTTACTTTATTATGTTTTTTCTATAACACGATTCTTTGAAAATTTGATCTAGAAATATTAGAGTAGTGATTTTGCTGCTTGTGCAAAAGCACAATGCATCTAGATACATAATTCAAGGCATCAAAATTAGATTTTACTCTCATAAATTCTGTTGAGTTAAAATACTTTTTCAAATTTTAGGCAATTTCTTTTTCATAGTTATTTCTTTGTTTTTCATGAAAAGAAATACTCCTCTCTTTACGAAATGGACCCCTAAACTTTTAGAGAGGGGTGAAATTACTCTTGAATTTTTTTTTTCCAGATAAAACTTCTCACCAGTTTAAAAATTTCATTCTTTCATCCTCTTCGAGAAATTCCATATATATCTCACCCATGTTAGTTCCAACTCACTTTATAGTGATATTGTGTGATTATAGTGATTATTGTGGAACTAATTAATCACTCAAAGCAAGGGGAACCCATACTTGAATAGTGAGTAGTAATTAGGGAAACAAAAAAAATCTGAATACTACTATAAGTAAGACACAAAGGATCCTAAAATGCTAAGAACAGACAAATCGGCCTGTTCTGTCAATTTTTAGGAATTTTCCAGAATCTCTGAGAATTTCCTAGCATGCTTATCCCCCAAACATGCTGGTTAATGTGGGTGGGGGGAAAAGATACAGTATGTAAAAGATAAGATTCCAGAATAAATAGCTGTGGAATTTTGATTTCCAAACACTTTAACGATATCTACAATACACACCTTTAGTGGAAACTAGGGTTAAGTTGATTTGATCGCCCCTTAGGCTAAGAATAATATTATTAGTCTGAGATTTTCCTAGCTTTCCTGTCTCCTCTCCCATCTTTTCAGCTTGTTCTAAATACCTACAAGGTTTGTTCGAAAATGTCCGACCATAACTTTTCATGCGTAACCCAATGAAGTTTGAAGAGGGAGGCCATGGTTTGTTGCATGTATGTAGGGGATCCTAGTGCATATACTTGAATTTTTACGTGCCTGCAGAAGCTGCCAGTTGCCTGCACATTGGTGATGAATGAGATAAGTGAGCAGCGTCTCATTTTCACTTTTGACAAAATGGCAGAAAAAACTTAAACAACACTCCTGCATTAAATTTTGTGTGGAGCCAGTGCAAAAAATCTGCAAGATTCAACAGACCTTTGGAAATGTACACCACACTGATAAAGGAGTGGTACAACCACTTGGAGAGTGAAGCACATTTCGGTGGGCCTTCAACATCCAGAAATAAGATTGTTATTGACCAAGTAAGGACTGGGGATGCAGGATGGTTGAATCACAATCAGAGAACTTGCAGACAATGTGAGCATTAGCATTGGATTAGTTACATTTGACTGACGATTTGATCTTCGGGAGATGCAAAGCCAAAGTCATGCTGACCATCTTTGACTCCAGTGGCGTGGTTCATCAAAATGCACCATACAGTACAACTATCACCAAGGAGTGCTTTCAAGAGGTTCAGCATTACCATTGGCAGTGTCATCACAATTAATGCAGTTGCATTATTCAAGTTTTGCCTGCCATTTTGTCAAAAATGAAAGTTTTCAAAGTTATGTCAATTTTGATTAGTTATGGCAATTATATTTCAAACTATTTCGTCATTAAAAAATATAATTTTTGCATTTTTGGTGGAGGAACCAAAATTATTGTCAAATACAAAGTTATGGATAGGAAGAGTAGTGGCATTTCCAGTACAAATATAATTAGAATGAAATACACCAGCTATACGTGTTGCACAGCTGCTAAGTTTGAAATGCCAATATTGCTCATTTTTATGAAAACAAAATAATTAATCATATTTAAATATTACAATCTGCAAAAATTAAGGTTTTTGTTTTATGAGATGAATTGATTAATTTCTTTCTGTATGAAACCATGAATGAACGCCAAAACTGCCACTGGACTTAAACACTTATCCCGTTGCCAAGATCTCTTCCAGCCCAGCTTCTTGGCAGAGTCTGGAACATCTGTACGGGAGCAAAATATCTTGGCTTAGAGTGGAGGGAAATAAGTTCGAACTCTTTCCCTTCTTTCTAGACTTGCCTTTCTCCCTTCTTCTGCCTTTTTAATTGGCAACCCTGTGAATGGAATTACATTTTTATTCCCTTTTAACTCATTATCGTTCATCACTTGTTATTTTCTTTCTTGTTACAGTTTGACAAGTAAAAAAAATAGTATTACATACATATATAGGAGGGAAGGGCCAAAAGCCTGCTGCGCTCATCTTTTCTCCTTTATTTCAAAAGTGCACCATATTCCCTTACATTAGCTGGCATGCTAAAAAAAATTGGGAACACTAGTTTTTTGGATGTTGGACTCTGATCCATTCCCGTCATACCGCGAAAAGTGAAGTTCCATAAGGATCAAATGATACATTCAGAAGACTAATATCATGTGATCTGATAATAGGCGGATGGAAATAAAATGATTGGTTTAAACCAGTGATACCCGATTTGGGCGCTAATGCCCCCTGGGGGGCGATCAAATGTTCCAGGAGGGGCGGTAGAAGCTACGAGTATAACATAGGATTCTATGGGTTAGATTGTGTTGGGGGCGATGGGAGGAAAAAATTTCTGAAGAAGGGGACGATGGAACAAAAAAAGTTGGGAAACTGGTTTACATTTTAGCAAACATGTTTTGTCCAGAAAGTTGAAAAATGAAAATTAAGCATTCACTTACTATTCTAACCTAATTACTACCGGTCTAATAAAAGATACTGTAGTTTTGCAGTTTTTTAGATATATGCTGTCGCTTTAGTTTTAGAGTATCTGTTTTGCGGTACAATTCTTAAAAGTTTTGCTCTACTTATTTAAATCTGAAATACATGATCAAAAATACAAAACTACTTTGCAGTCTACCAAATTTTCTATTCAACTCATCTGATCTACGAGAATGAATATGATTGGTATCTGCTGTAATATCAAGATTTATGGTAGCTTGAATTCTAGGTTTGCTTTTGCTATCTACAACATCATTTGTAAAAAACAAAGGATCCTAAAATGAAGAAAACAGACAGGCTTCAAATTTTTCAGTGAAGGATCCTAAAAGGTAGAAAACCGACAAGCTTCAAATCAGCCAATTCAATCAATTTTTAGAGTCCAGACATTGAAAAATTATCCGGAATCTGTGACTTGAATTTACTAGCATACTGGTTTCTCTTGCTGTTTCCAAGCATGCCGAGGGAAGGGGGGGATATAGTAATCTATCCCAAAAGTACCAATTTTTGAGATGTGCCGCTGTTACGCCAACTGTACATTTTCCAAATCTGTTGCCAAAAGACTGTACTCAAATGGGTTAAAAATTGTTTTAATTTATTTCCAAGAAATATTCATTTATTTATTCACATTATTGTATATAATACACTTCAGTAGCACTATCCGAAAAAATAACTTACGATAAAAATTGTAAGATAAATCGAGAAGTTATCTAAGTTATACTTAGATAAGACAACCACAATCGCTTTTTTATGGGCAGTGTATTACATAGTATTAATTATTAGTTTTTCTTTCATGATATGCACTTCTATATTGAATTGGTGGGATTTTGGCTATATTTGACATCCATATTTATGGGTATTTTTTTTCCTTCATATTTAATTTCACTCTTCAAAATTTTAAGGGGTATTTTTATAAAATCAAAGGGCTTTATTTTGTAAAATTAAGGGCATTATTATTTTTCATCAGTGAGAAATTTAACTCTATTAAAAAATACCTAATATATTTAGGAGGATTAATTGGGTATTTTCACTCCTTGACAAAATTTTTAGGATTAAAATTGAATTTTTTTTAAAAATGTGTATTGGCAAACACTGCTTGTGTATAAGCTGCCACTCTTCTCCTATTTTGGAACACATTTTTGAATAGAAAAACTCGACTTAATTTTTGAGTACATATGATACTCAGAATATTAAAAAGTTGGGCTTATACCTTCATTTTTTTTAAATACAAAAATTTTTGTTTTATAATTTTGTATCATTAGAATAAAATTTGATACAGTTGCAAAAAACCTAAAAGGTAAGTGAAATGTGATTTCTGTTGGTTTTTTTATTTTTCTTAGTTTTAAAACGTGCACATAAGAATTAAAGAAGAATATTTTTGTTTATGATAGGTTGGTTCAGGGGTGACCAACAGCTGGCCCGCAGGCCGCATGCGGTCCATGAAGTGAATTTTGTGTGGCTGTGACAAGGTAAAAGTGCCGTGAAAAAATTCTGATCATTATTTGAACTATCGGTTCCAACAGCATATTTCTTGATTAACACAAACTGCTTACAAACTTATTTCTAGTAACGAAATTAATTTAATACCTAACTAATTCAATTGCGACCCGCGACGCTATAGCTGGCCATTGTGTTGGCCCGCAAACAGAAGTTGGCCACCCCTGGGTTGGTTCAACACTTTTCTTTAACACTAGAATGCCCAATGTGGGCCTTATTTGGCGTGCCTTGAATTTTGAATATGTGACTCAGGCATTGTTTTTAGTCTGAGACCATAGCAACTTTTTCGGAGGTCTGTGATCATTCCTTGTTTCGAAAGTTTTATATATTTCTTAGTGCTACAAAGTTTCAAAAAGGCATTCTACGGGTAAGTAAAACTCTGAGCATTCCAGTGTTAATTATCTTTGATGTTTTAGTTCGAAAGGCTGTTTTGTATAATGTTTGTAAATATATATAGTGGCTGTTTTTTGGCGGATTTTTTTCTTTTGCTTGAAGAAAGGAACACATATATCCATTCCTAACTACATTAAAGGATTTGTGATTTAGTGAATTTGTGATTTTCTATCCATTTATGAAAAACTTTCGATTGCTTGTGTGAACTTCTATACATGTGGCGTATTCAATGAATGTGATTTGAATGTTACTTCAAGAGAAAAGTATGGATGTTGATGAACTTTGCAAAAGTACTAAAAAAGGAAAATTATTTCAAACTGTGCAGTTGTTGAATATGTGAGATAAACAATTCTGAAGGTGTCTATCGACTTGGAATCAAACGAGTGGATGCTCTGAATTTTCATTATTCAATTTTTAAATGCAATGAATAAATGGAGTTTTTTATTTCGTGTGCTGGAATACATACGTTTGCATCTTCTCGTCATTTTCACTTGGCTGAACGAATACTGTGAAAAATGAAGTGAAATTCTTGTGTGTCTGGTGGTTCCTGTGAGTGTTTGTCTCATCTTATTGGATAACGGTTCAGAAAAAGGAATGTAATGTGCAGTATATCGTAGAGCGGTAAGTCTTTTTATTGACAGAGTGCATTATGTTTAACAGAGTAATCATATTTCAAAAAAATTGGGAGACTTAAGAAAAGACAAGTAAATGCATGTTGGCTCAGTGATTAAAAAAAATATTTAATATTTGATGAAGCCATTTAGTATAGAATGTAAGTTATAGTCTAGGTTAATCAAACATCCAATATATCAATGATTTTTTGAAGCTTCCAAATAAATAACAAGGAAGAACGTACTGCTAAACTTGCATGTAACTTTTTTGTTGCCTTCAGGTTTTTGCCTATCTTTTTAAGAAAATATTTATTAAGAAATAAAAATTTTTTAAAAGAAGCATAATTTATATAAAAATCTAGGGGTCCACTTGTCCTACTTTTTGTCTTACTTTTCATGTTTTTTTTTATCAAATCCATGTAATTGATTTTAATTGAGGAGGGAATCATTGATACATTGCCAAATATTACAAATGATGTAGATTGCAATTAATGATTATGCCAAAGCAGAAACTATCGGTTTTAAGGTTATTTGGGGTGTATGTGAACCATTTGTTTTAATTTTTCTTTTGATTAGTTTGTTTGGTTGAGAGTTTAACAAGTAGACCTAAAGTCATTGAAAATTTTTTGTCTGGATGAGAAAAATAATTTTGTATTTACTACTTGATGGTCTTGGACAACAACTAACACTCATCATTCCAAATTTTGATGCACATTTGGTGTATAGGTGAAACAACAGTTTGCATAACCAAGCCTTTGGATACACAGGCCTATTTTAGGTTTGGTAATTGTGATGCTACCCAATATCATTCAGTTGTCTTCTAGGCCATTCAGTTGTCTTCTATTTTTAGGCCATGCAGAGACATAAACAATATTTACAATGCTCAGCAGAGCTAGAAATGAAACTGCTTCATTTGTCATAAACAATTACACTGGCATTGAGCAGTAAAATGTAAACATGTCCTTTAAAAACAAAAGTATGGACAACACAGTAAAACCATCTGGTTCTCCTTGACTTATTTGTATTGGACCTTATAATTTACGCATTTTGCACTGTCCTTTTTGAAAGTTGGTCTTGAAGAGCATCGTTATTTAAAAAATTTCGTTTTCATAATTTGCTGTGTATTGTCAGAGTTCACAGACTGGACTGTGAAAGACTCCAAAAAGAATGCAATATATATTGTGAGAAAGAAGAAAAGAAATATCTGTGGTTGCTAGTACACTGTTTTGGCCAAACATTTTTTTCGTTACCAAGTTGTCACGTTGCTTTGTCTTCAGTCAAACTTGCAGGATATTGAAATAGAGTGCTATGATTTTTTTTTTTAATTTAAAAAGAAAAATTTAAGGGATTTTTTTAATTATGCTATGATTATGTTGTCTAAAAAGGGAACCCTGCTCTACATTTTAGTCCTACCTTTTCCTAAATTTTTTGAGTGGGAGCTCTGAAAATCTCAAAAGATTAAATTGACTTTATGAATAGTTTGAAAAGCTTCAACTTCATAAACTTTAAATTGATCAAGAATTTTACTAATTGAACAGGACATATCAATTGATAAAATTTTTTTTCTTTAAAAGTAACATTTTATTCTTTAAGAAACAACTAAAGTAATTGAAATTAATAGACTATCTGGATATTATGCCAGGGTGAACTTTGGAAAAAGAGTTGAACTGTTCATTGGGAATTGAACCCAGGACCACTTTCATACTAGGAAAGTGAACTGACATTATACCACGGAGAAAACAATCATTTTTTTCCCTTTAAAACACTCTTGGTAGCCTGGCTTACTGGGTAGACATTTCAGGAGGAACAAATGGTAGTTTCTCTGTGGTGTAATGGTCAGTGTGCAAGAGGTCCTGGATTTGATTCCTGGTGGAGAGAATGACCTTAGCATAATATCCAGATAGCCTATGGATCTCGTATATTTTGGCTGTGCAAAAACCATCATCCATCTGAAATAAAATAATTGTCGTACTTAAATTTTTTGATCTACAATTTTGATATCTTAACTGATTGAATTATATGGTATGTGATCTGGATTAACTGTGTGTATGAGCCAGTTATGCTATTCAAAATGATTTTCAGCATTTGAGAGAAGTCGGTCAAATTTCAGTTTATTCATAAGGTGTAACGTGATATACCAAGGTAAAGTTTTATGACTTTTCTTTCATGTTTCTGTTTGATTGAATTTAATTGAAGACTAGTGGGGTGAATGAAAGAAAGGAGGTACTTAGTCTAAGGCACTTGATCATATTAGTCATCTTATATCACTTATCTATCGACCCTTATATGACATTATACTCACCTAAGGTGTTATATCTCTAAGGGTTGGGGTATTGTGAGCTTATGCAGTGGTTCTCAAACTGTATGGTCTCTCTCACTTGGGAGGCAAGAATTATCAAATTTCTTAAACTGTTTAGTATTTTTTTGTGGAAATGAAACATGGTATGCATTTACATATTTTTAAGGAGCTCAGAGGAATGCCTAGATTTTGTGAGCTCAGGGGAGCCAATATATATGAAAGTCATAAACCACCTGATGTAGTGTGTTAGATTAGCCATTTTGGTTAGGGAATATACAGACACAGTTTGTCTTTTTTTCCCCATAGAAATTTTCTTTATAGACTAAAAAAATGCTATTAGTAAGTATTCAAAACACTTATTTTTCAAATAATAATAATGTACGAGAGTTTTATGTAACGTTAGCTTGAGAATGGAAATTGATATATGCATTGCACATATCGTGAAAGTTGACTTTTAAATGAATCTAAAATCTTGAAATTATGAAAAAAAATGTTGTGGATTGACTGGTATTTGAAGCAACTTTTGTGTATTTATGAGCTAAAGCTAATTTGAACGTTATCGTACTGAACGCCTTCATTTGCAAACGATTCCTAATCCCTCAGAGTTTGAAGAATTTTCACAATGACTTAAAAGATTGAATTCTTTCTTGCTGATAAGCTCTGTGAACTAAGGATCATAAGTATTTTGTCCTCTGGGAAACAGTAACTTCTCCTTCCGCACGAATGCTCGAGTGGAATCCTTATATCGATTTTTTATTAACTATACAGTAAGATGTTTTTAGAAAATTTGAAGTAGATTACCGGCCTCCAGATTGGAGCTCACAGAGATCCGTCCGTCTGCATCATAATCCCCGCATGTGGAGCCGGAACTGATAAGGGAAAAGTTGAATGTTCCTCCGAATCTATTTTTGTTTTTCACTATAGAAATCTGTGGTGAGCCCCTTGAGAAATCCTATTCAGATAGACAGCAAAAAATTGTCCAGAATGTGGGGTTCTGGGGTCTGTCTCTTCCCCTTTCTTTCGATGGTCAAGGAGAACGTAGGCGGAATAGACTTGAAAGATTATGGGGGGGGGGGGGCACGATGATACCAATTTTTATATTGGTATACGCATTAGATCAGTCAGCTCCGTCGTTGACGCTGGGGGGGGGGGGGGGGGACATTGCCGTCCATGCAAAGCCGCAACTGGGGAAGGGGAGCAGGTGGGGTGAAAATTTCACACTTTAAACTTCCCTTCAAAATTACGGGAGTGCCAAAATGTGTGCTAGCCCCAGCTGACTGAGCATCTAGTTCCGGTCCTGCCCCCCCCCCCGTATCTCTGCCCTTGATGAAGAGGAATTAATTTCTTAGGTATGGAATGCTCCTATAATAGTTCCCCGCACTCCTCAGGTATTTTTTCCCCCGCCGTCCAATCTGTAAGAAAGAATCGCAAATTTGATTGTAATTCACCCCCCCCCCTTCCGGGACAGTCCCAGTACCCCTATAGGTCAATATCACCCGCTTTGATAACCACCAACCTGTATGATTGTACGTATATTACTTACGAAAGCCGTTCAGAAAGATTTTTTTTTTATTTGTGCCTTTATGAAATATAATTTTCGAAAATATTTTTTTCTCTCGTGTCCTCTCTCCTTTCTACATTTAATGCGTGTATGTGTATTTGTAACTTATGAGGAATTTTAAGTTCAGCAATGAACGTATCTGCCAATTTTAGTTCTTGCAAATTCGTGTTGATGCTACCATGGCCATGTTTTTCATTTGTATGGTTCAGTGCTTGTTTGTGTTTTATTTTTTTACCTAAAAAACAAATGAGAGAGACTGATAATGTTGCGGGGGAGTGGTGGTGTTACGTCTTTCCCGTGCGGCTCAAATTTTCCCGTTGAACGATTATGGTTTTCTTCTATCACTGTAACCTGTAGCAATCAGCGAACTTTCACAAATGCTATAAGATAAAGGATAAGAGCCGTTAAAATCAATTTAAAATTTCGAATTACAAATAGTGCCAATATTTTTCCGATGTTACGCGTTCGTATTTGTGCAATGCAGTCAAAAGTAAAAGGTCACATCAATCATCTTTGATAAACGTGCGCTTGAAGTTGGGTAATCGAATGTATCTGCACACAACAAAACGGAGATTAAAAATTAATAGCGTGAATGATTAAATTTGTGAAAATTAAGATCTGTTTCTTTGGTAAAGAATTTTTGAATTCTGTAAGCTGTTTTTAGTTTTTTTTTTTGTTTTCGTCGTGATCGACTACTACAACTACAAACTGGTAGTAGATGGCGCTGATGTTTGTTTACAAAACAATCTCCGTGATTGTGACATCCGATCCGGCTGTCCATAATGATTCGTGGCTTGAACTACGCGATTTAATTAAACATATATGGAGTTTAAAAATTTCATTTAAAGAAGCTAATAAGTACGTGTCAGAAAAAAAAGAACGTATTGAATGGTGGGCAATGTGATGTTCGTTGATTAAAATTAGCTGGTGCGCGCTTAGTGCTGGTATCCATGCTACAAATATGCTTTGAATTTCAATTTTAAAGTAGCATAGATGGGGCACGTGTGAGGAAACGATGGCATATATATATATATAATTAGACTCGCAATATAAGAGTTGAAGAAGGGAAAAAATTTCCGGATGCTAAAACGGACAATTACGCACTTAATTTGAAATTCCTGCTATAACTTGTTTAGAGCAACAATTATATGCTTTTTTACATAAAACAGCATTTGCATTAAGATAGAAAATTTGGTTGGAAAACTAAGTGTGAGGTACTGTTGTAAATTGATAACTGATCAATACCTAAATCACTTTTTTTTTTACAAATCCATAAAATTTAACCAGTGCGAATATCTGCTAATGAGGACATGTAGCAGTATTCTTAACAACATTTTTTCTTTATATAAATTGTGTTGATCTCTTCTCATGATTCTGGTTGTAATAAAAATTTTAGGAGTCGATAACCCATTTATTGTCTTAAGGAGCTTGATCTGTGGATTTTGACAGCTAAAAATCAACAAATTCATGCATTCAAGTAACTTATTGGACAAAATATGTTTTTAATAAATTTTTTTTTCTGAGAATTTATTTTGTGCTTGGAAATATTCATGTTCTCATCTTATTTAATCATAATCATGCATTTCTTATTATAAAGGTCATGTAAAAGCAATGCAATGTAAATTGTAAAAAACGATATGTTTATAATGATAATTTATCTGTTATCATTGAGGATTATGAAATGTTTTACTTGGATGATGAAATGATATGTTGCCAGATGACACTATTCATATTTGAAGATGAAATAAGTTTCTAAATGAAGCACTGAATTACTGATTTTTATTTTCATCATTTGTTACAAAATCCCTGTATTTTTCGTATGCTCATGACAAACAACAGCATATATGTCAAAATTGAAATGATTATGCTAATGAGTATTTCTGAACATAGTTTTTTTGCAAATGTAAATTTGATTAGTAATTTATTCATTGGAAAATTGTTTTATAATGTTTGTCATTTTATTGAACAAAGGTTAGTAGGTGCAGTATTCAACATAATTGCGTAGTAATGAAAAATTCAGGCTTTTGCCATTTTTATTTTAAAACATGGAAGACAGATGTCAGCACGAGTATAATACTAAGCTAGCATGACTCTGACAACCTAAATGCCAAATAGACATGCTTATACACATACACAATACATTCCTGTATGTACCAATTCATTACAAAATCCCCAGAGGAGTGTTTACGAGGTACTTGTAAGGTTATATAAAGTAGTAGATCTCATAAATATAGCAATTGATTTTTCTGTTCAGAAGGCTGTGTTTCCTCTCCAAATAATTTGTAATATTGTAGCCTATTTGTTACACTGCACACATGGGTGGGGACACGGGGCCGAGGCATTATAACTGAGACTTTCCTCAACTGCAAAGTTTTTTCAGTTTCCTTCAATATTCCTTTGTTATCTCAAAGCCCCTTATAAGTTGAAGCTCTTCTTCAAGTTGATATACACATTCTGACTTTACACACAACAACCTCTTAAATGTTGAGATATCTGAGTGGAGATATCATACTTGCTACTATTTAACTGTACATGCACCTCGTACACATTCCTGTACAGAATTCCCAATGAATCACACGATCTGGATTGTGTTCAGAGTTGTGCTTGTTTTGACTTCTCACTGACATTGCCATCTGCCTTCCATATTTTAAAATAAAGATGGCAAGTGCTTGAATTTTCATATTGTGTAAGTATCATATTAAAGCTGTACCCACTATCTGCGGAGACTTAAATGGTAGACTGGTTATCATTTGCAATACTACTCTCACCGAAGTTTCAATTCATGTTTCAAAACATACATTCATAGTTACACACTATACCTCAAAATTTGTTTTCTCATTTATCACCTTTGTTAAAAAATTTTGAAAGCAATATTTTTTTGATTTTCAGATGAGAAAAGATGACAAGGTGTTGCAGTCCTAGTTCTATGCGTAATACCAAGATATATAAATTTTTTCCATATTCAGAAATGTAAGTAGATGTGAAAAGTTCAAAACTGTAAGAGAACAAATATTTATGATGACAGTGGTGATTTCAACTATTTTTTTTAAACATATTTCTTTCATTTTTGAGAAGAAAAAAAATTAGCAACCAGTGTTAAGTATTGACTTGTTATATACCCCTGATGAATTTCAATGACGTTTATTTAACAAAGGATAACAGATTCCTTGAAAGATGGACTTTTACTTGAAAGATTGTCAAAACAATAAACCACTGCAATCGTAAAGTAAACAATATTTTCATGTTTCTTTATACATAAAAATATGAATCGAATATGGAGCTATGAAATTCATACGAAAGCATGGATGTTTTTTTTTAAGTGCCTGAGAGGTTCTCGTATTTACACAATAAATTATAAATTTTTTCTTAAAATAAGTTTTTTATAGTTGAATTTTTTTTTCTTGGATGATATAATCGTGAATATTTATTTCTGAATGATTCTATGTAATAAGTCCAGCACCTTCGCGAATGACCAGCCACCTAGTAAATTTACTAGTGTATGAGGTTTGGACAATGTGGGAAGGGGCTGGCTGCTTAGTGAAGATGGTATATTTTAAGTAGGAACATAACATATGCATAAAAAAAGGCATCACATCCATTTGTTCAATATAGAGTTCGCTACACGCTGAAAATCCAGGCTTGAAAAATCCCTGGCATCATCACCATGGTGTCTAGAAAATGAATATTGCTAAAATATTCTATATGTGGTTGTTAAATTAAGTGAAATTATTTAAGAGTGACACACAATTTTCCAATTTCATTGCATTATTCAACGTATGAAGGAGTTATTGTCCCAGAAAAGTAAAAAAAAAAATTATTCAGGTGTCTTTTTCTTGATCAAAAATCTATGCCAGGCATCTGAATATTTTTTGATTTGTTGAGCACTACTGAATAGTATGAATTAATTTTAATAGATTCAGTGCTTTTATTCAACTGCATATGCTGCACAGTCATATGTGTCGAATCAAATAACAGATGTCGAAATCCAAAAGAGTTCAGTCGATATATGAATCCACTCAAAACATATTTTTTTTAATTGTTTCCTGTTTAAGACTGAAATTGAAAGAGTAGACTTTTCTCATTAGGTGAAGTTTGGAAAATCAATTCAAGTTCAATAGAGTACGAGTCTAGATGAATTGATCAGTTCAATATAAGGTCTTTCACACCCTAATATTTATTCTAAATCAAGCAGGAAAAACATCACTTCAAAACGTGGTTCTTGACTGCAAATGATGGAAATTTTCCATTGTAATACGATATAGACATTCAAAGAAAAAACATTTTGAGATGAAATAATAATCTACTCTGTGGATGAATACCCTTTTGATTGCCAATAAAGAATTGTAAGCAATAATAACATGTTGGACGTTCCATGGAAAAATATCTGTTGCATTTAAAAACCATAAGTATATTATGCCACACATCTTCCTACAAATATTTAATTTCTGTAATTTGATTTTTAAAATTTTGAAACGGTGAGCGTTCCAGATTCAAGAAACTTTTCTATCCAGAACTTCTTGCTAATGTAGATCCTACTGTGTTCTTTTTTGTAAGGCAGAAAGGTGCGATTGTAATTTTTCAGTGCACATTTCAATCCTTCCAATTTCAGAGTGCACAAAATTTTAAAATGAAAAACTTTTCATACTGCTCAAGCAAATATATTTAGGCTCTTATCTATGTATCTATACATATTGTATATGTTATTTGATTTCTTCACCTAGAAATGTGACTTTTTGATAGGAAAGAAATAATTTCTTTCATATACATATGCACCACGTTGCAGTGCATGAATAAGGATAATAAGAATAAGCTTGTAATAATCCTCTTAAAAACTGAATTAAGTTTTAACAAAACTGCAATTTTTTTGGGTTAAATATTAAACATGTTTGTCAAATAGGTGGGAAACAGATCAAATTTATGAATTAAATTTTTTTGTCACGTTTATGCTTTCACATTTCGATCAATTTAAATACATATTACACACTTTCACCCTGAACTGATTCTGTATTTTATGGAAATCACTGTTACTCTCTGCTAGAAATTTTTTTTGCAGAGTAAGAATGATTTTGATCAAATATGTACATTTGAGGAATCCTTTGGTGATGCAGTATTTTATTTCTATAAAATTTAAATGAGGAAATGTGTGAATTTTGAGTTATCTATGGGAATCTTGTACATAATAAGTTGTAACTGTTAAGTCTCCCGGATTTCTACTCCCATCTTCCAAAAAATTCTTACATCTCCTAAATTTTGCCAGTGGTCATGAAAAAGTTATTCCCACAGAATTTACTCGGGGGGGGGGGGGGGGGGGATGAAATAAAAAGTATTTTATTTTCCAGGGAAAGAAAATTTGCTGAATAGTTAGTGTCAGTTAGGCCTTTCAGCATCCCAAATTCACTAGATGATTCGTATCTGCTTTGACTGTATGTCCCACTGGTGAGATTCGATTTCAGAGTAGTAATGACAGGTGATTTAACCTACTGGTTGGCAATGATTGGTCACTTGGCGTTGTCACATTTTGCAAAGGGGAAGAATATATTTGTTTTTGTACGGAATCTCGATCCCGCAAAAACCTCCCTAATTCCCACTCTCTAGATATAACAAAGGCTCATGGTTTAAGCTACAGTTGCATTTTTCGCAAAATGCAAAAGTGGTAGCCACTTTTGCAACAATGCGTACAGGAGGTACGAAACGAGTAAACATCCAACCATCAATTATTAACATTGCAGCATTTCGCTAAAGCTTTTTCTCCCATTTTCGCTTTTTTGCAAAAGGAATTTTTTTATCTAGCTTAAACCCTGCAAAGGCATGTATTTTCATCTGAAATGCACCTTGATTTTAGGACTTCAACTTTAAGAAAAAACTGGTATTTTTTTGATTTTCTTGTATTAGAAAATGAGATGTTTTCACCTTTATCTCATGCACAGATCAAAATATATAAATATGCGTAATAGAAATAATGGTCACTGATAATTATTTTTATGGGCATCTTTTTCTCAGCCACCTCGTTGGGCATTTTGCCTGTTGTGGCGCTATATTTGTATTATATCAAATGTTTATCAATCAAGCTTGCGTGCATTTTTAAATAAAAATTGTACAGTTCAGTTTAATTTGACTGCACCAGAGCTTGACAAATAGATCTCATTATCATGGAGGTTTTCTAGATGCACAGAGCTGTGCCCATGAGTTGAAGCTATTAGTTTGGTAGCTTTATACAACTTGAATCCAACCAATTCAGTCAGACTGCTAATGGTTGATGAATTGAGAAAAAAAAAAGAATCTGGGCACCAGTCAAATATTTAAGTAGCCATTTGTATTTCTTTTGTCCAGCCTAGTAATTATATGCAGAAAATTTTAGAGACAAAGTCTAGTAATAATTTTTTAGTCACCATGGCACACCAATTTTATTAGCGACTTAGCATTTGTCAAGCCTTAGTCTACACCAAACTGTTTTCTTGACTAACCCAAAAATTAATCAATTTTTGAGATTTAAATTTGCATGTGAATAAAGAACAGAATAGTCTAAACAAAACATTTATTTTGTCATAACATTAATCCCATTTTGCATGTTCGGTCTTTTTGAATTCAATCATAAACATGGAGAGCCGATTTCAGAATTTGCAAGACAGTCCTGCTTACTGTGGTGATCATCATCATCTGATAACTATCTCGATTCCCCCATGTTGCTCGTGGATGCTGAAACTCGTTGCAGGGTGATTATCACAACCGGCTATGGTTCATCCACAGCAAAGTCTCTGGTTTTTCTGAGAGGGAAGGCTAGTTTTTTCGGCTTCAATCTCTCTCTCTGTCATCAGAGATAGTTTCAGCTGGGCTCTGTTCTATTTGGGAATTCATGGTGGCCATAATCTCATTTGTCACTACCTTTCTTTGTGGTCTGGTTCTCCAATTTTACCATCAGATCCTTCCACGGATCTTCCATCATAGAGGGGTGTATGTATTGCTGGATATCATCTGAGCTGGCAGTATTGAAATCACTCGAACCTTGACTTTTATTACGAAAGCTCCATTGCTATATGAAAAAAATTACATTGAGATACAGAAAAATTCAGAATTTTCCATGTTGGTATACAGAGAGAGAGATAAACCTTTTCAAGAAAATTACAAGTAGAATGGTTGCATGAAGTACACAAATGTAAGTTCGGGCACTTATAAAGCTACGATTAAGCAATCACTATTATATATGGCAAGACATCAAGTTTTATGTGATTAAGGAGTAAGTATTATTCATACACTCATGCTGCATAGTTATATTACAACTGTTAAGCTACGGTTTGAAAAATCGAGAAAACATTAGGCGTCAGTCATCAAAATTTTCTGGAGGGTTTCCCAATGCTTGACATTTCTGATGTTGGCAGATATGCTTAAATAAATATTGAAACTTTTATGTTGTCCTCAGACTCTGATTTAATAATCGCACATAGAAAAATTTTAGACAGCAATAACGATCTGGTATTTGTCAAGTCCCATGTTAAATATTTTTTCGCACACTCAAAGCATATAGGTACTACTAATGATTTGCCGATAGAAAATTTTCAGCAGCTGCAATTTAGTTGTCACAATCATCTTGTATAAAAATGTGTGTAAGTGTTTTATAATGCACAAGTGATTATATGACCAAGAACATTGTGGATAAGATTTAATTAAAATTATCGCATCACATCTCTTGCTTTAAAATGGCTCAAGATTTATTATATGACAACTGATTGAAACAAGGCAAAAAAAGGGAGGGGGAGCGAAAGATGACTACGGGTGATGTGGTGGCCAAAATTATTTTCATTCTTCTGATAGGCAAGAGTACTTACACACTGTGTAGGTCTAGACAAATTCCACATACCAGGTCATCATTTAGTAAGGTTGTATTGGCATCTAAAATTTTCTGTATGTGATTGTTAAATTGGAGTCTGAGAATTAAAAATTTTCAGATTTCATTACATATATTTTGTTCCATTTGAAACATGTTTAAAAATAGATGAAAATTGATTATATGACCAAGAACATTCGATAAGGGGCTCTTATGCTAGCTAAATAGCCCCTTAGGAAAACGGCAAAAAAGGGATAATGTTTCAGAAATGAAAAGAATGCTGGCAACTACATCATCCATTTGGCAAGTTAGCATAGTGATCGGCACGATTAAGTCTATAGACCATATGAATTTGGGTTTTCTTATCCTGGGACTAAGCCAAGTATTGCTCTGTATATCAACGGTATGCATTTGCAACCATCGAGAATAGCGTTAACCTCAATTTAGCGATATATTTAGTCAACAAGAAAGATGTTGGTTGAAATATGGGTAAAACAAGAATAGCAATATTTTTAAAGTAAAAACAATGCTGGCGACTACATCAGCCTTTCCCAAAATTAGCAAGATTATGGATCAGATTAATTCCAAATGTACAGCGGCGTTCTTTTTTGTCACCAAGTTTTCGACTACATCAAAATATCAATATGCAGCCGACAAAATCCTCTCCAGCATATTTTGAACTGTTATTTGGTATTCTCATCATTCAGCTGGTAACTCTAGCAAATAGCGCTAGATCGGGTCTGGCGATAAAAAGTGACCAGGCTGTGGTATTTAAAAATGATTGTTTTTCATTGAATGAGCGTTTCAAGTATTTTTTTGGATTGCCCAGAATGTTGTTGACCAAATATATCGTCAAACAGATTAACAAGAAGGATGCAGGTTGAGAATATTGCCTAACCAAGAGTTGTGCAGCTATTCTATAATTTCAGCACTAATTAACAACTATTCACGCAAAAAAATTACTAACTCTCTCAACACTAAATTTTGCACCGATCTCAGCATTGCAACATTAACACTTCAACACTTTTAAAATCACGTGGATTGGAATTATACATTAAATGATATTTGTCAATATTGAAACATGAATACTCGTAACCTAGCACAAACACGTGAAAGGAACAGTTAAAGCTTAATTCAAGGCTTCATGGCTTGAAATAAGAGAAGGCAAAGCTACTCCTTCTACAATCACTCGGAATGGATGGCTACATACCTGGCTCCTGTTCGACGTGTTATATGGGCTGTTATAAGATCTATCGGATCGGTACGATCCGGGGCTGGAGCTGTTATTACCGAACGATCTGTTGTTATTCCACTGCCTCGGACTTCCTGCACCACCCGAATTTTTGAAACGGCCCGGAGTGCTCTGGTAAGGATAAGGTTGGTAATGGTAAGATTGGGGTGTCTGATAGTTCTGAGGACTTCCCGCGAATCTCGGGGATGCGTTACGGTACTGATGAGGCGATCTGAAATCCGAGCTCATCGGCGATCGAAACGGGGGTGTCCTGTTGAAACTCATCGCCTCTGATTTCGCGATTATTCACTATTTCCAGCAAATTAGTAAACAAATGGCGCTGAAAACGTAAACAGTGCGTCCTTACCTCGAGTTTTTTTTCTCCAGGATGCAGTGGCATGTGGAGTTGTTTACTTCGATTCCTGGCACTGAATTTTCTCCAGCATAATTATTTTTCACTAATCAATCGATAATTATCCGAAAAAATTGAATTCAATCGTTTTTTTGTGGAAAGATAACTATCCGAGAACCACGTAATTAATTTGAGAAGGAATTCATTTATAATTACCTCGTTTTAAAAGAGGTCAAAGCCGTACTGCTTACGACACAGCTGCGAGGTGCCGATACTTGTAGAAACTACAACTGTGCATTTGTATGTAAAAAAAAAATAGTCGTAGCATACTAATTAAAGCATTCAAATGAATTGAAATAAGTATTTAAAGGTTACCTGAAAATTTCAAAATTGTTTTCTTTTCACGGCCATAGGAATTTGAAGTTCTTTTTCAGTGAGTGAAGAATTTTTATGAGAGGACAATCGGGTAATGTACTGTTGACATGATTACAAAAAAAGATGAATTCACCATATAGGTTAATTAACTATTTTCCTTATTATTAAAGCAATTTTTCTTACCCTGGACCGGACTTCGGCATTTTGCGTCCCTCTAAATCAGGGGTTCTTAACCTATCGGTTGCAGGGACTTCCGAGATGGGTCATTCGAGTCTACTAACAGCCAAGGGGCTTTTGAGATGTGGGGAAGGGGGGGGGGGGTGCAACCCAAACTTGATTATAGTGGTTTTTTCAAAGAAGGAATGTGAAAAGGATTCAAACCTAGATTCTCGCAATGAGAGTCCGGCACAATTCCTACATGTTCACGCAGTGGCAGGGTTTTGAGAGTTCCCCCCCCCCCCCACCAACCGAACACAATTCAGGTCTATCGCCATGGACAGTTTACTACCTAGTGAGAAGTTATGCCACATGTGTGTACCTAACCATCTGATTGCGTATCTAGTGTATGATTTTTCAGTGCTGCCATCTATATTTCAGAAGTGAGTGAAGTGACTGAATATTTGTACTGTTCTCTGTGGCGAGACATTTTGTTAGGGAGATTGGCTGGCATTTGCACCTTGAAGTTGAGAACCACAGAAAACCAACTTCAGCCAACCACTGGAAAAGGTGGGACTCAAACACGGGTTCTATACGAGTCTGTCACTATGACCACTCGGCCACAACAGTTGGCAGAATTTTAGAGCTATGGATCATGACCCAAACTTATTTCACAGGGGCTTCTGAGATGTGACAATCCCCTTACAGCCAGGGATTCCTGAGCTATGGGGGTCAAAACTAGATTAGACCCCCATAGATCTGACCCCTAGTTTTGGTCCCCCAAAACTAGATTCACAGGCAGGCCCTGGCTTTTGAAAATACACTACAAATGGTATATACAGTAAAACCTCGATAAGTTGTCACCTCATGTTATCGAAAAATTACAACGGCTTAAGCGGAGTGACGACTTAACCGAAGTGGCGTCAGTTTAATGTGCAATACTGTGAAAATCTTATAAATTTAAAGTAATATAACATTTTTTAAAATAGGAATTATATTTACAATATTAATAAGTCCTAAATGAGTGGGTCCATGCAGAAATCAGATGCAGCTCGAACAGTCCCCTAACGTATCAAAAACTTGAGTCGGCAAATGCACTTTCCCAGCTAACTTTCGTTGTTTGAACTGTTTCCTTTTGGTACATAAGGCTTTTATGGTAACTTTTAAGCATATGGCATTGCTGTTACAAGCTATTTTTTTTTAAAGGGAACCATAAAATTAATTTATTCCACTCTCTGAAACTTTTTCATAGTGACGGGTTAACCGAAATTTGCGACGAGTAAACGAGGGTTTAATAACATTGTCGTCCATGAAATCTAGACGAGCCTGAAGAAAAACGACGACTTAACCAGAGTGACGACTTAACAAGGTTTTACTGTATATATAAATATATATATGCGTATCTTTAGTACATGCTCTTTGTCCCCCCCCCCTCCTCGCTGAAAAAATTTGAAATGACGGCCCTGTTCACAGGGGCTTGTGAATGGATTCTTAAGCTATGGGTCACAATTGAAACTTGATTCGCAAGAGCTGAAATGGGCTGTACAAATTCACTTAAGACAAGGATTCTTGAGTTATTGGTTGTGACTGAAACTTTGATTCATCAGGAGTCATTCATATGACTCCTAGATTAGTCATATGAATCCACTTACATATGCATGTTATAAATGCACTTATCACCTCACTGGTTTCATTAATTTTGAAGAACAAACAGTCCCTTAGGTTGCAAACCTGATGGTGGTGGTGATTTTGTGCTGCGACTGATAAAGGTCAAGAACCTCTGCACTAAATCCATTGGTGGAATTAGACATGGGAAGGAGGGGGGTCGAATAATTTTGCCAATTATATTAGACATTTGATCTGTCATTGATGCTGCCCCCTCCCCATGTCACCCTGTATTTTTGTCCATGACTGAATCCAAATCTGCATATGTGTGTTAATGAGATGCAAGACCGTGGCCCCCCACATTCCGCAACTACGGCTTTCTAGGCCAGGCTTTTCATGAGTGCTTTATAATAAATTTATTCAGGGCCAGACGTAGAAATTTTGTGGTGCTGTGAAGAAATATTTTACAGGTCCCTCTAAAAAAAATTTATATAATTACTCACTGACGTACGAACAGAAATATTTTGGATGTCAGTCATACAGCATGCAATGGAAATTGTACAGGCTGGGTGATGGAGTACAAATCCAGGATGTGTTGAAAGGAAAATAAAATGTTCAGAATGAAGTCATTTTATCATACTAATTTTCATAGGCATAATGTATATTGGAAATATTAGTAGGGTTCCAAAATATTGGTGGGGGCCCAATGTATCTATAAGTACAGTCGGATCCTGTTATAGCGAAATCTTGTTTTAACAAACACTTTTCTAATACCCAAATAAGTTTACTTTGGAACTGCAAATACCTGAAATTCCTTAACGAAATTTCATTATAATAAAATGATTTCTCGGTCTCTTGGAGTTTGTAATAATGGGATTAGACTATTATAAATGGGGGGGGGGGGGGGTCAACCAGATCAATGATCAATGCCAGTGCTCATGTTTCTTTTTTCATTGCTTATAGGTTTGCTTGTAATCAAACAGTGCATAATGATAAAAAAATATTTTGATAATAATAGAGAAGTCTTGATTTGTTTTTATTCGTTACAAGCCTAATGTGTGAAATATTTTATTACATAAATGAATAAAATTTATAAAAAATGTTTGGTAAGGTAATTAAGGTAATTGATATTTTTGAAGTAGCACACAGAAATTAAAACCTGTAAGTGGCGGCTGTGAAGCGATCAGCTAAAAATTGATTGTTTATGCTGACTGTCGAGCCATTGAGTGAAATTTCAAGTTATCAAGCATCAATCTAATTTGTGATACTAATCATAACTAATTAAATTGATATTTAGTCATATGCCCGAGCACTGATTATAAAGTTTTTAGAATTGTATGATGAGAGGGTGAGACATCAACATAGCAGAGATAGACTTGAAAGTCTGGGAATAGCATAGTGATGATTGCTTATGGGTCATGATATGTTAGCACATATATATTAGACCAGTCTGCGCCACCTTTGATGCTGGGGGGGGAGAGGGAGGAGGAGGAAGGACAATCCCTCCCATGCCCACCGTATTTCCACCCATAGACATCAATTAAAATGAATAATAGTAGTAGAACCTCAATAATTGGATACCCCCAAATTATCTATGATCATGCTTGCAGTTAAGCAGATGTCAAGTTAGCAAGGTTTCATTTGTTCTTTCCCCCAAATTTTTAAACATCATTTATGCCATGTACATGTACAAAGTTAAAAATTCCATTCATTTATACCCTTCTATCTATAAATTCAAAAAAAAAATATTGCCTAATTTTCTATAAAAAGTTTCTGAATAATTTCTAATCCTGGTGAAAAAGTGTGAATGTATTGAAATATCTGTTTTTTGCAATTTCGTTACTTGCAAGGAAAACTTTCAATTTTTCAACTTGGAAATTTAGATCTAAAAAAAACATAATTTCATTAGCTTATTTAATGAGCTCTCGCTCTAAAATTTCAGATATCATCTGCGCTTATGGGGTGGGGGGTAGGCTTATACACAGGTAAGTTGTTCAGGAGAAAATATCGTCCTCTACTTTACCAAATTTATATGGTCAAATGGCCTCCTCATGGCTAGCTTGAAGATCTGCGATGTCATCAGAGTACTTGAGATGGCGTCACTGAATCAGAAGTGTGATTTTTTTTTTTGTGCACAGCACCCCTGGCTCTAACACTGCTGTTGAAAAATATAATTTTTAGAATGTTACCTATACGGAAAAATTTTAATATCTATGATAAATTGCCTGTGATGTACATTTCTCTCCAATTTTATCTTAATCAGTTATTTTTCCTCCCTCAGATGCTTTGAATAGATTCTATATATAAAATGGATGGTGACGATGAACCTGTTCATTTGCCTTCTTTGTTGAAGTGCTTGCTAGAGTGTTCCGAAACTGGTGCTTCAATAGCAAAAGTGTTCCGCCTGGATAGTGATTTGTATCGCCTTATGGTTCAGGAGAAGAAAGGTGCCGAAAAAAACTTGAGATTTGTTCATGATGTGAAGACCTTTGCTGACATCCTCGTTCAAGAAGCAGTAAAATGGAACATTAAGAGGAAAGTATGTATGTCTTATGTATGTCGCAGGACTTTACAAATCGGAAAAATGTTTAGGGGTGCTTTCTTGGGCGCCAACCACAGATTTTTTGTAGAAAAAAATTTAAAAACAATCCTAATCTAAATATTGCAGGGTTCTTAGCAATCCGGAAAGCGTGAGAAATGGAAAAGTCATGAAAAATATGTAATATTTTGCGAAAGTCAGGAAAAAAGTTCTGGAAAGAGAAGAAAACAAAATTCGGAATTTTAAGGTTTTGAATTATACCTCTTTCTTTCAGAGTTTTGGACCGGGAAAGTCAAGGAAATTATCAGATTTTTTTGCTGGGAACCCTGTAATTTTTTTTTCACGTTCTGGGACTTGGTTACATCTTTTGTTTTAACATAATCTAGGAGTTATGTAATGAATTCCGCAAATTTTTTGTCATTCGTGGACTTTAAAATATTCTATATATGACTGCTAAATTTTGCACCATCACCAGTTTCCTACTCATCATAGCAACCTGGCGCTTGTCAATCCCTGGTATATAGTTGGACTCTGCTTATGAATGAATATACAGCTTCAACTATGGCTTGACAAGTCAAAAAAATATTTAGGTGCCAGACAAATCTCTTTAGAGCCAAACATGGTTTTTGAAGACCACTTCCAAAAGCGCAGTGCAAAATGTATGAATTGTTACAAGGTCCAATGTATAAATCAAGGTGAACTAGATGGTTTTGCAGCGCTATATATTCTTTTTTTAACCCTTAGTCTGCTGGAATAGTCGCAAAAATGCTGCTCTCAAAATGGCAGAGTAAAGAATTTTTTTTCAGTTGTCTTTTGTGGAAGATATATGGTACTCAAACGCATATGTTACAAATACTGTGATACCTTGGCTAACAAAGATAATTCATTCCTTAGCTAAAAACTTCGTGAGCCAAGGTATCAATATGCAGTGAAACCTACACTTTGTGAGACAGAAACCTGCCTTTGACGATATTAAAAAATAGTCCCTTCATTGATTGATGTTTTTACATATATGTGCGTGTATACCTTTATAAAATGAAAACCAGTCTAAAACAGAAGCACCACAGTGGCGTGGTGGTAAGATGTTCATCCACCACCATGAAGGCTGCTGTCACCAGGTTCAAACCCAAGGGAAGATACAGATAAGATATTTTCCCTAATGAGCTTGAGGCGACCACTGATAGATAGCGCCTTCATTTCCAACCCATCTCATTAATGGCAGTAAATTGCTATGTGACCAGAGTTGGTGTTTGGTGAAGTAGTCTAAAATGAAATATTATTTCAGTCTCTTGACATTGCTTCCTGCAGGTTTCATTGTATAATAGAATCAGGAAAAAAGCTTTGATACAAACAGAGAATCTGGGTTTGAACCCATAATCACCAATAAAAGAGTGATTGAGGGTAAGCAGGCATTCTATCTCCACTCAACAATGTACAATCATCCCACATAGTATGAGCAAACCTGTTTGTAAATAGGGGAATAATATAAAAAACAAAAACAAAACTAGAGTATATATATGCATGTACGCCATTTGTGCATCATTTTGAAAACTTCATGTTAAAAATTTCTGAAAAAAAGAGATAATGGAGCATGCTGCTATGCCCATCATCCCTTGGTGATGGGAGCACGCTGAAGATTGAAGAGATTTGTTTACATCTTACTGTTCAATGCCAGCAAGATAGTTTTTGACAAATGAAGCATTTTCATTTCTAGCTCTTTGCAGAGCCTTATATACATTTGTTATGCCTCTACATGTCCTAAAAATACAGAAAACAACTGAATTTTATTGGGTAGCTTCAGAATCACAAAACCTAGGATAGGCCTATGTATCCAACTGCTTTGTTATGCAAACTGCTGTATCACCTATACACAAAATTTGCACCACAATTTTGAATGTTAGTAACCACGTAATGAGTAGTCCAAGACCAATGAAGTAGTAAATACAAAAATATGTTCTCCATCCAGACAGAAATTCTTAATGACTACTCTGAACATTGACACAAAATGAGTTTTTGAACCCTCAAACTAAGCAGCAGAAAAATGAATAAGCCAAATAGTTCACATACACCCCCAAATAACCTGAAAAAAAATTCAACTTCTGCTTTGGCAGAATCTTTAATTGCTAAGTTTGTATTATTTGGAAATATATCGATGATTCCCTGTTGATTTAATTCCCTCTTGAATTTTGTTGATAGCATTTGACGTTGAAAAAAAGAAGAAAACCTAGAATGTGTAGGACAAAATAAGTAAGACATTTTATCAAAAAGTAGGAGCTCTGAGTAACCCTTGAGAGGGTTCCGCTGTAGCTTAATTATTGATTTTTTTATGATCTTATCTTCAAAAACCTTGATGTGCGCTACGTAGCTATAATTGGTGGTGCCTTCCTTCTACATAGCTTGACAAATCCCAGGTGTCAGTTTGTCATGGCAACTGAAAAAAAGCATTGGTGTCTAAGAATTCATGTGATCATCGAACATGAGTTTGAGCGTAGCATGAAATTTTTGGAATTTATGTGAGTGTCTCAACTACAGTTTAAAATTTTTGTTGTCATGTTACTCCTACCTGTGCGGAAAAAACCCGAAAAATCTGTTTCCACTGCCATGATTCTTGGGTGTTCCAACCCTAAGTGTAATATAACAGCAATTGAATTGACTTTCAATAACATGCTTATTGTTTTCAGTGGTACATGATTGTCTTTTTTTTTCACATAACCAGTTTTCTCATCTACACAAGAATGTATTTGGTGAAGAGACAAATGAGTTTACGGATACCCGTGGCAACACTGTGAAAATCAAAATTTCTGGAGATGTTCAAGAAACAACCAAGTCCATGTGTGAGATGTTGGATGGGGACAAAGATGCCGCAAATTTGTTAGCTGTTTGCGTTCATATGTCGCAGGAAGTAGAATTCAGTAGTCCACTCATGAATGAAGATATAACCTTACCTTCTAATCGAATAGGAATATGGATAGATCCCATAGGTAAGTAGTTTTATTGAAATTTCATAAGTGAGTATTTTTTTAAACTTTGTAATTAAACTTTATAAAATGTGATTCACAGATTAAAAAGGGTATTTGCTCAGTGTACAGGATAGATGCAGAACAATGAGTTCCAAAAAGTTCTCCCAGAAGCTTCCAAAAAGCTCTTGAAAAACAACATTTTATTCCTTTGTTTACTCTTGTAATAGATGTAGAGGGAAGAGAAATTTCTTGTTTGCTTTAGAGATGCTTGTGTGATTAGCTACCATTACTACTCAACCAAACATGCATCTCATACACTTTCCTCTGCAGAATTTCTAATGAGAATTGGTACATGCCAGAATGCATGTTCTGAGCGTATGCATCACCCTAACATATTTGTTGCTAGAATTGTGTTTGTTTCATGTTCTTGCTGGTACTTCCATCTTCTTTCCAATTTATTGGCCGAAAAACTCACAAACTGTAACAGCATGCATCTGCGGTAAGTGGAAATGGGCCACTCCATCCTAATAAGTCTTTGTAACATTATCATTTAGGCCCTCGTGGAAATGGTCCTTATTCTAGTCATTTTTATAGATTTTATTTTTTTTCACCTTTTTTGTTTCTGGGATCGATCAGCGAGATCTTCTGTTGCCGATCGGCCGCCATGTTTAATTTACGTTCGTTGATTTTGATTTATTTTGTGCAATATTATTTCTCTCTCTCATGAAGATATGTAAATCAGATGCAAAGTTCAGTACAGCACCTTTGACCTTGTGATTGGTCCCATCATGAGGAATTATGGGAATGCTCTCATATAAATGCTTGATGCACAGAGAGATGTTAATTTCTGACTGAATTATTTCCTCGAAACACAAGATTTTATTACTAAGGCATCTCGCCTTGCTGAGGCGTATGGCAGTTGGTCTCTCAATCACAACGATACATTAATTGTGGGAAGGTGTGCTTTGGCACCTTTTGTGACTCGTCACCTGTTCTCATGTGTCCATGAAACGTCGTCTTGGTTCCATCGATTGGTGGATTGATTGGTAGCCAGACTGACTGCCTGGGGACTATCTTAATGTCTGCCTCCTCCTGCTCAAATGGCTGGCCAATAACCTCAACACATACCTCAAGCTGCAAACTCATGAGAACCCGGCTCCAGGGTTTTCTGTGACCGTAGTGTGTAAAGACCAATGCTTGACAGTGACATCATGAACTGTTTTATGGGCGATGTGAACTAATGCATGAGTTCTCAGACAAAGCGGTGAGAACGTTCAATTTTATTGTTTTAACGCAATTGCGTTGAGAGAGATATCTAACTGTGATAATTATTTGTAAAAGTGTCATATTAAAATTCTAATATTTAATAGAATAAATGGTTATTATTTAATGAACGATGAGTATCTTATCCTTATTATATCGTTCATTGTTGTCTTGTCATCTAGTCAATGATCACACTGGGTTTAACTTAATAATGAACCGGGAAATGCAACAGCCTATAAACATTGCATTTAAATTGGGGGCTCGTCTGGGATCATCCATTGATCAATCTAGTGTTATAAGCGTTTCATCTTAATAAGTAAAATATTTTACATTTTCATTTTTCACATTGCCAAACTATCCAGCATCAGCCGAGAATATCAGACATGGTGCCATCTCATTGTCGAGAGACATGCATGGACATGTTTGCATCAAAACAAGATGGAATCTAAGCTGATGTTGCAGTGATTCCAGAGAATGCTGAGGAGATATGTCCATGCAAATCAGGCAATAGTGATTGGTCTACGTTGTGGGGGGAGGCATCATTGGGTCAACGCTACAGTGACCATATTCAAGGTGCTTTCAAAAAGTTTGGTGAATGGTCTCAGAAAATAAAGAAAACAGAAGATAGAAACAAAATACCTTTATTGGCCTTTGATGTAATCTCCATGGTAGCTCCATTAACTTTACCAATGTCCACTCGTTGCTTGGCCATCATCTAAGACCCAAGGACTTGAAGGAGATGTTTGATGCAGATCCGATGAGTTATCGATGGTCATCGCTATGAGTTGACATCCGTGGACTGGAATATCAGATTTGTAATGAAAACTAATTATTTGTCAAAATTTCTAAAACGGAAATGTGACTTTGTGTGTCACAAAACCAGAAGGTACATGAATGCACTTTTGTCATAAACCTAGGTACTCAAGCGCATAATATGCAATAAAATTGGATAAAAAATTACTGTTGGAGCAGGAGAATATTATTGTTAATTACAAATGACTTTGTTTGAAAATAAATAGTGCTTGAAGATTTCTAATGGGAAGGATTGAGCCATTGCTTGTGTGTTCTTCTGAAAATAGAATAATGACACTGTCTAGTATTGCATAATGTAAGTGGGATCAAGTACCATTTGATTATTTATAGAACTAAAACTATATATAATTCTACAATTTTTCTTTCATGCGAGACATTTTACTTGTATATTTCTTTGCGTTTGTACATTTATTTATATGTAATCAGATGCAACATACATGGAAAGTGTAACATATAATTTTATTCACTTGTTTCAGATGCTACTAGTGAATATGTATATGGTGCAGAAGATAGAACTCCTAGCTCTGATTTTTCAGCTCGTCGAGGTCTCAAATGTGTTACTGTATTGATAGGAGCTTTCGATATCCTTACAGGCATTCCAATAATGGGTATTGTCAATCAACCTTTTTATAGGTGGGACTTGCTGGAGGAACAGTGAGTAATAGTAGCATTTGTTCTACCTCACAGTGTCTAATCTGTCTATGTGATAATTTTATAGTTTCTAAATTTTTTAATATATAGGCCTAATTTAAAACGGAAAGCTTGTTGGCGTCTAAGTTTATAAATTGTTTAATGATGATTATCAGCAAATATTTTTATTCCACTGTTGGGTATAAGTTTCCTCTAAGTTTTTACTTTGTTTCCTCTTCTAGTTAACTCCAGTCAGATTTCTGTTCCCGCTTGCCAGTCCTTCTGGTTTGGACCACTTTTTTAGGTGTTAGACATTTCTAATGTTGCCTATTTGAGGTCTATGCTGTCGATATTAAACTTGAGTTTTTTAAAATTAATTTCTAGAGGTGATGGGTTTTTATGTGCATTTGCAATTAGAGGAACAACTAAATAAAAAGTGTATAGCCAATGACTGGAATTTAATTAAGTTTTTATCTTTCCGATAATATAAAATACCCTCTTGATCTACCTGGTATTTATAAGAAAACATTAGATAGTGATACCCTGGCTTACAATTTTTTTGGCTATTGGAGATGTTTTTCATTGATTTTTTCTACTTCTGTGAATGGGTACGGATTCAGTTAATGAACATCTTCATTAATATATGGATGCATACGCTAACATAAAGTAGCAGCATCATGAGCTGAATTTTAATGTCAATCACCTTCAGAATCATTCACTCAAACCCGATTAACTTATGTGCAAGACAGTCTTTTTCCAGATGTACCTGCACTTCTCTTTCTGAGAGTTTTTGAATCGTTTCATGTAAAGTAAAACATCTAGTTATTAGAAAATGCATGGAAAAAAAAGGTAGCCTATGTTTTCAGAGCATGTGTTCTTTCAGTGCAAGACTCTTAGCATTCAACTGAACAGTTTAGACATTCTAGGAGCTTATCTTTTCCATAAGTACATGTATATGAGAAATATATAGGAGCTGTTTAAATCACAAATGGATAGGTACACCTATGAACTTGACTAGGTTGTGTCAACACCACCTTTAGTAGACTAAAGGTAGAGTTCAGTGTTTTTATATCTTTCTGTAAATTCTCATTTATCCAATTTTGAAGCTGTTCACTTTAGTCTTCAGTCAGTTTTTGTCTTTTTTATAGCGCTCCTTAGTATTTTAGAAAAACCTATCTTCAAATTCCAGCGGTACCTGGAACAAATTAAACACCTTTCCTTAAAAACCTATGGGAAATCGTATTTTGGCTGATGAACGTGATTTGGGAACGCATTGTCTTTGTTAGCCGAGGTATCACTATACTTTTTAATTGAAGGAAGCTCATATAAACATCTACAGCGTTTACATTTATACAGCGTTTAGGTTTGGTCCTGATTCATCTTTATACATTTTACTGATGAAATATTAAATTTATAGAATGTATAACTTTAATATATATAATTTTCGCTTAATAAATTGGAACATATTAATTCTATTTGTCATAGTTTTTTGTGTTTGGCATACACATGTTGATATATTTAATATATATTGTGATTACAAAAGCCATTAATTTTAGAGGGAGATTAAGAAAAAACTCGCTGAACAGGCCGATGACTGTTTTAAAGTAGGCACTAAAGTAATTTGTTTATTAATCTTTTTTGGGAATCCTGGAGGTGAAGCAAGCCTTTAGCAAATAGATTTTGATTGTTTGAAAAATGACCATACTACTCCATATTTTTGCATGTTTTGTGTCTTGTTCGAAGAACATTTATTCACAGTATCAGTTCTTTCTTTCATTTCCAGTAGAATTACCTTTGTTTGTGGTGTCTTACTTACAGTCTATAGACAAATTCATTGATCCCAGTGTTGAGAAAATGAATTTTTCTGAACGGCAAAGAGTGAAAATTTGAGAAGAAAAATTTATAAAGTCTGAATCACTGACGAAAGCTTAACTTGGGAAAGAATGAAATATCTCAACTATATAAATATCATTTGTGACCTCTTATCTATATACATATCAAATATATCAACTTCGAAAATGTTTGTATCAACTCTTTCCCCCCCCCCCCCCCCCACAAACAGCAGCTCTTTTTAAATTCTACCTTGAACATAATGTCAGAATACTCGAGATTCACATCAGAATAGTGCTTTCCTAATTATGATCTAAGATAAGAAATTTTATATTACAGTGGATCTCACTTTTAACGATTTCTAAAAACCATCCTGAAATTTTTTTACAGTAAACAGGAAATTTCTATGAGTATTAGTAAGAGCTGGGATCATGAAAATAAGTTGTATCAAGCGGGGAAACGTTTTAACTGGGAATGTTATAAGCAGGATCCACTGCAGTATATTTCAAAATTCCATTTGAAAAACATGAAACTCAATGCATTAAAAAAACAACTAATTTTCCTGAATATTTGAAATCCGTAGGTTCAAAAGTGAATATTTCTGGGGCTTCCATTACGATGGCCAAACTGGCACGTCAGTTGTTCCTATTCCGTTGCATCCCTCAGTTAATGGACAGCGGATATTCATCAGCAGTTCAGAGGACGAGAAACTGTTAGACATCATAAGGAAAGAATACGATGTGAGAGAAATATCTGGAGCTGGGTACAAATTGCTTGGCGTGGCAAGAGGATTTGCGGACTTGTATGTCCTAACTCAATCTTTCACGTACCAGTGGGACACTTGTGCTGCGCATGCAGTATTGCTATCTCTCGGAGGTGGAATCGTTAGCTTCAGCGATGCCATCAATTCTGAAAGCTTGTCATCTGAAGACATTCCCAACCTGCAACTAAAGTACAAAGTTCGAGGTGAAGATCCTTCGAGTAACAACCATTCTCACTGCAACGCTGGGGGTTTGATAGCTTATCGCTCTCTAGAGACCTTGCTAGAATTCTTGAATTATGTGAAGAGCTTGTGGTAATCAATCGTCAATTATTATGTTAACACTTTTTTTGTACTCATAGTCAGGATATTTCTTTTCTAAATGTCTTTTTAAATTTATTTTCTTATTGCTATTTAGTTCTTGTTCGTAATTGTAGAAAAATAATTTGCACCAGCGATTGGTTTTTTTTAAATATATCAATTTTGGTGTACAACATCACATTATTTCAGCACCTGATTCTCTGTCATTGCAAGAATGAATAACAAATTGTATTTTTCACTGTATGTGTATTGTAAGAGCTTTCTAAGTATCAAAATATTTTGTACGTAGATGAATGCACATAGTTTAGTGAAAAACATCTTGATAGATCAAATCAAGTAATAGGTTTATGCATATGGTATACTTTTATTATAAGAAATATTTTTCATCATTCAAGTTCTCGTTTTTCTCAGTGTAATGTTTTTCATTTTAAACAAAAAAATAGTATGTTATTTGGTCTTCAACATTTCTCGAGATGTACCTCTTCTGGTCACATTTATTGGATAAGCGAGATATTGATTTCCTTTGGTAACATTAATGTCAGCATAATAATTAATGCAGAATAGTAATTGTGACTTTTTTAAAGGGGGGTGGGGCTAATAGTTTTTTTTTGCTTCTCTTAAATTTAATGTTTTCCCCCAGTTCTGTCCCCGACTTATGTATACATTTTTCAAATATTTTCTGAAACAGCAATTTTACGATGTTATCACATGTTTTCTGTTACCATAGAATTTTCTTTTAAAAAGTACTGTCTCCAAATAAAATTATTCTTACGTTTGAAATGTTCAATTTTCCTGATCTGATTCTCTGCCATTGAAAAAAATGAATAACAAGTTCAGGATTCCCAGTGACCTGGAAATTCGGAAATGAAAAATGGTATGGCAAAAGTCAGGAAAAAAGGCAAATATTTGATAAAAGTTAGGGTAAAGTTCTGTGAATGGGGGGAAAAAATTGCATTCAAAATTTGAAGAAAGGTTAAGATTTTGAATTATGTTTCTTCCAGTGTTTTAGTCAGGGGAACTTTTGAGATTTCTCACAAGGAAATGATTGAGCAGATTTTGCTGGAAACCTTGAAGTTATATTTTTCACTGTGTGTATTGTGAGAGCTTTCTAATATCAAAATATTTTGTACGTAGATGAATGCACGTAGTTTAGTGAAAAATATCTTCACATTTCAAATCAAGTAATAGGTTTATGCATATTTACTTTTATTATAAGAAATATTTTTCATTGTTTTTTTTTTTTTTTACAAAAGACAAAAAGAAAACTACAAAACCAACAATATTTGATCCAAAAGGATATAATAATTCCATGGGTCATAAACAGTAACACAAATGCAACAATTTTCTCAGCAACCTTGATACTCGATAGTAAATACACAATAACAATCAATATTCAAATTAATTTCTTTTTTCGAAGAATAACATTTTTTCAGCATAATGTTTTTCATTTTAAATAAAAATATGTGTGTTGTTTGATCAACATTTCTTGAGATGTACCTCACATTTGCTGGAAAAGCGAGATATTAATTTCTTTTGGTAACATTAATGTCAGTATCATAACGTATATGCTACAATTTTTCAAAAAAAATTTTTTAGGAATTTTTTTAAATTATGCTATAATTATGTTGTCTGGGGGGGGGGGGAGTACTCTCCCCTGATCCTATTTTTCTAATTTTTTGAGTGGGAGCCCTGTTTACTGTAAAAGTCTATTTCCCTTTCTCCCTTGAATTTAATACTTTTCCCCCAGTTCCAGCCCTGACTTATATAAATTTTTTTAAATATTTTCTGGAGCAGCCATTTTACAATGCTATCATGTTTTCAGTTGCCATAGAATTTTTCTTTTACAAGGACTCTGCCTCCAAATAGAATTATTCTTATATTCGAAATGTTTAATTTTCCTGATTCTTAGCCATTGAAAAAGGGAATAACAAGTTATATTTTTCACTGTGTGTTGTGAGAGATTTCTAAATATAAAAATATTTTTACACAGATGAATGCACATCGTTTAGTGGAAAATATCTTGATATATTGATACAATGTGTTGCTATATTGATACAACTATGTCGATGTTACCCACATCAATATTAAATCGAGCAATAGGGTTATGTATATGATATATTTTATTTATGAGAAATATTTTTCATTTTTCAAGTTCTCATTTTTCTCAGTGTAAAATTTTTCATCTTGTACGAAAAATGTGATATTTGGTCTTCAACGTTTCTCAAAAGATATACTTCTAGTTACGCTTGTTGGAAAGCAAGTTATTTCCTTTGATAACAATGTCAGTATTATAACTCATGCAGGGCTGACTTTTTTAACGGGGTGGGCCAAACATAATTTTACTGCCTGCCCCTTTACTTTACTGTCTATCCCCACCATTAAATTTACTGCTTACTCACATTTCCAGCCCGCACTTATGTATACATTTTTCTAATATTTCATCAAACACCGATTTTACAATGCCGTCACATGTCTTCATCATAGAATTTTTGTTTAAAGTACTCTTTTACAGAATCTCTTGCATCCCAAGTAAAATTATTTTTACATTGGAAATATTAAATTTTAATATTCTGCTGTATATAGTCCTCCAGGCATGAGATGAGACTTGGCTACATCACATCTCATAACCAAGTCATATTTTGTGCTTGCATCACTATACTGTAGACCCCGCTTAAGAAGTATTTAAGAAGTCTTATTTTCAGAATGTCAATTTCCTCATATTTAAAACCATTCCGTTTTGTTCATAGGAGTTTTCTCACTTAATGCATTTTTATTGGATGGTCCCTACGAGGATGTCGTAATTGGGATCCACTGTGATAGGTGGTTGTCAGTGTTTAGAAAACTATGAAATGCAAATAGGCTATTGAAAGATATTGTAAATATTTTATATGGTGCATTGATGATTTATTCACACATTTGTTATAAAGGGCTTTTTCATGTAGAGTGTTCGAAAAGAAAAATACTTTATAATTTTATAAATGAAAATACATATAAAAATGTTAGCAGATAAAATACCCACGTACAATGATATTTGAGGGAAAATATATAGAGTTGATGCACGATTTATGACCAGCACGTTTTTGTGAACTAGTCTTATGGTCTCAAAAAATTTTTCTTTAAATGTCTTTCCCATTTACAAACATATGGGTTCGTAAAAAAAAAGACAGTAAAATTAACGCCTCTATCAAATAGCTGCCAACTTTGAGAAATTATAGTTAGGGAGGTTTTTTGCAGAAAAATAAATATGAAAGGGATTTTTTTGAAAAACAATACCAAAAGTTTCCATTACTGAAAGTAAAATTGTAAGTTTGTTTTTCACCTTTGCAAAAACATAACATGCAAGGTCCTCATTGTTAGGGTTATGAAACGATTTTTTTCTTTCCAGAAAAAAAAAAAATTGCACAGTGAAACAAAAATCTTCAGTCCCCCCCCCCCCACTCATATTTAAACTTTGCAGAAACCCAGGGCAGTCTCCACAGCATTATGGGCTCCCTTCTACTTGGCTGAAAATACCAACTGATATACGTTTCAAAATTATAGCACCAGATTTAATTTTCATGGAACCTAGCTCTGCATCCCCTTCTTGGCCATGCCCAGGTGGGCTTCATGCATTAGGATGGCCCTTGGGTTGCATCTTTTTTCTCCTATTCAGAAAATTCACTCTGCCTGATTCCTCAATAAATACCCTACTGATGAAATTCCTTCCCCAAAAAATACAGTATAGGCCTACATGCTAAAAAAGGGTTATGAGTGTAGTGGTGGTGGCATTTTGTTTTGAACAGAGATAAGCGAGTCATTACTGAAGAGGCACAAGCGTGTCTCAGAACCTGGTAACTTTAAACTCCATTTCACAAAATATTCAAGCATTTGTGACTCGCTTCTAACATGGAAGTTAGATGACAGCACTTTTCGAACCTGAAATACGCTTACCTCTGACATCAATAAATGTGTAGCTCTAACACATTTATGTATAATATGTGTAATTAAAATAATCTGAATATTTCCCTAGAGGGCTATTTAGAATGTGCATTGTGTATATGGAGTAGTTGTCTTCCTTATTTACCATTCACTTTTGATATGCCACAGACAAATTTCATTTTGGCTTTAGATTACATCTTATTTAATCTGGTTGTGTGCCAAAGATTTTTTAAAATTTTTTGGAGATGAATAGAAAGTTTTTCGTTACTTTTTATAAAAATTCAAAGTTCATGTGCTACATATAGCTTTATTAAGTTGGGGTGAGAAGTGACATGGTGTAATTGCTAATTATTTGTTACGACACTTGCAAATATAATCTGGGGTATAGCTATGCTGAAATTTTATTTTTTTGTATTTTCAAGTTCTCAAACATTGTTATGACTTATCAGTGCATTTTAATTTCAAATAGATGAAAATTTTTGTTTATTCTTGATCATTTTGTGTATATTTCTGAGTTATGAATAAATATTGTGTTGGCAAGTATTGTTTTTACGAGAAACCTCTATTATGCATGCACACACACTAAAATATTAGTTTGAAAAATTGTCTTGACTTCTTTTACACAGGGTCTTTTATACAGAAAATGATTATGTGGGAAGTAAAGCAATCTAGTTACTGTATTCCCCTGGCATTAGCCGGCTAACCAGTATGCTGGGAAATTCTTAAATATCTAAACTCAAAGAAGCACAATCGAATCATGCCATTAGTTTAGTTTGCAGAAATAATATTCTGAATAAATTCAGAACTTTTGATTTGAAAAAATATTTTTGCCAGGAATTTTTTAATATTAAATTTGTTTTTTTTCCGAGACAATGGCAAATTTTTAACTTGAAAGGGTTTCCTTATTTTTGGGAATAGATGGGAAATTTCAGAGCATTAAATTTTATCTTTTTTAACAAAATTGGGATTTTTATTTACGTTTATAGATTAGTTACACCAAATGTCTTTTAGGTAGTTAGCTATGCTTTGGCTCTTAAATTCTCACAAAAATTTATGTGTATGATATTTTCTAATCTTATCAATTATTTCTCTAAAAATTGCTAGTGATTTTATTTTTACATTGTACAGTCGATGCTCCATAAGCACTCAATGTTCCTATAAAAAATAAATTTGAAAAGTTTTTCATTGAGTAATTGTTACAAAGTTACTACAAACTAGTTTTGTTATTAACACATGCACGTACATATTCTATCATTTTCTCCTCCAGCCGTATGCTAACAAGCACAGAGAAACAGTCATGCAATTCAGTAGTGCGCTCTTCAATAAGCCTACTGATTTTGTATACATGTTCTAAGAATTTGTTTATTGGTTGCATATTCTCAGAAGTAGCATGTGTATCATGGGCATGAATATCTGTTATTTATTGAAATAGGGCTTTTATGTGTATCTGGTATGGGAAAGAAAACTCGTGAATTAGGTGTCATAAAAAAATCACAACCTTGTCAAATATCACCAATATCTGCCTTGTTTGTAACAGTTTGTGATGTTTTCATAGTTTGAAAAAAAATCTATTTTTTTAGGGGATTCCAGCTGGTTTTCATATCGTTGACAAAGTTACTCCTGTTTCCAGGGTAACTTTGCCAATGCTGTTTTTTTAATGTATAAATGTTGTCATGTGTCCAGATGGTGAAACTAGAGATCAAGACTAATGGTTTATGGTTTCGAAGCATTTTCGTTTTCATCGGTTAATAAAGCAGTTGAAAGAAGATAAAAATGTAAAGTTCTGGCTAATGGTAGTAATGAATATATACATCACTTCAACAATTACTGGGTATAAGAAAAATCCCAATTAAATTTTTCTAAAAATTTAATTTCTGCACAAATTGAATACACATGTAAAGTTTAGCCCAGTTACTTGGTGGGTTGACATATTTGCTAAAAAAAAGGAAATAAAAATTTTTTTTGACAAAAAAAACTAACGTTTAATATTTTGACATCAAGATATACATAAAACTGACAAAAGAAAAAAAAGCAACTCTGTATACCATTTCCATTATTGCAATCATACTTTACGCTCATTCTTTGATGCATGAAAGCGTTAACAAAGAACAGACACAACATATCATTAATACGGAATGGAACTTTTATACCCTGAATATAATACAAGTATGTATTTGATATTAATGAAAATAAATGCATTGGTGCACAGCAAGAATAGAGCAGTCATGAATATCACTTAAAGTATGAGATATGACATAAATGATACAGGATTGAAACTTTTCAGATATCTCAAAATTTTTTTCTTTCAAAATGCATTACAGCTCACACTTCAATGCTCCCTTTATCTGCTCTCATACAAATACATTGCCACAACAGGGAAAATGCTCAACGAGGTGGCTGAGAAATATCTATTAGGGCTTCTTGACACTACAACCTGACTTATCTGTCATCTTTGAGTGAAGTGTGACATCAGCATCATTGCTATGGCCAATCGTCATTCCCCCTCCTGTTTTTTTTTAACGATTACACATCACTTTGGACAAAAAAACAATCGTTCCAAGATGGAAGATTCCACCCAGTTCCATGACACTCTCACACAACCCATTTTATAATTATATAAACACTACTAGGATTCCAAGATCAGAAAAATAGAGCTGAACTTGGTGTGAAAATAAGACGGCTATGAATATGAGAACGAGTTATCTTGCAAAACACATTAAAGTGTGAATGAGGATAGTTTTAAATTATAATTAAACAAACTTTTCGCAATGAGCAAAAGGGAATTATGTTGAAAATGATTTTGAAAAAGTTAACGTAAGCACAAAATATCAAACTACGCATTATCTTGCAAAAGATCATGTTCTTACTGGCATGCCTTATTTCTCGATGGCAAATAGGTTATATGATGACTCGGTGGATGGTGGGATCACTTAAATTATATATCACTGTAACTGGGTAGAATACTTCCATCTTAATTACTTCACGAACCTTCATTTCCAAAGTTTCTTGTATTACCTAATACTTAGACCCGCTTAAAATGAGAAACTTGTTAAATCCAGTTACTCTCTAAATATTGGAAAAAGAAATTTCGGAAATTGGGGTTTATAGTAAGTATATATCGTCCATCTCATGCTGGATGCATGAATGTGCAATATCCTTAAAAAAATGTAGGAAATTACATCTGAATGTTTACTCTACCATTTTAGGTTTGGAAGTTATTTTTCTAAAATGTTTTGTAACATGCATTTTAATAGAGATACATGTTCATGTCTCCAGCAAAACTTAGATAAAATAAGGTATCCAAATTCAACCACCTGATAAAAAATATGAGCATTCATACTTCTAGCATGTGGGGGACGACGATGACATAAGATTATATAGATAATTTATAGGGTGATAGAGAAATTTTTTAGGATTTCTCTGGGTTTAATCGAAAAATTGTTTGTCATGACATTTAATATCACCCATTGACTGCAGAGTTCTGGGACACCCTGTACACGCTACCAATAACAGGACAACACTAAAATGTTCCAGCTGAAGAAGTAATAAATTTGCAAATCATAAAACAAAATTTTCACAAAAAGCTATTTTGCTAACCAATTATAAATATTTCAAGAGTTGAATAGAAATACAGTACACAGAATGGAATTTGAAACAAGTAAGGATACGAAGAGCTCTACATGAAAAAAATATTTATGATATTTTTTGAATACAACAAGAACAACAACAATCACCAATTGTTTCCACAATGCTATACAAATGACAACCAACATGAAATCTATCAGGTAGAAAAGTAACAATGTATGTCGAAAAATCCAAAAAAGTACTACTCACTTAAAAACTGCATAAAACATCCTAAGATCACAGCTCAATACTATTTTTTTATGTATAATATATATATATATATGTATATCAAAAGTTTTCTCAGCATATTTACAGCGGAATACAATCGAGGAGAGAACACAAATGATATATGTAATACACACTCACACAATTTATTCAAAATTAACGGAGGGGCATTTTTTATTGAACATTGCCATTTCTCAACATCAATTTTTGTTTCAAATTAACTTAAAGATGCATTTTGATTGCTTTTAAACTTTTCCTACGCTGGAATGAAAATTTGAATTATAATCCCCCGCTTCCACTCAGGGAAAAAAAAAAGATCCTAAGACAGAATTTTTCAAGAGAATTTCACAATATTCGTACTATTAAATGCTATTTTGCTATTTCATAGGTGCCAATACCCGGACATGAAAGATTGGTAGTTTGTCACATGAAATTATTTCGCTGCTGGAGAAAACATGTTACACAAATATAAAAGAAATAATTGGGGATTGTTTGGGAACTGCATAGTGATAATATGACTTGCATTTCCCAGGAAATTCCAGTATTTTCTTGTAATTTTGGTTGGCTCATTTTATTAATGAAACTTGCTAGAATTTATATATTTTTTTGCTGAAATCAAGGATTAAAATTGTTTAGGAAACTTATAAATTTTATGATTATGACAAAAAATATAAAAATTTATTTTGCATATTTTCCACGTTATTTTCACAGAATAAATTTTAATCTACTATGATTCACAATAGCGCTTCATTTTCTGTGATTTCAGCAATGCTTAGCAACTTTTAGCAATCTCATATTTAGTCCAAATTTCCCATATTTTTCTTTTGGAAGTATGTCAGAATTGCAAGAAAAAACAGGAGTTTCTAAGGTATTTTTCATTTATTTAAAAAAGCACAGTTTTCCAAACTTTTCTGTTCTATTTTGCCCCCCCCCCCCATCAGAATTTTTTTTTTCTCATCATCCCCCCCAACTCACACATGCCCATAGAATCCATTGTTACAACTGCAACCTCTATCCCCCCCCCCCCCGGACCATTCCATCACCCACTAGGGCGGCGATATTGCCTAATTTGGGAAACACTGATGTAAAGCATAGTTTGGGGATTTTTAAGGGTATTTCTATAAAGATAAGAAAAATCGGAAGGCTTCTGAGTGAATTGGAAACATTTGCACCTATGTTATTTTTTATGAATGAGCAATAAGAAAGCTGAAAATTCTGCATTTGTGAAGTATGGGAACGTTATGTTTATCTAGAGCAAATGTCAGTTGAAATTGACAACACAGCAGCAGCTACTAATAACTCTGATTTGATACATCTCAACCCTGTTCTATTCTTATAGCTCTGTAGGGATAGGGCAATTTAGGTCAGTAATATAAGGTATATTGGATCAGTTATAAATTCCAATGGCCAATAAAATATTGAGCAATATTCCGGGACTAAAAGAAGTTAAAAATACTGGGAAGACAGAAACAAATATTTTCCAAAATGGGATTGTGATGAATGACAAAGACAGTAACAGATTAAAATAGCTCCAGATATGATTTGAGCAGCAACAATATTTACATTGAATTTTCATGTTGACATGTGAAAAAGAAAAGATACTCTCTAGAAGCTCACACAATCATGTGCTTTACATATAAGCTAGCTGCGAATAAATTTCTTGTTTTATGTTCTGTTAATTAACCTGAGACAATTGGTACAAGAGAAAAAGGTGAAATGTCTGAAATGCAATTAAAAAAAAAAAAATAGAAACAACATATTTAACCCTTTTTCTCTAATAAATTTCCTTTAAAAACCCTTTCATTTCAAAACTACTATTCATTACTATGCATTTTTCATATTTGAATTGATATTTTTTAATTTTTATTGCAAGCATATTGTGCTGACAAAACTTTCACAAGCATTAGGTTAATTCATTTGTTGTGTACTAAGTTATTTTTTTTTGTTTTTAGGCTTTAATTAGAACTAAAATGACCTACCAAAATATTTCCATGATAATTATTTAATTTTTTTTTCAAAATGTTGTAGTGAAAGGGTTGAAAAAAAAATCTATTTTGAAATGCAGATGTTTTGATACAGTAAGACCCTTCTTTTGCTAACACCATTGGGACAAAAATTATAAAGAAAAGGGGGTTCCTATCAAAGCCTTTAAAATAACTGATTTTGGAATGAACCCAATTTTAATAACACAGGTTAGAGATTGTGTGTGAAGTTAGTATTATGCATATTATAATACAAATTAGTTTTCTGAGAGAAACACCAATGCTCTTTGTGTAAGCCGCAGTAATTTTCTTCGAGGTCTGATAAAACATTATCATTTGAATGAAACAATTTTGTATGTTTAATTGTCGTTTAAATTTCCCTTGAGGGTTTTATAATAATACTGACTAAATGTTAAGTATTCATCCGCCTGGAATTAAGAAAAAATTTTTTTAACCATAATAAAAATAAGAACAAAAAATTGATACTAAAAAATCCCTGGAAGTCAGAAAAAAGAATGTTATTGAATATGCTGTAGGTTTGAATGAGCTAACAAAAGCTAAACATTTATTTTAGAAGCTATATATAATAGCTGCAGAAATTCATGAGGAATTACAGAATGAGGAATATTTTAGAACAAAAGAGTGTGTCCATGCAAAGGTTCTAGCCCAATGGAATGAATGATAATAGTGCCCATGACCGTTCTGATAGTGACAATGAAACAGAGGTTCAAATGCATTTTTTAAATAGGGCTTTCCCTGGAAATTATTTGGTTGTGAAAAAGGGGGTATTCACTAAGAGGGGTTTTACCGTATCTCAAAACAAAATAATAAAACTAAAATGCTTTAAGTAATTAAATGTCTTTTAAAACTTTCAGTTCTCTGATATGGACATTTCTTACCATAAAATTAACTTTTTACAGGAGCAACTTATTCTGGGTTTACAGATGAATAAATATTAACTTTTTGTTTTCAATGCTTATTTTAAAATTAAATTTTTAAACGTGATCACTCAATTAACTAATATGCACCAACTTAAAAATTTCTCTGCGCTAGAGCTACACTCAGGAAGGGTCAGAATCACAGATCAAACATGCTCGAGCTCAGATTATCAAGTAAGATGGGAAAGTGTTTACAAAAAAATATTCAAAAGGCAACAGGAAGTATTTTAAAGTTTCAAAAACAAGACACAGAATTTAATTACATGAAACAATTATAATGATAAATGCTATGTTGAAGAAAAATCACAAAAGCTCAGAAGCAAGTGAAAAGGTTTGTTTTCATTCTTCATAAAAATAATAAAAAAATAATAATTGCAACAGCAATAATTTTGTTTTAGTGAAAATATACAATACATAATGCACTGGAAACATTTATGAAAAACCAAAATACATCAATATTACTATACAAATTTACATATTCAACACTATTTCAGAAATTGCTTTGATTTTCTAAAAAGACATTAAGATGAGTTTTCAAGATAGAGAGAGTTGTGTGCCATCTTCAATGCCTGTGGAAGTATGTAACCTCTCTTAGGCAACTATTTCCATTTAAGACATGAAAAATAGTCCATTGTTCCACACATTTGTAATCTAAATCTGATGACATACACAATCTGAAGTGACTGTATATTACAAAGACTCAAAACAGTCGAAAATTGTGTAAAGTAAAATATAATATCCAATTTTTAAATTACTTTAATAGATTATGCCTCGTAAATAAAATGAGTTGAAATTGTTAAACAAGTCATAATTCAATCTGTAGCAATTTAGAAACATTACATGAAACTAATTTGTGAGTCGATAATGACATATATGAAAACCAGGCTAACCAGAGAATAAAGTGCCACTGACGCAAATTAAATTTGGGAATATATATATATTTTCTATTAAATATAATTTTCTTTTATCAACACGGGTTCTTTTTTTAATACTTAAAAATGAATTAAATCAACTTTTTTTGGGGGTGGAAACGGAAGACTATTACATGGATGTGAAAATACATAAACACAAAGTGCCATAAAACTAATTTTACAAGAACTATTCTTTTAAATTTAATCACAAAAGAATTTATTTCAACGTAAGAAAAATTAATCAGTAGAAAAAAAAATGGCACAGAGCTGGAAGCTCATATCAGTTTAAAAAAAAAAAAAAATCACAAAAAACATTATTTTGATAACATTTTCAAAAAACAAGTTATAAACAATAACACTACTCCATTGCTTTTGACACAAACTCAACTAGTCTCTTGGCATACTGTTCAGGATGTACTGTTGATATTTCTGCATTAGCTCCATGTTTGACAGTTTTGGCAGCTTGGGCAGTACGTTTCTTCATACCATAATGTGTAAGAACATCTACCAATGACATGAAATATATCTCTTTTTTCGGTGCATCTGAAAGAGATATATAAAAAATTTAGCTCACATCAAGAATGTTCTTGAACTATTTTTGAACTAAAGAAAAAGGAAAATCATATACTTAATATAATAAATAAGTTAAATAAGGTTAATAATATTAAGAAATAAGTTAAATAAGTTTAATAATATTAAGAAATAAGTCTAGATGCAGAAATACAGCATTGGAACAAATCAAGAGGCTATCCATACTTATACAAGGATGATGTCACTCTCCGCTCCTTTTTTTCTCACGAATTTTCCCTTTTTCCAAAATATATCTTCGCAACAGCCAATTGTTGAAAAACCTTCTTATGGTAGCGGAGAGTGACATCATCCTTGTATAAGTCACCAGCTGGTGGCAGCGTCAGCAGTTGTGAGCTTGGCCTGAGTCTGGCCCGGCCGTCCATGCACGGTCCCTTTCAGTGCACACGAGCTCCAAGGAAAGGTCGAGAGATTTGGTGCCTCTGTAGTCTAGTGGTCTAGGGCGTTCACCTGGAAAGTGAAAGGACGTGGGTTCGATTCCCCGCAGGGGCAGTTGAATTTTCTCTCTTTCCAAAATATATCTTCGCAACAGCCAGTTGTTAAAAAACCTTTGTATCCATACTTAGCTGAAGACAACTATAATTTTTTATATAGGCAATGTATTATATTTTTCTTCATTGTTTTTAATTTTTTTTATGATAATTGCCCTTTTTTTGAGCTGCTGCATTTCTAATATATTCAACATCTATAATTGATTTTTTTCCCAGCTACATTGGATGGTTTGCTGTTGCGCTCTTTGCATTTGTATAAATTTTCCTGCCTATAGTCCATGGCAGCCTATAATCCTAGTGAAAATTTATTTCATCAATAGGGAATTCATAAGGTATCGATGAGTTGTTAATCATTTAAAAAATGTCAATTTCTCTATTCATATCTATACCTAATCTATAAATCTTTTGGAAAAGGATCTAAAAATATTTTTTTCTATTCTAACCACTCAAGAAGAAAAAAATAGAAATCGGCAAGTAAGACGCAGCAGTATATAATCTGAATTGTTTTTTTCAAAATATAATTTGAGGATACTGCTCATTATGCATAGGAAAATGTGGTAGTAGAGCTATGTGTAAAAAGTCTTGAGCCTTCTTAGTTTCTATCTGGGTATTTTTTATAAGAAAAGTTCTTTTACTTTTGTAAACTGATTGGATAAAATGAACAACCAAATTAAATTTTTCTCAAAGAAAAGGACTTACTTTCAGAACTAACAGTTGCATAAATATCTCTTGAAGAATTTATCATGCCATCACCAGCATTATTTTCATCTCTCGTAGCTTGGGGAGAATCAGGTGGAGTTGGTGCAGCTCCAGCTACACTGCCATCAGAATCATCTTCTTCTTCAGAGGCCTGTTCATTTTCGCAGTCATCGGTGGCGTCAGCCTCCATCATATCCTGCTTTTCTTTCTCTCTCTCTTGTGCTTCCAATTCAGCTTTTTCACAGTCGTGTATGCCAATACAGAAAGAATAGTCCATCATGTTCATAGATGCAAGAAACTGGAATGAGGAAATTATGTTTCACATATGGACAATTATATATTCTCAAAAAAAAAACCCTTTAATTAATAGCACGGTTGTAAAAAACCCGGGTTTTCTGGGCAAAATTGAATTTCCTATTTCCCATAATCTCAACATATCTAATTTAAACATATGTGTACATCTTACGTTATGTCAAATATACATTTTTGGTCACATTAAACTATGTATTTGATTAATAAATTGACCATACAACAAGGGAATAATTTTTCACACACAAACATACCCACTTCTGCATAATTGTATCTGAACCTTGAGTTGTATGCAGAACTGCAGCAAGAAAATTATTTGTGATAAAACAAATGAATTTGGATAATGAAAATTCTGAGAAATCAGGATATGGTGCCTGAATTTTTTTTTCTTCAAATTTTTCAAACCCTGCAGAAAATGTATTCAAAAGTGTCCTGATTCGTGAAAAATAAAACCTTTAGCTATGTAACCGGAACCATAAAGTTTTTTTGTTTTTTTTCATTGAACCCAAACTTTCAGAAGCTAGTCACATGCTTCTCTTTTTCTTGAATTCTTCACTGCTGAAGAATATCCCTGCTTCACTAAATTAAATTCTGAAATATTTTTAAAAGAGCAGTAATAATTAAAAAATGATCTGGTTAAGAGGAGGAGATAGCAGTAATTTTGAGGATTCATTACTCTGCAGGTGCTTTCCACTTCTCCAAATTAGCCAATTTCGGGAACTTAAAACTACAGAATAACTTGAATTATCATTAAATACAAATGTCAATAACATTATTGCATATTAATATCACTTTATACAAGACAACCTGCCATGTATAGCAACAGAATACCTTCATGTGGCTGACGATTTTAACAGGCTAATTTTCGGAGGGTTGGCTTATGAGCATCTTGAAAAATCAAGCTAAGGCTTATTTTCTAGTTAGGTGTTATTTTTGGAGAAAACTATACTTTTTGTTCTGTTTCATTTGAAGGTGTTCATTACCAATGTTCAATTCAAGAATCTCAAAGTTATTTTCTTTTTGTTATGAGATAATGCTATTTTTGTCTCTTGATATTTCAGTTATGAAAGTCTGTATGATGTAAGTGTATAAAAATGTAAAGCAAACTTGTAAATATTTTTTGAATGAAAATTCAGTTTACATACATTGGTTTACTTCTTCACAGAGGCTTCAATTTATTTATACAAGGATTTGTGTGTATGTGTGGAAAATTATTATGTATTATAAATAAGCAATAATTTCTTTGGATATATTTATCACATATTACATATATTACATATCAGGTATAATACATATATTACATATCTAAGTTCATGGTTACATTTTCTGTTTGCGGTTTCTTGTAATATTTTAATATGCAGGGGTCAGCACGGATCATGGCCTCAAAAATAGTGAAAATAGTGACCAAATTGTTTAAAAAAGTGAGCAAATAGTGACCAAAATGTTTAAAAAGTGACCCAATAGTGACCAAAATAATTTTAGAAAGAGACCAAATGGACAATGAATTTTGATTATTACCAAATTGAATGAATTGAAATTGAATTTAGTTTTCACTAAACTTTGTATTTCAATGGAGCTCATCGAAATTGCTTTTTTTACATAATAGTGTGAAATAAATCAAACTCGAATGCATTCTGCTAACCAGAAAAGTTTTGAATAACTTATCAAATTTATCAACAACTATGTGTGAGAGAGTAACATTACATCCTTTCTAAGTAACAGTAGCAATGCCTTTCCCCTCCCCATAGGGGCCGTTAAAGTATTACGTCATCATAGATGGGGGGGAGGGGGTTTCCGATTTGCTGACTTTTGATGACAAGGGGGGAGGTTGAATAACGCTTACGTCATCAACCACCCTTTATGAAAATATGAGTTAGGATTCAGGGGGGGCAGAGCTGATGACGAAATTTTGCTGACAGGGGGGGGGAGAGGGGTCAGTGTTTTGCTGACGGGAGGGGGGGGGGTCAAAAATGGCTAAAAATTTGCTTATGTAATACTTGAATGGCCCCCATATTGCTATCCACAACCCATCTTAAAATCAATTTAAGCCGGAAAAACTTCAAAACGAGAAAACATTTTCACATTCAAAGAAGGAAAAAAAAATGAAATAACACAAAATTTGATGAGAGAATTTGTCCCATCTACATTCTAGTGGATTTTTCATTCATGTTATGCTATGAATGACAGTATACAAAATGTACTTTTTTTAACTAGTACAAATTGATTTACATAATTAGGTTTGTATAATATCTTCCAACAAATTTTAAGAAATTTACTATAATGATTGATTTAAAAAAAAACTAAAATTACATTTTAAACAATATTTTAAATTATTAAATTAAAATATTACTTAAACTACTGAATTAAATAAATTATTTAAATTATTAAATTAACTAAATTATTTTAATTGTTAGGGGCCGTTCAAGTATTACCTCATCATCGATGGGGGGGGGGGGGTTGGTTTCGATAATGCTTACGTCATCAACCACCCTTTATGAAAATATGAGTTAGGATTCAGAGGGGCAGAGCTGATGAAGAAATTTTGCTGCCAAGTGGGGGGGGGGGTCAAAAATGGCTAAAAATTTGCTTACGTAATACTTGAACGGCCCCTTATACGTTGAGGGAGGGCAATCCATCCTCCCCCCCCAACGTCAATGGCAGAGCCTACTGATGTATACATGATGTATATCAATTGTCATCTGCCGCACCTCTAAGACCTTCAAGTCTATCTGCACCTATGGCTGGACTGGGAAGGGTGGGTGGGTCTACTCTTTTACAGACGGAGGGGGCTCCAAAATAATACCCTCCCTTGGGCGAGGGAGAAAATAAATCAGTTTTGAAATTGGTTTTTGAGAGAAAAATTTGTAAATACATATTTTTCTTTTTTTTTACACACAACATACACCCCTAGCAAAAAAAAACATTTACTACTTTACCCAGAAACAATATAATTTTGCCCCCCCCCCCCCGTAATTTTTAACAGAAAAAGACTCCGCGGTCTTCCCCGGTAAATTTCCCATGAACCTTGTAAGCACCAACGTGGCGACTTTTTTCCGCGCCAACCAATCGCCGTTTTGCGGCGGTCAATTCAAGATGGCTGACAAAGGCCACATAAAATTACAAAAAAATATATAATTTATAACATGAATCAACCAAATATGCGAAAATCGATAGAAATATATCGGGAAATACGGAAAATTAGGATAAAATGAACACAAAATTCGAATCAACGACATACGGGGTTTATAAATGCGGTTGATACAGTTTATGGATGCCGCTGTCAGGGCTACCTATTTTAAGTCGCCACGTTAGCTCTGACTCCTCCCGTAATTTTCAACGAACAAAAACAGTGAATTCACCCCCACCCGGGGCACCTTGACTGTGAAATTCGATAATTTTGCAAAGGAATTTATTTCCTTTTCTTAAATATACCATTCCATCAAAAATTCCATTCGAGGAATTGCCCCCCCCCCCCGTGTTTTGGATTTGATCACGGTATGTAGCAACCCGCACCGCAAGTACGAACGAAAATTTACTATCGCCCGGGGCCGGTATCCATTTTTTTAACGGAAAAAGAGTAAACTCGGCACCCTTCCTCGTTCAACACCCGTGGAACCAGACCCCGCCCTCTCCTATTGCGGTCATAACAGCGACTCGAGACAAAAACGTTGTAATAACTTCCGAGGTCTAAAAAGGCTTTTTTTACACAACACCGAGAATGGAGCGCAATATGTCGATATTAAGTCAACAATCAGCATCGTGAAGATGCTCTAAATTAAGTTACGACCAGAGGCGGATAAAGGTCAGTTGTTGACGGCCCCGGGCATAAAAAAAAATTAATATTACGCCCCTTAAATTAGGAAAAAAGTATAAAGTAGGGGCCAAAGGCGCGGTCGCTGTGCCCACCGTTAAATCCACCTCTATGTACGGCTCGCATGCACATTAACTGAGTTTTCATCAGCCTGATGACCAATTTTCATCTTATTTGGTTAAACTAAACGTTGAATCCGAAGGTTTTAACAACTGGCTGTTGCGAAGATATATTTTGGAAAGAGAAAATTCAACTGCCCCTGCGGGGAATCGAACCCACTAGACTACAGAGGCAACGAATCTCTCAATCTTTCCTTGGAGCTCGTGTACACTGAAAAGGACCGTACATGGACGGCCAGACCAGACTCAGGCCAAGCTCACAACTGCTGACGCTGCCACCAGATGGCGACTTATGGAAGGATGACGTCACTTTCCGCTACCACACGAAGGTTTTTAACAACTGGCTGTTGCGAAGATATATTTTGGAAAGAGAAAATTCGACCGGAAAGTGAAAGGAAGTGGGTTCGATTCCCAGCAGGGGCAGTTGAATTTTCTCTTTCCAAAATATATCTTCGCAACAGCCAGTTGTTAAAAACCTTCGTATGGTAGCGGAGAGTGACGTCATCCTTCCATAAACGTTGAATTGCAGGATTCTGTGATCTTTTCATAAATAGTTCTCCTTTCGATCATATCTGGGGCTACAGTTTCTTGCTGAGATTTAAATCCAGTTAGAAAAATAGTACGAATTTTATTTCTAGATAGATCGCGTTTTTCAGTCGGATGATTTTTTTTTTATTGTAAGTAAATTCAAAATACTTGCGAGCTTCTTTAACGTTGGCCAGCTACAAGTGAAATTCAATTCTCCAAAGCGTACTAATAATACGCTTAATACGTATTAATAGTACGCATCTTTAATAGGCGCGCTTTGGTATTCTCCCGCTGCGCGTAAGTTAGTTTCTGCACGGGCTCTCTTTATAAACTCGCTCAATGTAAATGAGCCTTTAAATCGTCATTTCAAATATTAAAAAAAATTAATAAAAGTAACGATAGAACAAACGACAAATGTAACTTGCTCGATGCTCCAAGAAAGGAATTCTGCCCTTAGGACTAAAACTTTTTTTTAAAACAAATAAAATAAAGGATCAATTTTAAAATAAGATGAAAATGAAAGAATGAGTGGGGAAATAAGAAAGAATGGTAGTAGAGGAGGGGAAAAAATTCTTTGTTGTAAATAAGCCTTTTACGCTATTTTTTTCCGACCGGCTTTTCCATAAAATGACGACTCTTTAACTACAAGTATAAGGAGCTTTCTTTCCAAGCGCCTTGAAATCAAGTTATGCTGACGTCACACGGTATGCTCCCGGGAAGATAAAGACGCCTTCATATATATATATAGGGGTTCCTTGTACGATCGTAGTTCAATGAAGGGAGGGAGAAAATTAGCGACCTTGAACCGGTAAAGTTCCTCCTTGAAGAAAAGAAAAACACTGACAGCGGAAAAGAGCGCGAGACAGGTTTTCTTGCTAAAAAAAGTGGAAAAAGTGACCTGGGCCCGAAAATAGGTAATAAAAGTGACCAGCTTCTAAAAAAGTGACTTTTAGGGAAAAAAGTGACCCGTGCCGAGCCCTGTAATATGTGAATCTCACACCTAAATGCTTACATAAAAAAGGTAGAAGAATTATAAAAAAATGTGTTTGTGATTCCAAGAAATTATTTCAAATTTTTGCTCCCGATTAATCTTTTAAAAATACTTTAAAATATACATATTCTAAACACTGCACTATGCAGCAATTTTTGGAATACATAAACTAACCATATCTTAAGGTTAAATTAAATTTCAACCTGAAAGCAACACATTTTCTTCCAAAACAAACAATTTTCCTCAAAAACTCTGATTTTTTAGCTTAAAAACCCAGTCTGGGAGGGGGAATGGTATCTACCCGGGGAGTAAATTTGACAACCCTGGTTAATAGATAATTGAATTGAATAAAAATTAATTACTTTCAAAAGAAATTTTATCTAATTATTTTACCGTGGCATCTGCATTAAGCATTTCTATGATTTTTTCTTTGGCTTCTGGCCCAGTATAGATCTTCACCCCATCTTTGACAAAGTCATTGTCTTTCAAGATAGGCGTGTCTTTCTCCTGGATAAAAGAAGCAAAATATTCATTTGCATATAAAATTACTAAAAAATTTATAATATACATATTTATTATTTTGACTCACTGTTTTCAGAAAAAGGATGGCAGTGGGGAGAAGGGGATGAAGTATTTTTGACAGCTTGAACGTAAATTCTTGTTATGTGATATTTATAATATTACTATTACTTCAAATGTTAATGCTTCCTAGATATTTCAAGTCTACAACATGTCATTTTTGTTATCATACCACACAAAGTAATGAAATCAGTTTGGACTCATACCTTTTCCTTGTCACTGGCTTCCCTGTCAACTGTTGACCCCTGAAAAATGTTTTTTTGGAAGACAGAAATTACTTGAAGAAAAAAAAAGTGAAATCTCAAACTGTGACAGCTAGCTATATTTTTACTTTTAATTTTTAAATCTGAAAGAAAAATTCAAATATGAAAAAATATACAATATGACATTTCTAGTCTTTATATAAGTTGTTGCTTGAAACATATTCAAAATTCTAGACTTGTAGAAAGGATGTTCAAGTCTCCTTGAGGTCACAAAGTGCATGTCTTTTTTATATGTTAATACAGTCGAATCCCATTACAACAAACTCCAAGGGACTGAAGAAACCACTGTTATAAAAAAATTTTATGAATTTTAACATTCGTTAAAAAATTTTTGTTGTTTCGGAAATAGATAAGGAAAAACTTAATCATTTACACTATAGATAATAAAAACAATGAAGTTAAATTTCAACAATAACTCAAAGCAACTCAATAAGAAAAAAAAAAAATTTAGAATGTTAAAAAATTGATTAGGCATTGAATTTTTTTTTGGATGAGTTTTATTTATTTAACATATTTGAGGCAAGTAATCCATAATTTATTTCATATTTTTGCACAAGAATTGCTGAGAAAACAACAAATTCATGATTTTGCATCTAAAAGCACTTGCGAATTGCAAAGTCTTTTCTCATATGAGTGGGCTAGTAACTGGCACATTTCGAGAATAAATGTGCTGAAACCATGTATGTTTCTGGAAAATGTAAAGCATGAATCACTTAGAAAGACAACTACCAGGTGTACAAGTATGAAATGCGGATTTTTTTTTTTTAAAAACACGTTAAATTCGGAAGAATGATAAAAAGTGCTTTATTCAAAGTATGCTCCATTGCTTGTTATACATTTCCCCCATCTTTCCTGAAATTTGTGAATACCATGCCAGTAAAAATCTTCCCCTTTTGCTGCGAACTATTCATCGAGCTATTTTTTCACATCTTCGTACGAACCAAAGTGCTGCTCAGAAAGTGTGTGACCCATCAATGCAAACAAGTGGTAATCGGAAGGAGCCAAGTCTGGTGAGTAAGCTGCATAGGGTAGAACTTCCAGCTGAGTGCTTCCAACGTGCTGTGAACCGCTTTTGCCATATGTGATGGACCATTGAACATTGTCATGGGGCATTGCGATTGGAAACAGCTTGTTGACTAATGCCCAATTGCTCTGCCAGTTGTTTTTGTGTCTGTGTAGTATCATCTTCGTCCAACAATGCTTCCAATTCCACATCTTTTTTTTTTTGGCGGTTTTCCATGTTCCTTGTCTGCAACATCGAAGTCGCTACTTTTGAAACACCGAAACCATCATTTACACGTATCTTGCAATGGAGCATGTTCACCATAAGCTTCTCGAAGTAATCGGTATAATTCAGCAGCAGTTTTAAATTAATGCTGTCCGCGAATGCTCTTTGTTCAGTATAACTTTCGACATATTGAACACAACAATACAACACTATGCACACACTTTTCCAATTTATCACTCGTGCGCATCTGACACTTGTTGATGACACAACAAAATGACGCAGTGTCGACTCATTGGTGCACCATCTGTTTTCTGAAATCCGCATTTCATACTTGTACACAGAACATACATTGTACATACATTGTACAGAGAAGATACATTGTATTTTAATACCACATTGTTTCTATTCACTCCAGCTTAAGAAATGATCTGAAGTTTTACTTTAATCGAAAACAGTTTTTTTCTGCACAACTTCATTTTGAAACAGAAAAAAATATGAAACATTCCTAATGCGTGGCATTGGCTTACCCAGAATTCATTTCCTTTTCACGTACTGTATTGGTTAAAATTTATTTTCAAAAGAGATAAAAGAACAACCCTTTTTCCCCAACAGTACAGCAAGTTGTCTGAAACTGATTTTACTAGATCATTTTTTGGATACTTCCATACTCTTTTGTTGATTTTAGTCATTTGTTTTTGAATTCATTATAATGGACTTTTCATTTCGTACATAATATTGGAATTAGCAATACTTGCTTCTATGTCAACTTATTTGAGGATCAGAAAAGTTTTGATTATGAGATTTTTTTTTGCCATAATTGTATGTTAAAACAGGATTCGACTGTATGTTTGTGCTTTGTTATATTAAAAATGTTCACAATGCATTATTATATGGAATAAGAATATAAATTGATGAATATTTAACTACTTGACTCATGAAACACTGTTTTTGAGTCATCATATTAACTTGAAATGCAATACCAATAATGAACAATAAAATGCAATGGTACATTTAAAATCCTTTACACTTGAAAACACTTGAAAACCAGTAAAATACAATTAACTCTAATATTGCCAATATGTCTTCATTGGAAATTCACATGAATGATTCCGATATTGTAAAGTTGGAATAACTTCTATTCTTTGCAATCACTTAAATGTACTCCACTTGTATCATATGGGTGGGAGAAGTGTATACAGCAGATCTCGCCTATAACCTTTTCCGAAAATAATCATGAAAAAAATGTTATAAGCAGTAAAATGAGTTAAACGGGAAATCTAGCAGGATATCACTGAAAGTTAGGACCATGAAAATAAGTTGTACTAAACGGGAAAATGTTCTACGTGGAGTGCACTGCAGTCGTCTGTGCTCTCAATTTTTAAATTAAACGGCATCTAGTTTTTCAAAAAAATTTGGAGCAAATTAAAGGTTGTCATTACAGATATGTTCAATTTTCTCATCTACATTTATTGGGCTATATTTCTCTAACAGAAAAAAGGGCACTTTTTCCTGAATGTGAATATCAAACTCACAATCTATTTCATAAATACTGTGAAGCCTTGGTACAACAATATTCGACATAAGTGATAAATACCTTTACAATGATACTCAAAATAATGACAAATCTTTCTGAAATGATTCATTTCCCCTCAGACTTTGCTCAGAATTTGAAGCATTGTCTTCAATTTAATGTTAAACTCCTCGATACAATAAAATATCCTTTACTATGATAAATCCCTCTATAAAAACTTTTTAAGAAATTTTGAAAAATATCACAAATATTTTTATATATCTCACTCAAAATTACCTTCAATATAATTTCAAACAACTTGTTACATTTTATTTTTCTGGGGAGGGGGGGGGGCTATCTAATGACACTAATATCTCTGTGAACTACCTGCTCCTCAGAAACATTACTCCCTTCACCTACAGGCTTTCGGTAACAAATTTTGATGATCTGTATTTGAAAAGTATCAGCGACAAACCTCAAAAGTTGGTTTTCTTGTTCCCATGTTAGAAATAAAAGAAAAAAAAGATGAGTGCAATAGATTTCTGTCTTTTCAAGCAAAAAAAAAGAACTCATGCAGAAAGAATAAATATTTATACAGCTCCACAAAGAAATATGATAAAAGGTGGAAACAATGCTGAGGTTGAACAGGGAGAGGACAAAGAATTTCTTCAGAAATGAGGAGGATCAAAATACAAAATTCACAATTACTCTGCAAATAAACTATATATAAAACTTGAATCAAATTACCATGTTCATAATGTAACTTTCAGAAAAATCAAAAATATCTAATACAAACCTTTAGGTCATATTTGATGTGAATTTTCAGGTTGGTGGTGAAAATGTTTCGCATCACAACAATGTAAGTTTCAGCACCTTCAACAGTTAGCCTGTACATTCCAAGGTACTGGGGCAAGAGAGTTTTGCCATGCCTTTCGACTACATACTGAAAAGAAAAATCATGGTTTAACTTTGTGTAAGGAAATAGAAAACTCTTGTTAAAATTTCATATACTATTAATATTTGTTAAATTTTTCAGAGCACTATTTCTATGCTAATTTAAAACATTGAAAAAATATATGAACATAACCAAAACTACAATTTTTTCTCAAACAGGTATTTCTTAGAAAATAGTCAAACTTCTCTTTCTCAAAAACTCTTATATCTCAAAGGAGGAAAAAAAAAACCTGAATTCACTATACTAAATCAATGCATTTTCACCTCTCTGTCTTGAAGTATTTTTCGAAAAACTTTCTCAAAGGCCAAGCCCATGATAATAGACAGAAAACAAGGAAATTCCTTTTCTTTCACAAGAATCTGGCTTTTTCCAAGAGGTGCAACAAACTGAGCAAAAATTATTCATATTTTAACCAAGTAATTTCCAACCGGTGTGCCCAGCACCCTAGGGTGCCACGAGATATTATGGAGATACATAAAAAATATTATGGTCCACTTAAGGTCTTAAAATAAATTAAGTCGAATTAATTACTCTCATCCCAATTTCACATTAATGATTAATCGAACAAAACTCTATTGATGTATTTTTACTGTAGTAAACTATTCTGTATATAAGGAAGGTGCCCCAAATTTTTAATATTATTCCCAAGAGTGCCGCAAACTTCAAAAGGTTAGGAAACACTGTTTTAACCCATTCTGTTGATAGATCTTATGAATCATTGGCGGATGCTATGATTGAGGGGGGGGGGGCAGTTCACTTAACAAAGTGTAGTGGCATGGGTGGGGCCATTTCTTGTCTACTTACGATAACAAAAGTGCATAAAATTGATAAGCATACTGGGGTTTACATTGAATAAGGATTGTGATACCACAGAGCAGCAAAAAACAAATCAGGAAATCAGAGGCACTTATAGCCATAGGTGAATGTAAAGCGGTTGAAGATAAACTCCATTAAGGATTGAAAGCAGTTGAAGAACTGCTTTGCATTTTCAACACAGTTTATTTAACGGTTCTTCAACCTTTTTGAGTGAATGCTGTTCGGCTGTTCATTTGCGCCAAATTAAAAAATGGTGGAGAAACGTAAACTTAACGTGATTTCAGTAGAGAAAAAAAATAGTGGTTCCAAAGTTTTTAGACACTAATAATTTCATTAGTATGTAGTAAAATATAGTAGGTTTGATTAATGGTATTTTAGTTTTTCTTCAATTTTCACAATTTTTTATGTGTTTTTCCTTTCTTACACAAAAACCTCTATCTCAAAATTTTTTTGGTAAAAAATTTTGAATTTTTTTTTTTTCAAACGTGTTTTCAGATACAAAGGTTTGACTGTGTACTTGTTAATTGATTAGGCTACTATCAATTCCAAAAAATAAAAAAAATAAATAAATATACTTCAGTAAACTTTTAATTGAAAATAAAAATTTGTTAAATACCAAAGATGAAGCCTGAATGAACTTTCAGGCCTTTTTTTTCAGATTTCTTCAAAATCGTTCTTTTCCCAATAAAAAATAGATAGAAATGCCACAAGCTGTGAAAATACTATTAGCAAAACACATTTGAATCATACCGAGAACAGATGTATGAAAAAAAGTGTGAAACAAAATGTTGCACAGTGAAAATTTCAGAATGTAAATTCAAAACATTATTTATGGTCATGTTCTACTCAGCAGATAGGTGAAAATTATTAAAAGCTCATTCGAATGCCAATAACATTCAGGAATTTGGAATAATGAGAGGAACAATAAATAACCTCACATAGTTACACAATAAAAAAACTGATAAACCAACTAATATTATAGGTAATGTTGAAAAAAAAAACAAGTAAAAAACAGTAAAGATTATTAGGAGAGAAAATTCATCAATAGAAATTTTGAAGTTAACACTCACAGGGTGGTACTGCTTCAGTAAACTATGCATTTGTTCCACTTCTTCGGTTGTCAATGTTTTCATGATAAAAAGGCGGTCATATGACTGGTAAAACTTAGCTCCACTGCGACCTGGAGAATCAATGGCAATTGGTTGGGACTTGGTGAGGGAATTCTAGAAAGGAAAACAAAAGCACCCACTTATCAATGTTTATTTTTATATTAATCAGAATGCTAACAGTGAAAAAACATGTTACAATTTATTCTATGAAAATTAATGAGGAAGCACATAGTAATAAAAATAATTGGGTCTATAAAAAAAATTTACCATGTAATCTGAGTCATCAATATTGAAACGTTCCCTCAGATTTCTGAACACAAGTGGGCAATATTCTTTGATTTTGAAATGACTCGGCATGCTTTCTCTGAATAAAAAAAAAAACTTTGATTAATTACTTAAAAAACTCTAGTACCACACAATTGTAAAAACATATTTCTTTTAAGAAAGGAAAACATTTCAATGTTCCAACAATTTGATTCAGGCCTGCAGCCAGAAATTTCGTTTGGGGGGTAAACCCCCTAGTCCCCCCACTACGCCCGATTTGATTCTAATTTTGCTCAGCAACAAGTACAGTCAAATCCTGTTATAAAGAACTCCAACAGACTGGAGAAATCGCTTAATAATATCAAAATTGCATTATAAAGGAATTCCAGATTTTTACATTGTTCCTATGTAGATTTATCTGGAGGGTTAGAAAAGTTTTTATTAAAATGAGATTTTTGTTATAACCATATTCGTTAAAACGGGAATTGACTGTATTTTTAAAAATAACATTAAACATAAACTCCAAACAGAACATTAAACATACGCTCCATACAGAAATTGGTTTTTGTTTCTAGCAAATTCCTTTTTTTGGCTTATCTAAATCAAGAAGCTGTAGATCATAGTTTTTCAATTTTTCATACTTTTTTGTTTTATCATCCCCTTCTTCAAAAAATTTTTCTCATTGCTTCCTAACTCAAGCCAACTCATAGGATCCTATACTAAATCCATAGCTTCTATCGCACTCCCCCCCCCCCCCAGATCATTCCATCTTCGGGACACACTGCTGTAGATAGATCAAATGTAATTTCAAGCTAAATCAAGACTCTTTCCACACAAATTTATTTAAGGTATTTTCAAACAAGATTTAAAATATCATTGATTATTAGAAATCTTCCTTAACCCTTTCTGACTCAGTGTGTACCCAGTCTGGGCAGACCTAAAAATTCCCTTTTCAAACACTGAAAATAAACAACAAATAAAATGAAAATTAGAGTAGGGATTACTTTGAATTTTTTTTTATCAACACTAGATAACAGTACCATGCAAGCCGATCCATACTTTTGGCCTGTGTTTTTTTTTTGAAAACTCATATCGTTCAAAGAAATGGATTCAAATTTTAAGAATTTTTTTTTGTTGGATATAAAAAGGATTTCTGGAAAAAATTTGTTATTGTGTTGGCCTAATCTAATCTCTTTATTATGTATAAGTTTTAACTTTTTACATTTAAAGCTTGCCTAAAATAGAGTCCTGAATTCGAAGTGTGCCCTCTTTGGGCACAACCACAAAATTGAAATGGTAAGCGCAATCTTTACAAAATTATACCCGTGTACTCCTCTAGGCCTGAATAGACTGCTTACAAATTTGGTTTTTAAAATTCCAATTTTAAAAAGTAGCATGCTGGAAAGGGTTAAGCATTAGACAAAGTAGATATTTAGTACACTTTTTTTTATTATCAAAACCTAGTTAATATCAACTTTGCTTGGACTTATGTTACAGATTTATAGCCTAGTTGCAACATATTGAAAATTATATGCCAAAACATTTTTTAAAAATCACCAATTTTATGGATATTTAGTTGTAGTATTCATGTGATGATATACAAGTTACAGCCTATGTTCAAAGTCTGATCAGTTTACATATTGGTCAAATTATTCAGCCCAAGTTTTAAATACAAGGGAAGCTACACTATTTTAGGCTTTGGCTAGCCACTCGCCACTGTCAGTGGTAGCCATGACAAATATCTAAAAAATTTATTATTGTCAAGATAACTATAGAAGTCAATGACATTTTCTTACTTGTTGAAATGATGGTTATCCACCTTAGTTTTACTAAATGCTTTGAAATCGTCAGGTAACAGCATCACAGGCACATTAACATGAGTCAATTCAATGATCTGTGAATAAGATGAAAATTATTCTACATTTTATTTTTATACAATATTTTATTTGCAATGAACGCACACAAAAAGTTAGATGAAATCATCAACATGCACTGAGATTAAGAATCATTTATTTAAAAGAAAATACATGAGGAAAAATTCAACACATCACCACACAACAAAGGCAATTTTTTTCCAAATTGCATAAGTAATGATATAAAATCTTTCTTCAAATGTAATTTTTAAAAAAATGATTGTATCTCATGGCTGCCAACTTTGAAGAATTAGAATGAGGGAGGTTTTTGTGCTGCTCCAAATTATGCACAAAAATAAATATAAAAGGATTTTTGAAAAAAAAAAAAAAATCCAGGATTTTTCATTAATAAAAGCAAAATTGTAGGGATATTTCCCACTTTGCAAAAGCATAACATTGTGCAAGTCATAGCGCTGATTAGCATTACTACTCTGAAATCAAATTACGCCAACAAAGAAATCACCATCGGGCCGAAAACAGGACATATAGATGTAATGGAACATATAGTCACATCAAAATATTGCAAAATATTTTAATTGATACCCCTCTAATAAAATTTACACAACTTCATTAAATATTCACAATTTCCAATGATTTGCTTCAAAAATATACATAAAAAAATTGAATAATATAGAAGTGAATAGAGATAGTGATGAATAACATTGATAGACTCACAGTATGATTGACACCCCACATAAGAACACTGAGCAGTGGTTCATTTGCTCTGAATAGTTTTGCTTTTTGATACTTTGGTTTGAAATGCTTTTTCTTGAGTTTGCTACTCCCCTTTTGAGCAATAGATGCCATCTGGAAAACAAAAACATAGAACTGTTAGCTTAATAACATGGTTGAACCCTATCAAGGCGAACTCCCTTAATACAAATTAAATACTTATCCGGTTGAATGATATTGGAGAATAATGACAATATCTATGACATAAACACGTAGTCCACACAAACTCCCATTTGAAATGGAATAACAATTTCACTTCAAATGAAATCTATCTGGTATCTATTCTTCATTATTCAACAATGAAAGTTGCTTTGAGAGAAATGAACGTTAAAAAAATCTTACCTCATAATTCAGTTAGGTTAGTAAATTTCCATATTTTATAACAAAAAGTGTTGCAGTTATCTTTTAACAGATTGGGTATGTTAATTTTACTATAAATGAACAAAAACCTTGTTAAGATGAGCTTGTGCTTATAATATATACCAATTAAATAATTTTTATGTTTGATAATCACAAAAATTGCTATTTTGTTGGTTAATACAAAATTTGGTTAGTACAAAATATTTTCTGCAATTCTTTGACTCAGCATTGACAAGATTTCCCTGTATATTCATTAGGTCTATTTACAGTAGTAAATTTAAAATTTTGTTAAAACTAATACATTATTCTGAAAAAAAAATATCTGCATTCAATACATCGATTTACTATTTTCAGTAGATTGGATTTATTAATTAAAAAAAAACATAGAAGAGAAGCGTAATTAATTTTTTAAATTGCCAAGAGGATCTACATGAAAAAAAACAACAAACATGCAGTTAACAGGGGTCAAGACTTTTTCATAGGGTCCTCGTTTATATGAAAATTTTTCTTATTTTTGTGAAAATAGTCATTAATTTTATAAAAATAAGTAATTTTGTGGGAAGCGAAATAATCTATTTAATCTATCACAAAAGAAATGCCAAATTTATGGTTTCATTAATTCTAATTTTGTGAAGGGTTTGGAAAACAGACCAAAATTTTGGCGGGGCAGGCTCCCTCGTCAAACTTGATTGCAACGGCAATAATGGGCAGTCCTGACTGATTCTCATAGAGATTATTGTTAATGAACTTTGCTTGTAACGCTCATGAAAAGCAACTGCCTCAGACATAACTATAATTTTTTGTCATTTTTGTTTGTTTCAATGACTTTTCCCTAAGAAATTCCCAAGATTAGGACTGATCATATCTACGGAGTGTTTTATTTTTATTTAACTTTTAAAAAAAGATTATTACATGTTTGGTGCTCCAACTTGCCCATCCACTATACAAAGCATTTCTAAATTTTGCCTTTCCTGACTTTTTCTTATAAAAATGTTCTGCCTTTTACAATGAAGCTTGCTTTAATTTCAAATTCTTACTAGAATCAGAAATAAAGGTAATTTGCATAATTTATAAATTGTGTTATAATGAATACAACTACAAATATTCATCTCAAATATCTTAAATTTTTTCCTCTGTCAAATACATTTTAGCAGACTAGTTGTAGCATTGTTTTTTCTCACCGAGAGTTATTCATAAACAATATTTGGTAACTCTGCCAACATTTGGCAACATGTTTGGTGAGAATTGATGACCTGGATTAATTATCCCAATTTCCCATATTTTTCTTGATCACACGGATCTTCCTAATCCTAAAATAAATAACTTAATGCAATTGTCTCTGATTATATTCCTCATTGAAAATGATCTTGAAAACATCAACCTTCGTTGTAATGACAGCTCGGTTATAACGATAAAATTTTGTAGAATCGATGATGTCATTGCAACTGAGTCTGACTGTATTTTATGCAAGACAAATACAAATACAACGCCACAACAGGCAAAATGCCCAACGAGCATCGAGGCCAAAGAAAACAAGTTAGTGAAAAACAATAACACGTTCAGCAATTAATTTTGAACCACCAAACCAAAACAATAATAGAGAAAAATAATTACCATTGGTATTTAGGACTGAGAAACGGTTTCACACGTACAAACTATGGACTTCCTTCCACTTATGCCTTCACACAAAATAAGGAAAGTTTGTGAATGCTTCTTAAGATTGAGGGATGGCCATACCTAAAAATGCACAGAAAAATAACTAAAATTACTAAGTAGAAGCAATAGAAATAGAAGATTTATTCAAAATATTGAAGATAACATACATTCAAACCATTAAATTATTGTAGCTGATTTAGTAAAACAACTGTCATTACATAAATTTAAAGGCTAACCAGGAAGGGAATGAATAGTTTGAAGTCGAATCTGAATAACAAGGAAGTCATTTTAATTCATACCTGCCAAGTCATCTATATGCTAATCATTTCACTAACTACTCAACCTACACTGAATCGTACACGTGCACCTAATAAATGTTCCTCTGGGGAACTTCTCAGGAATATATGCATGCCATGAAGTGTTCTGTGTTACTCTCACTATGGGACTCTCAAAAATCAGTGTAATTTCATTAAATATAATGTTCTGATCAAATAAAACACTTCTTTACTTGTCACTTGATATACTCAATTATCTCAGCAATAATCTTGCAATTATGCTTGAATTTCAGAAACGGACATTTTTCACCAAAAAATCATGCAACTCAGGATATTACTGTATAGGCTATTGAATATTTTATTTCGTAAAGGGGTCCTTGGCCTTCATTTTATTGGCACAGCGGCTTTTGTGATTGTGTTTTTGTTTATACAGGGTCTGCAAAACACGAAAAGATTGAAAATGACCCTAGGCCATAGATTCTTAGAGATATGTAGGAGAGGTAGGGGCATCTTTTGCACTGCATTTTAAATAGGAAATTGCACTAGAATATTTCACATAACTGAAGCTTATCCGGAAACACTGTTTTTCCCCATACTGTTTAGACTCAGCAATGGAATTGGATAGTTAATACATAGATGAAACAAAGAAAAAAAAAAAAAGGAAACAGCTATAGTATAATCCCCATTTTTTCCCCCTTTGGCGATTTCCTTTGTAGCCTACTAGTGCGTTTTTTCTAATCAGCCATTTTCTTCAGTGTAAGTTTTTTCCCTGTCCACTATTATTTCTCGTGATGCCTCAGTTGTCATTCTTTTTTTATACTGTTGGTTATCATCTGAAGGTGAGATCAAAAATGATCGTTGTAGAGGAACTTATCGTTATATCGAGTATCATCATAGCAAAGTACACGGACTGCATTTAATCTGAAAAAAAATTCATTCATGTCTAATATCATCCGGTCAAAGGAAAGTTGATGCATGGCAACATCAAGGTTTTTTTTTTTTTAATCTCTCAGGCACTTACACCTATAGGCCCGTTTACGCAAATTAAGTGATTAAGTAATTAACTACATTTTAAGTTACCGATTCTTCAAAAAATGTCTACATGATAAGTGATTAAGTAGATGCTCATTGGATAATTTTTAAGGAGCACATGCACATAGAGCCTGCTCAAAGGGAGGGAGAGTTTTTAAAGCTTATAGCTCTACAGTAATATACCTAATTCATGAGAAATTTCACAAATTTGCAGGAAAAATCGGTCAATATGGGAAACTTCTTGGTGTTTGTAGGAAATTCTGAGAGTTCATTAAACAAAAATTATTTGAAATTTTATTTTCTTAATTTAACGCAGATGCTTTTCTTAACATTAAATACTTGATTATGTATTTTTACCAATAGATGGCAGCAAATTTGTTTTGGATGAGGGCAATATTCCAAACCTGTCCAGTTTTGAATACATAATGAATCCACACCAGCCAGATATTTTTGAATCTTCAACTTTTTCACCCATGGAAGTACATCAACCAAATACTTCATAGCTTCGTTATTCCCAATATCGACTGACTTTTAGCTAATTTTTTAAGGAAGACTTCATTTCTGTAGTTCAATCAACATTCATAATGAAGATATTCTCCAAATTGAAGGTTGTCTCCTCCGGCCACTTTGCCATCCTATATTTTTACAGAATTTTAGCCAAACGGAAGGAAGACTAACAGGTTCACCCTTAAGATCAAAATAACCCCCCCCCCCCGAGAGCAAGAGCAAAAATACTCCTCCAACAGATGCAAGCCACGCCCACTGACACATGTGCCACAAGTCTACTTGACGGAAAATAGAAACAAGTTTGTTTAATAAATTACTAAATCCCTTACGAACTAAACAGCGTGTAAACAGTCCTTATCATCTTAATACATTCTAAAGTACTTGACAATTTAAAATTGAGATAATTGCCAAATCACTTAATGTGTGTAAACAGGTCTTATTTGTGTTTAAATGCAGAACTGAGATTCACAAATAAACTTAACCCGTAACTGGCATAGCAGTGACATTTTGACCCCCAGCAAGTATTAATGCATATTAAAAATGAACAAAATAGTGAAATAGTGATATTCACACAACACTATTATTTCTAAACAGTTGTCTGAGCAATGATTTTTATAATTATGAATTTTTTAAGCATTCTTTAATTTAAAAATAAACCAAGCTAATTGCGAGTTTCTATTTGATACTTTCTGCTACATCAAATGCTCCCGCTATGTGTACTATGTTCCTTGCTCGCAGCTATATTCTCATCTCGCTTCTCTTCCTTCTCATTCGTCGCTTTGCTCGCAACTTCCACTGTGTTCTTTTAGTCTTAATGTTTAAAACGATGTTAAAATATGCATTTTTGGCAAGAAAATTCAAAGGGCATTTTTTCAAAAAAAGGCATTTTGTCTGAATTTCTGGGCACTTATTACTATAGCTTTTCCTAAAAAAAAGTTTCTCTTTCCCAGCGGTTTTGTTGAAAATAACCCGGGAATCGGACCTAGAGATGTAAAATTCTCAAGAATAATCTTTCGGAGAATATTCTCATCGAGGAGAATATTCAAGAATATTCTCTGCTAGGACTACTATATTAAATAACTTCAGAATATTCTTATATAAGTTCTCGATGAGAATATTCTCTTAGTTATAATATAGTCACATATAATATCCTTGAGAATATTCTCTGGAAGGACTACTTTCACAAATTACTGGGGAATATTCTTATAGAAAATAATAAGAATTATTCTGAAGTTATTAATAATAGTCCTTCCAGAGAATATTCTTGAATATTGTCCTCGATGAGAATATTCTTCAGTTAACGAAATCTTTCCAGAGAGTATTATCAAGAATATATGTAATAATATGTATTATAATAATCTCGATAAATGACTTGAGAATAATAATTACTATTTTTGTATAATAACTATTATTTTTATGTAATAATTATTTTTGATAAGAAAATTCTCTAGTAATTTATAATAGTGAGAGAATATTCTCTGTCCCTGTCTCCCTTCCCGTCAAGAAGATGGGTATATTGAAGTTTGTAGACCCACAATATTAGAATTTGAAAGCAAGAAAACTAAACCAAACATGGCTGAATTACACAACTTTTAAAGAAATGTGTGTGATACAGAATATTTAAGTGTATGTGCATTGAAAAAACAAAGAGTTCTGTATCTTCTTAGAATGAAGGTGATTGTATAATAATTGCTTCCTTAATCAATCAACTTCGATTTAATTTTTGTTGTGAACTTATTTCTGAAAATTTATCTAATTTTAAAATAATTTTTGTAAGGTTTTAATCTAACGGTTTCTAAAATCTTTATAACCAAACTTTTAAAACCTCTCATCATGACCTGGAGAATATTCTCGAACTAAAGTTGTCATTAGGGGGCCGATTACATCAAAGATTGTTTTGTTGTAAATGCTTCAGTGAAAACTTATTTATATTTCGCAATATAAACAAAATTAGTAAAAAAATTAAATTATTCAAAAGAAATTGAATATTCTCGATTATTCTCCAATTTTTTACATCCAGGAGAATATTTTCACCTCACATCTTTAACCGGACCTATGGAGTTGGGGGCGAATACAAGACACATTCGGACACCGGTCAGTTAATGTATATATCAATTTGAGCTCAAATATATATAAACATTAATCAAGCACATATTCCATTTTGTGACCAAATTTGTTGTTTCTCCGAAAGTAAAGTTCAATTTAATGTTTACATCATTGTTAACAAGTTGAAAAATTTCATGAAACCGCTACAGGAAGTTGAAAGAAAACAGTTGTACGTACCGTTCACGAAATTCGACACCGACCAGAAACGGACTCGAGGAAAAAGAAATTTTCACAAGAAAAAAAGACGGACGAGAAACTTTAATGAGGGACTTTCATGAAACTTATATCGTAAGAAATAAATAAACACTTTCACCGACTAAAATTTGCGATATATAAACATTATCTTCCTCCTTCTGCTGTTGCCAAACTTCAAAAACCGAAAAGCAGTTTCTAAAACAGAAAGTGACATAATGAACCGAACAGAACGTGAATATTTTTTTAGACTTTTACCATATGACTGCATTTTAAGGGACATTACTGGATTTTTTAGTATCTTTGGCCGACTTTAAAAAAATATACAGTAGAGCCAGGACAAAACGAAGTCGCACAAGAACGTGAAAAACATTCGCTGTATCCGATATTCCTTATAACCGATATGCGATAAATATTCGAGCTTGATGAGAGGAATCTTCACTTGGAGCAGCGTTTCTCAACAGCACAGTTTGTGCAGTGGTCTTTCTTTCTTTCTTTCACCGAGCATAAATCTATCGCCATGGGCAATTTACTACCGACTCAGTTGCGCGGAAAGTGTGAGTGCGTATCTAGTGTTGTGTGTAGGGTTACCAACTGTCCTATATCTTATTTTTTGATGTCATTTCAAGCGTCCTCCTACGTTCCGGAAAATTCACTCTTTCGTTCTCCTTTCCAGGTTTCCAGAATTACCGTTCTTTTTTTCTGGGAAGAATGTTTTTCCCTAATTTGAAACACATATTTCTTCATTGATATGAGTGTTTTTGTGCCCCACATTCACCAATAGCCATCGAAATTCCCAATTTTTCTTCTGTTTCTGCTGTTTTTAGCAGTTCTGTTTTAGAATCGAGAAAAATGATTGTTGTGGCCGGTTTTATTAGTCAGGATAGTAGCGCGATCTATTGTGTAAATTAGGATAAGTGACGTCACTAAGGGTGCGTACACAGACGTCCTCCTTTCTCAGTTTTCGGATCTGATAACCCTAGTTGTGTGCGAATTTTCGAGTGCCGCCATCTCTACTGCAAATTGTGAGTGAAGTGTAATAATTGATTATTTGTATCGCTGTACGCCTGTTCCTCTTTGTAGTTAGACTTTTTAACGGGGTGATATCAGCTTGCATTTGCACCTCGAAGTTGGGAACCATAGAACTTAGACCACCATGTGGTTCATGTGGGGTTCGAATCCGGGTCCTCGTGATAATCGCGAGAATATTTGAATACCATGAATGATATTCACATAGGTTTGAATAAAATTTCAGACCCATATACTGCAAGTCAGTGGTTCTCAAGATGTTCGTCAAGGCTCCTAAGGGTGACGCCCACCATTATCGGAGGCGATCTGTCGATATATGCTACTGGTTGAATGCCTGCTTAATGTTTTCATGTGTAAACTTATTAGATTTCTTTGGGGGGGGGGGGGATCCGCGGCTATACGTTAACTAAGGCAAGTATGAAAATTCTTGGAAAATTCAAGAATCGGCTGTCAAGTTGAACTTTTAGAGACGTTCCAATGACCTTGTGGGGTTCACGCTGCCGTAAACGAAGCTACGGTTATGCCCATCGGGTTCCCAACTTCGAAGCTTGAATGCGCGAGCTGGTCTCCCATTTAAAAAAATCTGTCTGTTGTGAACCAAACGAGGAGTTTGTTACTGTGTGTAGTGTGCTGTCATTTTTCATCAAATTTTTCTAACTATGAGTGAAGTGCAATGATTGAATAACTGTACCGTTGTAGGCCTGTTACTCACTGTGGTGAGACTTCTTAAAGTGGGAGATGCGGGGGGGGGGGGAATTAAAAAATATCTTTACTTCGAAATATGGAAGCCAGATGGCAGCGCCAGCGAAAATGTGAAACAGACACAACTCTGACAGCATAGATAGGTTAGGGTCACACGTATACTCAAATCACACATTCCAGCATGTAAAAGTTTTTTAGAAATTCTGTAAGTGCATGGCGGTTAAGTAATATACACTCATATCCATAAATTAAGGATAATTCAGAATCACACGAAAATCGAAATCTAAAGTAAAAATTTCACCTGTAGAATTATCACACACATCTGCAAGAATGATATGCAAATTTCAGAAAGCCACCAGATGATGCCGATAGTACGTCACAATGACGAGAGTGTAAGAGGGGGGTATATAAGGAATGTTGGCAAAGAAGTAAAACTGTTCACAAGAGTTCTGTAATGCGCTCAGTGCCATAAGCGAATAGTTATGACACAGAGGACGCATGTGGATGATTTTTTACGTGGTAGAATTATCGGCCGCCTGGAATTTTGGCGTACTCAGATGGAAGTATCCGAGGAACTTGGAATTGCCCAAAGTGTCATCTCTAGGCTTTGGCAACGATTCCAAGATAACGGAAATGTCAGTAGACGTTACAGTACAGGTCACCCCCGAGTTACAACGTCGAATGAAGACCGGTATTTGGCAGTAACTGCCAAAAGAAGCAGACGGAGCACAGCATCCGAGCTGTCTCGTCAGCTATCTGCAGCCACGGGTACCGCAGTTTCAAGGCAAACCGTGTACAGACGTTTGGCAGATATTGGTCTATATGCTCGCAGGCCTGTCAGATGTGTTCCGCTCACGGCAACTCACTGTCGGCAGCGATTAGCCTGGAGTACAGAGCATGCAATGTGGACATCGTCACAGTGGGCTTGTGTGATGTTTTCCGACGAGTCCAGGTTTAGCTTGCAGTCTGATTCACGTCGGACTTTCATATGGAAAACGCCAGGTACCCGTCACCACCAAGACAACATCATTGAACGACACCGTTACGGTGGTGCAGCATTGCTCGTTTGGGGTGGAATTATACTGGGTTCCAGAACAGATCTGCATGTTCAAACCGGAACCATGAAAGCCCAAATTTATCGGGACATCATTCTGAAACAACATGTACGTTTGTTTAGTTGTGCCATGGGCGCAGAATTTGTGTTTATGGATGGCAACGCCCGTCCTCACCGAGCAAACATCGTTAACGAATGCCTTGAATCTGAGGATATAACCCGTATGGAATGGCCAGCATTCTCACCTGACTTGAATCCGATAGAGCATGTGTGGGACATGCTTGGCCGACGAGTTGCAGCCTGTCAACCACCTCCTACATGTGTACCGGAACTTCGGAGAGCATTGCTTGCTGAGTGGAGTGATCTTCCCCAAGATCACTCCATTGTACGGACTGTATTTCATAGCATGGGAGACATACAATGTATTAACCATCATACCAACCATGTAATAGTAAGTTTTTGTAAAGGAAATATTTTTTACAATTGCTCCAGGGAGCAAAAATCGTAGTTTTTATGAATGGTATCATACATACACCATCGTTTTTGTTCTTTATCTTTTGTTTAATAAATGGGCTTTATGAATAAGTAACGTTTGTTTTGTTTCTGAACCTTTATTTGCCGGAGCTGGCATTATCCTCAATTTATGGACATGAGTGTAGTAGTTATGCTCAATTGCTCATCCCTCTTCATTCGAACGGTGTTTTGGGAATGAACAGAAATAGCTATTTATTGTTAGGGATCGACGAGCCTAGGTCGATAAGGTACTTGTCTAAGACCGCGCACATAGTGAGTTGACCTAGAGGTACGGGACTGTAGGGATTAGCGACGAAAACAGTTGCATAGTTTTGTTCTACACAGAGGAGAAGAAAGAGGTCACTCAACGAAGTTCCGCGACTTGAACAAACCTCTTTGTTTTCACCTCGATCAGCTGATTATCACTTCTGCCGACTGATCCATTTCCGCCCTTTTTTCACTCTCTCTCTTTGAAAAAAGAAGATCTTTCTGCGGGGAGACCACCACCATCATCACCATCATCACACTCTTGCATTTCAGCACCCCTCAGATCATTTTCTACATCCTCCCTCCTCTTGACTATGTGCGGACATCTCTTCCCCACCTTTATTCAATTTTTTTCTTCCTAGTCACAATTCTTGTACCTCTACCTCTTCGTCCCACTATGGGCGCAGACTAAAGTGCCAAAGGATGTTTAGAGGTGTCGTGAGTTCGATATCCGATTCGCCCTTGTCGGAAACTTTCTCGACGCTAAGGTAAAACAGGAACGACGACAACGTGACCACAGAAAGCAATTGCTATCGCAGGGAGTACCACAACGGAGTTCGTGCAAAAACCTCTAAACCCTAAACAAAAAAGGCGAAATTCGAATATTGTCATTCGGAATCGGCAATAAAATGTAGGTTTCGGTCTTATTTGCTTTCGTGCGCAGAAAATGACCGCGGTGCGACAAAAATGATTAAATTAGAGATCGACATCTAGCTACAGACGGTGCTGACAGAACACACCATAGGCATTCTCAGAATGGTAAAAAGTTGTAATTCGCATTTAAACTTTGTTTATGAAAGAAAATTTATGATTTTATGGGACTTTATCCTGTGAAAAAATTCTATTTTAGCCGAAAACTTCGTTATATCCGATATCCACAAATATGACATTATATATGAAATATTTTAAATATTATTTTGATAATGCAGGCTCACTGAGATGGGAAAAAAATTGTTAAAACCGATAAGCGGTCTGAACAGTATTATTATTATTTTATCTCAACCAGAATTTTTAATCTTCATCGAAATCGTAGATACAGGGCCGTCTTAAGAGCATCATCGGCACCCCGGGCGAAGTGAATTTTCTGAAGCTCCTACCTGGCTAGACATGATGCTCACCAATTTGCATGTTTGCTCACGAAATTTTTAATCAGATCTTGTTTCCATGAGGCTACTCTGCACTTGAGATCTCCGGGCCAGGCCTGTGTGGGCCTATGCGTTAAGACGGTACAGTACATTGATTAATTGCACTGTTGTAAGCCTAATTGCAAAACCAGTTTCACTTTTTAAGCGATTATAATGAATGTTGGCAAATCTTGCCAACAGTTGACATCTTTATGGAAAATTGACTATGTTTTGTTTTTTTTCCCGTATTTTGGATCCTAATTTCCCGTATTTGTCCGAATGAAATATGGCTATTCAACTTCTAAGTAGAACCATGTTTTCAAAACTTATTCTGAATACAAAGACTACTACTACTACTACTTACTCATGCATGCACCTCTTACACATTCCTCTACGAATTTCTAACGAATTGGTACAAGCCGGAATGTGTGTGTTCCTATTTGTGAATCTAACGTGGAGTCTGTTGCGCTGTGTTATGTGTAGTGCTGCCATGAGTAAGGTGTAATGATTGCACTGTTGTAGGCATGTTGCTCTCTGTGGCGAGACTTTTTAACCGGGAGATCGGGTCGCAAAAAACCCCTCTCCCCTCCCCACGCTTCTGCCTAAAATAATACTATGTATATAATGGGGCTCAAAAAATTAATATACACTCAGGGCCCAACCTTATGGAGAACAGGCCTTGATTTTGCCTGTAATTATCAACAAACTAATTAATCCGTCCTAATTAGTTTTTGCTTGATATTAGTCACAAAAATAAGGGTGAAACATTTTCAAATTCTCAGAGAGATATAACAGAATTTCATAGTGTTCGGTATAATTTAATTACAATTCGTACTGCTTTGTAGAAATGGTTCTTGAGTTGAAACATATCGTGTCGTTTTGACAGTATCTTTCTTTTCTTTCTTTCAAACCGAACACAACTCAGGTCTATCACCATTTATGGGCGATTTACTACTTAGTGAATTGTGCCGGAAGTGTGACTGTGCAGGTACCTAACAAGTATGAGTGCGTAAGTAGTGTTGTGTTGTGTTTGATTTGATAACATCTGCAGAGGCAGCGTATTAGCTAATTTTCTGCGAAATTCAAAGGAGTATGCCTGTAAAAAAGAAAACAGAGACACATACACAGATGGACAGATTTCTCTTCCGCCTATTCCTAGGACTTAGTACACAGATGTTTTGTCACTCAATTCAGTTTGCATTACAGACTGATACAACGTTGTATTACATTACTGATATCACATGCGGAAAATTTCCTCTTCAAGATTCAGTTCAGTATTTTATTTCCTATTTAATTTAAATAGAAATATGAAGCCGTGTAAGTGATTTTAGTATGTTTTTGATTTTTCGAAGGCTTAGTGTTTTACTTTCATAGCAAATGATACATATTGACTAACTATTGCGAATGTTTCTTTTCTTCCTAAGAAGCCTTTCGGTTAGCACTCGACTCGAAGATTACGAATAAATGAATTATCTAATCTACTTTTGTCGAGTAACGCGTGTCAGCAAGTCAATTTAATGGAGTTTGTGAGAAGAAGAGCGTTTCAAGAAAACATTGGAAATACGACACTTTCTTCCCTGCTTTGACACTGTTTGCTCGGTCTTTTGTTTCCATATTCTTAATTGCATGCTCTCTCTCGCAAAATTTATTTCGTCGATGACTATGAAGAAGAAAATAACGCAGTGTGAGATTCGTGGCACGAGGTCTCAGCGCGAAGTCTCATTGAAAACTCGCTGGTAACTTTCCCATTAAATTAGACCAAGAAAATAGTTTACCTAACCATTCCGAACAAAAGTGAAATAGGGACAGAGGGAAAATCCTAATTAGCATATATTTCGAAAGATTTCATTTCCCCTTTAACGTAGTAGCTATGAATCGGACGCAGAGTCATTGCTATTGCTTCTGCTGTTATTTCTCTCCCATTTCCAGTTACTTTCTTCTTAGTGTGTGTGTGATTAATAGCAATTCGTGTGGTGAATAATAAAGCGAAATAATGCTAAGAAGCATAAAGGGGAAGGGAATAAAAGAAGATTTTTTATTTGTTTTGGAACTAATCCGTTTATATTTTCGGGAAGGAGCAAAACTCTCAAGTAAGCATTTATAGTCTTTAAGAGATAAAAGGAAGAACTATTTCTAGGAACTCTTTGTTAGAGGATGAAGTGGGCTCTCATCCGCACCTCGGAAAACTTCAAAAACATCTCGCACAGAAATTTCTCTCAAATAATCTATTTAATCGAAAATTAAATTTCTAAATGCAACTGTTTATCACTATAGTCATATTAAATATCTTTTCGGCATATCTCTGTTTAATCTTTATTTTATAAACTACAGTAATTATTGTTTCTTGAGTGAAATGCTACACATTTCTATTGTCATGGAACCCTAGTGACGCGAGCGGAACCTGGTTAGACATACACTATTTTGCCACTTCTAAATCATGATGTGTAAGTTATTAATATATATATATACTCTTCATTTTCTTGAAAATAAATTAAATAATGTAACGTAATATATAAATATTTTATACGAAAATAATGAAAGTACTTAAAATTTTCATAATTGATTTTCGATTGATTCGCGTCGTTGAAAAAATCTCACTCTCTGTTCAAAAATAAATGCAATAGATGTCACTAAATTATATTGGTAATCCAGCATTGGCGTAAGTACAAGTAAGTAAGTGGCAAGGGGTAAGTACCTCCAAACCCCCCAAGTCGAGATTACAGTGTTATTTTGCAGGAAATAACGTAAACCCTCCCTGAGAAGAAAAAAAAAAATTGAACCCCCTCCCCGTTGAGAAAATTCTGCGCACGCCTATGTAATTCAGTATTAGCTGATGCTCAATATCGACGCCCTTCTTTTTGCTGAAAATGAACATTATATTAGGACGTCGTTATATATCGAACGGTTGAGAAAAAAAAATTAGCTTCTAAAGGGAATTCGAATTTGGTAGAAATAAAAAATTATATAATTATCGTGAATTTTATTATACTGTAAGCAGTTCACTATTTTCAGAATATTGTTTACTTAATGATATTGACATTGAGATAATTTTCACACGCTCCTCGTCATTTTTTTTCCAAATGAGAAAAAATTAGGTCAGGTTCTACACATCTAACTCTTCACTTAAACTATTTAAATTGACACAAATTGCGTGATGGATTGGCGATTCGAATTATAGATGCTATAAGGTTCTTAAAATGACGTGTAGATAGCCTGTACAGATAAGATTTTGTCCCTTCAATTCTAATAAATTTTAGTTCACTCGCAGGTTTAGAAAAATTGAGTTTTTTGCTAAAGGTAGCTTTAGACAAAATTGTCATTCGTGCGATAAATCGTTCGGTTCTCCTTCCGTGTATTAGATGCATCAGAAAAAACGACCTTGCAGCTGTTTTTCCAGCTAGATGAAATGCACCAAAAATTACATTTTTCTTTGCAAATTCTTCCATCCAATACATTCAAAGTGTGAATTTTACAGTCAAGCTATATTTTTTTCAACTTTTCTGCAATTGTTATTTTCGAAAACTTTCTCTAAAATTATTTTTCCCCTTTCCACCTTATTAGGTGCCCCTTCTGTATTGGCACCTCTAACGGGTCGTAAAGCTCTTGAGCTTTTCCTGTTGTTTGCAGGTTAAAGTCTCAGCAACCTTTTTTTAATGAAAACACCGAATTTCCCAAAATAAAGCAGAAGCATTAAAACAGCAAAAACGGAATTTGTATGAGTGAAAGAAGAGAAAAGCTAAATCTCTCTATACCAGTGCTTTTTCCAAAATGGGCAATATCGTTCCCTGGAGGTGATGGAATGGTCCAGTGGGGCGATAGAAACCAAACGTATAACATAGGATCTTATAGCAGGGGCAATGGAGGAAAAAGTTTGGGAAACTGCGTGCTGTGGACTATTTGCTTAGTGCACCCACCCCCTTTACTTACAGATTTTGGATAGAAAAAAAAATCAAGTAACCAAGGAAATTTTGATGGTTTTAGGGTATATTGGGGCTGCTGATTCCATAACTGGTGTTGGTTTTGCGGAATTGGCTCCAGTTTTTGAGATAATGCATACTCTAAACATTCCACTGTAGTCTGCAGCCACTAATTTTTACATCGAATTTTCAGTTTAAAATTTTTATTTTTTCCTATTTTATTAACTATATTATTACATTTTTATCATTATTAGACATCAGTGGCTTATATTTATTGATCAGTTTATCACTGACTTGTATTTCGCACGGTTTCGATGTGTTTTACATGCAGCTTTTTTGCATTACTAATGAAATTTAATTTTCATTTTATTTCAAAAACTAGCGACAATTTGACAGAACCAACGCCAGATCCGGAATCAGTGCCCAAAAATTATTCTAAAAACACTGAAATATCTTTGGCAATAAAATCAAGTGTTGAGCAGTGTTAGCAAAGAAATCCTATTCATGTATGCGATGTTTTCAGTACGCATACATTTTATCTTTAGATTCGGAGTCATTGTTATGGTTATAAAGGAGAGAAATTTCTTCCGAAAAGAAATGACAAATGGTCATGAATGGTTTTATTATGAATACAATATGGTTTATTGAGTACTAATATGTAATAACTTATAACTATGATTAAAACCGTTCATTTATGAATAATACTAAAGAAATATTGTTCTTTTAAATAACAGTAAAACTTCATTCAGATATGTGAGACCATGAAAGCTATGCATCTAAAAATAGTGATATAACCCCATAATGAGTGCTGTATATTTCTAAGCTTCTTGTAAAGGATGTTTCATTTTACGGTATTAATTATCTTGCAAATGTTTAAAGTAATTAACTGACAGCGCTTTGCTTTGAGAAGCACGAAATATTTCCATCAAATAAAAGAAATAGTTTTACTCGGTGTTCGTCATCCCGAAAATATCGAGTTAGCACGTATGTACGTGTATACTTATTATATGTGCAGGCCACAGTGAAAACACACTCACACACTAATGTATGAAACGAAACTTTTGAAGTTTTACTGGCTGAGAGAATTCTAACGATTTCATTGCTGGATTTCCTTCCCCCCCACCCAACTCCAGTGTACAAGCCCATGATTGAAACGGTCAATTACCATAACCTTAATTGCGAAAAGCACATCGTTTTTGCCCCATCTGGATAATCGCGGCAAAAAGAAAACGGCAGATCGCTTGAAATACGTGCGAGTATTTAGTAAAAGTATACATTGGCGTGGAGGGGGACGGAACGGAAAGGCAACGAAACGTCGACTGCGAGTAATTTTTGGTAATGATTCTTTTCTCTGAAGCTATTCTTGTCCCAGGGTGATTATAACTGCAACTTCTAACGAGTTAAAATGCGAAACTTAATTGCATGATTAGGAGTTAACAGTTTATTCTCCTAAATTACCCATTTCTCTCTCTCTCGCTTACTGTTTGTACCGTTGCACGAACAAGCTTCGTTAATACGATACACCCCCAACCTTCCAATCTTTTCTTTTTTTTCCTCCCCCTACTTCTCATTACCTAACGATTTTACGAGAGATTCGCTTACAACATCATTTAAGTTCGTAACAACACGCACGCACATAGTTTGATTTCAAACACTTGCCGACCCATCCCCTCGTCACAAACCCCCCCCGTCAAGTTACTTAATGATAGCGAGAGCATCAATTTTTCCTAAAATAAAAAGGTGAACATTAGAGCACTTATAAATTTTGTTAAATTAAGTGCGCGATTTGAAGTGATATCCGCGTTTCGAGATCATCAGTTGGAAACTTCATTTTGAAGTGAATGAAGGGAGACAAGGGGTTAGAGTTGGAACGACGTCGGAGGCATTTGGGAACTTGTAGATTAATGAGAATTAGTTCAACTCTCTAGAGTTTACGCTCATCAGGATACAAAAGTAGCTGCAGTCATCATTTGAGCGATAGCAAAAGCTGCCGATATTTCACTTTTTTTCCCCTTTCCTGAAATAAAGTAATTCCCATTACATCTCCCGACCGTCAAGTGAATACGAACGACAATGTTTCTCTTGAGTTGAGCCCATCTCGTCTATCATTAATGCTGATATCTATTCTTCATTTTTACTTTTCGAAATAACATACAGATCACTGTGAATTTCAAATCGTAGAACTTTGATGTACGTTAGTTTGATCGCATTTTATATCAAAGGAGAGTTAGAAAACAAAGGAATATACCGTATTCATTTACTTACATTGATATATTTTAAATGATTATTAATATTTTTCACGAGAAGGTGTTATTACTGTGAATTGAAAGTTTTGCAATATTTTCGCCACGCGCGTATTTCGAGGTGCGCGACCGAAGCAACCAAACCACTATAAGAAAGGGAATATTGTGGTACTGTGGGGGTACATGATAAATCATACATTTTGCTTAGTTTTATGGGAAGAGACCTGAAAAGTCTCAAATATGAACATGCCACGTACCGAAATCGAGAACGACTGCGTTCAATACCCGAATAGGATCATAAATGCACCTGATCAGCCCGAAATATTTGATAGGGGATAAAAGTGCAATTGATCGCAATGCATCAAATATTCGATTTACAGAATTTGGCTTGAATTGCAACATACTCGACGATCAGCAAAAGTCCGGCAGACCGAAATTATGAATTTTGTGGCCTTCAGCCTGTATGCTTGGACTTTCAACTGAAACTTACGACGATCATACAGCTTGGAAATCGTATATAATGCCACTTTATTATCCGGAACAGCCAATCCTTTTCCATGTAGAGCCATCTCTCGCAACAGGATTTCAATTCTAGTATTTTTCACCTATAGTCACATCCGATCAGGACTAGTCCTAGAAATTCTACCGCCTGAGCCGAATAATATTTTGCCGCCCCTTAAAATACGACTATCTGAAAAGAGTTTTTTTCTTCACCTCTATTACCATGATACAGTGATTCCCGAAGTGTTGGTCAAGACCCCCTGGGGAAAGGGGGTAACGTTGACGATTTAAGATGTCGTGAGCGAATTTCCTAAATCAAAACGTTCTGATGAGAGTAAATATATCAATTCAATATAATAACTCTTATTTGAAGGGGGAGGATGGTCCCGTAGTGGGGCGAGCTGTTTACATTTTTCCCTATGGTTTTGGAAAAATGTCTGCCCTTCAAAGAATTATTTGAGCTATTTAGCATATATACATCGTATAACCCACTAAAATTCTACATAAAATTTACGACCATATATATATATCGATTTGAATATGAGTTTCTTGGCTTTTTTATTTACGCTGCTCTTATCAGCAACTGTAGTTTCATCATCTGCACCACATTCGTTAGAGTCATCTTTCTCACTAGAAACTGCAAGCCAGTCATTGTCACTGTCTTCAGAAACATTTGAAAGATCACTGTGTTACAGAACAGCTCTTATATTTCATCAAAACTCAGAAAAATCTAAATGAAGTACATGCATATGATTTTTTGAGTAACTAGTAAAGTGCACAACGTATCTGAATTTTTATTCAAAAGGCATTGCAATAACATCAGAAAGCTGAGATGAAAATTCATGGACAGAGAAAAAAAAAACTCATCTACTTTTTAATTACTTTACCTAATTATAGCATAATTAATCATTTGATGTAATCAGTTGTTTTATATATAATATCTATACTAGTCTTATTTTTATGTTATGACTTTTTTAAAGTAACTTTTTTCAAACTCTGATTTTATGCATAGCCAATATGCATTTCACCAACATAAGCCCTTTTGTCATTCATATAAATCTCTGAAAAAAAAACCAATGTTTTCCCTCAAAATAGTACAGAAGTAGGAAAAATCTGACATGAGATAATTTGGTGTAACCTTGTTCAAATTTTCCACTCAACCTGGGTATGGGTAGGAAGGTACGTGGAATGGGTGTGTTTTCCGAAGGTACACATACGTGGACCCAATTTTCGTGGTCTCAACTTTCACCAATACTCATCGAAATTTCCCATTCAAAACGTTTTCTGGCTAACATTTTTTCATGATTTTTTTTGTAATAACATTACAAATCGGATCGACTGTATTATTTGTCTCGAGATTATTTTATGGCTCGTAATTATGAATTAATTCAGAATCATAAATTTTTACTATTTCATCGGCATAGACTTCCTATTTGCGTGTATTATTTTTCTATATAAATTTTCTATACTTTTTTTCTTCTATTTCCATACCAATTATCATAATCTATCATTGAAAAGCAGATTCACGTTGGGTGCAGTCAATTTTTAGAAACTTTTCGGACCTTTAACGTCAAAGCTGTTAGTTATTTTTCCTTTTTACCATTAATTATAAATTTCTTTTGCCTATTTTACCATTTTTAGTGCCTTTATTACTGGCTCTAGTGGTAAGTAATGTATGCAAATATAAGGGGGAAAATTTGTCTACGTTTTATGAATTTGTTAATGGTCGTGTTTGTTATGTGTATTTGTTAATGATAATTTTGTTAATGGTCGATTTCAAGTGTAGTATCATTTTAAAATCGGGTGATTCTTTCTTAATCACCATGCATACGGAAATCAATTGCCATCTTGCATAAACGACATCAAAAAACAAATTAAATATTTATATAATATTAAAAAAAAACAATGTATACCGTTAGAAGTCAATATATCACCTAATTCAAAGCAAAATAAGTGTTCCAAAATGTGCTTTCGCAACAGCACATCTACTGGCTAAAAATCGGAATTGTCCGAAAAACCGGGACACATGCTCAGCCTATGTTGGAGATCGCCGATAAATATTTATCGGTTTATATCGATATTATAAATATATATTGGGCGTATTTTGCCCAAAATGGGGTCGCACCACTAGTCTAGAGTATAGGTATGGAATTTGCATGAAGTGTTTCTCATAAATGACATTTTGAAACACAAAATTCTAATATGTATAGTGTTTACTGTTTATATAATTTTCAAGATATTCTTAGTATTCGGCCAGCATTGAATAACTGTCTGTACGTAAGTGTAGTAATGATGTGATAAAAAAGAGTCATATTTTAATTAGAAAATTATTATATATATATATATATATATATGTGTGTGTGTGTGTGTGTTTGATAAAAAAAAGTAACTAAATATAATATTTAGTGACGTTTTTCCAAATCGTTACAAACATTCAGTTTTAATTTCATGGTTATCTGATGCATACCAGTGTATTTAAATATTGGTATCACCGTGGATTGCAATTTAACATGATCTTTTTTTGTTAGAATCAGAAGTTTCAGTTTATTATTATTTCCATCTCGTTCATTACTTTTCATTGTTCTTCAGATGGCGTAATTGTTATTATACTGCTATTATGTAGGACAGAGAACGGGAGTTTTCTAAACAATGCGAACCGAGTGTAAACAACTCATTAATTATTTGTTCGAAAACAAAGAGTCCGTGTTTGTAGGAGCAGTTTATTGGATTGTGTCTCTCTTCCCCCCGAAAATGCATTGCTTTAATAAATTTTATCGACCCCGTTGTAAAGTACGCAGGCGGCGCTTGATGACGATTGCTATTAATTCCAAGTCTGTTGTGTGTGAGCTTTGCTCCGTTATTAGTCCATTTTTCTGCATAAGAATAGGCAATGTTCAAACAAAAGGAATTCCGGCCGGAAGAAAATTAATTGAGAATTGATAAAGCAATGTAATCATTCTTCATTTCCTATTCATTTTCCGGGGGGTTTTTTATTTCGTTTACGCTCATTAATATTACATTTATGTAACACCCAAATATATATTTTTAAATTTATATCGTCATGTCACCTCGAAATAATTACTATAATAATTGTATATTTTTGTGCTTGTATGGAAGTAAACAGTTACACTTTATTTCAACAAAGTTAACTTTTTTTTGCGCTAGCCACTCCCGATTTAGAAGCAAGAATTTCATTAGCTTCGTTATTTGTAATTTTGAGTTTTCCACATGTTTTTATTCATTAAAAACATCCTTTTTAATTGGCACTGCAAAATATATGGATGTGGGATGAACTTTTAAGGCAGTTCCTCACTAAGGACAAACTTGGAACCACTTTTTTGGTTCTTTCTAGACATTACCTCTTCCAACGAATTATTTAAAAAGAAAATAGTTGTGTTTGGTTCTTGTACGGGGCACTTCATATGATGACGCGGTTATTTATTCATAACCTATTACGACCATAAGTTACGACGTCAAGTTCTATGGACCAGCGTCTTAGCTAAGACTAAGACGACTTCATATACTACGTCATGTATTAAGGAGTTCTAGTCTTAGCTGACCCTATTTCTCGAGAAAAATATGGTAAATCGCCAGTTGTTACAAAAAAATGATGCCAAAGATAAACAAAGTTGCCAATTATTTACTCAAACCCCTGAAAAATTGCAACATCGGGAAATTAACCCCTTCGCTTCTAAACTATTAGCAGGAAATTCGGGGGACTTCTATGAAGAACTGGCTATAAATATATGTAAGCTAATCCTAACGTAATCCCACGTTAGGAAAAGGAGAAGAAGGGGAAAAAAGTAGAAGAAAAGGAAGTTAGAAAATATCAAATATGAAAAGAAAACAGTATAATGGGTAAGTGGATAAAAGTGTAGGTGAAAGTACTTTTCTCTTTCTCTTTACACTCTCACCCTATCTGTTCTCTTACGCTCTTATATGTCTGTAGTAGAAGAATACATCATATGTGTGAAAAAATCACTAATAGGAGTATAGAAATAAACGGGGTGAAAAGAACAATTGATTCATAGGGTTACAACAAAGCTTCGCGATGATGAGGAGAGAGGAAAGAAAACAGAAAAACTTATTTAAATTTATTTCTCTGGTATTTTTTTTTATTGAACAAACAACACAATAGACAATTAACAGACAATAAATTATAAATGAACACTTTTCAATCCAAAGGGATATATATATATAACCTTCCATGGGAAGTACTAATGAACTACATACACAATTACTTGGCAACATAGAAAGGTTCTACTATATTCTACTACAATAGCTGCAGGCAAGTCACTCCAAATATATTGCTTTCATATGTTATACTAGAGTCTGATGTGTTGCATTACAGAAAAGTTTAAACGCAATATTACGTCCTTGATCGTGAAGTGGTTTAGCACTACTGCAAATCACAGTGTAATAAAATGAATTCGACGGAAAGAAGAAAAAAAAAAGCGTTGAAAAGAGAAAAACATGAAATACATATGAGATGAATATTCGTATTTATAGTCATAATAAATCATAATACATTGGGGGAAAATAGTTTTACTTTCATTTCAGTAAAGAATAAAAATTCGAGAGGTTTCTTTAAAAAAACGGGACATTTTTATAAGTAAGGGATGATCAAAATTATGGAGAAATATGGAATTTCCCGGGAAATACTACTCATATGACCACTCTATACATAACTCTTACGAAATTGCGGTGCTTTAAAAAAAAATTTTTTTTGGAAATTTTCTTCAAAGGAAATTTCTTGAAGGAAAAGTCTTGAAAGGCACACGTTTCACAAAGTTTCTTTTTTGGAAACGATATATAATCGCTCATACATAAAATAACAAACAGAAGAAATTCTAAATTACATTCATAATCATTCAACTACATAGTGTGTACATAATACAACAAGCGAAAAATCAAATTCCAAAAGACGATGCATGCACACTATTAAACTCGAAATCACCAAGGGAACACAAAAACTAAACGAACTTTCTAAACAAAACCAAAAGCATAGCATTACGATTTATAATGATAACACTCGCTAAATTTATCATTTGCAAAGCGTAAAAATCCTCCAGTCACGTCTCAAGTAACCGTTATCGAAATAATAATCTTTTGATGTTGGCGCGTTCGTACTTACTACGGTTATGGAGTGGAATTCAGGTTTTCTGAAAAGCGACAATTCATTAAATCATTGTCCGGTCAACTCATTTCTAGCACTGGAATATATAGAGTTATGCTAATAACCGTTATTAATAAACATTTCTGGAAGCGAATTAATCAAGGGAGAGCTGCTCTGGTGCTTGAGAAATCATACTGGGCCCTGCGGCTGAGGGAGAGCCAGAGAGAATGGTGGGTGGGGGCAATCCCCTTAACTTTGATGAATTAAACACTGCGTGTATATGTGATGAAGCAAAGTCCCCTCCTACCCAAAACTCATTCATGCTCTTCCCCTTCACGTATACTACGTCCATTGTGAGGATCATTAGGCGTTTACGATGTGGTGATTTCCAATGGCGTTTGCACCAATTATATATCTCTTGGCTCCACACTATTCACAATGTATGGATGGAAATAGGGTGGACCAGAGTTGTGTGGGTGAATAGAACACAATTCAAACTCTCGAACTCAGTGAAATTCTGTTCAAGTATTTGATATGCAGAATAAGTGAGATATTATAAGATTAATTCTCTCTCCCGTTTGGTTGAGAAAGAGAGATGCGGTTGCGCTGAATTATAAAACGGCACAGGAGCTCCTCAGAAATTATGTGTGTGTGTGTTAACTGTTCATAATTGAATATCTCATATTTGATGCGGTAAAATGCGTTCGGAAATAATTAACGAATTTTCCAGAGATTTCAAGATGCTTTGCTTTTCAAGTTTCACTTGGGAAAGTTTCGATGTGCGAAAAATGCTGATTTCATTCATTTAATTAAACGACTAAGAGTGGATATTTCGTTAGCTTAAAATTCATTATCGTGGACGGAATTTTTTATGGAATTATTTTAGTCGTTGGAAGGTGTTTTTCCAACTTTATAGGTACAAAAGAGAGCTTGTCTATCTTTTATTTTAAAAAGCCTCTCCACAGAGAGAAGGCAAAAATTTCCCGGTCTTAAAGGGTTTTTTAAGGAAAAATTTTCTGATACAATATAATTTCAATAGAAGAGTGACCTACTTCACATTGAGCATTTTTTTCGTATCCAGAAAATCTATGTTCATAAATCATTAAGTTTTTGAATTTGAAACCTTTTTATAGTTTTTTTTGAGTCATGTCCACTATTTTATTTTAAAAAAATGATGAAGAATATATATTTTTAAATATTCTTATGCATTTAAGTTAAAAATATTCACATGGAAAATTCTAGAGCTAGAAAACGGCCATAGCTAGTGATGGCAAATTGTGAAACAAAGACAGAAAAAACTTGCAATAACTTTTTCACAGTATTCCAGAGAGAGAAAGAAAGAAATGAGAGAGAGAGAAGTTCATTTTTCCTCAGGGAAGACGGATAGTGAATATGCCTTTACAGACCACGCCTTACAAGACCAGCTGCATCTATACACACCAATACGGCGTACAAACAGCAGCAGTCGAGTTGAAGAGTGAAGTAATTGCACGAAAACCCTAATTGCGAAAAGTAGTTTTGAAATTATCAAGTAAAACTCTGTTTGGTTCAAATTAAAATGACAACCATGGCTGTGCGGTGGAACTGAAAGGAATAGGCGGTGAAAATAGAACGCAAAACACGATAATTAATGCCAGCCATAATTAAGTCTTCCCTACACATATACACACACACACACTGAGACAGACTCATACTGCGCCCAAGCTGTAGTAGTAAATCCACGATAACGAGAAACTCCCAGAACAAAGTTTTCCTCCTGGAGATGTCTGAGGTATTCCGCCAGTACGGGAGTCCTGCAAATGACGTTTCACTTTGTTTGCATGCGGAATTCCTCATCCTCTTCCTCCTCCTTTTGCAAGTTCCTCTTGTTTCCTCCCAACCCTCGCGCTTGTAATTAATCTGTCTGCGCGATTTTTCCTGCAAAAAGAGCCGTTTGAGCGAAAACAGCAGCTAACGGCGGCAGATTTTAATGCGGATAATGCTCTCAAGTGACACGCATATAAAATTGTAGTCAATCTTATCAGGTATAAAGCTGTTATTACGCCATTTTACATAAGGATGGCTTAGTTATGTGAGAAATTCTTTAGGAAAGTAGAACGACTGTAGAATAATGTTACTCTTAAAACTCCTCTGACTACATCCTCAATTAAACCGAATGGGTGTGATAGTCACCAACTTATTTCCACATTACACTCGATAAGACTAATTTAATTAACGGAATAACATTTCGCCGGAATTACTGGTCCCTTTGCATGCTCTTGTTTCATTTCTAATCCACTCGATCAAACGATTTCCTGCTTCGTTTCTCTCTCTCTCTCTTCTTCAGAGGCAGACACAAACTCCTAAGTCCAATGAAATTTCGAACAAGAATTTCTCTCAGCTTCTCCTTCGTTATAAAGTTCGCACCTATTATGTTCTAACTTTGATGAGAAGGAAGGGAAGATGAGAAAAAAAAGTTATCCTTCTTTTCTAACTTTGCCTCTCGAACGCGAGAGAGGCAAAGTTCCATGGCGGAACGAACTTTCCACATGTCTCCCTCAATTTTTTAACTGCTTTGCTACTGTACTATAGCTCTATTTCTGTTACGAAAACCTTAACAATACAGTATAGAGTTGACGAGAAGTCCTGGACACATTTTAAAAACTAATAACAAATCAACCAATTGGCATAAAAAAGGCGTGATTTGCGTTGGCCCAGTACTTGCTTAACATGGCCCAGAGTTTTTTTTGATACATCAAAAAAAGTTTAAATTACACTTACAGGTGGCGCTGTAAAATAAAACAAAAAAAAAAACCAATACATAACACATGAAATGAAACACAAACAGTGCATAATTAATGTTGGTGACAATTTACAAATACAAATACAAATACAACGCCACAACAGGCAAATTGCCCAACGAGGCGGCTGACTTAAGAACATCATGGATCCCCTAGCCCTACCTACTACTGCTACACCACACATGCACCCCCCCCCCCCCGCGGAACCCCCCAACGAATCGGTATATGCGGGAATGTGCGTGTACGTGTAGTGCAACCTGACGTAAAGTTTGTTTCTGTGTAATGCTTGTTATGTTTGAGTTACATAAAACTACCAAATTTCAACATGAGCATTCTTTCACTCGTTTAGATGTAGCCCGAGTTTAAAAGGGCGCTCATATTGAAATGTGATAGTTTTATGTAACAAAATTGTCACAAACATTAATTGTGCCGTGTTTGCGTTGCATTTTATGTCCTATGTCAAGTTTGTCGTTTCGCAGTGCCACCTGTGAGTGGAATTTGAGTTTTTGGCCATTTTAGTGCAAACCACGCCTTTTTACGTCAATTAGTTGATTTCATATTAGTTTTTAAAATGTGTCCAGGACTTCTAGTCTACCTTGTATTATTAAGGGGTAAAAACAGGTGCTCTTTCTCAACTTTTATGTGCTTGCTTTTGATATCATTTATTTCATCAAGTTGTTTCTATATAAAGCAAAAAATTATCTGCACTCCAGTTTTACATCTGTAGGTTTGTCACTGTCTTCGCTTGCACATACATGCTTTTAGTTGATACTACTGAGGTCACGTTATCGTAGTTTGTCCTTTTCATAGTGTCATTTTCCTTTGTTTCTTTATCACTGGCTGAAATTCATCGAAGGCTTACAACACGATACGGGATCAATGAGCTACCATATAGATGTGTGTATTAGTGCATATAGTGATTTGATGGCCAACAATCTGAAGCTAATATATAATTCGTACCGAACGCAGAGGCGTACTGTTGAAGAAAACGTTGTTGTGTGAAAATACACACTCACACACAACTGGCTGTACTGTTGAAACTATTTGCAATTTGGGTTTTGAGTAGTGAACACCCTACTACAGTAAATTTCTTTTGATCGCTCAAAGATGCTTTATGAGTTCGTTGAGAGTGGGAAGCGTTGCACAAATAGCAGGACGACCAGTCAGAAAACTTTTCTGGACTGAACACTGAAAAACCTTGGACATCGAAAGAAAAATAACACAGAGCAGTAAAATAAGGATATCCCCCCCCCTTTTCCCCATATCTCAATAAAATTTTATTAAATTATATTACTATTAATATATTCCTTATGACTGTACCAAGTCTGACAATTGATGGTTATGAAGTCGTAAAAGTTCATTTTTTTCATAGTTTAAACAACTGGGGCAGGTAATTATAGCATTTCCTTCCGGTGCGGTCTGTCATTGGTCAAACTGAACCACCACTGAATTTTCGTCAGATCGAACGAAAACGTTACGCCGAAAATCAGGAACTAACTATATATGTATGCCCCGTGTTCTTTTATTCTCCAGCATTCTTTTACTAAATCACAGCTTCAATTTTGATTGGGACAAAACAATTTTGCGTTGCTAGGAACTGCTCAATGCCCCGTGATTTGGGTTTATTTGAAGCTACGAATATTCACCAAATATATTCTCGGTTATCGATTTTTTTAAAATATTTTTGGGGGTTCAATATCTTTTTCTTATCTGCCACTCCATCATAAAACTCATTCATGTCTACAATCATCATCACCACGTCAGTCTCGTCTCTTATTCCGCGAACCATACGGAATAAGAGTCGTGTTGTAAGTGTTTCCCAAAATGAGTAATATCGCCACGGGATTGGTGGCTTCGGACGTTCGGTGCATCGGCCTGCTCAATCGCTCGATCCATTATGCCTTGATTACTTCTTCCCACAGAGTAATAATACTATTTATCTATATCTTCTAATCTATATCTTAAGTCTATGCTTCTTCCTGAGTCCCTAGACTAGAAGCATATCAAAACATTGGTGACACAATTGGTTACACAAACCCCCTGTTGACAGCGCTGAGAAACGTGATACCTACGAAAGAGTAGATGACTTTGCCTAATAATACTCAAAAGATCGTCAACGAATAAGGCAAATACCAGGAAATACTAGAAAATTCCTTACCTGCATGGCAAGGTAGTCCTAGACATGCCCGGAATTTTACAGAATGTTCGAAATTCAATGCGCCTGAGATGTGAAACCTGCATATTACAACTCGCGGGTGACACTGTGAACACGTTTTACCCCTGTTAATTTTTCGAGGCACATTTATTATTAAAACGTGTATTTACTTTCGTGGTGTCCTTTCACTTCTGGTTTTTTCTGTGTACCCTACTGGAATACCAATGGTTTCGCGAGATGTGTATAGTGTCATGTTTTCTCAAATTTCATAAAACTTGGTTGAAAACTCGGCCTGTTAGAGGAAAAAAAATCATGCGATGAAAGTTTTGTAGAAAACATTCATATTTTCGTGAATATACGTGCTATTCCCACGAAAATGCGCAGAAATGTTGCACAATCTCAGTACAATATTTTTGCAAAGTCGCACGTCATTTGCAGGTTTTTTTGATATAAGGTTGATCAAAAACATTTTTTTCTCATTTAATTTTTTGTCAGTCCCCTAAATGCACTCGTGACTTTTACTGAAAATGGTGAGTACTAATATAACGTATATATGATCGAAATTTCAAAAAGATTGGACAAGTATTTTTCTAGAAATTCGAGAAAAAATGTCTAAACTCCAAAAGAGGATACAGAATTGTAAGTATATAGTGTGCTTCTAGAGCGAAGAGGTTGATTTAGCTGAATTTTTTATTTCCTTCATTTATATTTTCTGACCAGCAATTTTTGTATCAGCTGAAGAACATACTATTATTCCATTTTTACCATAATCTTTATATTATACCCCTTCTCTCATTATACAATATACTTATAATATAATAAAGAATACGTATAATATTTTATATGCGATGAATCTTATGGGGCGTGGCTCAGCGATTTTTTTTTACTGTAGTTGCTATATATATATACTAAAGAGTTTTGCATATTATCAATATATATCCTCAGGAACTCTGTAGCAGCTTTCGTAGTGATTGATACGTCGAGTCTAATGCACGAGCAATATGTCTTCGCCGACTTGCACTCCTTTCTGTCGAGTGGGAATAGCTCGGTCTATCATCATCGTCGTCGGTTGTAAGATCGCGACATGCATCGTGGTTGAGACAAGCACGTGACAAAGTGGAAAGATAGGGGGAAAGATCCCGAACACCAATCTGTTATTCATCTATTCGTCCTGTCATCATCGCAACTGCGGCACATGCGGTGCATTATTGATAACAATCTGAGGGAAAAGCCTCTATCTCATCCGCTTCTACTATACGAATGCGAGTCGATGAATCCTGGTACATAGAAAAACAACAGAGGAACGAGTAGTTTTTTCCCTTCTTTCTTTCCGTAACTTGTACAACCATAAATATGCATGTACTACGAAAATATCGCAAGTTAATGAAGAAAGAACACGAGTATTTTCTGACTCGAGGGATTGCATTCATATGAAAACAAATAAACGACATAGGATCGAGAGGAAGTAATAAAAGGAGTTGAGACGAGAAGACGGATTATAAAGGGAACATAGAATACAAAATGATCACTCTTGCACAATGGAAACATGCAAAGTATTATTGATTGATGGTGACTTCAGTCTTGTGCTTGGAATATTCATCCTGACATAGCGTTCTTTCTTTGATGGTGCATTTTTGATCTTTGTAATGTGACTTGCTGGACCCTGAAGGCATTGACTAACAATTTAAAAAAAATCATTTGAAACGTTTACTAGAATATTATCAGTAAATTTTGCTAACCAGGCTTTCATTTTAACCCTTTCAGACCCGAGCATTCAGTTTTCGGAATTTTTAAAATGTTTTTGCATTTTTGATATTCAAGAAAAAAAAGGGAGCATTAAAACATAAATGCCAGCAAATAATTATTTTTCAAATTCCCAATTTTTCTTCTTTTTTTTTTTGTGAAGAAATAATTCATTTCACTCAAATTCCTTCAGTCGAGATGATGCTGGAAATATTCATCTTCACATACAATTTTTTTATCGAATTTTATGCTAAATTTTGTGTAATAAATCACACTTTTCCCGTGTATATATAGGTCTTTTCTCTCTTGAAAGCCATCTTAAAAATCCCCCTGAAAGTTCAGATTTAAGTGTTGAAGTTTGATGAAAGCCCCAATTGAGAGAGTTCATGCAATATAATTCTAATTCAAAACTTACAAGATCTTTTAAGTATGGCTTAACTCCCTCAGGTCAAAAGGAAAAAATTCTGCAGTGACAAAAAGCACCCACCATATTTGTGAATGCAGAGTTAATGGGAAAATTACTGTACTGTAACGTTGGTTCACTTGAGTAATTCCGTATTGAACATTCAAAAAATAATTTTATAAGCACTAATAATATTGTACGGTATTTTCTTGGCTTCTGTGTCGCGGTCATTACGTAATTAAAACGGGATTTTACATACGGGGTGTCATAAATATAAATCGTAAATACAGTAGTTTAAAAATTCATATTCATTAAAGAAATCGGTATATTTTTGACGTGGTTTGCGAAAAAGTTATTATCTTAAGGGGGATCTTTTTTTGGTGCAGAAAAAAATTTAGTTCATATTTTTGTTGATAGAGGGTGATGCATGAAGAGAAATACCTGGAAATATGCAAATCAGAATTCTACAAAATGCAGGGATGTACGATTAATTAACAGGTCATCGTTCTTTGGTTCAATCGGTTTTCATTTTGATGATGACATTGGTGAATAAAGCACCATTGGAAAAGTTGTGTTATATTAGCCACGGATCACCGGCTGAAGATTTACGAATGTTTAGGACACGGAAGATATTGAAGAAAGGTTCGGATCCAACCACTCCTGACAGACCAGTTTCCTTGACCCTCTATCGACAATAATTTGAATTTTTTTTTCTGAATCATAGGAAATCCCTCTTCGTGAGAATAACTTTTTCGGTACCAATTCCTTCAATTTTTATGAATTTTTAAACTATTTAAGAATTTATGGGATACCCGGTATGTTGGTTCTTATTTATAGAAGAAACAATCTGAAATAAATTTATAATTTTTGAACATAAATGTATTGTGTATTGCATTTCAACTACTTTTAAGAATTAGTGCTGAGCATTTCGCAAGCATTTTTTCTAAGAAATATATATTGATTTAGAATTTGAGAAGGTACACAAACTTTTCAGCCCGTGGGTCAGATATGCGGTATTTCTGCCACTCGTGGGCTAGAAACTTGTAAACAAAGAGTGATTATGTGACCCGTATTTCATGACATATTGCCGTAATTTTGCCGTCCCAACTATTTTTTTATAAAATGTCCCGCTTTTCCCCTTATTTTCAAAAGGCTTAGTTGAATTTTTGAAATCAAGAATTAAGATTATTTTTATGACTTGCAAGTTATATTACGATATAATTATAACTCTAACTATCATAAATAGTGTTATAGTCGTATAAATATATTCATCTCCCATATTTGTGAAATATATATACGTTTTTTTTGGTGAGTTAGATTTTGACTTGCAGTATCCATCATTTTCCATGATTAGCGATTTTTCAGCACTTTTAGCGATAGTTCGCAACTTTACTCGCCTTTGACAATTTTTCTTTCTGCAAATGGCAACTTTACTTGCCTTTGACAATTTTTTTTTCTGCAAATGGTAACTTTACTTGCCTTTGACAATTTTTCTTTCTGCAAATGACAATTTTACTTGCCTTTCAAAATTTTTCTTTCTGCAAATGACAACTTTACTCGCCTTTGACAATTTTTCTTTCTGCAAATGGTAACTTTACTTGCCTTTGACAATTTTTTCGGCTGTAATCGGCAACTTTACTAGCCTTTGACAATTTTTTCGGCTGTAATCGGCAACTTTACTTGCCTTTGACAATTTTTTCGGCTGTAATCGGCAACTTTACTAGTCTTGAAAATTTTTTGGTGATATCCCGTATTTTTATGAAAGAAATATGGTCAGCCTAGTGTTGTGTATCATTGATACTTTTCTACCGGAACAACTTTCACGGAAGGATGGAACCCCACGGTGGGCCAAAAGTTGTGCACCCACTCTGTCTTAACATGTAAAATTTCGCCAGCTCTCAAAAAATGACAAAGAATCAGCTCCTGTTATGTAAAAAGTATTGCACTTATACAGGCATATTTTGCATCGAAATGACACTAAAATAATGCATTTTCTAAAATACAAAAAAATGGAGAAAATAAATCGGCACAATGGTTTTTTTTGTCGATGCAGTTACCAAATTTCTTCCTGGGAAAAGTACAGTGGCTACGATGATAACATCGTTTACGCTCAGAAATACAAAAAAAATAAATACTCCAGACATTTACGAGCGTAGTTCATGAAATGCTCAATCTGGGAAGCCTAAATTTGTAGCATGGCTGTATAATTTGCATTTTTATCTTCCAAGTGGTTCTTATTGAACATATTGCTGGTAGAAAAATTTCACAAAGTAATTTGCATGTGTCCTACAGTTTTAATTTACTTTTTCTCTCATTATTTCAAAAAACTAGAATGATTGAGTTTTCATGTTACGTAAATATTGTTTTGGAGGTCCACCTGCACTCTGAGGGGCCTTCACCACTGCAATCTCTCCGAAAATATATATTTCTTAAATTAATCATAAAAGTAACACATTAAATTAATTTTTTAAAAAAACTTATTTCCCATATAAAATATTTTATCTACTTTGTTTCCTACTTCATGAAAAGTTCAAAAACCTTTACTTGCTATGATAGCCAAAAAATATATGTAAATTTCACATACTCATAACCTTTATTTAAGAATATAATTTAAAAAAAAATCTTTTAATGAAGAAACTGTTTTTTGAAACTTGTAAATGAAAAGTTTGTAAATAATTTCAAAACAAAATGTTTGAAAGTTATTAAAAAAATGGTTTTTAAAAAAAACCATGGCTACGTTGAACGGAAAACTAAATTTATACGGATTATGAGGAAAGAGCCCTTCAAAGATTTCATTTATAATTAGAAAAAGATAATATTTCGAAACAAAATAATTTTTTCTTCTAAAAACTAATCAATGAGAAATCAAAGAAATGAGAAATATAATATAGCTTTTTTTTGATAGAAAAATTTTCATTTTCTTTTAAATTCAAATTAACCAAGATGCTTTAAAAGATAAAGGAAAATATATAAAAGTTTACTTCATTTTTAAATAATGTTTGATTGGTTTCAAAAAAAATATTATAGATAGAAATTAAGGAAAAAAAACAACGCAACCGATTCGGTCCTTCCTTTTTCTTTTATTTTTAAATCTTTTTTTTTTAAATATTAAAAAAAGAAATTACTTGTTTGAATTGCGAAACAAACGAAATAACTTTGAAGCTAATTGAAGATAATAATGGGAACAAAATTTTCATATTGTTAAAAAAAGGAATGTAGTAATCCTACAAGATTAAAAAAAAAGAACTAAAACTTACATTAAAAAAATGTTTTTTTGGATAACATTTTTTGTTCAGAAAAATGTGACGTGAATTTTTATTATTATAATGAGTTTTATAATTTGGAAAAAAAAACTTTGTTCTCTCCCCGAGCTAGAATTATTTCCGGCATTTTTGAGAGAGGAAGATTGAAATGAAAACAAAAGAAAAACACTGAGGATTTTTGAAGGAATTTAACTGAATTTTTTTTTCTCTGAAACTAAAAATAATCGTGAGTTTATTCTTTTATATCATGGGTCTCGACCCAAACTTGGGTTACAGGGGCTTCCGAGATGAGCCGTGCAAATCTACCAACAGCTAAGAATTCTTGAGGTAGGGATTGTGATCCGAACTTGATTTACAGGGACTTCCGAGATAATACAAGATTCATTGAAAGACTGGTTATTAGTGGAGATGAAGATTATAAGGAAGAAAATTCACCACTGCCCCCACGGGGACTCGAACCCAGGTCTCTCGATAATAGAATATTTCAACCTTGGAGCGTATATATATTTGTTGAAAGCGAGAGACCGCGGTTCGAGTCCCCGTGGGGGGCAGTGGTGAATTTCCTTCCTAGTAATCTTCATCTCCACAAATAACCGGTCTTTCAATGAATCTTGTATTAACAAGTGGAGAGGACATTTCTATATGCTTCCGCGATAAGCCGTACGAATCCACTTACAGTCGAGGTTTCTTAAGTTATGGGTCGCAATACAAGATTGATTCACTGGATCTTCTTAGAATTGTCTTCCAAACGCACTTACAGATGGGTACTTTTGAGTTACTACTACTTAATTCAACATCCACCTCATACACATTCCTCTGCGGAATTTCTAACGAATCGGTACATGTCGGAACGTGTTTTCTGAGTGTATGTAGACACGTTAGTGCCCTAACGTATTTATATTGCTAGAGTTGGGCTTGTTTCGTGTTCTTGATGGTGCTGCCATCTGTGTTCCCCTATTTTAAAGTGAAGATAGTAAATGCTTGAATGTGATTATCGTGTTGAAGATCTGCCTGCTTTCCGTGGTGGAACTTTTCCAAATGGGAGACCGGCTCGCATTTGTGCCTTGAACTTAGAGAAAACCGCAGAAAACTTCAACTTTAACCGACTATCAATTTGCCATCAACGGGGTTCGAACATCCTCATGAGAGTCCAGCATGGGTATTCCTGAGCTATGGGTCGACCTAAACTTGGGTGCATGGGTTTCCGAGATGGATTGTACAAATCCACTTGTAGCCAAGGATTCTTGATCTAAGGGTCGCGACCCAAAGTTGATTGGCAGGAGCTTCCTAGATGAGTTGTATGAATCTGCTTAGTTTGTTTTAAATGCACTTATTGCGTCATAGTTTCACCAATTTCGAAGAACAAACTGTCCCATGGTCCACAAAGCTGAACTTGTTGATTTTAGGTTCGCGGCTAAAAAAAGTTAACAACTCCTGTTCTGCGTCATTAATATCAGAAAATATCAGTTAATACACATTTTTGTTGTGTTATTAATGTTCAATTTCGAAATTTAAAGTTTGTTTATGGAAAAAAACTACGTACCGTCCGACCATTTTGGTATGTTTGTAAACCTTGATTATGTATGATCTGATCATCAGTTAATTTTTATGTCTTTATATTTTTAACAGTTTTCAACTAATTTAATTTCTTATGGGAAGTTACGGCATTTTAATGCCGTGATTTTAAAATGATATTTCCGTATGATTTTATGAAATTTATCGAATTTACTTACTTCATTCGAGTCTTCATTTTATGCATAATCGCAGGTAAAAGTGACAAATGTAGTGAAATTTATTGAACTCATCGCGCGATATACTTAGCGATTATGCGTAATTTCTGATTTACACATAACATTTATATCGGTTTTCTATGGTTTTTAAACACTGCATGAATTCGAGCAATCTTTACCATTACCAACACCCACAGCACACGTCACAAATCAACAACTTAATATCAGTCACTTCAAATGTCCAAACTAGACGGCAGCACGTACATATCTTAAAGCTCATTTATCGACATGATGTGGTGACGAAAAGATTGGAATTGTCACACTAAAGAGGACGTTAGTTCAGACTGACCATATTTTCTCGACATACATACAGTAGAATTGGGATGAAAAATACGGGGAAATGCGAGAGATATCGCTAATTATTACCAAAAATGACGCCAAAGCTAAGTGAGGCTGCCATTTACTGCCAAAACCACTGAAAAATCGCCAATGGCGGGAAACGATGTCTGCAAATCATCAAAATGAATTCCACCAAATAACACGTTTAACGTGACTAATATGGGAGTGAATATGCATATTTATAGTTTTGATTATAAATTACGAGTTGAGAAATAATTTCAATCGATGATAAAAATCCAAGTTGGCACCGTTGAAAATGCGGGAAAAAACGGGACATTTTTACAAAAAAGTATAGGTGGTCAAAATAACGTGAAAATACAAGACGTATGGTCAAACCACGTAAGTAAAACCCTACTGAAGCCAGTCATTTGTATTATTTTATCACTGTTGAGGAAAAAAAAATGTTGACCTTTTCCATCATGAATTAAATTTTTTCCAGTTAAAATCATCCAACAAAAAAATTTTTAATACCTTGTAATTCCTTCTAAAAGCAATTTTTCCACATTTGATTAATTTAAATTATAGTGGATTTCCATATTCATTAGAGCTTCGGTTCCAATCAGAATAATAGCATTCATCTCACTATTTATTCGCTGAGGAATTCTTCCCAGAAACAATTTATTCGTATTACTTATGGTTAATTATTCAATTGATTACTATAGTACATCAGGGAATAATAATAATGACACTATACATCATGTGCATATCCGTTTATAAATATTGTTGTTATTAAAAACACATTTGTGGTTGGCTATATTCGTCCAATTTTTCCGCGTTTAAAGTCTCTGTGGATTGTGGAAACTGATCAGAATGCTTCCATGTATTTTTGGTTCGGTGGTAAATTTCAGGAAACGACAACTTCAGCTGAATGCGTTGGAAATATAATTTTCTTACTAGAAGAAGGATATCGCGCGAACGGTATTGAAAAAGATAATAACCTCATTTGTAAATCGAATAAGCTTACTTCTCAATATTAATGGAAAACGGATGACAGTATTCACACTGGAGAAGCAAAGGATTTTTCGACTTAATGAAAATGGAGTAATATTCACTGACTGCTCACGGATATGATAGTGAAGTGCATCCCAAAGGATGATCGCTCCTGGAAATAACATGCTAACGAGAAAGATGTGTTAAAATATGGAAAAACCTTTTATTGTATTACGTATCGTTTCATAATTAATCTACTATCCAATGCGATATTTGTTTGAAAAGTTTTTTTTTTAAAGCTCTCGGGAGATATAATACATTCGGATAATGCGGATTGCCGCTTTAATTTTTTTTTGATTATTTCAATTTGAAACATGGTAGAGAAACCTGAAATCCGTATTTCCATAAAATGTGGTTTCTTGTCTTTGCATATACAAGTTATTGTACTTAAAAATAAATATCATAACTAAGAAAAAAGGAATTGAAATTTTTTTTCTCGGAGCAATATTGAATAGTCGGACAATATTGAATAGTTCAAAATGAAGAAAAACAATTTGAACTGATAAAAACAAGATCTAATGAGTCCATGACGATGAAAAATTAAAGTTTCATCATATAACCTCATCATATAATATCAATTGTTTTTGTAACTGATGATACGTTTGTGTCATAGTCTATTTACAAGAATCACACAAATGCGATCTTCCTATTGTGCCCCAAAACAGTCGAGTTGGGCCCACAGAGGACAGGACAAACATTATTTTTCACCTTTCTTTTTCTATCTTATTAAACTGCCTTTCTTGAAAAGATATTCTCGCCCAACTCAGACATTACTTGTAGTATTCCAATATAGAAGCATATACGTATCATGAAAGGAAAAATGAATAATTAATGCTATATAATACACTGCCATATAAAATGTTACGGTTGTCTTAATATTCTAAGTATGAATAGTTTCTCGATTTTTATCCCGCCATGTTTATCGTACTTCTTTTTAAACGTGTCAAGTTTGTTAGAACTCACGACCCCAGGAGACAACATTATGGTAAAAGTAATTATTCGATTATTATGCCCTGTCTCTTCTGATGCCAAAAAAAAAATCCATGTTTCTAAGTGCAATATTCAATGAGATATTTCAAATTGAATAAACGGAGGAAATTTGGGGGAAAAATCTCTAAATGTGGAACATGAATGAATGAACGCCAGGGTCTCTGCCACCGGACTTATCCCGTTGCCGAGATCTCTTCCAGCCCAGCTTCTTGGCAGACTCTGGAACAAAGTGTGTGCACCTAACTGTCTGAGTGTGTAGCTAGTGTTGTGCATGACATTTCAGTGCTGCCAACTTCAAATTGTGAGTGAAGTGTAATGATTGAATATTTGTAACGTTGTAGGCCTGTTGCTCTCTGTGGCGAGACTTTTTAACGGGAAGATCGGCTCGCATTCGCGCCTTGAAGTTGGGAACCACAGAAAACCAACTTCAGCCGACCACCACTGTGGGGTTCGAACCCGGATCCTCGCATCACGATCTAAATGGGGAACAACCATTTCACCCGCATTTAACGCTGTTCTTTCCCAAATTTCCTCCGCTTTTCGAACTCGAATATCTCAATGAGTATTGCACTTAGAAACATGGATTTTTTTGTTGACATCAAAACAGGCAATGAAACAACTTTCTAATTGGGTTTTGGTGCACACGAGGAATGTATGAAAAGTTATTTTTTTTATTTTCATAACTATACAACCCCTTGCAACATGAATGACATATCTGAGTATTACACGTTAATTGTAAACTTTTTCTAATTGGAAGTAGGCTATACCTAAAAAATAAACGGTTTGCCTGTAAAATACCATAACTCCGTATTTGCTATGCACCCTGTATGTTTAAATATACATAGCATTAAAGAGTTATACTGTCTTTCTATAAATTAAACATCGGGGAGATTTTTTTTTTTGAATTTTGCAAAGATTTTTCTTTTGTTTTTTCCCCATTGATTAGTTTTTTTAAGTCATACCTACTATGTAAATTGTTAAAATTTCAAGAAAAAATCTGAATAATGGTTTCTTTTTGAATCAGTAAAATCGAAAGAGTTTGAAAACTTTGATTTTTTTTTTCACTTCGGGATGAAATAACTGATTTTTTTACGGGATTGAATGACTCAAATGTAACGGCTATGAATATAACGGCTATGAATAGAGTTTTGTTTTTGTTAAGCTATTCCTCAGTTCCGAAAAAAATAAAAAAAATCAACAATTGTTGATGGTGTTATAGACAGTAAGAGAGCGGGAGAGACAGAGTGAAGATGGTTATTCTTATAGAAATCCACAGCAATGCAACTTCAGATTTTTTTCGCTCATCATCATTTCTGAGGGATTTATTCGACCATTTCCGCCTCCTCGTCTCCTGCTTACTAACCCATTTCCTGAGTTTTGTACAGGAAAAGATCACGAGAAAGAAAAAGTGTATGAAGTGTTTTCTTCAACACTTAACGATCGTTTCAAAGATCCGGTAATGATTATCGAATACACCATTACCAGAAATACTAACTCCAGTATCACAGTATCGGTTTTGAAAATCCTCCGGAGAGAGAATCTCATCACTTCTTATTAATATCGTGTGTTTCGCGCCCCATTTCTTTGAGGACTTGGATTTTCTGAAGAAGAAGTTCTCAAGAGTTCCAGACTAAGTCTGTCAAATAAATATAAAAAAAAAATGTCTTATTTTTTATATTATTTTTTGTACTTATATCTGCACCATGAACTCGCAAATCAATTTTTTCTCGCATATAAATTTATACCTATTCACTAGTAATGAAATATACAGGGAGGTCCAGAAGTCTTGACCTGTTCTGAAGAAAATATTAAAAATAAATCTGTTAAAGATAGAGATAAACGACTTAAAGAATTTGAAAGAAAAGGTTTGAAAGTTTGTTTTTTTACCTAATTAAATACAAAATTTCTACATGCGCACCTTTAATGAAAAGGAGGATGCCATGAATATACCATAATCGAGTCAAAACCGCTGAAGTTATAAATATGAAATTTGGTGAATAGTTTTTTTTATTCATGACGTGAAGAAAAAGAAGGGGTTCAAAGGTTATACAGAGTAATCATCGATGAAGCCATAAATATGAAATTTAGTCAGTATTATATTTTATAATGTAGGTACCCACTAAGACGGGATTTCTGAAAATTCAACCCCCCAAGGGGGGGGGGTCACGAGGGGTTCAAATTGTTGTATGGTGAAATCATCGCCGAGTAATTTTCAGATCAATAAAATCACGTGAGTGAAGCCGCGGGTAACAGCTATTAGTCATATAAATGTATTCATTTCACAAGTTTACTATAAAGATATACTTTTTTTTTTTTGGTGAATTAAATTTTTACTCATTATAACTTGCAGTAGCCCTCTAGCTACCACCAGGGTTGTCTAAAGAGCACCATGCCCTCCCAGCAATTTATTTTTCTGAGGCCTATTAGAAGTGATAGTTTAACAATCTGCATGTTTAATCACGAAAATCCTTACGAGATCTCAGTGAGTCCGTCACCACGACCTCTCGACCACCACAGCGGCGATATTAGCACACCCCCCTCCCCCGCCATGGCTCGGGCTACATCTAAACGTGTGAAAGGGCGCTCATATTGAAATATGACAGTTTTAAGTAATGCAAATCGCAATAAACCATAATATTGCATTGTTTCGTGTCAGGTTTCTCAAAATACGGTGTCATCTGTGAGTGAAATTTTGAAATTTTTTTTGTTACGCCATGATGGGTATTTTAGTACAAACTGCACTTTTTTTTATGCCAATACTGGTTGATTTCTTATTAATTTTTTAAATGTATCGTAGACGTTTTGACCACCTTGTATTTATTTTTGTATGTACAATAGCAACAGTACATTTAGCACTACTCGAAAATTGCTCTGAATTTCACAGTGTTGTATTCATACGCATAAATTACTTACATATATTCAGTTTTATTCATTAAAAATATTTCTTCTCAAATTTTAACATATTCTTTGTGATGATTTGAATGTTTTTCACATTCTTCGCGTGTACTATTAACGAACAACTTAATGTTGAGTATATATTTTTCCCCTTATTCCCTTTTTAAATATTTTTTTTCCTTTACAGGTATTAATTAGTTTCATATTCAAAAAATCTCGAAAACTTTGACAGTTTTGACATTCTTTTCGAGCCCTTTTGCGTTTTATTTTGGTTTGTGGTTTTTCAAAAACCGAGTTGATCTCTCGGAATTTTTCTAACTCATCGAGAAAACGATGCAGCAATCGTTACTCGAAAATGTCATCGTCTTTATTTTGAAAAAAAACAACAACTTTAAGATGCTTTAAGAGCAATATATTTAATCTTTTCAAGAGAAGAAATGCTTATGATCCTATGGGAGAGAATTTTTCATAAGCTCTTGATTTAGACGATCGTCGTCAGAAAATTGAGTAAAAAATTAGAGGGGGGGGGGGGAATACATATTAACATCATGAAGTGTATATAATGAGTCTTTTTTTCCCTAAAATTTAGAAAAATAGCTGTTGTAAATATATATGCGAACGTGTGGAAGTTTCCAATTAGAGGGTTTTTCGAAATTTGACAGGCACTTCAACGTCTTTTTATAACTTCTGTGAAAGAAAAGATTGACATCTCTATCAGTTTTGTTTTAGAATGGAAGTAATGAGGTAAAGCCCATATGAGACAAGTTTCAAAACTGAAATTCATCGGTATTACTTTGATTATCTCTACCATCTTGATAAATAACGAAATAGTCGAACTTCTGTCAGATTTTATTTTTCACAAATTTTTAAATATTTTGATTTAGAAAAAAATATTTATTTAATTTTTGCAATTGGTGATTGGCGAGTGGATTTTGAGTAGTTTTTTTTAAATTCTAGGTCATTTAATACTATGTAGATGAAAATCAACTTTTTTTAACTGTAACAGTATCTAGACATTATTGGTAGATAAAGAGAGAGATATAATGAGCCAAACGAGTTAATTAAAAAATTCGAAGATTGTGAATACTTGTTGAGAGAAGACACAGTTCACAGTGCATTCCTCGTTACCTGGAAGTAAAAAAAGTAAAAATAACCTCTAAATGCCCCGATACTTCCAGAAAAATTACACCAAATTTCAGAAACTCCATACATTACCAATAAACAATGAGAGGAAAAATGTTTCAAAAAGGCCATGTCAAAATATTTAACAAGAAAAAGAGTATATTATTTACCTCATTATTTTACCCCAAAGATACAAATACAAATTAATTGCAGAAACATTGTGTGTGTGACTCCTAACGCATTTATGTTATCAGAGTTAGGCTTGTTTCGAGTTTTACTGGTGCTACCATATAACTTCTATATTTTAAAGTAGAAATAGCCAATGCTTGAATTTTCATGTTGATATGTTAGTATCGTGTTGAAGGTCTGCCTGTTCTCTGCGAGCTTATCTACTATAAGTGGAAACTGAAAAACCGGGAATTGACATATTCGGGAAACATATTTGGAAAAATATATTAACAAATGACAAGATCTTTCTTTGCTTGTCAGTCACAGGACATGTATATAAAACATGTGAAATTCATGTTCGTTTTCACTTTGAGATAGATTGATTATTCATAGCTGGATATCGTAACACGAAAAACTGAATTCGCATTAGCAAGCACAAAAACACAAAACATCGAACTTGGAGCGAAAAATAAATAGTATAACCCTTGAAGATTAAAGCCATGAATACACGTCCACTACAGGGTTAGCATAAATGAATGACACGTGTTTTTTTTTAAATTCATATCTTCAAAACTACTGCACATAATCAGTGATACATGAAAATAAGTAAAATCATTCCAGTATAGTATCCGAATCTGTCTTTAAAAAATGAGCTAACATATAAGGGGCTTTTATGTAATTTAAATTTATTAAGTATTTTTCCAAGGTTTTTGTGTTGTTTGCATTCTTTATTTTGCGCTGCACGCCAGAATACATTTACGAAATTAATCTGTGATTATTATTTACTCAAACTCTTTGTAATCAAACATACTACACCACAGTTAGCCTACTTTAGAAATCACTGAATTACAAATGTCAGAGGAAAGTGAATCAGAATATATACTACCTTCAGAACTGTACAGACCCGATTATGTGCTCATATCATCGAATAGAAGGACCTGAATGATTTAGTCGGCAATTTAAAGCATTCACAATTAAAGCAAGCGGAAATTTTGAGTTTTTGGTCGAAAAAATGTAACCTTCTGCTTTACTGAAGAAACAAAGATTTCCAGTTTTAGATCAAGATGTGACTGTCTTTCTATTGTTGCGTGTTCCGACATAAAATATACTGATGATGGGAAATTAGCGTTCAGTAGAATGCACAGGTGACAGGTATCCTGTAATAAATTATGCTCTTCTTACTCCTTGGCTTCGTAGTGGTGATGGAGTACCAGTTGAGTACAAGGTTGCGCTCCACTGGCGAAGTGGTAAAATGCTCGTCTACCACTATGAAGGTCCACGGGATCGAATCCGGGTAAGAACATCAGAAACACGTTCTTTACCTACCGAGCCTGGAGCGACTAACGATAGATGGGCGTCTTCATTTTCCACCGAACTCCACTGGTTGGAAATTTCCGTATGGTGATATAGGACATTAGTTGGTGTACGGTGAAGTAGTAATGAGTACAAACATTTCACCTCTACTCCATATCAAGTTTGGCCAAATGAAGAATTCTGTTAACAGGTCTCTTGAAATGGTCAGGATTTTAATCATTTGAATGAAATATTTCTCGAATTCAGTGAAGTAAAGCTAAAATAGAGCGTATTTGTTTTGGAAACCAAAATCAGAAAACTGTTGAAAGATCCAACTTTCGGTTAGTTTATGCTTTTTTTTCCCCTCTTCAAACTTTTCTCCGAGTTTTTAATTCAAATATCTCAGCGAATATTGCACTTGGAGATGTGGAATTTTTTTGTTGGGCTCAAGCAAGACAGGAAAAACTTTCTAATTGGGATTTTCAGGAGACAGGGTAACCGCAAATAAAAAGTGTTTTATTTCATAACTAAACAATCCCCCTCCGTTAAATATGAATGACGTAAATGAAATCTACATGTTATTTGGATAATTTCTCTAATTGGAAGTATGCCTCTAGAATTAACGGTTCGCCAATAATTTGCGGCCAAGGAACTTAAATCATCACCTTGTATGCAACGTAAGCACGCTCGAACAACTCAGGTGGTATCTGAAGAGCTTGTGTCAAGTGCAGATGTGCATTGCAATTTTTTTTTACATCATTGAAGTATCTAAACATAAGCTAAGATCATCGCAGCATTTCGTAGTACGAAAAATTTAATTTCTATTTGTTCTCTCTCTCTATACACATGGTTGACGTTTTCACTGAAATAACAGTGTCCGACACTGCTAGTCTTTTATTTCAGCCACCTCGTTGGGCATTTTGTCTGTTGTGGCCTTTATATTTGTAATTATGGTGAAAAAGGTATAAGCGTATCGAAGTATCTGTTATTTGAAAATGAGCAATACGATTGCCGAAAGTTATGAGATCTTCCATTTTTTTAACTTGAAAATTTCGGTAAATTTATTTTTACCTTATTCAACCATCTCCCACTCAAAAATTTCAGGTAGCTTCTGCGCTTATCTGTGACTGGCGTAGTCCACAGGTCGAGTTTCCAGATTCTAAAAAGTGGAAAATGACTTTGTGAGGAAGTCTATTTTCGATCTACAAATGACAAAAAAAAGGAAGAAAACAATGGAACAAAGAAAATATACGAGAGAAATGTCGTGAAAATGTTTTAACTGGCCAATCCATGGGCAATTTCGAAAAATTAGTTGTGATGACACAATGCGAATCGTAATCGATTTAAGCTCGGTTTAGCTATCTTGCGTCGAGTTAAAGAAGTTTCTCCCCATTGAATTTAGTATTATGCCAACCATGAGAATAATAATTGTAGAATTGTCTGAATGTTGTTATCGAGGTTCTACTGTATTATCATTGGAGCTCCAGAATTAAAATTAGAAAAAATGCAGATTCAACTCAAAATGCTTTGAAGAGTTGATGTTCTTTTGAGACTAAGCATCAGAATATTATCGCATTACGAATTCGAGGCGAGAGGTTCTGGCTATTATCAAAACTTTCCACACGCTCCGAATTTCTAGTTATCAAAAGTGTGTCGCGGAGAAAATATTTCATTAGATACCAGAAGACACGAGATGAATTTCGAGTTATGATGCTGCCCCTTTCCCCCATGGATTTTTATTTGAGGCACAAGACCATCAATCGTTAATTTCATTTATTTATTTTCAGACAAGATAGGAACTCTATAGAGATTAGCGGGGGGGGGGGGACCCAGTACCACAAATCGTCTTGGAATGTTCGATGAATTTACCATTTTGCTCATTCCGGTGCTTTGCAACACTTACTCTATCCATCTGGCGCTCTGTCTGCTCTTCCTCTCTTTCCTTCCATTCTCTTCCAAGCATTATAATTTTTTCTAGTGAGTTTTCTATACGCATTATGTGACTAAAATAAGATAGTTACTGTTTAGTGACTTTTGCTTTCAACAAATTTCAAACCTTTCAGTTAGACCGTAATTTGTTCATACACTCGCCTCTTGGTTAGTATATAGATTTCTGATCAAGCAGACAAGGTGATTGGCCACTCCCATTGTTCCAAGAATATCCAAAGTCCCATGATCAACACAGTCAAAGGCCTTTGTATAACCAATAAAACAAAAGTATAACTTCTTTTGTTTCATTGTTATGCTCTTTTGCTGCCTCCATTGCCATCTTATACTGGCAATTCGGTCTATAGTTCCCCTATTTTTCCTGAAACCTACTTGCTCTACTGCCAATCCTCTTTTCATCATGGTTTCGAGTCTTTTCTGAATAATTTTTAATAGAATCTTGCTGGCATGTAGTATTAGGAGACTGTTGTGTAATTGAAGCATTCTCTAAGATCACCTTTTTTGCGTATGGGTGTGAATATAGATCCTTTCTATAGAATATAGATCTTGTGAAAATAGATCTCTGGTGTGATATATATCTCTGCTGGAATATCATCAATAGCTGGAGCTTTGCAATTCTTTAGCTGATTGCCCATCTGACTTCGTCCTTTGTTACTGATGGTTCATGATTTAGTTCTACAATGCTATTTATTATTTTCCATCTGATTCCTTATAGAGATTTTCTATGTATTCTTTCCATCTTTTTACAATGTCTTCTTCATAGTTCAAGACATTTCCATTCTTGTCTTTTATGATACCGAAACGTGGATTAAATTTGTCTGTAATTTCATTAATTCTCCTGTAGAGGTCTCTTGCTCTTCCTAGTCTATTGTCTACTACTAAACCAGACATGCACCTCGTCCATATTCCTCTGCGGAACTTCTAAAGAATTGGTACATGTTGGAAAGTGTGTGTACGTATAGCGAACCTTCCGTGAAGTTTGTTTCTGTGTAATGCTTGTAATGTGTAGTGCTGCCGTCTGAAATAATTTTTTTTTTAAACTATGAGTTTTTTCAACCTCAACTCATAGTGAGTGAAGTGTAATGAATGAATAATTATCCTGTTGTAGGCCTGTTGCTCTCTGTTGTTCTCTATCTACTAGATCAAACCCATTAAAACGGTCATTATGGTCATAAGACCAAGATCCTCCAGGATAGTCTTCTTGCATCTTCCCAGTAATAAAATGGTTGCTTTTCAACCTGAGCGCCATCTTCCAGCAATATGACATTTTATTTTTGAGCCCTATCCATAAGAGTTCTCTTGACAGCGGTGAGAAGTAGCTTGCTATTATTATGGCATTATGTCAATAATGCATAATTATTGTATCATGCATAACCACGGTAAAAGTGACAATTTTTTAAATATTTATCAAATTTCCAACGACGCTTAGGTGTTATGCATAATCACCAGTAGAAGGGATAAATTTTGGGTAAATTTATCAACTTTACCAAAATCCTCGACAATTATTCATAATAACCGGTCATTATGCATGACAACCGGATTTATCACATTTTATTTACATATACAGTACTACATATACTGAAAAAAAAAGTTTTCATAGTAAGGGGGAATCACACACACACACATCCTGAAAATACAATAAAGTCAATCTAACAACAAAATTTAAACACCAATAACTCGGCAGAATCATGATTTTTCGAAATATAATCATATTTAATGGGAGAAGGATTCATGGATCCATCAATCGTTATCCATCCTGTTATTCTAAAACTCTCAAAGTTATGACAGTCTCAGTAATTTGGTTATGTTGAGTTCATAACCGAAAACTCACCATAGTTTGCGTTTGAATTTCTCCGGTTATAATCCGATATTTTCTAACCATGGCTATCCTACGTGCTATATTGAATAAAATAGTTTAGAATAGTCTAGCGTTTTTGGCGCAATATTTTGTGAAACTCAAACGAAATTTAGTCCATTTCTATTTATAAATATGCGAAGCTTCGTGCAGCAGGTTAGAAATTTTCATTATCATTGCTTTGTGTTCATAAGAGTCAAAGAATAACTAAAAAATTGGTCATTTTCAAGAGTGTCCTGAAAGAATAAAAAAATTGTGGTTTAATTCGAAATTGAAATTAAATTTGAAAATAGATCACACAAAGGAAGAAAATCCATCTGTGATAATAATATTTCCGAAAAATAATAATAGAGGGTGGAAAGCACATGAAATTTTATAACCAAAAAAATTCTTAATTCCATATTTTTCAATGTCGAACCTGCGAATTAAGAACAGTTAGTTTAATATATACATTCTTCTTTTTCATTATTATTACTATTATTATTGCATTTTATTTATATCATGTATTTAATTTTTTCCGTATTTAATTCTAATTTCTACATTTTATTGCAATTAATTGTTTCCGGTGTGCGTCAATTCGTTGTAAATTCCATTGACGAATATTTACGAGATGCATGTATGGTGTAGCAGTGGCAGTTATCAAAAGAATTACCAAGAAGTGAAATTTACCCTTCCTTCTATTGCATGTAAATTCACTCCAAAAAACACTTGGATAGAAATTCACCGAGATATCGGTCGAAAATTTTGATTTCTGTCTTATATGAAATAACCTAGTCTCAAAACTTTTTAAAACTTCGAACTTTACTAGAAATCGAGATTTCTAATCACCAATATCTCCGGGAATTTTCATCTAAATGTTGCGAAGTAAATTACTCTCGATACAATTATGAAAGGCGTAAGTTTTACTATTTTTATTTTAACTGGACACCATGATTAGTGAAGCAAGGGTTCCAATGAGTAGCTGCATCCCCTCCATCATTACCCTGCCGATTCACGAGCAATAAGCCATGTCGAGTAATATTCAATAGAATTGTGTCGAATCCACGGGTTCACTTAACACCCTAATAGGGCAGATTTCATGGTACACTCTATGTTGACGAAAATGCCACTAACACACAGTCGAACTTCTATCATTTCTTTTATTGACCAATTTTTCTGTTCAAATTTTAAATCAACCATATGATTTCAATCCCTTTTCGACACCTTTCGTGAAATATTCCACATTGCTAGGGAAACTACATATTGTATGATAAAAAATTATCAAATGGAGAGATGTGAAAACTTTCAATATACATATCGGACGGGAAAAATGTGCTGTTAATGTAAATATGTATGGCCTTCTTTGTCCATAATCTATTACACACTGTTTATATATCAAGGTAAGGCATTACAATATTTTTTACTTATTCGCCAAAAAAAGGAGCAGAGGAAAAAAAGGAAAAGAAAAGGAGGAATACAAATGATACACTAATGCAACGTTTACTCTCCATGGGCAAACAATCCTAACGAGTAATCGACAAACAAATGATAGCTGCTACAAAGGCACAAAAACACAAAGAAAGACCGAGATGCCTCGTGATAAAGAAATAAACCTCTTGCTAACACGAGATTTTTCTTTTTTGTTCCGATCCACGGCTCTATTTTTATCGCAATAACAGCATTGCTATTATTCCTTGCATCTATAATGTAATAAAAACATTAGATTTTGTTTCTTTCCTATGTAGCGAATATTTGATGCTTAGAAGCTGAATCATAAATGACTTATTTACGAGTTCAAGAGACATTTTGACTTTTATTTTGTCTAGATAACTTCGATAATGGGGTGAAGTACTCATTACAAATTAGTAATTCTCATAACTTATATTTAAATGAGTTTTCAATGGGGCTTTTTTACAAGTTTTGAATCTGCGTAGAACTTGAGTAAAAGGATTGAACTAATTTCAGATATGAGTGAATATAATATTTCCGCAGAGTTGTGAAAAGGCTAAAATAGTGAAATTTGGACCTCATATAAAGGTTTTAAAAATTTTTATTCATTTATTTTTCATTTTATACAAGTACATACATATAATACATAAATACAAACATATAGTACACAAATTTACACACATATACAAACACTCTGTGACCTCAAGAATCTGTAAAGCCCTTCCAGCAGGTCTAAAAGAATTAGTTATTGCATAATTTTTAGCAACAACTATTATAAATTTTTCATTTATTCAATAAATTAATAATTAATAAATTAAATTTCATTTATTTATTTGAAATATGTTTCATTTATTCAATTTACACACATCTATAAAACTTTCTCACGAATAATTTTCATTATTCAAATAAGAGGCTTCAAAGGAGGCAAGATAGGCCACCAATGCCGATTTAAGGGCTAACATATAATAAGCATCAATCAGAAACAAACTTCATAAAACACGTGTAAGTGTTTACCCACTTCCCGACATATATCAATTCGTTAGTTGTTCCTCAGAGAAATATTTACGAGGTTCATGAGCTGTGTAGTGGTAGTAGTGGTTTCAGCAGAGGCGTTTTTGAATTTCCTTCACTAGTACGCAACATGCATCAGAAAGTATCTGGTACAAAATTGAAAAAAAAAGGAGTATGAATTAATAAGCAACATTTTACATCTAAAAATAATTTCATTCATTCAATTGCAAAAACAAAAATAAACAAACAAACAAAACAAAAAAAAAAAAAAAACAAACCACCAGTTTTCCTGAAAAGCGAGAGATAGCAATCTATTTAAACGATTCAGCTATTTTATATTGATAACCTTTGCAGATTCGCACTTAGATACAGAAGAAACAGTCCAGCACGGTATTCGCACGCATGAAAGAACCGAAGGGAACGCGGTGGAATTTCCATCTGCTATATCATAAAGTTGTTCAATTTCATTCGCGTGAACGAGGGTTCGATCCATTGCACAATATTCTTCCCACGGTGCTCGCTCTGCTGCTGCTTACCTCAGAAGATATATGTAGGAATAGATTTCTTTTTCTTCTCACACTAAAAAGCACATGAAATGCTGCGGTGGATAAGAAAAAAAAAAAAAATCCACCATAAAACTGAATTTTACAAGAAAGCATACCAAACATTAAACCTCGCGAAATATAAGAAAACGGAGAAAAGAGAGGTGTACTATATAGAGAAGCAGCGGTGGAGATATGCGAAGAATGAAATATATTCCAATACCTTTACTTGACGGAAAAATTGCAGCTTTCACCTTCCGCATGGACTGCGATGTTATTAGATGTTTTGGTCTTAGGAAGCGTAAAGGTAATGTGTTCCACCCTTTCTCCTTTCCCCCCACCGATTCCGACTCGCCATCTCCCATTATATCCTTGGATATAAGGGGTGTTCTGGTCTCTTTCTTTGTCTCGATTTACCATAAATTATCCCGTAAACTTAATACGTATCCGAAAAGAATTCACGTTATCCTAGGAATAATAGTCACTCCCCTCCCCCACCTCCCGTAGGAAATGCGAGCGATTTCTAACAGTTCCGGTGATTTACGACTTTGGAAATAACTACCACAAACTTGAACGAAGTTTTGTGATTTCCTATTTTCCGGTATTTTAACACCAATGCTCACATAACCAGCTTTTTCTCTGCGTTTTTTTTTCCTCCCCTCGTTAATCCCTCCCGATATCCGAGTAACGTAATCGTGCCGCATGCTCAAATAATTTACCAAATGACCCTTTGCGACCACGATTTAGAAATTACAAAAAAGTGAGAGAGAGAAAATGTTACAATATATCCAGTGAATAAAGTGTGTGTTGAACCAGAAATACAAAAGCAATTTTTTTTCTCTTAATGTTGTATGTCATTAAGATATACATAAAATGAAGAATAGGAACATATTTGAATGCTCTGAAGCGTGTTTTAATATGAAGACGTATTGCGCGCGCAGCAGCATGTAGTTGGTTCTTGAATTGTATTACCAATATACATAATGTTTCACAAAGTGTCTGATTCTAAAATTAAAATAAAATATGAATGATGATCACCAAAAAGAGAAGAATTCGACTTCGTGGTGGCGTTTCGGTAAAAATACAAGGTGTGTCAGAAATTCTTAAATAGTTTAAAAATTCATAAAAATTGAAGGAATTTATATATTTGAATGCGGTTTGTGAAAAAGTTCTCACAAATTGGGATACTTTTTTTGGTTTGGAAAAAATTGGTGCATTTGTTTGTCAATAGATGTCACTGCGATAAAGCAAATCACAGTGCATATTAGAGTCCTATAAAATGCAGTGTGTACGATCAAGAGCTCATTTGTGAAATTTCCTATTACTGGCGCTTAATTAAGGTTTTCATTATGATTTTGAATAGGGCTGGTTCGATTAATCGGGTCGGTTAATCGATCAATTGTTAATCGCAGTTAAAAAGTTTAGCTGAGTTAATCGATTCAATCAAATGTTGTCCTAGGGGAAAAAGTTCGATTAATCGCTTAATTAATCGATTCAATCAGTTGTTGTCCTAGGGAGAAAAGTTCGATTAATCGCTTAATTAATCGATTCAATCAATTGTTGTCCTTTTAAAAAGTTCGATTAATCGCTTAATTAATCGATTCAATCAATTGTTGTCCTTAAAAAAGTTCGATTAATCGCTTAATTAATCAATTAAAATGTTTTGATTAACCAGTTTAAACATTTTAATCGATTCCCAGTCCTAATTTTGACATTGGTGGATGAAACACTATTGGTGAAGTTGTTTTACCACAGCCGCAAACTGCCGGTTCAAGTTTTACGAACGTTTTTAACGCAGAAAAGCAATTGACCAAAGGTTCAGGTCCAACCACTACTGACGGGTTTTCGTCAATTCGTGAAAGTCGCTTTTTTTCGCAGCGTACTCTGTCGAAAAGAACTAAACTTTTACTTGACATCGTAAAATTCGTTAAATTAGAGCTCGTTATATCGGAGTACGACCGCAAAATTTGTTAAATAGTAATTCGTTATATTGAGGTCCTTCTTCGAAATCCGTCAAATCGCAGTTAATTGCAGGCGTTATTTCGAGGGTGTTCCGAAGAATTCGTTATACCCGGTTCTTTATATACAGTTCAGACTCTGGCTCACAAGTACGGTAATCATTTGGGGCAAATGGGGCAATTTATCATATTTACCAAAACGAAATGGCCATTATGCATGAAAACCGGCAAATATGATGAATACAAAGGTTTCTCAACAGCTGGCTGATACGAATATGAATTCAGAAAAGAAAAAAAATCCAACCGCCCTTGCGGAGAATCGAATCTATGTCCTCCCATTTGCCAGATGGGCACCCTAGCCCCCCTAGACTACCAGAGGGCAGTTGAATTTTATTTCTTTCCTGAATTCATCTTCGCATCAGCCAGCTGTTGAGAAACCTTCGTATAGATATCGGGGAGTGACGTGATCCTTAAATATGGCGAATTTAGTACGATTCATCATATTTACTAACGACACTTGGGTATTGTGTATAATCGCCGGTAAAAGCGATAAATTTAGAGAAATACATCGAACTTATAAAACTGGTAGGCAATTACCTGTAATAACTGGATTTATCATGCTTATCGTGGCATATACTTATACAAGAAAAGCTTGACCTTCAAACTGAGTTTAAAGTTTGACCTTCAAACTGAGTTTAAAGTTTGACCTATTTTTGTGATGCTCAAAAATCACGCCGATTTTTAAGACGTATTCGGAAAAAATCAAACATTTCGACTATCGATATATCTCGATGAATCTCAATTTCAATTTTAGGGTGTAATAAATAACTAATGTCAATAAATATAAACAAAAAGATAATTGTCCTAATAATACATAAAAATAATTCAACAATAACTGTGACAGATGTTTTAACATCTAATTATTAATGCCTTTTTTTCAGATGAATTCCGCTTATCTTTAGGCAATTAATGTTTAGATAACATTTTTTTTTTCATGAGAAAAAGAAGACATCAGAAACGATGTAGAATTATTATTATTATTAGCGGCACCTGCAGCAGACTTACTCTACAAGAAATTCTATCGGAATCGGACTGCATCCATACGGAGCAACAACTACCCTGAGTAACGCCCCCTCCATTTGTCTCTTCAATTGCAGCATTTATTTCCTTGGCTTGTTCTTAATGGGAACGTCAATGGCTTGGCTTCCGAAAATGGTCCATTAAAGATCCCTATAACGCAATTAATTTCTCGGCGTCTGCTCCCTGGACATCGGTGTTGGACGCAACATTACCGAGAGAAATGGACGCCACAGTTTTGTCCATCGGTTAGTTTGCGGAGACTGAGGGATGGATGGTGGGCAAACAACAAGAAACAAGACCCATAAAATACGGGGGGAAAAAGGATATAGTATCGTGTAATGACATAATCCTTCTTCTTTTGTTTTGCATTCATCAAACATTAACAAAAATTATATTTTAGATCGATCGGTATTAGACAGACACGGAAACTGTTTTCGAGCCTAAAAAAAGAACAGAAATAATTCATACTATAATTTCTCTGTTTATTTTTAAATTGTGATCATAAAAAAAGGAAAGAAAAAACTTTTGGGATAAGTTTTACGTTTATTTCAATTGAGGCATCTTAAATATAGATTTACTCAATGGGAACACTGTTTGAAAAGTTTCATATTACGCATTCCATTACACTGGACAACAAATTTTCACAAAGTTTCTCTTTCCGAAACAAAAATAGTAAATTCTCATGCAATTCGGTATACTGAAAAGGAATTTGACCATAAAAAGTTGGTCTGGGCATGATTTTCTCTGAAATCGCACAGTTAATACGCATATAATAACACAATAAAATACATTGAAATACAACATAAGTATAATGAAAACAAAATAAATACAGAGGAAAAAACACAAATACATAAAAACTTCACTAATATATAGAAGCAGGGCCGCCCTTACCAGACGCGGGGCCCGGTGTGAAAATAATAGAGGGCCCAGAGGCGTCTTGACAATTTCAGGGCCCGCTTAGCCCCAAATGTTATACTCTGTGGGAAAGGGTAATCGAAAATTCTAAATGAATGCAAGAAATAATCCCAGCACCAATAAATATTCAGAATAAATGCAAGAAATAATTCCCACCAGCGTCTTATTAAAATTCAGAGTAATTTCCAGCGTCCATAAAAAATCGGAATAAATATGAGAAATACTTTTTGAATTGACGAAAATTCCGAACAATGGAAAGAAATAATTGCAGAAATTGATGAAAATTCAGAACTCTATAAATAATGAAAGTTCAGAAAATTACAGAATTATTTCTTTCCAGACGAAAATGCAGAATTCCAGAATTTATGAAAGGAATTATTATTACTGTAAGTGCGGGGGGCCCCAAAAACGCGGGGCCCGGTGCGACCGCACTTGTTGCACATCCCTAAGGGCAGCTTTGCATAGAGGCACAACAGCATACATTCAAATACATACAGAAAGGCTACAACAGGCAAATTGCTCAACGAGGTGGCTGAAAGAATATGCCCAGAGAAAATATGGATGTAAATATATCTAAAATACAACAACCCAATATAAGAGCATATATCACGAAAAAAAAGAGCCTAATAATATATATGAATACACTGCCCATGAAAAAGACGTCTTTTTAAACGTGTCAATTGCGTTAGACAATTTATACGTTTAATATATATAATATATACAAAACCATGCATTAATATAAATAAAACCACAACAAAATTGCATGGTAACGTAAATGTATTACAGCAAGTTAATTTATCGGCGTCTGACACGAATTTCGCTTTTCATTGCCCTTGTACTGGACACAAAAATCATCTTTTACAATTGTCCAACAGTAGTCAGCCAACATCGAGGTTGATTATTTTTTCCGGTAACGTAAGTGTTTTATGGTCCATACCAATTTTTTTCACATTACAATAACGCCCGTAAAGCACTTTACAACTGTTAAAAGGACATTATTAAAAAAAAGCCAATAAAATTTTTCATAGTGATATTCGTGTTCAGCGATTCGGAATTGTATATGTTCATATCGGAAGCAATTTCATTGTCATCCAGTGATTTACAGCTATATCCACTGGATGAGAACTGAATGATAAATACAATGAAACCCCTCTTGATGGTCATCCTTCTTCTGTGGCCAAATAATTACTAACTTCTATTTTAAAGGCTTAAATAAGAACTCCATTTTTTACGGTCAGCCCTCTTTTACTGACGAAATTTTTTTGTCCCGCCGGTCCGCAAAAGAGGGAGAGGCGTTACTATAATAGGAAAATAATTATCTAATTTCTTTTTCAGAGTAAGTCAGTAAAGTTCTTTCACTCCGATTGCTCGAGAGAGGTACGGTTTTTTTTGTTTTTATGAAGACACATAATGGCCTTTTACTTTGACATTGATCTTTCGAAAAACTCGAATTAATTATAAAAAAGTGATACAGTGGTAGTACGAACCACAAGTGTCTTGACTTACGAGCAATCACTAAAGGGGAGCAAAATATATTTGGTAAAAATGCTATGATTTGTGAGAAAAATATTTGACTTAACGACTTTGAAACGTATTAGAAAAGAAGCTTATTTTGGCACAAGAAAGCTCTGGTGCTTTGGTCAGGCTGAAACCGACAATGATATACTTACTTTATCATGTGATTCATTTTTCTTGTAATCAAAAGTTATCCCGCTGTACCTTAAATGCTAATTGATTTTCAAATTAATATTAATATTGTGCGGATGTAGAACGAACGAACTAAATCTTCATTATTTTAAACGGGAAAGTTTGTTTGGTGATACGGTTTTTCATTATTTGAGTACCTTTAAGATTGAAATAAACTCATGGCTCCATGCGCCATAGCATTTGAATTTCTGAGCTTATGGGCTTAATAAAGTATTCTTAGCTTAATTATGAGAGAGAAAACAATAGAAAGGGTTTTTTTTCGATTTCTTTTCCGTTCATGATTATTTCATAGTTAGTGAACATATAGTTAAAAATATTAGTAGAAAAAAACAAATAATTTTTTTTCAACAAATGAACGATGAGAAACGACGATAACAATTTCCTTAATTATGTTTAAATCCCTGAAATCGTTTCTCTGCTCCTCAGCCATTTTCATATTTTACCTACAAATAATAATAAAAACGAAAACTCACGCGCATTTAGTATTAGAAAATACCAAAAGAAACCTGAAACTTTTTCAGAAAATCGGAATTATTGCACCTTTATACTTTTTCCCTTGCGGAAGAAAACCTAAAGAAAGTAGAGAAGAAACAAATTAAAGTAACGGATAACAAAACACAGGAGAGTGTTTTTTTCTCCCTTAAAATTTCTGAAACTGGTAAAGGATCGTTGCAAGAAATGTTATTTTTCACTGACCTTCTTCCACAACTCAGTATTTTCGCTTTATTTTCTTTTCTTATTCCGATGACGTTTTTCCGCCGGAGCAGAGTTAACAGTTGGTTGAGTTGATCTTTTCCTCGGTGGAACCCAATCAGTACGTTTATCCATTCCCTTTTTTTTTTAATATTATTTTTGCTTTTAAAAAAAACCCTATCTTTATGCTTCTGTGGAACTCAATTTCATTTTCTTTTTTCCCTTTTTAACTGGAGTTATATTGACTAACTCCGAACTCTTTTGTTTCGACAATTTTTTTTCTTATCCATTTTGCTTCGAGTTCATTCTCACGAACAAAAACGTGAAAACAAATAGAAAATTTATTTTCCATCGAAAGAGAAACACACTCCAATTTTTATTAATAAAGAAAAGAAAAAATATAATGAAAAAAAAAATAGTTATTTTACGAGATTTTTAATTAAGTTAAGAGATTATGTACGATGAATTACATAATGTTTATTTGAATTATTAAAACCTTTTTTCTTTTGAAAACATGTTTCTTAAATCTTAGAAATGAAAATTAATTTATTTCACAACTACAGTAATACCTCCTCTAATGACCATCTCCGAACAACGGTCACATTTTGTTGGAACCGAACGGGTCCCATAGACTTAACATTACAAGAAACCTCCGAGAACAACGACTTCCGAATAACGGCCACTTTGGACATGGAGTCGGGAGGAAAAAACGCATATCGAGAATATATATAAACGCATATATACGCATATATATAAACGCTATGAGAAAAAATAATTTTCAAGCTGATTTTTAAGGGAATTTTCTCCGAACTTAATGGGGGAAAAAAGATTATTTATGCTTTCTTTTCTTGAGCACAAATGCTGGTTGGGTATATTGAAGGCAGTGGAGAGGAAAAAACCTTGAAGAGATAATATAGGGGACAACAGAAGGGACCTGTTGTCAGCACTCTTAATGACTAGAGGGATATGCAAGTTCACGGCACTCCCTAGTCCAAGGGATGGTTCCGTCCAAAAGAAATGGTGCTCGCAAATAGAAATAGAAATGTAGAGGGTATTAATTTTTTGAGAGGGATGTGTCAATCTTATTTTTCAACAAGAATATAAGTCAGCGCCTATGTCTTCAGCTATTGGATTGGACTCAGAAACGGCCTGGAAATGTCTAGTTCATAGTTCTCAAACTTTTGTTCCATTGTGCTCTTTCTTCAAATTTTTTTTGTTCTTATCATCCCCCCCCCCTCCCCCAACTCAAGCCAACCCATAGGATCTTATACTAAACCCATAGCTTCTACTGCTCCTTGGATCATTCCATCGCCCTCAGGGCGATATTGCCCATTTTGGGAAACACTGGTCTAGTTGAAGGTCCGATGTGAACAAAGAACTATTTAGGGTTGCTGGTGTACCGTCTTCGTTCATATCAGTTTTTCTCACTTGTGTTCTACCTGAGCACTGCAAGCCTGAATTTTAGAATGCCATAATAGTGCTGTAGATCGATTGATCAATATTATAATATTATCAAAATATAATAATATATTTTAGTATAATTAATTATTAACTATCGTAATCAGTAACAAAATGGATCGCCATTTCACATGCTATGTACGTGCATCGCAAGTTTTAGTTGTTTTTTGTTCCAGAAATAAAACTACCTCTCCCAATAACGGCCACATTTTCACGGTCCCGTTAGTGGCCGTTGTTGGGAGATTTTGCTGTAATATTAAAATATTGTACTTTTATAAATTTGAATTTTCTTGAAAAAATATAATAAAATATTTTGCAGGATTTATTTAAACTTCTTGAACGTATTAAGGTATAAGACTACCTTTCTTGTCACTTTTCTATAAAACGGTCCTGGCGTGAACTTTATTAATATTCTCTTATATAAAAAGTGTCTCAAAATGTGATGAAACAATAATAAATTATGGACTACCTGTGTCATTTTCTATAAAAAAGTATTTTTTGTTTGTCAAATTTCAAGACTAATTGCTTCTATAATATTCGAAACACGATTACAAAAAAGATTCTATGAATGTTTTTTGGTCAAAATTTAAAGGATTTTATGGTATTCTCATAAGTTACACCCGAATTCGTTGATGTACTTGTGAATTTTTTGAAATTTCATTTACCATATCGTGTATAAAACACTGTAATTAGACAAATACATGTGATAAACATTATATTTTGTTGGAAAACCTCAACAATGTATGGCAAAACGTCATATTGAAACTTTTTGTAATGATACAATCAATAGAATTTCAGAAATTGCGCATTGAACTCAAGCAAAATGTCGAAAATAGCATTCTTCGTTAAACGCATTTAAAGTTTTTATTCACGAATTACTTGTATGTAAAAACGCAACTTCTTTGGTTCTAAACGTTATAAAAACAAAACAAGGACTGGTTTGGGATCACAAGAAATACAGGGTGGGCAAAAAATCCGTAGAAACTTTAAAAATGAATAAAAACCGGAAAAATGACCGAAATAAAAACGGTTTGCAGGGTTAGCGTCGCTGTCATGGGAATTTTTTTAAGACGGGGGAAAAACTTGAAAAACAGCCGATAGGTGGCGATGGTACGCGAGACTTTTGTGGAAATAAGCAAATGAGACGGTTATAAGAAGTTGCGCGCGCGCGCTCCTAATCCACCAGCAGTTCACCGTTGTAAACAGTATGTGTACCTGCTGTTCTTTGCCGTTGCTGAATTTGTGACTCGCCTGCAATGTGTTATCCCTTGTGGTGGTGGTCACGTGGAACACATACTGCTGTAATAAACGATTTGGAATCGTTTATTACAGCAGTATTACACAGGCATCCTGTTCGTTATTTGCGTACCTTTTCTTTGACTTGTGTACGTCAGCCCAACCTATCGGCTGTTTTTGAGGTTTTTTTTCCCAGGGTCTTAAAAATTCCCGTGATGTAGCGATGCTAACCCTGCAAACCGTTTTTTATTTCGGTTATTTTCCCGGTTTTTATGAATTTTTAAAGTTTCTACGCAGACTTTTTGCCCACCCTGTAGGTTTTTCATAAAAAATGAAAATTAAAAAAAACAATCAATTTTTTCTTCTAAAATCACGTTTTAAACATAGACGGATAAATTAAAAAAGCGGATATTTATACGTTTTATTTGTTGTGAAATAATGTCTCTAGTAAGCATTATGATAATTATAAAAAGTGATTAAAAGAAGAGGAATCCTCTAAGCCGATTTGTTGCAAGCTAAGGAACATGAAACTGTTCTGCTTATTTGCTTAATTAGGTTCAGTCTGGAAATTAACATGCCAACAGGAAGTTGGTGTTTCGGAAGTTTAATTTGGTGGAATCTTTTGTCGAGTTTTGAAAGTCGCATTTGTGCGAAAGCCTTCCCTTCTCTCCCGGTCACTGCATACCTAAATTCCTTACCAAGAAAATTATAATAACCCTCTATGAGAAGGTAATCAGTTTGAATGTGATTAGAATAGCAAATTTTTCAACTTTCTAATTTAATTTCACTCGAAGTACCGTGAACATTATCATGCTTTTTAATAGAACTCCTAAAGTTCATACGGAATTAATTGTTCCCGCATTATTTTTATTGATACCATCTCTTGCACGTGGAAATATTTCTCCTGATAAGAAATGTTTTTAGTCATTTAATAAACTTGGCTATTTTAAATATCTGTCATTAATTTTGGATAACACTATATAAGTAAGAAAAATGTTTAAATGTTTTTACTCTTTTATTATACGTAATTTAAGTTCGCTGATGGCAGTTATGTCGTTCGTTTTTGATGAAATTGTTTTATACTTTTCTAAGTCTTTTCAAACTCGAAAATTATTATTATTGTGTTGCATCATATCGACATGCTCAGAATTATTTTTGTTACGGTAGATGTGATAAATCAATTACTATGCATAATCGCCGATTATTATGCACAATCACATATCGTATCTCAGCAATCTTGATAATTTTCGCAAAAGTTTTAACTTTCACCGTCGATAATGCATAACTTTCCAAATGAAGTTAGTGAGTTTGAGATGAATGTGGAAAAAAATTACCTCTCATCTCTCAATTTAATCAGTTTATTTATTTTGCTCCTTTGTAATGCGTGCACTATTCGTACGTTACCATAAAAAAAAAATTAAATGTTAATAAGTGTTAGATATTATAAAATATTGTCTGGTAACGTTGTCTTTTTCCATATGTACCATCGTATGCGAACAAAACTGAAATTACCAATCGAATTTATCATCCCAAAATTACGCATAATTCTGATAAATTTGTCATTCTAGTGACGATTTATCTTGTTCTTTCACGTACAACTCACGATAGATGTGAGTGTGGTTCTCGTAGTCATTCCGCTTTATACATTTTGTGATAGATGAAATATGGTTACCATAGTCCTTCTGCTACATCTTTTTAAGGATGGGGTATGGTTGTCGGGTCGTTCTGCTATGAACATCTCGTGTTAGATAAAGTACGGTTCACGTGGTCCTTCTGCTAGGTATATCTCTGGATAGACGAAGTATAGTTCTTGTCTTTCTGCTACGTGCATCTTGTGATAGATGAACTATGGTTATTGTGGGTCTTCTGGCCTTCTGCTATGAGCACCTCGGGTTAGATGGAGTATGGTTCACGTAGTCCTTTTGCTATGTATATTTCGAGATAGATAGAGTGAGAGGGCGCGGTAGCCCGGTCGATAAGATGCTCGCCTAAAGTACCAAAGGATGTTTAGAGGTGTCGTGAGTTCGATACCCGGTTCGTCCTTGTCAGAAAACTTTCCTGACACAGGGGTACAACAAAAAAAAACGGCGACTTGACCGCAGCAAAAAATTGCTACCGCAGGGAGTCCCCCATCGAGGAGTTAGCGCACCAACCTCTCGATGAGTATAAAAAACAAGCCTGCCGTTCGGAATCGGCAATAAATTGTAGGTCCCGGTATAATTAGCCCTCGTGTGCAGAAAAATGACCGTGGTGCGACTCAAATGATCAAATTATAGAGTGTGTAGGGTTACCGTGATCCTTCTGCTACATACATATCGTGATAGATGAAATATGATTATCTCGGTCCTTTTACTATGTACATCTCGCAATAGATTAGGGTTTGCGTGTTCCTTCTGCTACGAACATCTCGTATTAGAAGAAGCATGGTTCACGTGGTCCTTCTGCTAGTGTATCTCGGAATACACGGGTTATGGTTTTCTTGGTGATCCTGCTATGTATTTCTCGAGATACATGGGGTGAGTATGGTACCATTGTTTCGCTACACACATCTTTATGGGTATGGTGGTTGGGGTCCTTTTCCTATCTATGTATATCTCTAGATAGATGGAATGAGTATAGTCACCGAAATGCTACTGCTAAATACATCTTTTGTTGTATGAACACCAAAGTTATATTGGTTCTTTAGGGCAAAAATAAGTTTAAAATGCTTGGCGTAAATTTTACATCTCATTTTCCAGCTCACGAAGCGAAATGAAATAAATATATAACATCTGGTATAACATCCAGAGCTTTCGAAATTGTCTTGCATTTTCTTACTTTGTCTTAGATTGTCTACATTTCGAGTAACGCGATGTAGAAACAATGTGCGGCTACCTCAGTGTCAGGAAATCAAAGCACCACAACTTAACACAAGTGGCTGTTTAACATCATGATGACAATGTATGAAAACTACAAGCAGTTCTGCAAACCTGTAACCCATTCAAAGAAGACTGATGGTGAACTCGTCAATGACGTTACAAATTCTATGATGCCTGATAATGTTAGACATATGTAGACGTGAAGATGTAGGGAGGAATATACTTTTGAGACTTTTGTGAATGGGGGGGGGGGAAAGGCAGAACAGGGATTACAAACTTCTGGAACGAAATGATGAAAATGAAACTGCTGACTTTGGAAAGTTAACACGAACTGAAGTTATGGAATTTGATCATTTTTGTCGCACCACAGTCATTTTCTGCACACGAGGGCTAATTAGACCGGGACCTACAATTTATTGCCGATTCCGAACGGCAGGCTTGTTTTTTTTATACTCATCGAGAGATTGGTGCGCTAACCCTTGCGGTAGCAATTTTTTGCTGTGGTCAGGTCGCCGTTTTTTGTTGTACCCTTGTGTCAGGAAATTATTCTGACAAGGACGAACCGGGTATCGAACTCGCGATACCTCTAAACATCCTTTGATACTTTACGCGAGTATCTTATCGACCGGGCTACCTTGCCCCTATGGAATTTGAGGAGAATAGATCTTTATTTGCTTTGTAACGTTATAACCTTGGTGTACAAAATGTACGCAAACTTTCAGCGAGAACTTTATAATAAACATATAAATATATATAAGATGGTATATAACACACTTGTATTTTTCAATCTCAAATGTTAGATTAAAATTATTTTAAGTTCGGATAATAAGGAGATTAAAAGTTTCGAAAATTCAAATATAATATTAGTTCGTATAAATAAATATGTAATCGTGTAATAAGGGCAGAAACGAAAGTTTAGTTGATTTTTTCCATATTTAATACACCGATCATTTTTGGTACTTCCTTTTTTTATTTCTTTTATTTGGATTTAAAAAAAAACACAATAAAATTGTAATATTTCATTTCAAACTGCAATTAAATTTCTGTTTAATAATCGTATAATTATACATCTATGATGATCTGAGATTGTTTCTTCAATCTCACCAACACCGCTCCTATTGAGAAATTTCGCATAATTCAGAAATACGAAAAAGATTGGAGAATAAACGTGTGTAGATGTTTTCTCAACGAATATATTATTTCTCAAAACTTGGCTCCATCATTTGAATTTGAAAATGTTTTTACACGCAGAAATGCAATTAACTTTATTGAATTGCTATGGGAAAAAACATCCTCGTGTCTTCAATGTAATTAATGTTTTCCATTTCAGACGTAAAGAAAGAGGAAAATATTCAAAAGAAATATATGAAAAGAAAAAATTGTGATGCGGAATAATTTTCAAACTTAATTAAGTTGAATTTTATGCGCATAAAACTAAAAATTTCTTTAATTGAAGTCCGACAACTTTCGAACTTTAATTATAATAATTATAATTTATATATTTTATATGTTATTTATAATTTTTTCTGCTGTGTGAAATCGTCAAATATCTTCTTTTTTTTTTAAAATCGAGGATTTTCAAATCGACTTCGATTTTTTGATCAATTTGATTTTTTATAATCGAATCTAGTTTTGTTAAAATATAGAAAGCGGAAACTGTATAATAATATTTTGATTTACTTTATACAGTATATGAGAAAACGCTACACCTCATATTTAATTTAAGAGAAAAATTCTTCCACCTAGAAAATTATTTTTTTCTTAAAAATTTCATTATTCAAGAAGCCATTATTTGTTTATATGGAAATATTTTGAAATGATTCCAAGTTTTAATAAGGAATAACTTTTCATTCAATATTAAATAGGATCGCGAAATTGTTTTACATACAATTTTGTATCCCAAAATTGACAGTTCAGTTTTGAAAACGAATGAGAGAAGAAAAAAAAGTTATATACAAATGCACCTTTTGCTGCATTATGCTAAAGCAGTGGTCTTCAATTTTTGCAGACGTCGCCAAATCGAATCTTGCATCAAGCCTGTGGGCCACCAACCTGAGGTATTTTATGTTCTCCTTCATTATTTTTGAAATAATTTCATAATTCCATAATACCGGAATCATTTTTTTTTATCAATTGTCAAATAGTTTCACGAAATTGTGAAAGAATAATTTCAATGATTGCGAATTGATAATTTCAGTAATTCCAAAATTATTTCTTCCAAAAATTCTGAAATTATTTTTCTATTAAGTCATTCTTAGGAATTTCTGTGAATTCCGTAGGTATTAGAATATGCCAGTTTAGATGCCGACTTTCCCCCAAAAACTGTCTATCTTTCACTGTCCTGCGGGTGTAATCACTTTTTTCTTAATTGCAAGTCTTCAATAATTTTTAGCTATTTTCTAAAAGTGGTCGGAGGGCCACGGCAGCTGAGGAAAACCGTAAATTTTCAGACAGAATTAGTTACAAATGTTTAACAGATGGCACTGCAGTCGTGAAACTAGAATACGATATTATTATATTTTAAATATATATCATTTGCAGCAACATTATCGCGTAGTCTGGAGCAGAATTCGTAGAAATCCTTTAAACGTTTCAGCCGAAACAGTGTGCATCAAATCCGGACAGAATTTCGAAATAAGTTACAAAGTTCGTAAACAGATGGTGCTGCAGTCTGCAAAACTAAAATGCGGTATTTTGACAATCATGGCAAAATTTTGTTCTGAGACCGTACCATATAGGGACCCGTATTCACCGACATGGTTTAAACTGTAATCAGAATTTTTGGATAAAAGATCGAAATGGATTGGTTAAATTCAAGTTTTTAACCAATCCGTGTCGATCTCTTATCAAAAAATTGTGACTATAGTTTAAATCATGTCGGTGAATACCACCCGTAGTGTTGCTGCAAACGGTGGATATTTCGAAAATATGGTAGTACTTTAACTATTTCAGAGTGCAGTACCACCTGTCGCCAAAATTCGTAACTATTTTTGAAATTCTGCCTGACTTTCTTATTTTCGAACCGAGCACAACACCGGTCTATCACCATGGACAGTTTACAGTAATTGCTATCGAATGAATGATGCTGGAAGAGTGCATGTGTACTTGGCAGTTTGAGAGCTTGTCTTATGTTTTGTGTATGAATTTGTTTATTGCTGTCATCTATTTTTCAAACTATTAGTGAAGTGGGATGATATTGAATATTTTTACCATTGTAGTCTGATGCTCTCTGTGCTGCGAGACTTTTGAAGAGACAGGCTGACTGGCATTCAAACCTTGAAGTTTGGAACCACTTGGGGAAAAAAATGAATGGGAATGAAATCTCTCATACAACTGTGCATAAAGTTATTTCATTATGGTTTGAATGACCATATTTGACAGAGAAAAAATACTGAACATCGCCGATTCTCCTTAGACATGCTACCAATTGCCGAAGAATTGCCAAATATTGCTTTGAGCCCTGGTAAGAAAATTGAGTGCTACAGCAAGTCTGCTGAAATGCATTTCACGGAAAAAAAATGAAAACATGGCAAAAATGAAAGAGGGATATTTGTAGTCATAATCATTATAACACAATTTATAAATTATGGCAAATTAAATTCATATCTGATTCTAGTTCAGATTAAAGTAAGCTTCGTTGATAGAAAATGGGGAAGAAAACGGGGTATTTTTTTTAATAAAGAAACAGTAGGGGAAGGACAAAATACCCCGTACACGGGTCCTGTCAATGGGCAACTTGAGTGTCAAATGTGAAATAAATATTTTTTTCAACGTTACGTATAAGTGGAACAGCAGTCGAACATTCCCTGTGGATGTGTTTAGCTCTAATTCTAGGAATTTCTTGGGAAAATGTCATATAAAAGGAAACAAAAACGATGAAAAAAATTTGTCGTTATATCCGAGGAGGTTGAGTTTTCACACATTTTAACATAATTAAACTCTATAAAATTCGACCCAGACTATCAATTATTCAAGTTATAGCCGAATATCTATACAACCGATGTCGTTATAACCGAGTTTGACCGTATTTGCTGAATTATTGTAGAAATGCGCGAATTACATTACATATAAAAGTTGCAGAAATTTTAGCAAGATTTTTCTCTGAGGGGTCTCAAACATTTTAGCAAGATGAAAAACTATTCTCTAGTAGAAATATCATTACAAATATTACTTGAGACCATTGATTTATTTCAGACTTTTTATACATCTTTTGGATTGTATGTGATATCCCATGCCATATCAAGATTTACATGACTGAGAAAGTTAATGCTTTTAAATTTTTTGAAAAAATGTATTAAAAACAGCTTGCTTGTATGATAAAATACAATGACATCTATGAATTTTAAGAAAAATTTAATCAAAATGAAGAGAACGGTTCAGTTCATGAAATAAAGCGAAAGAGATTGAGGTGTCATTGACTCGATCTTATTTAAAACTAAATTTTGAAAAACTCAAAAAAATTCTAAATATAAAAACAATTTTATATTTACGATTAATATTAAGTCAATGAAATATCAAATATATTTCGTCATTTCATGGACTGGATATTTTTAATTATTTTTAATCGATTTTTATTCAATTACATTGATGTCATGCTGTTTTATCATGCGTGAAAGCTGCTTTTAATGAATTTTTTGAAAGTTTTCAAAACACTACTTGCAGGATCTTTATAATTAAAGTTCTACTTTGAAATGGCTATTAAAAAAATACTACTAGACGAAATGTTATCAAACTTGGTAATAGTGTACAGGAGGTCATAGGATTCAATTTTCCGCAAAAAAACGAAAAAAAAAAAACAACTCGCCACCAGCCTGGAATGGCGCTGTATGTAATATTGTTAAACGAAATAAGACATGCAGACATCGGTTTAAAATGTTTTTAGTCGTTTCTAAAGCATGTTCAATGTGGCGTCCACCATTTTTTGAATGCAAGTTAAATCACATTACTGCGTTCTCAACAGTAGTTCTCAGCATATCAGGAGGAATGTTACGGACATGTCGGTGTATCGCATTTTTCAATTCCGCAAAAATTGTTTATGCTATCACCATAAACAGTGGCTTTGAAGCAACCATATAGCCTGTCCACTGGTGGTGATTTTTTGAACTATTTTTTTTTTTTTTGCGGAAAATTGAATCCCATGGCCTCTTGTAAACTACTACTAAGTTTGAGAACATTTTGTCCAGTAGTTTTTCTTTTATGGCCATTTCAAAGTGGAACTTTAATTATAAAGACCCTGTATTATAGATCTGTAAAACTTTATACTGGCATAGGATAGCACATACAATCAAAAACATGTATAAAATTTTGAAATACATCAATCACAATCAATTACATCGATTAAATACTACTTAATCATTGATTAAATACTATTTAACCATTGATTAAATAGTATTTTTACTGATATTTATACTTGAAAATAGTGTTTCACCATGTTAAAAGGCATGGGACTCCTTAAGAGTACAAAGACAGAAAGAAAATATACCCCACGACAAACTCATCCTACGACTATGCTTTCTTTAGTTTACCAGTAACAATATAGAAGAAAAACAACGGAAAAAGGATATCCATTATTTAAGTTGATACTAAGTTTTTATTTTTTTACCTCACAAATTTTTCTGCTACGTAATACTATACAATAATAATAATGGTAAAAAAATACTACCAAATCTTGGTTCCGAAGTAATCAAAATAATCCTCGAAATGTTTACCAGAAAAATAAGAAGTGTATTTTTTTTCCTTGTGTTATTTGTGTAGAAGAAACGAATATCATAAGAACATAAGGAAGATGACGAAAGAATAAGAGTCGTTATATAGAGGTTCATATTAAAAGAAAACATCAAGCTTTTTCCTTCTGAAGCATTTTGGGGGAAAAAAAACTAGAAGTTAATGAATGTTATAGAGGTTTTTCTTCTTCTTCTCCGGTTAAGGCCCGTTATTTATCTATGTGAATGAAACACTATATTGATAACGGTTCGGAAAGATTCTTTCTTTCCCACCATCTCGATATCAACTTCACTCTCACTGGACGTAACTCCTTCGATGTTGTTACATGTAAGTCTAACTTTTATAAAAACACTGCCAAGTAGATAAAATACTTTTTTTCAGACAAAAATTAAATGAAATTAATATTAAATCTTAGAATTAAGAGAATTTTATACTATACTAGCTGTTACCCACGGCTTCGCTTGCGTGGATTTGGTAATCTGTAAAAGTCCTTAAGAACCCAAAGAACCAAAGCACATTAAAAACCCTTTTAGAGGTTGAATTTTGAAAAATCCCTTCTCAGTGAATCTCTAAATAAAAAATAAAACTACTGACTATATTTCAAATTTTACAGAGTCAGAGTTTCTCCATATAAACTTTAAACCCCTCCCCCCCCCTTAGGGGTGAATTATGGGAAATCCTTCTGGAGTCCCTACATTATAAATGAAATATTGAGCAAATTTCACATTTATGGCTTCAGCGGTGTCGACTCGGCAATGATATCTTAACCTTTGAGCCCCCCCCCCCCTTACGACAATTTTATGGGTTGAATTTTGAAATATCCCTTCTTATAGTGAGTCTTGTAAAATAAAAGACTGAGACAGAATTTCATATTTACAGTTTCAATGGTTTCAGCTCAGCGATAAGGAATCAGTCAATTAGTCAGACAGTGGATCAGTCAGGGCATGTTTTACGAGTATAGCGAGATTGAATTCTCGGTTAGGAAGACTTCAAGGTATCCTACTACCTTTCTTAGCACTTTTCTATAAAATAGTACTGGAGTGAACTTATAACATTTCTTGATAGAAAGTGTCTTGAAATGGTGATAATAATACATTTTGGTCAAATACAAATGCCACAACAGACAGAATGCCCAACGAGGTGGCTGAAAAAAGATGTCCATAAAAAAGATATGGATGCCGAATATATAATCTAAACTACAGCGCCCCCCGTATTCGCGGTTTTTTTTCTTTATTGGAAATTTTTTTCTGGTAACACTCAGCAATCGCCATTCACGTATATCAATTGTCATTCACGTGTATATTTTTCTTACAAAATTTGGAGTTGTGCGTGTTTAGGATGGCTCATTTTTCTAGTGCTACGAAAAGGTAATGCTTCGATAATGCTTCGAAAAGGCGAAAAAAAAGTGCAAACTTTACAAGAAAAATTGGATATATTGACTATGCTTGGCGAAAGTAAATCTATTGCTGCTGTGGGCCGCCATTACGAAATCAACGAATCTATCAAGAAAAAGGAATCTAAAATTTGCGCAGCCGTGGCCGTAGGTGCACCTTTGGCAACGAAAACTTAGCATCGATTACGGGATCCATGTGTTTCTCGTACAGAAAATGCTGATTTTTTTGTGAGTACAAGCAGCACCTCCTAGAGATAGAAAGTCTCCGTACGCTGCTGGTTACCTCAGCAAGCAGTTCATTTTCCCTACGCAAGAAAAGAAAATGGTAAAGGCGGCCACCCATCTAAAAAAACACAACAAAATATTAAAAAGAATTTCAAAAAGCAGGAAGAGGTTTTTACTAATGATATATTGCCAGTAGAGTAATATATTAGCCTTTTTTCCCGATCAATAAAATTTTCTATAACAGAGGGGTTGCGTCCGCTGAAGGGATCGGCCTTCCCTCCTTCCGCCTAGGTTGGACACGCGCTGTGTCCAACTATGACCTGGATTCGCGCACTCCTTCCTCTCAGCTCATTTTTCTTCAGCGTTTTAGATTTGATTGTTGACGCATGCCGGGCTGTGCATAAAAACGAAGAATCAATTAATTCTTGCTGAGTTTAAAACTTTTGCGGTGCATGTTTGTATTGAGGCGTGTGCGTTATTCCTACAATTTTCTACGTTAACTTTTCTATCAAGCACCTACTACTCACGTGATTTACGCTACAGATCAGTGGCTAAAAGCTGGATCTGTGAGGAAGTTGACTGAAACACCAAAATGAAGTACCGTGCAACTAATAAACGTGAAAACATTTTTGAATCTGCCAAAAGTGATTCTGTCAAAGTTACCGAGGTCTCCTATTACATTAGCTATCGTATTGCGAGACGAGGAAAAAATCACACCACTCGTGAAAATTTAATTTCACCGTGCATCAAAGATGCTGTCAGATGCATGCGCTTGCAGATAAAAGTGCTCATGCAATGAGTTTAATGCCTCTGCCAAATAATACGGTGTCTCGAAGAATACAGGACATATCAGACGATGTCGAGAGCACAGTCATAAGTCACGTCAAAGGTTGTGATTTTTTTTCTATCCACAAGTGGACGAAAGTGCCGACATTGCGAAATATTCTGTGTTACTTGTGATTGCTAAGTACTTGAAAGAGAGAATTTGAAGAAAATATTTTTATTTGTGAAGGGACTTATTTGAAGCACTTGGTCATTACTTCGTTAAAAAAGGAATTCAGTGGTCAAAATGCATTGGGCTCACCACAGATGAAGGAAAATCCACGGAAGGTTGCTACTCAGGCCTTCGCGTGACCGAAGTCGTCCCCAAAATGAAATGGACTTACTGCTGACAGAGCCCTGCATCGAAACCGTTGCCTCCAAATTTGAAAAAACGTTCTTGATGAAGCGGTCAAAGTTGCCAACTTTAGCAAGGTGAATCCTACCAACTACAGGTTGTTTAAATTGTTGTGTGAAGACATGGACAGCCTTCACAACGCTTTGCTTTTGCATACTGAAGTCAGGTGGTTGCCGCGGGGTTTAAGTCCTGACGCGACTGTTCGAACTTCGGCACGAGGTACCCCAATTTTAGTTAGAAGTGTTCGACGCTTCTCGATTTCTTGTGACAAGCCGAGCTAAATTTAACAGTCGGTCACTTAGAAGGATTAAAATCCTCGTTTGAAAATTATTTTTCAGAGTCAGAAATATCGGAGGACATCTAATTATTTCAAAGAAGAGTATTTTTAACCGGCTTTATTGTCGATTCCAGAAAAGGAGAAAAATTGCTAGAGCTCACATTAGATACCCTTTGAAGATCCTCTTCAATGGTGGAATGGTGAACCGTGGTCGAATACAGTGAACTTTCTGAAAAAGCCATAATGTTTTCGTTCCGTTTGTTAGCACGGAGCTTGTTGAACGGGCGTTTTCTTCGTATACTTACATAAAAAACAAATATAGAAGCAAATTGAATGCCCAGATTTGAGTTTATATTAATCCTCTTTTGAGCCTAATTTTTCAAAAATTTGCAATTCAATACAGTCACAAATGTCACATTAATTTTTTTAAAATCTTTCTGTTAATTTGCTTGGTTACTTCAAAAATAAAAAACTATATAATGAAAAAATAGACCATTTACTTTAATTCAATATATACCTTTTTAGAAAAGTGTTCGGAATCTGCAATGGGTGAAACAGATTTTGGGGGGGGGTCTGAGGATTCGAGCTCGGGGGTACGCGGAAAGGAACCGAGCCAGCTGGGGGTACGCGAACTGAAAAAGTTTGGGAACCCCTGATATAAAGAAATGTTTTGCAAATGTGATCGTGTGCTTCCTTTCTCGATGTGTCTTACACAGGAGAGGCAGAGAGAAGACATTTTTCCTATAATTTAATCACACTGTAGACATTCGATTCGAATAACATGAACATGTCATACGCAGATACACCGGTGTTTCACGAAGAGGGTTCGAAAGGGGGAGGGAGAAAAGTTCTACGATTGGTTCTTGCATTGGAATAAAATATGGAAATATTTAACATATAAAAACTGAAATTCAGCTATGATAGTGTAAAATAATAGCTGGAGGAAATATAAAAAGATTAAAGAATTTTAATAGATGCCCCATTAAAAACTACCACTTTATAACTTTTAGAAGCAAGTTTGCTGAGATAATAATGATACAGTTTCTTGATATTTCTGACATTGTACTTTGTATTTTCGAAGCCTAGAAAAATTTAATGACAGCTATTTTCAAGAATATTATTGATATCTGTCAATAAAATTCTTGATGTTAATAACTTTTTTGCCTAGTAACGTGCTAAAATAGCTGTCATTAAATTTTTCTAGGCATTAACTAGGCAATTCTAGGCAAATTCTCAACAGAATTTTATTTAAATGTTATCGAGTAAATTTCGTTAAAAAAAAATACAAAAATATTTTACTAATTGACATCCAATATTTAACTGGAGACTTCAAAAAATTTTAATTTTTATGTCTCCTTGAATTGTTATTTTACAGCGGTGAACTTTCTACTTTTTTGTTTTCAATTTTAATCTTTAAATTTATTCTCAGTTCTTGGGCCTGTCGTGCAATAAATTCGTCCACACTGGTCTTTCAAAGAAGGTGTCCTGCAAGTGCTAATGTGGTCGTTATCTCATAAACCGTCCGTCGTAGAGGTACAGTTTCAATTTAAAAAAATGCTAAAGAGTTCAAAAAATTACTCTGTTCCCGTTTTGAGAGTGAAAATACGGTGTTAAAAAAATCTAAACTTTCATACGATCCCACTGTTCTCTGACTTCCAATAAGAAAGTTGTTGCCCTGTATCTCCTAAAGCCAGCAAAAAAAAAAAACATGTTCACAATATTTACACTGCGCTCCTTTCCCTCATTTATGCTGCTCTTTCGATACTTTTCTCCGATTTTTGAATTTGAATATCTAAATGACTATTGTACTTAGAAACATGTAATTTTTTCCTGTCTTCAAGAGATACAGTGCAACAACTCTTCTAATTGGAAGTTAGAAGAGTTTAGTTAAACAGGGGCACCGAAAAAAGGTTCAGATTTTTTGATTTTGTTACACACTGTATTTTCTCTCTCATAAATGGTACAGGTTTATTTTTGAAAATTTTTTGAGCATCTCTTAAACTGAAACTATACGTCTACGACAGGCAGTTGATGGGATAAAGGACGCATTAGCATTTACAGGACACCCTGTACAATCTTAATAAGTTTTATTCCGAGGTTATAGGTTCACCAAATTCAGCGAACTGGTATCTAGTGTGCATTTTGAAATACCTCGTATTGCAACATTTCGAATACACATAGGAACGGAGCGCTTACCGCCAGTTTAGCGTAAACGCACTAACGCCATACTACATTTATGATCGGGAGGTAGTTGCGATGTGTATTTACGTGAACTAATCTATGAGCGAATAGAGCACACAGCTGCGCAGCGTATAGTTTAACTATTATAACATTCTCATTCCCCAATTACGTAATGTAGACTCACAAACTGCGTTACTTCCTATCAAATTATTCTAAGAATTATGTTCTAAGAACAACTAATTTTACACTTTCGTGCTTAGAGAAAAGGTCGTAAGTCGGAAAGATCTCAACTCAGTTGGACTTGGGAACATTTCGATTAATTAAACTAATGATACATAGCTTATTTGATTTGAGTTGAAAATTTACGCAGAATTTTTTTTCTATTCTTTCATGGTACTTAGAATCTTAACATTCTCTTAATCGGAGGATACTTTTTTTTAAAGAGATAGTTTTTTGGATAAAACGCCGTGGTTTTGGTGGGGATATACTATAAAATTAAGAAAACAAATGTTATTTCAGGAGTAATTTGGCAAAAAAAACCCCCCATATTTTCAATTTTATATGTAAAATTAATATATTGTCAGTTCTTCTGCTAGACATTGTTCACTAAAAATACTGCTTGTATCAACATGTTCACACAGATTTTTGCTGTGACATTGTTCTGTGCAGTGAATTCAAAATTTTAGAATTACGTGAAAGCTTTTTTAAGGTATGATTATATTCGAGGATGATGTCCCACACACTCTCCGCTATCCATACAAAAGTTTTTAACAGCTGGCTGATGCGAAGATATATTTTGGAAAGAGAGAAAATTCAACTGTCCCTGCGGGGAATCGAACTCATGTCCTTTCCCTTTCTGGATGAACGCACTAGACTACAGGGGCAACGAATATCTCAATCTTTCCTTGGAGCTCGTGTGCACTAAACGGGACCGCACATTGACAGTCAGACCTAACTCGGGCCAAAGCTCACAATTGCTGACAATTCCACCAGATGGTGACTTATCCGCAGATGATGTCACTCTTCGCTATCCATACAAAGCAATCGTGAGCTTTGGCATGAGTTAGGGCTGACCGTCCATGTACGGTCCCATTCAGTGCACACGAGCTCCAAGGAAAGATTGAGATATTCGTTGCCCCTGTAGTCTAGTGGTCTAGGGCGTTCACCCGAAAAGTGAGAGGACGTGTGTTCGTTTCTCCACAGTTGAATTTTCTCTCTTTCCAAAATATATCTTCGCATCAGTCAGCTGTTAAAAACCTTTGGATATGATTACATACGAGAAAAAATACACATTATTCGTTAAAAATACTTGTTATTCTCAATTCCAAATTATTTAAAAAGTTTCGAAAATATTTCTTATTTTTTAGTTCAATGTGCACAGCCAGAGTTGTTTAAAACACAATGGGATTGTTTCACAAACATATTTTGAAAAAAATGCTTGAGAATTCATTTTCCGTGAAGTAAAAAAAAAAAAGAAGCAAAAAATACCCAAATCTTCAGAAAACCCATTCAAAACTTTCATTTTGAGACTAAGAGCATTAAATCTGTTTCATTTAATGGCAATAACTTGGCTTCTAGTTATTGTAGAGTTGAAAATGAAACAGTTTTTAATTTTATAATAAGTGCATTTTTTTCAAATGAACAAATAAAAACAATATCAAAAATTTTGACGAAATTCCTCATTTGAAGGCAGACAGTCACCTCAACAACGGTATTAACTTTCTTATTTCCCAATTACGTAATGTACAGTCATAAATTGTGGTAACTTCCTATCAAAATATTCTAAGAACGACCATTTTACCATTTCGTGCTCAGAAAAAACACAGTAAGTCGGTAAGATTTCAATTCAGTTGAACTCGAAACATTTCAATTTATTCAACTAACGATAGATATCTTATTTGATTCGTGTACAAACTTTTCACATTTTTTAAAATTCTTTTATGGTGCTTTGATTCTTGACTTTCTCTGGAAAATTTAATCGGATTATTTGCATTTTTACTTTTTCCCTCCCTTTGAACTATATACATATGCAGACAGTTTACTAAACCAAGCTATTACCCACACTTTTTTTATTTTAAAATTTTCAAAGTAAAAATCTGTATAAAAGCGGAACATGGCGCTCGTTGTGTGTACGTACGTGGATATTTGATTGTTTTACTTTTCACTAACGAGATCTTTATAAAAGCAGACTGGCGTTTTTTTCTTCTTTTTTTCGTAAGAACAAATGACAAGGAAATGCATTTTAATGAAAACAATCATGTCCAAGATAAAGAAAAAAGCACAGTATATGTATATATACGTCCGATGTTTGTTTTGGCAAAGTAATGATTAAATCTTTGCGCTTTAACACGGTGAATTTAAAACGTAATGAGATTAAGTTAAAGAGCTTCGACAACGTCGAAATCAATTACCATAAGATAGAAGAGGACGAGATAAAAAATTTAAATCAGGGGAAAACACTTTTCCTCTTACATACAGTTTATATGTAACTCTTATGCGCTGCAAAGTTCAGATCTAAAACAAACTTGAAAAGAAACTATTTCATTATAAAACAAATTCTGAGTTGAGAGAAGAAAGAAAACAATGAACAAAAATATTATATGAAGCGTGAACTTCAATGGTTACAGACTTTCTAAAAGAGAAGAATTCTTATTTACTTTACCATGCGTTTGGTTCAGATGGTTTAGACTAGTGGTTCTTAACCAAGGGTACCATTTGGGGGGGCCTTGGAGAGGTTCCAGGAGGGTCAGTGGGCTTCGATGAGAAAATCGACTTATTGTTTTTTGTGCTGATAATTTTCTTTAAATACCCGTTTGTGTACGGATTAAATAATCTATTAGTTAACTAAATTTTAAGTCGTCAAATACATTAGAATGTTTGTAGACGTTAAGGGCCGTTTAGTGGTAAGTGATTCAGTAATTAGGTAGATAAGTAGAAAAAATACACTCTGGTCTATTTTTTCGATTGAGTAGGTACTATGCGCATGTGGCAGTATGCGTGGCCCCGTATTATTCAATGAGCATTCACTACTTGACTGTTGACTCTTACGTTGGGACTGAATTTAGAGCACTTAAAATATTTAGTTAACCTGCCGTTACCCACAAAGGTGGTTCGTGGCCTTCGTCTTACTGACACAAAGGGTGGTTCGTCTTACATAAAAGGTTAAGAACCTCTGATTTAGATCGGTGAACATCTGCCCAAAGATAAGGTTCATCTGACTGCGAGTATCCGGGCTCCTGGTGGGGGGGGGGATTATAAATTAATTCACCATTTTTCCTTTTCCCTTTTTTTACCCACGTATAAGCCGGTTGCGCCTGCAATGCCGTAGCCTTTCACCATAGAAGACCCGGGAATTGTATCGCAAGTCCCTCTGATGCACCGACCAAATATGGATCTTCGCGAGTGTCAGTTTCGTTCATTGCCCCTTATATCATCGTGTTATACCATCCCTTATACCATCCCGTTCATCACCACAAATCAGTCAAATCATTCACGAACAACGCATAGCAATATTGTCTGAGGCTGAAAGTCAACGCATAGCAAGTTCGTTATAGACATTCCTATTATAACGAAGCATGGCGAGTTTTAAGGAGTTCTTGATGTGCCTGTAAGTCTTACTCTCGTAGTTCTAAGAGAACAGTGGCTGTCTTTGAAACGGTAAGATGACATTTCGTGGAGTCCCCAGGGCACACGGATAACCTTTTGGAAATCAATACTGGTGGGGGGGGGGCGTAAATAAAGAAAGAATGTTGCCAGTTTTATGAATTATTAATTTAATAGAGTCTGGTGCTAAGGAAGAAGAGGAAAACTCAAACGTAGAAATTGCCTATTTCCCCATGAACACCCACAGAGAATAGGCAGACCTGCATGAAATCGCATACTTACTTACATTACATAACACGAAAATTCAAGCATTTTTCATTTTCATTTGAAGACATAGATGACAAATGGCATCATCAGTGTAATACGAGACAAGCATAACTGACAACACGAATACGTTAGAAATTCCACAGAGGAATGAGTACTAGGCGCATTCATTTTTAAGGAATGGTAGTTCCCACGAACATAAAAAGTGAAACCGGAGAAACTATGAGAGAGAGTAAAGGTTTATTTGTATGAATAAACTACATACAACCACATAAAAAAACAACACAACACATGAACTACACACAAACTGTATACAAGGGTGTGATCTCCCAAGGGACCTATGTCCGTCCAGGGCAGATCCATGAAAATAACACCAAAATTGTTTTCTCGTGGCAAACACATCGATTAATATATACACGTATGTGTTACACGTACACGCACACACATACACACACATATACATATTGCCCCATGGTTTTTATGTGTGTGTTTATTGGTCTGTCTTAAAACTTTATATACTATTTATGATATTGGTATTTTCCACACATGTTTTAATCAGAGTTTTATGTTTTTTTATGCATTTTTAATTTTTTATGTGTGAATCCAAGGTATTATAAATTTTTGGTCCTAAATACATGAGTTGTTTTTTTATTATAGTTTTACGAGGAAGAATTATTTAAAATTGGATCCCTTTATTTCTGATATTTCTTTGAATTTGTCTTATTTTGAACCAATCTGTATTTCTGAATAGAAAGAGTAATAGTCTATAAACATAGGTTTTACGAACATTTGAACTGTGGTCATTTATTTGGATATTTGATGGATGACGAGTATTTGGCCTGATTATATTTAAGCTTTTGTTTATTGTTTTGTTGAGTAATTGGATATTACAGTCATAATCACCACCCCATACACAAATTCCATAATGAATGGTGGACAGGATCCAAGCATTATAAATAGTTGTTAAAAAGTTTTCTGATATAAATGTAATATTTCGGAGATTATACATTCTTATATTATAATATTTTATTCTATTGTTGATAATTTTTCTCTATATGATTTTTCCATTTCAAATCTCTACTAAATGTTATTCCTAAATACTTGAAGGTTTCAGTCTTTTATATTTAAGGGCAATCGCAGAGCTCATCCATACCATTTAGAGAGTGATACATTATCCGAAATGAAATGTCAACGTCATTTCTTCGAAGCTGAAATTTTATGTATTTTGTTTTCGAGACTGTTCTCGAAACTTCAGTTTCGAAACTAAAGTTTATTTTTATGGAGCCAATATATATATTGAATTCGATTTAAGTCCTCTTCTGTATATTTCTTTAATACTTGATCATTTGAAGCTGATATGCTCAATGCAGCATCGTCGGCAAATGTAACTAATTTCCCATGCAGTTTCAAAGAATGAACGTTGTTTATATATACTAAAAATGCCAATGGTCCTAAAATTGATCCCTGAGGAATTCCTTTTCTTATTATCTTATAATCACTTATTATATTATTTATTTTAACAGCTTGCTTTCTATTTTCACGCAACTGACCAGCCAGTTAAAAATTTTCCCCCTTAAACCTGCATTATAGAATTTTTTCATTAATATATCATGATCGATACTTTCAAACGCTTTCTTTATATCTAAGAAAAGGGCTATGTTTTTATTATTTTTATTATTTTCGGTATTCAGAGAATTTCAAAATGGTCATCATTCCTGTATTCATATTTTTTCGGAAACCAAACTTCGAACTCGAAAAATAACAATTTTATTTCTAACAACTGATTCGATTACTTTTGAGAATATGGGCAAAATCGAAATGGGGCGAAAATTTGTTAAGTTATTTTTATTTCCGGTCTTATAGATGGGCTTTACAATTGCGTATTTTAATTTTTCCACAAATTTCCCTTCTAATATGGAAGTGTTTACAAGATAGAGTAAGAATTTAGAATGATATTTATACACTATTTTTAACATCTTTGCAGTAATACCATCATAACCACATGCTTTATTATTTTCGAATGTATTTAAATTTACATGAAAATATTGAATTGGCTCTGACAGGCTTCACTGATTTTTCTCGTAATAATCACATGCGGAATTATTGTAGTCTGTATCCTGTTTTCTACTAAAACACGTAGAAAAACAAATAAACTACTTTATTATTGAGTGCAATCCCATCAGTACAGTAGAGGCTGCTTATTAGAATCAAGGGTAATGTAATCATTCTGGTACCGATATTACTTTCGTAAAGTACGGAACAGATCAATATTATAACATGGGGAAAAATGCATTTATAGTTATCAGGATTTTGGTTTGTGTTATCAATTTTGTTTCATCGAAAGTTTATTTTTTTGTATTTTGAAACTTGGGTGAAACCAGTCTTACTTCCCCCCATAAATTCCCATTATCAACTTGCAAGACTACGTACGACAGGGGCAGCCAATACGCGACACGCGTGTCACAAGTGGCATGTGGACGCTTTTCAAAAACTGAAGAAATTCTACTTCATTATTCAATCAAAGAAATTCTCTCCAACTTTGAACATTTTCTTATGAATGAAAGCTTCCAAACCTATATTTAGTATGGTAGTCGCTCTAATAGTAATTATGTGATGACTTTCCATTCAATGCGTTTCAGTTCGGTTTTATTGCGCATAGTTGCTGGACATCCCTTGTGTATGAGATTCAGGATCGTCCGCGTGGGAGATATGAATTGTATAATACAATTACATTACATATCTATGAATTCTTGTTGGGGGGGGAGGGAGGAAGGGAGGGGACTAAGCCCTCTTACAAATTTTATTGGTTGGGGTGGGGGACTCAAACATTCTTAGTCCTTAGGCTCCGGTGTTTATGCCCAACATAGTAGGCAAGATTCTACCGAGCTTCTACCAATTTCAGTGCGTATATAATCTGCATTGCGATAATTATCAAATTTATGACTAAAAAATAAAAACAATTTAGAACTCGAAAGAACAAACAGAACATTTTTACTAAAATAAGAGGAGAGCCGAACATGTCCCGTAAAAACGCTGGCCTTATGGTCTGCGTGTTGAAGTTCGTAGAGTGGCACGCACACCGAAAAAATCTTGATTGTGGCAAGGCTTGGAAAAAGATTGGCCACCCCTGATGTAGGAGGTCAACAAAGTGTCCCCCCTACTTGTTTACAAACATTCAAGTACTCGGTTCACAATGCCCTATTCGGACAGCCGTAGCCATTATAATGCATGCACGCATGTAGCTACTTTTGCAATGACATGCCTACAGTGAAAACAAATGTAATCTAAAAAAAGCCCCCCCCCCATTCCTTCAGTTCTACGTCAGTTTCTTTCAGTCGACAGATTCACAGTTCCTGGGCAAAATAATTTCTTAAAGGAACTATGGAACGTACATTTATTAAAAAACGTCGTGTTCGTAAAACACATTTACACACTTTCATTCAAATTACTCATAGTCGCTGAATAAGAATAAAAATCGCAGAATTCTATCTTAAAGCATAACTATCCTGTTTTTTTTAGAAAAAAAACAGGATAGGGGGACATTTTAGACAAACGGGACGCATAGTCATTGTATTTGTTTCATGTTTCCTTCATATCTAATTATCAATTAATTATTGTTATCAGAAACACCGAGTCCCGATGTGATCCCATTATGCGGCGTTATAAACTAAATACCGACTAGGTGCAAGAAAACCTAGATACGAGTCCAATTTGAGAACAACATACAAAAATACGCCAAGGGTAATAAGTCTTCCAATGTATCTGTAGTCGAATTACGGCCGACATATTTCGAACTTGTATCAGAGATCTATTGAATTTCGGCTTTTGGGCATCCGTGCATGTATATGTACGAGTGTGATTCTCCGTGGCACCCCGGGAGAAGTAACAAAAACATTGATGATTCGACTTATTGCATTGGTTTGATAAGGAAATATGTGAAGCGTTTCCTATTCCGGGAAAGTTTTCCCGAGGAAGTAAGTCTACGTCGCGCCGTCAGGACGTGCTGCATTCTGATATTTGCTCGAAAGTACCTCAGGCAAGACGATAACAGGAATACTACAGGAAGGACACTTTCACTTGTTCTCACGTAGTTTCCTTTGGTCTTGGTTAAAGACTAATTAGATTTCTACTATAGGTCGGCGAAAGACGCCTTTTCCTGTTTCTGTCTCTCCTCGATGCAGGAGCTGGATTTCCGTTATATAAGATAAAGAAAATGTTCGGTCCTGCATGAAACAAGGTAAATAGCCTGAAACGCATGGTAGGGAAATAGTTGCCGTCGATGTATAGCCGCAGTATAGGTATTTAACGTTTACATGGAGGTACGGTAACAGTGCGGCGTGTTTGGAAGGAATTTACATACATGTGGGCATACTGCAATTATACTATTTGCATTCATTATGATGAAAGTCGGAATGTGTCACATAGTACAGGGTCTAATGCTATTTTGCCTAATAGTACAGGGTGTCCCATAAATTTGTAAATACTTTGAAAGGTACTTTTCCATTAAAAGGGTTCTGGTTTCAACAGTCCAATATTAGTGAGCAAAACCGCCAACCCGTGATAACGCGTCAAGTGTTTCTAAATAGCTATGACGTCATAGACCGTTAGCGGAAAGAAATGGACATTGCTACTAACAAGTTTTGATTGTTATTTAACAGAACCAGCTATTACAAAGTTATGGTTTACTATATTCTTCGAATTAGAGTTTCATAGAGTGAAAAAAAAATTATACAAAAATGGAGCTAGCAGCCGTACTAACGTGAACTTTCGATCTGGCTTAGCTGCGAATCGGGCAGACATCTTTGTTGGCATTTGGAAACATGGATGACTTTGACCGACACAAAAACCTTTTTTTATACTGAGGTAAAGCGCTGTAATTAATCAATTAATTTACTTCACTAAAAGCCTCTTCTTAATGAATCAATTTATCATCATGAACACTTATTAATAATGTTCCTGACACTTATTAATTAATAATCATAGTTCACTATAATAGTTAAAAATGATCGTGTATTATATTACGTTTTAATATAAGTGTTGTTCTATAAGACATGTATGTACTATCGAGATACTTGTCGGAGGGGTTTAAGGGATCATCCCCCCCCCAACCACGAACGTGATGAGGGGTACGGGGGCTTCCCACGTCTCGCCACGTTCGTGGTTGGGGCGAAGACCCTCTTAACCCCTCCTTATTAAATGTATATAATAGTTCAGAGCTAATTAGTGTAAATAAGCGTGTGTTTAATATTTTTTCTTTGTATATATATTTCATTATTATTTCATTTTTCTCTTAGTCAATATTGATTGTATCGAGCTCAATGTTTTCTGATGGATTGCTATTACTATTTCTGCCGTTTTTGCGCCAACAGAGTGTTTCTTGGTAAATTTTGTGTATCGTGCCAAGAGAAGCCGCTTCGTACCCAAGTCCCCCTATATGACGGGGTGACTTGGGAACGACTTTGCATTCATTTTTCACCAATATTATTCACCATTATAAGTTATGAAACAATTATCCTTGAATAAAAAAATAACTAATAACTTTTTCTTCATATAGGGGTGCAACTTTTTGTAAAAAATGTTAATTTTTAAGGGAGATAGTACAGAAATAACCAAGCCACCCGATTTGACGGTAGATCAACTATCTTCAGGACAGAACATTCCAGCCTTCTCTTGAAAGCGCGAAGAGTTTCAGTAGATGTCCTTGAACTGGTATGTTGATGAACTGAAGAAATTTAATGAGTTCTAGAAATGAAAGTCAAAGTGGAATAAACTTGATACCAAGAGCGAACTAAAGCTTTCTGAAAATTCATAGAAATATTGCATAAATTGTTATAGAAGTATGCAGTTCACATCACTAAAATTCATTTCGGGTATTTCAATTCTAATACGCAATAAGAAAACTTCCCTTAAAAATTTTTCTAATGAGATGCCCTGGCTCTGTCATCCGTTATGAGGATGTCATTTTAATTCGCGCCGGAGTACGAAAACGTTCTAAAGTTGGAACAGCTGTTCCTCCCGTCCATATAGAATGAATTATTCATTCAATTATTAAAAAAATAGTATCCCTATAATCCGATTTCTCTGAAGCCCGTTAAACATTGATTCACTCGGATGGGTACCGGATAGAAATCACTTTTGTAAGATCACATATGCGTGAAGCGGCACATATATCTGAAGCGGCGGATAAAAGTTCGATACGACTTTTAACTGACTTCGCAGACTCTTTGTAACCTCCAGAGGACGGGAGACTGTAGCTCCAAGGAAAAGTCTGTTTGCTTATCTACTTATATATATGTCTTGTTCGATACTGGGTGTGGGCGCGTTAGGATTCGATTCCAGTCTTTCCGACCATCCGTTATGTTGATAAGCCATTCAAACTCCATTCACTATTTCGCACGAACTCAGATCGAATGAAAAGTTTCAGTTTTGTCAGCAGAAACGAAAGAAAACCACGAGTGAGAGGCAGATAACAATTGCTTTTCTCCATTGCGACCGACAGAGAGCTGAACTTAAAATTTCCCACCACTAAATTTGTGATAAAAGTAACATTCAAGAAAAAAAAAATCACAGAATAAAGAATTCTTTGAATGAATTTCTGACGCTTTGAATTTTTTCAGCTTAACCCTTAAATGCGTGCAGTAAAAATAGAGTATAGCAGCATTTTGCAAATAAGTGCTTTGTACGTTCATCATTGCAGCCAGTTTGAAGATGAAAATTCAGAATAATCTTTACACATGAGGTGAAACCATATTGTTTCCATTTTATACATTGATTCTTGCTGGTAGATGTCCCAATTAACGACAACAGCTCTTTGTTTGTTGCAGAGCATACGAGGCTGGGATTTTACCAATTTGTTAAAATGTTTTGCTTACATTTCTTTTTTTTTTACCTTGAAGTTCACAATCCGAATTTTTTTCTCACTATAGTTTGAATCATAAAGAAAGTAGTTATATATTTGGAGAGTAAAGATGAAAATATATTAACGGTTGCCACTCTCTACGTGGACACCAGATATTTGAGAGTGAAGATTGAGATTTTTTGCCCTGGTCTCCATCAGTTACCACAATGTCACACTGGAAGATAGAAAAGAATCATCAAATAAGGAAGAATAATTTCATGGGTTATGCCAATTGTGTGCAAGGTTCCTTCAACTTTTAACTAAAGATTTTCTTAACTTTCCCTGACCCTCGGATAATTATTCCCCCCCCCCCCACTATCAAATAACCGGTTATTTTCTAAAACATTAAATCGATATATGGAAGGTGGGAATCAAACTGATATCCCTCCCGAAAAGCGCAGGTTATATAATACCTATTAAAAAAAAGCAGCATATCAAGATTTACATTTGATTCGGACAGCAAATGTTATCTATTTTTGTTCAAGACAATGATAGTAATCTTGAACATTGAAAAGAAATAAGAGTTACAGATTCTGAGCAATTCTTAAATAGCTAGATTCTAAGAATTGACTGAAGTCGCCGGCTTGCACCTTGTTTGTTTCTCTGCATCTTAGGCTCATATCTCTTTTAATAACTTCATTCGGATAGAATAAGAAGAAAAAAAAATGTGAACCAATCTTAATCTTGATTTCATATTCATTCTCGTGGCTATACTATAGCTTCTAAATTAGAAACTCTAATTCAGTTCGATGAGTTAAATTGAGATACACATAGAACTGCAAAATATTTTTTATTCCTCGATCAAATGGCAAGATTCGATTGAGCAGTGCGATTTTTCAGTATGCAAAAAGTGTATGTCTGTGTGTTTGTATTGTGTGTGTGTATATCATTTTTTATTTTCAACCAGTTTTTTATAATCTCTTGAAGAAATATTCTAGTGTTTAGGAATTTCTCTGAAATGACTTTCTGGTCTGATCCCCTCACTCTCCCTGACCACAAAAAATTTTCCCTGACTTTCCAGGTTGTAGAAACAACCTGAATTTTCAGTGGGGAAAAACAGGAGAAAGATTTTTTTTGGTGGGTTCTGGGAAATCTCTTTCTCTCTCTCTCTCTCTCTCAGCATGTGTTCGTATGGCTCAAAAATTATACACCATCATGTTCCCTCAGTCAGGCGAATTTTAATAATATGGAGACGATGATCTGAAAGAAATGCGCCAATTATTTTGTCTTCCCTAAAGAAAGAGCACATTCCGAGTGAGAAAAGCTCAGAAACATAATAAACACAAATTTTAATTCATCAATATCTTAGGAATCACTGTTGGTGAAAATGACTTCTCCAAAGTTCACCAAGTTTGAGACGATTAGAATATTTTTGCGGATTCCACTAAAGATTCCAAAATTGAGCATTTAAGCATGAAAAGCGTTGGGCTAGTGAGAGACTGCAAACGTCTTAATAAATTGATGCCACCCGAAGGAAAAATTATAATACTGAAATAATATCGTCAGAAATTTTCTCTGTGTGATAGTGGTTTTTTCCTCTCTACTTAATGATAGTTCAAAGTGTCATTCCCTGCATACGATAGCACTTTCATTTCCTGAGCAAAAGGAATATCCGATATTAGTAATATTAGTATGCTCAGCAAATTTAGGAAAAATCCTCGAACACATCCATCATTCACTTTCACATACGTACGTGAAACATTTCCATTATGCAAAGCAGTTGAATCAGTAATGACGGTATTATAAAAGGAAAAACCTCATTTGTGTGCCTTCATTATTGTCGGAAAATGAGCGAATTCTCCATCTTAAACCTCCATTCATACCTTTGAAGTTATTAAAAGGCGATCACTAAGAAACAATTTCTCCAGACAGCTTTGTTAAGTGTATTCCGAAGGAAATATTCATTAGACTGCCCCGAGATGGAGAATCGCTTGTCATCGCTGTCATCTCATGGCCTGTGAAATTTGAATACTGAAGGAAATAATGAAAAAGGAAATGATTAAAAAAAAGAGTAAAACCCATCTTTTGAGAGCCTGTGATAACGTGTAAAAAAGTTCTGCAGCAAACTTAATTATTCTGAGAAAGAGGGAGTGAGAAAGAGGGGAGAGGTCACCTTCCCTCCTACCTTTTCAATCTCAGTCACGTCTAAGACATTAATTATGAAGGAGTTAAAATTTTTTGATTTATTTTCCCAAGATATTTTCTCGTTCAAAGATTTTGACGCTTTTGCAGCATGTGTTGGAAATTCTCGGATCTCTATATTATACATGCGATGATTTTTTCTTAAAATTATATATCTCTGGGAAAAGATCAGTTATTAGAGATAAAGTCTTTCCATTCGATGAACGTACATTTTAATGGATCGTTCGAAACATTTCTTTTGACATTTCAAAAGAAAGGTTAATGAATGGAGATTTTCATTATACGATGTGTATGTATTTTTCTATAATAAAGAGTAATTTGTCAAGACCGGAAGCTTTACGTGAGAGGCAATTCATTTTATGATACCAGAAATAATAAGTGAAGCAAATAATTTGTGTAACAACTACTAAACCATACATTCACCTCGTTCACATTCTTCTGCGGAACTTCTAGCGAATTGGTGCATGTTGGAATGTGCGTGTGCGTGTTGTGAACCTGACTTGAAGTATGTTTCTGTGTACTGCTTGTTATGTGCAGTGTCGCCATCTGCCATCTGTTTTTCTAACTGTGAGTGAAGTGTAATGATTGAATAATTGTACCGTTGTAGGTCTGTTGCTCTCTGTGGCGAGACTTTTTAACGGGGAGATCGTGATTTGTGTAACTACCTTCAAATAACTTTACAGCTAGTATTACCTAAATTAATATACAATACTTACAGTTAAAGTCCACTGTAACGAGTGCAATTTAGTACCAGAATCTCGCTATAACGGGTGATTTGCGAGTGATTGTCATATTCAGTTACAGTGAGTTGAAAATTAGGAAACTTTTGTTATAACATCAACAAAATTCTCCAAGAAAAGGTTAGTTTCATTTCTTTCTCTTGAAGAATTGAACTAAAAGTCTACTATTCACCAACTCTGGCCACATCGCTGTATTGCAATTTACTACAATAATGAGTTGGATGAAAATGAAGGTGCCATCTGACGGTAGCCTCAAGCTCGTTAGGGAGAATATCTTTTTCTTTATTCTTCCCCGGGTTTGAACCTGGGACTAAGACGGAAACCTTCAATTCGGTAGACGGGCATCTCACCACCACGCCACTCGTGCGCCGAACTGAAAGACTGGACTTATATTACTAATCATCGCACATACCTCCCGTAAAAATTGCGCAACTTAAAAATCTTAGAAGATCAACTACCACTACTTAACCGTACATGCACTTCGCACATATTCCTCTGCGGAATTTCTAACGAATCTGTACATGCGGGAACGTGTTGTGTTTGTGTATATGCGTCGTCCTAACGTATTTTTGTTGTGTTTGCTTCGTCTTTTTTGTGGCATTGCCATCTGTTTTTCTTATTATGAAGTGAAGATAGTATGTGTGCTAGAATTTTCGTGTTATGTAGAGTGGGCTCTCACTAATCCGGCACATTTCAGACCAGGCAGGGTGTGTCGAATTACTGAAATCGCCGGATTACTGGAAGTCAATTGAAAATATCAATGAACAGGACAAGATTTACATATGGGTTAGACAGGCTGCTATGGCCTCAAGAAGTCTGCAGAGGGCCTCAAAAATCTGACTGTTATTTTTGAATAAATTGATCAAAGATCAAATTTTAACACATTGAAATAGGAAGAGTTTAGAACTTTTAACGTTTAACCTCAAATTACGAATGTTCTGTGACTAAGAGTGACTGTTCACTGACATTATTCTCTATGGGAATCAGCCGAGATCGTTGACTCCGTGCTGAGCCAAGGCAGCCGGAGAAATAAAAAAAATAGCGGCACGAAGGAGGACTCTGATCGTGAGGATCCGGTCTTGAACCCCATAGGCGGCACAGTGGTGGTCAGCTGAAGGTGGTTTTCAGCGGTTATCTAACTTTGAGTTGGTCTCCCATTCGAAAAAGTCTCCCCGCAGAAAGCAGGAAGACATTCAACATGATGCAGTAGACTCTCGATAACCCGGCCATGCGCTAGTCCCGGGCCGTCAAGTAATCCGGCATTTTTTTCGGCGGATTTTCTTTCCAACATAGAAGAGGAAAACACATGTCACTGCATGTCTTTGAGCAGAGAAGTTTTCATCATTTAAATAGCAGGATCGGATTTAGGTTTGATGGGAAATTAGGCTATTCAAGGTAATATGGGTGGGGTCCGTTATACTCTTAGTCACAGGCAGACGCTGCCAACTATCTCGGCTGATTCGTATAGAGAATAATGTTAGTGAACAGTGCTTATAACGTTGATAAAATGCAATGACCTCGGATATAACGACACTTTTGCTTCAATTTTTATGGTGTTTTCCCCAAAAATGCCCTGAACTATTATTCTATGGTTAATTTAATGATGACCTAACGATAAGTTTCTGTTTGCCGCTCGGATTTGTTGATTGGTATGACTCGTATACGGGGTATTCCAATATTTTCCAGGATTATTGTCCGACGTTTTTTAAAAATAAAAATGCCCCATTTTTGTATATTCATTGAAATCGGGGATAGAAATGATTTGAATAAGACTATAAATGTGTCCATCTGTGTGTGTGTTGTTGTGTGTGTGCCAACTTTTTCTCTCTTGTAAATATATATCAATTCACTAGACTGATTATAGACGTTCATTTCATCATAAAGGTTCATCCATACGGCAATAATTAGCAATTTCATGCCAAATGGCCGCATTTTTAGCGAATGTCCGTATTTATGATCCGAATTTTCCGTATTTTTTCTCGATAAAATATGGGCATCCTAATCATAATGAAGTAATTATGAGTAATAATAATTATAATAATGAAATAATACCTTTATACATAGCATTTCATTAAATTTTTTGTATTTGAAAGGTCTTGAAAACATCGAACTTGTTGTAACGACACCTCGGCTATAATAATAAAATTTCGGGGAATCTTCAATGTCGTTATAACCGAGTTTGACTGCATATCGGGTGGTGCACAACTTCCGGCCTACCTAAGGTGTTTCGGTAGTAAAGTATAAATACACACAAAATGATAAATGCCGATAAATACGGAAAATCGGGAATGATACGGGATATCACTTATCGCAAAAAATTGTCAAAGGAATGTATTGGTGCTAGTTCCAGCCGAAAAAATTATTCTGAAAGGCGAGTAAGGTGCCAATTTAAGCCCAAAAATGTTTAAATGTCGATGAAGTTGCCAAATGCAAGGGAAAACGATTTCTAAGGCAAGTGAAGTTGCCAATTTAAGCAAATAACTTGTGAAAGGCAAGTGAGGTAGAAAATACAGCTAAAAAAGTTGTATAGCAAGTTAAGTTGTCTTTGATAATATTTTTGGCTGTATTTGGCCAAAAAAGTTTTTGGAAGGCAAGTAAAGTTGCCAATTGCAGCTAAGAGAAACCTGTCAAATTCATTAATTTATGTCACGAGAATAATAACAATCCTAGATTTCAAAAATGAAAGTAAACCTTGTTGAAAATAAAGGAGGAGAACAGGGCATTCTATGAAAAAGTTTTGGGGCAACAATTATGGTCATGTCCCTTAAAATACAGGTCATATGGTCCCCCTTATATGTAGAAGTTTCTGGCCCCACGAACGGCAGAATCACCACATATCTGGCCCGCGGACTGAAAAGGTTGCTCCCGATGTAACATATATCAACAGGTGAATGAAAGTCTAATTCCTGCTCTGTGTAAGAGAATTAGAAAGCTTCGGAGATTCATATTCCAGACCGTTCGTGTACAGCTTGAGATTTAATTCTTAGGAAATGCGATTTATTTTTCATCGTGAAGTTGAGAGGTTTAACCATTTGCTCGTCGATCATATTTTCCTGCCCGACGATATTGATGAGACATTCTCCGACAGTATGTGGTATGAATGATGAGATTTCGGATTATAACGCAGCTCCCGCTCAGTAACATCTGTGATTGATGGATGTTTCTCCGGATTTATCACTAATGCGTTGCGTTTGCAGCTTACTGATGTTATTGATTTGATTCACATACGCATACAGACAACATTTCCAACTGCATTCTGCGAGAGAAGTTACGGTATGGAAATTGATTACCAAATGAAATGCCCAATCTCTAAAACATCGTTGTTTATAAATCTCCTATAGTGTTTGATCATAGAAATGGAAACGTGTTTCGTGATATCAAAGAAAGTTTTAAAAAAAATCATTCCAGATTATTAGAAATAACTGACAAGCTTTTTATCTCTTGAATTCATGTAAATTTTTAATTACGAGGGTCGTTTAATAAGTGATGTAAAAAAGGATGTTTAAAAATTGTTTTTGGTCAAACCCTATTTTATTGTTGAAGATTGTTCTCTTCCGAGTTCCACACGTTTTCTCCAATGGTTTTCAGATTTATTTATCGCGTCAGAAAATTAAGTTTTCTCTAACCCATCAAAGCATCTAGCCATTTATAGCTGTGATCTTTATTTGATGAAAAAAAAATTTCCACCACAAACCAAACTACTAAGTTTAGGAACAGGAAAAAGTCACACGGTGGCCAAATCTGTAAATTCAGTGGATGAAAGATTGGTGCAAAGAGCCTAATTCTCGAAATTTGGCAATTGCAATGGTGGATCTAGGAGATGGAGCATTGTCTTAGTGAAATATAGGGCTTTATTTGAGCACCAATCTTGGCTGTTTCATCTGCGCTGTTCTTCCAAATTTCCTAAAAGGTATGGCACAATATTCTCTTATTATTGTGTGACCGTTCTGGAAGTAGTATATGTATGCATTGTATTTGAGCCATCACTAATCGTGGCCATCACTGTTCTAGCAGACCAAACAGCCTTTGACTGGTTTGGTGCCGTTTCATCATGCTCCATCCACTGTTTTGAATGTTGTTTTGAGTTATATGTACAGTGATGAATCCATGTTTCAGGGTTATGAGCCGATATTGACAAATTTTCTTTCGAAATGAGTTTTGCGTTTTCTTTTGATTAATCGTGACCATTCCCGGCTCCCATCTTGTGGCACAAAGCTTTTCATTTTTAATTTCTCATAGAGAATACTGTGAACCCAATCTATTGAGATGCCCACAACATCAGTTATCTCAAGCAACTTCAATCAGGGATCTTCCATGACGATACCGTGGATTTTCTCAATGATTTCCATGGTGGTGGCCTAAAACGAACGCCCAGGATGTTCTTCTTCGGTAGACATGCGCCCCTTTTAAATTCATTCATCCAAAAATGAATTGTCTTAAATGATGGTGCAAAGCTTCCATGAACTTTTTCCAATTCAGCTTTGATCTGGGTAGCTTGCAACTTATTTTAGATAAAAATGTTTTTTTTTCACTCCCCATCGGATTACAACATTTACCCTTATACATTTCCAGAATAATTGTTACAAACCGAACTTGGAACAACGGCAAAAAAGTGTATAATATCACAAAGTTCTTTGTGCTCTAAACTTGTTGTGACAGGTTTTGAAGAGTGATACTTACATTTGCAATAATTTGACAGTGTTCGTGCTGCTATTCTCTATGAAATAACCTTACTTATCAAACGACCTACGCATTTTCTGTAAGTCTTTGGGTGATAAATGACATCAAAATAGGAAAAAAATATATAACTTTTTAAGTGGAGTTCTCAAAAAACAAATTTGAATGAAATCGGGAAAAATCACTTTGTTACACATCTGTAAGTATATTTAACTTATAGATGTTTCAGAAAGGAAAAAACATTTCCCGTAATGTGAAGCGAGCAATAGGGACAACAAGCAATTTTTCACTAGCGCGCTTAAAATATTTCATATCTTCCATATTATTCGTTCGAGTACAGACAGACATACATCTCCATTCAAACGAGTTTCAAAATACTCAAAAACTATACTAATGCATCGTATAATTTGTTATTTTGAAAGTTATGAAGAAACAAGTGTCATAGACATCATTCCGATGTTTTCTGAAACATTTTGATGTATCATGTGTGCCATGTTGCGATTTATTTTACTGCAGAGCGAGCGAAAAGAAAATATGATTTTTACCCTTGACTGTTGATATTCCAAAAATTGCCAAAAGAAAAAAAAAGTGATGCATCACGAACAGATGTTTCTCATGGTAAGCAGCAGCAGTATCACGAAACATAAAATCCCGAGAAAAAAACATCGCCATAAATGTCCTGAGATTTGAAGTTTCTAGTCAGTAAATTCTTTCTCTTTTATGCTTCTAGTCATGATACATGGGAATTTTCATGGAAGAAAACGTTTTTAAATAAATTTAAAAACTTAAGAGAGGGATTATATACATATTCCGAAAAAAAAAATAAATCTGTGTCATAAAAATAGAGAGAAATTCGTGAGATTTGTTTCAAAGCTCAACACATTACCACTAATCAAACACTATCATTAATATTTTGAAAAATAAAGAAGTAATTCAATTTTATATATAAATGTGAAAGTATATATGTCTTTGTTTGTTTCCTATACAAATCTACAATTTCAGACCGATCGTCGCGAAATTTTGCATATATGCCAAACAGGACGGGATTGAACCATAGGCTACTTTAAAAGATCTTCAGAGCTGGGCAAAAAACCGTCGGGCAACAATGGTTCCTGGGACCATTTTCGGAATGTTTACTTTGGTTACCGTGGCTCTCAAATAATGCGTTTCAGACATGCATGTGCCTTTACAATGTTTTCCCTCTTCTTTAATGATGCCAGTGTAACAGTTTATTTCTTTGCAATGGTTTGTTACTTCTTCAATATTCCTAGTAATTGGAGAGAACCCGGACATTGCCGGGTATTATAGCTAGTAATCCTATAATTTACAAACGTAAAAGTTGCAAGAATATAAGGATACAAACAAACAAACAAAAAGTAAATTCAGAATAAGATATAAAAAATCATTTTTCAGTATCAAGTTGACCGGAGTAATAAGATTTAACCGGTTTTTTTAAAGTAATAACGTTTCACCCGCAAGTAATAAGTGTTAATGAACACAAAACAACAGCTATTAATAATGACCGGAAGTTTAGGTCCTGAAAATTGTAAAAATTGGTAGGCAAAATAGACATTAAAAATGCTTGAAATAGGCACTAAAAAAGATATTCATAATTAATGAAAAAATATGCAATAATTAAAAACTAAGACTTTAAGGGGATTATCTCGGAATTGCGACTGTAATGGGTTAAGATATTTGCCCATTTTTTTTTTGCGTTAGGTCATCGTTGGAGCACGTAAAAGCAAAGATCGGGGAGTTGTAGTTCATCCTGAATAGTCAGATATTGTTCGAATATGAAAACTGAGAGAGAACGTCGATCGAGTTCCAATCTGATTGGGTATCCCGGACCGTATATATATATATATCTGCTATTATTTAGTAGTTTTCTCAGGAAGTTGAAAATAAGGACTAACCGGGTTGTTAGGTCTTCCATTTAGTTCTAACGTTTCACCCGCAATTGTGTCGGCATCTTCAAAGGTGAGTTTGGTACTATCGAGTGCACTTCAAATCAATTCCGTCTTCACTTGTTGTAGTTTGTTGTTAGATCCCCTCGTGTTTATTTGACATTGGTTGAAAACGTTTACTATTTTTACTACGGCAATAAATCTCCATCAATCACAAAATAGTAACCTACGTGAAACATAACGTTAACATATTTTCTAGGGGGAGCCTATTTGAGCAGTTTCGAGGATTCAGAGCGCGTACGTATAAGCCCGTGGGAAAAATCAAACGAAACATCTAACGTTTTTAAGTAAATTTCCAAATTTTAAAGAGAGCGATTACATACCGAAAAATAAATCAGCTTCATGAAAAATAGAGAGAAATTCGCGATTTCTTTTATTCATCGATATCATTACTAAACAAACAATATCATTCATATTTTGCAAAATAAGAAAAAAACGTCGTTATTCAGTTAATTGACTATTCATTACGCGAGATCATTCTCAGGTGTGTGAATACGAATTATTTCGATATTGACTCTTTCAGGATTTGCTTTTTTGTCGTAAATGACTTTTCGCATTTTATGTGTTCACACGAAATTCAAACTTATTTAGTCATTCAAACAAATGAATAAAAAACAAATCAGGATCGTATTTAATATTTTTTCAATGCAAACACACATGTGTGTGCTTTTTTATATTCATGAATATTTCAGACAAACTAAATTATACATGGAATAAATATTGTTCAAAGTAGGATGAAGAAGGAAAAATAAACGTAAACGAATCGCTCAATTTTTGAATTTGAAATGCATTCTGATTTTAAGGGAAAATATATTTGATAATGTCAGAAGATAAACAAAAATAAGGTTTGATATACAGGGTGTCGCGTATCAGTGCTAATGAGGCCTTTGTCTCATCAACTGTCCGTCGTAGAGGTATGATTCCAATTTTAAAAAAATGCTCAAAAGTGCTCAGAATTTTCCCTGTACCAGTTTTGAGAGTGAAAATACAGTGTGTAACGAAATAAAAAAAAATCTAAACTTTTATATGGTTCCCCTGTTCTCTAACTTCCAATTAGAAAGTTGTAGCCCTGTATCTCCTGAAGCTAAAAAAAAATCCATGTTTTTAAGTGCAATACTCACTAAGATATTTGAATTCACAAATAGGAGAAAAGTTAAAAGTTACGAAAGAACAGGAAAAACTGACGGACAACTTTCCTTTGCCTCATTTGTGCTGTCCTTTCCACACTTTTTTCCAATTTTTGGAATTCGATTATCTCAGTGAATATTGTACTAAGGAACTTGGAATCTTTTTTATTGCGAACAACTTACTAATTGGAAATTAGAGAACAAGGGGACCATACAAAAATTTAGATCTTTTTATGCTGTTACACACTATATTTTTACTCTCAAAACTAGTTCCGGGTAATTTTTGAACGATTTTAGTTTAACCCAGGTTTTTTTCGTGAGCAGCGATGATCACGATGCGATTTTTCCAAATGTTGGAAACTGTAGCTTTCGATAAGGTAAATTCCTTGCATACTGCCATTGATTAGCTCCATCTTCAATACGTTTGATTATTTTTATTTCATCTCATCAATTGAAATACTTCCCTCTTTACGGATCATTTTTACAGAATATTTTGAAAGATACTACTCAGATGGCAAAATGTCTGTTTAGTCTGGAGCGGTCATACGGATATGAAGACAGCGGCATGAGATAGAAAGGAAGAAGGGGGGGGGGGACATCAGATGCTTATATAGATCTGTTCTACTATTTCTCCAATTTTTCAAGGAGTGGTTTGGAAAGAGTGTGGTCTTGTAGTGGACCAGTGGATTCCTAGAAATGGCGGGGAGAATGAAAGAGTGGGATTTGACACGGAGGTTAAGGAATGCTGTCTTTCGGGATCATAATATGTGTAATCCTACCTTTGATAAACTGGGAAAAAAATCCGCGGGAGGGACATTTCAGTTCACTATAAACGGACTTTCATTTTCTCAGCTGTTCACTATAAGCGTTCAAAATAGCATTAGTTGAATAGGTGTGCAGTTGGGATCAATGAGTTCACTATTACCGAGAGTTCACTATATTCCGGGTTCACTATAGCGAGGTTTGTCTGCATAATCATAAATTCATTGGGTTAATGCCATTTTTTGAATTTTTGAAATTGCTGAAAGATAATTTATATATCTTGTACTTACGTATTATTACTAGGAGGGGCGAGCTCCTCTTCATTTTCTCTTCACATCATTATATCTTGTTTATTTCGTTCCTCTTCGTCAGAATCCTATGAAAAGGGTCATGTGAAAACAGCAGCTGACGGACGAATTTTACAATATTAAAGCAACAAAAAAATCGATGTTCTTCATCAATTCATCAAGGATCCCCCAGGAATTAGTTAACTTCCCCATGGGGTCCCAAACCAGGAGGCCTGTTGCACTCCCCCCCGGGAGGGCCATGAAAATTTTTAATTTTCATTTTACCAATGATTAAAATCCAGGGGCCCCTACCTAGGAGCGGGGACTCAAGGGACTCAATTCGCAGATTTTTAGTGGGGGGGGGGGGCTTCAGACAGAATTTTCACAAGCAACAAGAAAACAACGAGATTCATCAAGGGCCCCCTCGGAAAAAAAAACCTGTCAACTTTCCCACTAGTGTATCTGTCCAATGCCTCACTCTGGGCACCCGGACCCTGTATCTTGGGAGAACTGGTGATATATACATATACATACATCTCGGTACATACACATATCTTGGTTCCGATGGGTCAAAAGGTTCCCCATATATTCAGGAATTAAATGAAAACTTGGCCCGAAATCATAACAGAAAACACCAAAAAACCTAACCAATTTCCATTGTATAGAAATGTTCACTTTTTCAGGTTTGTGATTTATATTAAAGAGTAGATAATATATTATACTTATATCATTTCTTATTTCTTATAGAAACAACAGTAAATTGATGAAAGAAATTATCAACGCATTAAAATTTATGATTTGGACATGTAGGCTGAGGATGGATAATTTAAAATAAATTTTAAAATATTTCGTCAAATAGAAAAAAAAACTACAAATATTTTTTTTCCTCTTACGCATTTAAGTAAATAAATTGATTATTTCTAAAACGCATAAAGAAAATACGTTTTTCTTCAATATTTTGCTGCTGTGAAAAATTCTAAAAACAAAATAAAAGATCCTTTGAGGTTTTAAAAGCGGTTACTTTCAAGAGATAATGAGGAATTTAACATTTCCTTGAAAGTGCACATCCTAGATCTTCAAGAAAGTAAAGTAGAAAAAAAAACGATGATTGGCTTGATGATGCTTGTCAGAATGAAAAAAAAAAACTAACTAAACAGCAAAATACTAAATACAAAGCAATTCCAAACCACTTCTGGGAAGATAAGTGCCTTTTTTTATTAAAAAAATAAATAAATAAATATTTTTTTTGGAGTGTTTTTCTCCGAAATTCTCGTATTTTTCGTTTTTTTCCCCCTCGGTAATCAAAAATCGTTTAAAATAAATAATAAAAAGAACAGGGAGAAGATGTTTGAAGGAGAGAATAGAAAAAATATTTTACTCATTTCTTTTTTTCCCGATATCAAAAACCATTGAGAGAAATAATAAGAACATTCAAAAGTGAAAATTTCATTGATTTTGATATTATTGAAATTTCATTTCATTATAAAATGTTTCTGCACTCAATTTTCAGTAAACCTTCGAATGGATCAACTTTCTGATAAATTTTTCAGTTAGAATATTTTTCTGTCAGGCCCTGGTGCCAAATATGTGTGTTGCTTTTTTCTCACTTGTCAGAGTCAAGCTCTGACTTAAAAGATTGTGTAAGTTTTGAGTTGGAAATATGGTGAATATGAACTTTGGGAGGGTGGGGGGGGGGAAGGATTTTATCAGAGGGAAGAACTTAAAGGGGCTTTTCAAGATTGCTTTCAGGAGAGAATAGAAGCAATCTCCTGGGGAAAGTGTGACGTATCACATAAATTCAGTAATAAAATTCGCTGAAAATTGTATGCGAAGATGAATTGATCCTGAATATTATTCATCCTATTGGTTGAAAAAAAAATGAATGTGAACTGAAAATTATATTTATTCACAAAAGAAAAACAAAATAAAATGAGTAAATTGAGAAAATTTGAAAAAATAAATGAAAAACATAAATACATTGCATTGTTTGCATACGAACATGCATTTTTTGTGCATCAAAAATGCAAAAACATTTTTAAAAATTCCAAAAAATTATTCTGGGATTTCAAAAATGTTTTTGCATTTTTGATATGTATTGTATTCTGTATATATATATATATATTCTGTATATATATATATATATATATATATATACAGATAAAAGGTAAAATAAATTTACAACAATTAATATGATAACATTTGAATTTTTACAAGATTCATCGAAAGACTGGTTATTTGTGGAGACGAAGATTACAAGGAAGATAATTCATCACTGCCGCCAAGGAGACTCGAACCGCGGTCGTTTAACACTAAACTGCAGAAAAAATTATGGGGCCGAGTGGAAACTTCGACTGAAGCAGATATTTGAGTTAACGGAGTTCAACATATCTCGAATTCACCGTACTTGAAACTTATCGTCTCTAACTGCGATTGCGTATAATATCCCAGTGTAGTTGGTGAATTCGATAAATTTAAAAAAAATTCAAATGTGTCTGGTTTGTTTATGCCGAAATAATGATAACACATTTCAAGATCGTACCTCGATATAATGACACAATACACACATGCATGAATTATTATGTATGGTGTATCAAAAGTACGATTTATCATGTTTATCACAACGACACGACGCTAGGGTATTACGCATAATTGCCGGTAAAAGTGATAAATTTTTTTTAATACTTATTAAATTTACCAACGACGCTTGTGAGTACTACGTATGCCTAATCACCGGTAGAAGAGATAAATTCTCGGCGATTATACATAATAACTGGTTATTATGCATAATATTTTACATATAATATTTATGATTCATCAAATTTACCGTAACAATGCATTCCTTCACTTTTTACCCCACAACTTAACTGATGTTTCATAATATAAAAATGCTCACAAAATACGTTTCCTTTTCTTTTCAAACAACGGTGAAATTTTTCAGCTGCGTATGTGTGTGTGTGTGTGACTTCCTATTCATTCTTTTCCTATGTATTCAATCATGCGATCTTGATAAAAAATTGCCATCACTTAGATCGTAGGCACAGAAAAAAAAGGAACAGGGACTCCACTGTCTTTTTTTTTTTTAAATTATTGAGACTCACGCATTAAACTATTTTTTTTAAAAATTTAAAAAATAAGTCAATTTTTTTCCCCTACATGGTTCAAAATGGGAAGTATGTTTTCAGTATTTTTTTTTTTCCTATTTTTCCTGTTCCGAATTCACCAAAAAAAAAAAAAATACCTAGAATTTCTTTTTCATTTACCGATTTATGGCTTTCTTTCTTCCTTAAAAATTTTAAAGAATGTTTTTTCTTGTATACTCCATTTTTCCCCCCTTCAATCTTTTTTGCATCGGCATTTTTCAGAGTCAATTTCTATTTTTTTTTTAACTGCACAATGCCCTTCTAGAAATGTGTTTTTTTTCCTTCATACATACAACAACGTTTTGTGAAATGAAGAAAAAGTTCAGTATGCTGCACCCTGTGAATGATTTATGCTCGGGCATTCCAAATTTTATATTCCTAGGTTCATATCTTTCATTTCGTAAATATTTTGCACAAGGGTATTATAAAATTCATTGCTTATGGGCAGGAAATTGTGTGTATTTATAATAATGTATGTATAAAATGTATTTATTTTAGAAGTTATTATAAATAAAATGACAATATGTTTATTGACAGAAAATATTTGTGGCATATACAAGTTCCCATTTTTTTTTCCTGTATCGCTTAATAACAGCGTTTCTCAACCTCTCCGAACCCAGGGACAAGTGAAATGTCTGAACAAATTGATTTACTTATTGTGTCTCGTATCACGGGACATTCCTGTAATTTTGGTCGTTTCGATTTTTTTTTAATACATTTGTACCGTTTTTCCAGTTTATTTGAATTTGTAATGTTTACTTAAGTCATGAATACAAACCGTTTTCATGATACATAAATTATATTATGATCAGTTATGCAAAATAATATAAATATTCATCTCATATATTTGTCAGATTCTGCATTTTTTCTTTAATTTTTAACTATATGAATATATTTGGGTGATTGTTCCCACTTCTGCCAACGTTTTTGATGGCAAATGGCGATGTACCGTATTTTACGCTATTTAAAAGATCCCAGTTCACCATATTTTTTAATGAAATATGGTTCTGATCATTACAATATTTTTCGTGAAATACATTTTTTTACTTACATTTGTAGCAGCTCTTATTTCCCCACCCTTCAGAAATTTTAGCAGTGATAGTAAATATCAAATCGGATTTAAAGCAATAAGTTGAGATTTTTCGCAAAATTTAGTGACATTGCGGCACTATGATCACTTTTTTTTACTCGATAATGTATGGTGTATACATTAATGCATGTAAAGTTATAATTTTTATTTGAACCCATATGGTCATTACTAATATTAATTAAAACGGTTGAATAATTTTTCACTTAGTTAGAATTAAGTTCTAAAGTATGTCTGCGGACCACCTTTATGCCATTGCAAGGGACCACCTCAGTTCCTCGGACCATAGGTTGAGAAACGCTGCCTTATAACATTTCATTACTTACAACTCACATGGGTTGCTGTATCAGAGGTAGGTTTATCCTTATGCAGTGACGTCCATGCTATGAAGCTCTCCCCCTCCCCCACGCGTACCATGGAAAACGGACGTTATATCAGCAGGTAGGTTTATCCTTATGCAGTGACGTCCATGCTATGAAGCCCCCCCCCCCGCGTACCATGGAAAACGGACGTTATATCAGGAGGTAATTATATCGAACGTTTGAGAACAAATTAGCCTATGAGCATTGTGTATTTAGACAATTCTCCAATCCCTCCCACTTCAACATGCCAACTTTTTCCTCTTACTTGCTCACAAGTGTTTTCCCACACTTCTTTTGAAATCCTAGGCTGCGATCTCCGGCTCATATATGCCATTGGGTGCACGTGCAATTTTTCTACCTGGTCATTGGGTTTAGCTATCCATTTTTAGTCAAATGGCTTGTACGTTACATCGACTTTATAGCTGTCTTCGTAGGAAGTACGACGCTAGTGATTTGATACTTGCGAGCACGGGCCAAGGAGGCTAATACTATTAATCTTTGCTAATTTTTCCGACACAACCCTGCCTCTATTGTGGTAACGGAAGTAAGGTGCTTTGCATCAGTCAGGGGTTGTGAGCGGTTCTATCTATCTATGAAGAGAATTCATAATTTGAGGGAATAAAAAATTGCAATATTAATTTTTTTTATAATGTAAGCCAGGGGTCTTGAATGCATGGCTCGTGGGCCACGTGTGGCTCTCGGAGCTTTTTCGCGTGACCTCTGGGTAATTTTTAGAAAACAGCTAAAAACATTGAAAGACGATTGAATTAAAAAAAACCGGTAAGGCCCGTCAGCAACGTTGTTCATTTAGTGAACTGATAGCACAATAAGTACGGGGTCTGAAAACATTTCGAGGGCGCTGATTTCATAAATTTCAGGAAAGAAGAGCCATTAAAAAATTCATATATTATTATAGAATCCATAGAAATTTTGAAAAACACCTTAATGATAGAAATGATTTCAAAATTTCGAAAAAAATTGATTCATAATCAATCGTTATGAATTATTTAATGAAAATCTATAATTGATAAAAAATGATTTAATAATAAATGGAAATATTATGATTTCTCGAAATTGGAGAAAATAATTAATTTCAAGAATCAATGAACGAAACAATTTCATAATAAATGGAAAAAATAATTCCAGAATTACTGAGAGAAATAATTTAAGAATAATGTTAGTCATTCCAAGCACTCAAAAGAGGGAACCACTTAATCAAAAAATTGTTGCAGTATTAGTGAAAAAATTATTTCGGAATTGATCGAAGCTAAAAGTATAATAATATAATTAATTATGAATTATAATTAAATTATATAAGAAATAAAATACAGCAAACAAAATTCAACTATTTGGGGCTCCTCTTGAAGTTGGGGGGGGGGGGGCCCGTTGACCCTGCTATTGAAACGCCACTGTATTTGAACCTCATTTGTATCTTGGTATTATAAATGTGAGTTGGTGATCCGCGCGTTTAGTATGTGAAATATGAAACAAAGTTTCAATTTGGCCCGCGATGTCTGAGAGGTTGAAGACCCTTGTTGTAAGCATTTGTAGTAAAAATTCATCAGGTTAGAGAATAATAATAAAATGTGTTACTGCAGAACACATTAATAAATAAATGTTAATTTTTTGCATGCACCCATGTATCGAATTCTTTATATATCAAAGAATTTTATTGTCAAAGTCTCAATTTCAGCAAACGCAAAAAAAAAAAAAGGATTTCCTACATTTATTTGCAAAAATAGAGGAGTAACAGAACTGAGTTCGGACGTTCTATGTATTGGATTGAATGGTCTTTGGTAGGTCGTTATATACAAATACAAATACAAATACAACGCCACAACAGGCAAAATGCCCAACGAGGTGGCTCATAAAAAGATGCCCATAAAAATATGGATGTCATATGTTTCAAAAATACAGCAACCCAATTAAAAATGCAATTAACACAAATTACAAACAATATATACACATGATAAAATATTATACAATGCCCATAAAGAATACTTATGGTTGTCTTATTCTAAGAATGGATAGCTTCTCGATTTACCCCAACATGTTTATCGTATTTCTTTTTAAACGTGTCAATTGTGTTACAATTTACTACCTCCGGGGGTAAGCTATTCCATTTATTAACAACCCTATTGGAGAAAAATTCCCTGCGACACCATAACCTTGCATTGTCCCTCACCAATTGATACTGGTGTCCCCTTGTAAAAGCAGTCGATTGGCGGTGTACTAAAAGTTCATGGTCCATCCTATCCATCCCATTGAAAATTTTGAACACTTCGATCATATCTCCTCGACACCTGCGTTCATCCAATGTAAACATATTCAAAAAATGAAGTCTTTCTTCATAACTCAAGCCCTGTGTGCCAATAAGGACACGCGTAGCTCTTCTCTGCACCCCTTCAACCAAGTCTATGTCCCTCTGTAGGTATGGTCTCCAAAACCTTACAGCATACTCCAAATGGATGAAAAATAACATAAGTTAGGAATAGAAGAAATATTTTAGACATATTTTATCGGTTGTTTTGACGGAATGATTGCAATAATGAATTGTTGTTATACCAGCGTTGACTGTATTTGGTATGTGCATTTAAACAATGATTTATGTTTTCATAACTCATTAAGGTAATAATAGAACAGATGCGACGAAGGCAGATACATAATAGCAACGTATTTTTTAGTATTTATAATTAGCTACTAATTACGCACGTTCAAATTCAGTTAACAGTTCTTGTAATAAGTCAGAAAAGCACTGTTAAAGCAATAGCATTATTCCACTATTTGCTACTGATATTATTTTATAGCGTTGTGAGAAAATGATTCAAGAAAAAACGAGACGAAGTAACATTCACGATATGCTTCACACAGAAACACTCGCTATTTATTTATTTATTATTATTCAAAGGAAACTATTTCTTATAGAAGGTAATGAGACGAGAGAAGTGCATTAAAAATTCGGAAAGGTTTGAATTTTGGTCTGACTGTAATTTTCCAAGAATTTTTGAATTTAAATTTTCAAAAGGATTTTAAGAATTATCTCCATATGTTAAACACAACAGAGTATGTGGTGTTCACAAATAGTACGAATGGAACAATAAAATACAGGGCACATGCAAAATGTGTTTTTAAAATGTTTTTATGCTCACACTCTGCGTTCTTAAACTGATTACACTTACTAATAAATAATTAATTTAACTTGCTGCTAAACTTGGTTGAAACCTTCATTGACAAAGAGTTTCTCACACGCATAACTACACAGATGCGGTTAGATGTATCTCCTCGTTTATTTTAAAAGTGATCCGAATTTTTTTTTTGTTATTTAAAACGAACAAAACAGCAAATTACAATATACAAATATATAATACAATATACAAATACAAACATATGTTACACGACACAAAACACACACACATATAATACATACACTATGTAGCCCCAAGGGACTATGAAGTCCTTCCAGCAGGCCTATATGATTTTAATTACATGATTTTGTCCCTCAGCAACAGCTCTTTCCTTCATTAGATGTATTTTAGTATATAATTAATATGCATTGGTGCAATAATTTATTTCAAAGTACTGCATTAATATCTGTGTTTTTGATCATAATAAAGACATTGTAATCTGTATTTTTATTACTATTTGTGTAATTACTAGAGTAGATGAAGTTCATTATTTTCGGTGTGGTGTAACAAAAATTTTTTTGAAATGTTTTGTTACTTTTAGGGACTTGATAGATATTTTTATATCTATTCGAGGTTCTATTTTCATTTTTTACTAACCATTCTTCGTTTTTGATGATAAATTTATAAATTCTGTACATGTAGTTCTGTCTCAGTGTCAATATGTGGTACTGTATGTTTTTGTTTTCTGTTGGAACATTTATTAATTCTCTTAATTTATTGTAAAGATTGTCTAGATTGTGTAGATTGCGTATGTTTTCATAATATGCTCCTCCCCAGACACATATTCCGTAATTTATATTTGAATAAACCCACGCATAGAAGATATCTTTCAAGAAGTTATTATCAACAATGTATTTAATTTTATAAATCACTCCTGAATACATTCTGAGTTTTTCTATCATTTTTTCACTATGTATGTTCCATTTTAGGTTATCTTGTATAATTATTCCTAAGTATTCATAATTGAACACTCTACCTATTTCTTCACAATTGCATACTGATATAGTTTGAGATTGGCAGTGAGTGTGTAATTTTACGTGAATTTCTGTACTGTCATTTATATTTCTTGTTTTCGTGCACATAAATTTAGTTTTTTGTGTATTTATTTTTAATTTGTGTTTAATGAGCCAGTGAATTATTTTTGTTAGGTCTTTCTCTGTTCTTTTAACCAAACTATGTGTTTCTGTATCCTCAACATATAAAACTGTGTCATCTGCAAAAGATATAATGTTACCATTTAGATTTAGTTTACTCAGTTCATTTATGTAAATTAAACATTACAAAATAACAATAATAAAATTTTAGTGGTGTCCATAGACTTTTCCACGGCATTTTAATAGCAAATAATCTGTAATGCTTACAAATTTTGAAATTTAGTGAAATACCAAACAATGACGTTTCCATAAATGTAAATGTACTCCACAAAAAAAATCACTATATAATGATAATTACACTGCGATAATCTGTAATATGAACGTTTTTGAACAATTGTCGTAAAAATCAACATAATTTGAAATAGATAGTTATTTTATGCAAAAGGAGCAAGAAGTTAAATGATGCAGTCTATTCGTCAAGATATTTTTTGCAATGTACTAATCTAGTCACATCAGCTTTAATTTCAATTAATAAGGATTAAAACTGCAGGAAACTAATATATTATTGAAAACCTTTTTCCCGAGAATTTCTGAAATTACATTGTATAGAATTAGAATAATTATCCTTACATGTTAATACTAGGAGGGATATATTGATCACAAATATTATGAGTGGGAACAGCGAAATCTAGAGTGCATGAAAAATGTTTTTCTTTTTAATATTTTTATGAGCACACTATGCGATTCTTAAACAAACCGCACTTACTAACTAATAATTATCTTAATTTGCTGCTGAACGTAATAATATAATCTCTCCTTTATTTTCCAGCTGGTTAATGTAAAAGCGATTAAATACTGTTTGGACAAGCAGTTACACACAGCTTATTGTATACGATCTCGCCGATACATGGAAAACACAAGGTTTTGAATAATAATAATATAAAAGGTTTATTTAGACATGAGCAAAAAAAACAAAAAACTGACTGACTCGAGCGGATACAACTGACTAAAAATGCTAAAATAACAGAGATAATAATTATTAGGCAGCCGTACAACCTAGTGGCGACACAGAGAAATAAAGAATATAATATGAAATACTATGAAACACACGTACGGGCATAACTACACAGATCCGGTTAAATGTCAAACCGAGCGCTACTCCGGTCTATCGCCATGGGGAATTCACTACCGATTGAGTTGAGCCGGAATTGTAACTGTATGTACCTAACAGTCTGAGTGCGTATATACTGTTATGCGTGAACTTTTTGTGGTGATATTTGTATTTCAAATTATGAGTGAGGTATAGTGATTGAATATTTATACAGTTGTAGGCTTGTTGCTCTCTGTGGCGAGATTTTTTAACAGGGAGATCGGCTCGCATTCGACTCGAAGTTTTGAACCACAGAAAACCAACTTCAGCCGACCACCACTGTGGCGACGATGGGGTTCGAACCCGGGTACTCGCGATGCAAGTCCGTCATCCTGACCACTACAGCGGCTGTCTATGTGCTCTTTCTTCTCTTCAAACTTCGAGCTAATCCAAACATACTAAAAAATAAAAAAAAAAATAATTTGGGTGGTTTCCACGGACATTAAAAAAAATATTTTAATAGCCAAAAAAATATGCTGACAAATTTTCACAATTAATGAATCACTAAATAAAGACTTGGTCATAAACGTAATTGTATACCGTAAACATCACTATATATAATGGTAATTACACTGCGATAACCTATAATTTAAACGTTTTTTGAACAATTACCGTTAAATCAACATAATTTGAAAAAGTTGAATGGTTATTTTATGCAAGAGAACAACTTAGCGGCGTGATGCAATCATTTATGCATACTGTTTTACAATTTATATAACTTGATAGTCACGCCAGCATTAATTTCGATTAGTAACCGTTAAAAGAAATTGGGAAAAATTAATATATATTAGTGAGAACTTTAACCAAAAACGGTCATATTGTCTTCAAGTCGTATAATTACTGAAAGAAACCTGAAATTTATACAATGGTGAAATGAATCGAAACACAAAATTCTTTTCATTAAGTTCGAATCACCGATCATAAAAATAGTAAATTAAGTTCTTTATTATCCCGTTTTTTCTCATTATACTAACACTTTATTAGGTATTAAGACGTATATAGTTGTCATAAAATAAAGAAAAGTTTTCTTTTTTAATCCTTTGCTCATCATAATCATCATCTTTCAATGGAAGTTGCTTTCACTTGACGTCCTCGGGAGATGATAGGCAATTAAAACCGAGATTTTAATTACGATATTTTCCTTCAGAAGAGTAAAAAAGGAACTCAACCAAAATAGAAAAGGAACATTTTTCCTTGAAAAATATGTATAAGAAATTATAAAAAAAAAACTTAATTACGAAGAAACTACTTGTGGCTATTTTCAACGTCTTCTAGCGTAGATTGAATTGCGGAGAAATTTATTCATTTCACTTCCCGGCATTGAATAATTCATGAAAAGGAAAATGGAGAAGAGCATTATACATTATAAATGCCTGTCTTAAGATAAAGAAGAAAAAAATCCATCGGATTTTTCGTCATTTTATGAACCAGAGAGTTGTTTATTTAACAGCTTATGCCAAGCGGGTATGTATGTTATAATTTTCTAATAAAAAATTTAAAACCAATGATTTGAATGTATTACAAATACCCACTGGGGAAAAATATGGAAATTGAAAATATAAATGAATATATACGTAAAAACAAAAAGAAAATGTTGAAGTTAAAATGCTTTTTAACTTTATGCGTGCGATGTTTATTTAGTGGCTATTGCAGTTACGATATCTCTCAGCGGATTTTTAATAGACAGAGATTGCGAAAATGACGATCGTTATTCACTAATGGGAATCAAAACGAGCGATAATAGTAAATTTTCATGCGATAAACGTTGTGAAGATGAAAAGGAATTAAGGCTACATTATTATAATTAAAATCGGGATTTGGATTTTTAGAGTTAATCAATTAAAACATGAATTTAAATCCGAATTGAAGCAATACTGCTAATCAGATCTGGGAATGCGCGGAGGATGCATAAATAGGAGCGTAATAATATGTGGATCGGCAAAAAAAAACCGGATGAATAGGAAAAATAATATATAAAACGGCAAAAGATAAATGAATAAAAAAAGTGAAATAATTTGCGGACTGGCAAAATTATTAATTGCATTAATAGTTTGTGGTCCTAGGAGAAAAATATAGGTGAAATGATACGCAGATGAGCAAAATACAAATATGAGAAATAAATTGCGGATCATCAAAAAACGTAAAAAGGTGGAAGAGTATGTGAACTGGCAATTCCAAAGGAGATATTATCCGAACGGCAAAAAAAATCAGAAATTCCCACGGGCCAGAAACGGTACGTGATCAGTGGTTGAAGAACACTTATGTAAACTATTAATGAGGTTTGGATTGGCAATTTTTATTTTTAATTATTTTTAAGAAATTATTTCTACGTAGTTGCATAGGTTTACATACTAAGTAAGGATGGTGTTCGAGCTTTTGGAAAAAAATCCCCAGGTGTCTTTCGATTTACCCCTACTAGAAAATGGCTGCAGTGTGTTATAATAGTATTTGGTTGTAGTTTAATACGGTACACAACTATTTGCGTAGTATTAAAAAAAAGTACAAGTGTTAACCTACAGATGGGGTTTAATCTAGGAAACGCGATTTTTATTGTCCAGGTCCTTTTACTCCCCTTGCCACCTTTTACTGGCGAATCGTTGAGATTCTAGAGACATATTTCCGATTAAAAAAAATTATCCAAATAACATGTAGAACTCAGATACGCCATTCATGTTGCAATAGGGGAGATAGTAATGGAACAAATATAAAAAAATAAACTTTTTGTACGGGAAACCTGTCGTCAAAAACCCAATGAAAATTATTGCCTCGTCTTTTCTGAGGCCAACAGCCGACAAAAAAGAAATTTCACGTTTCTAGGTGCAATACTCGCATAGATATTTGAATTCCAAAATCGGAATAAAGAAGTGCTGTCCGTTATCTGTTCTTTCTCAACTTTCCGCGAATTTTTTAATTTTATATATATAGTATCTCAGTGAATATTGCACTTAAAAATGTGGACGTTTTTTTTGTTGGCCTCAGGAAAGACAGGGTTACACAGTTATTAGAAAACTTTAGTTCCTATTAGAAACCTATTAGACAACTCCCTAATTGGATTTTTGAGAACAGAGTGTCAGTATAAAAAGTTAATTTTTTCTCAAAATTTCAATAGCTACGCAACCCCTTGCAACACGAATGACGCATCTGAGTACTGGATGTTATATGGATTGGGAGTATGACTCTAAAATCAATGATTTGCTTGTAAAATGCGTCAAGGGGAATTATTAATCACCCTGCATACATCCGGATCAACACCGACCGAGCTCAGTATAGATTTCATAGTGCAAAACCGGTTTTGGTCTGACTAGCACAACCCAGGCGATTTAAATGGCGAATTTTTCGGGTGTGGACTCGGCTTGAGAGTTCATATAATTAAAAATATAAAAAGTTTCAAACATGATTGAGCACAATACCAATCGTTAATACAGAAATAGAGCACTCCGGAATTTCAAAGTGGATATTTACTCAGTCGGCTATTATTATTACCTCATATTGAAATGGAATTTATCTCTTTAGAATCTTGAATATCTGTCAATTAATTAAAAAAATAGTTTTTCGAAGATAAAAACTCTAAAGTAATTTCTTTTTCTTCTTTTAATAATTCTTTTTTCTTTTAAATCTCGTACAGAAATTAGAAAAATAAATAAGAAAAAAAGAAAAGAAAAAGATTCAGCTTGTTTGAATTTTCGTTTCGGAGCGAAACCTAATTATGAGATCCTCATTTTTTTTTTTTTAGCACGCATCTCATGACACGAGAAAGAAATTCAATTTTCTTCTCTAATTTACAGTTTAATTAGTATTCATGGGGATGTGTGTAATCAGTGCTGTTCAAACTGTTCTTCACTTTTTCCTACGCGTATTCCCAGTTTCTAAACGTATCTAATTCTGTTTCCTACGAAAAACTCTACTAATAACAATTTTTTTTACTTTTTTTTTTTTTGGAACGTGTTGCCTGTAAAATATGATAGAAAAAAAAAATAAGTGTATAAGTAAGAAATTCTTATGAAATGGGCATTGCCAAATGACAAAAGAATTAACTAATGAAGATTATATGTTGATCTTGATTTTCCTATTGGCAAATTTAAATCTGTTTATTTCATTGTTATTACATTTTGCATTTTGATATTTTTCCATAATTTGATTTTTGTGGATTTTAATTAGATAATATAAGAACCGAGAATATAAATAACATGACAAAATGAATGATGTTATTTTCATTATACACCGAATCTACTCAATCACGCATTAAGGAGAAATGGACAAAAGCCATACACTGAAAAAAAAGAAGAAAAGCTCGTGAGTAGTCGATTATGGATCTGATGAAAGCATCAATCTTCGTCAAATCAAATGCTGTCTTCTAGTGGCCCTGATTTGTGCTTTTTCTACGGAATCTCAAGATTTACGATAGAAGAAAAATGTTACTTTTTTTGGTGATTTGCAAGCAAAAATGGAACTAAAATACCGATCTAACCAAATTTCATTAAGACAATGACGTAGATTGTATAGTTTCTTTCAATCTACGTCATGGTTTTACGTTTCATGCATCATTGTTGTTTATCATTTGTTTTTTTACTTTCCTAACATGGCAAGAACAAATTTTACCTTACTTTTATTTGGTCCTTTGTTTTGGCGCAGTTTGACCTAATTGGTCCTTGCATCAATAAAACCAAAATTCAATCCAATTAAGAGAAAGTGAGACACCTGTTCAATCATTGCCAACTATCATCAAAAATATTTCACCCGTCATCATCTCAAAGCTGAACCACTGATTCTGGCAAAATAATTGGACGTATGGCTAAAAATAATTGGAATCGTTTATAACGAAGATGTATATCATGAATTTTCACATACAACGAAGTTTTTTCATTTCCCGTGAATTTAGTATTTCTTATCTCTGCTTATCAAGACCGGGAATGGCAGGGGGCCTCAAAAACAAAGAAAAGATATCTGATTGAAATTTTCGAGTGTAAGGAATTTTTAGCCGGATTCATAAAACACACTTGACCTGGGTGCCCACGATGCGCTTGAGACAGCCGTGCTTCCCGGGGGTGAACCTGCACTTTTTTGCAGTGGGCACTATTGTCCAATTTATTGCCGAATGCCTTTTGTTCATCATAACATCATAGTTGAAGTTTGATAGTCGTTTTTCTCGGGTGCTTCACCTGTCGTACGCGAGAGTATCCGATGACAGTAGGAGATCGGGAAAAGTATTTTAGAGTGGCCGCAAAGCTGTTTTCGCACCGGGCTGCAAAAATACTTAAGTCCATCCCTGGCTATATGAGAATAAGATTAGAACGTCAAAAACTCCGTGGTATCTCCACCATTTCGCGACATTTTAAACTGCTGCTTAGGAAACTATCGTAATCACTATATTGAATAGAAATGTATTTCAATTATATTATATGACATCCTTAGATGATATTGTTGAAACTTAAGGTGTTCCGACGCATCTTTTCGAAATCACTATCTGAACTCATTAATGAAAAAAAAAATGTATAAAGTAATTTTAAACGTTGTAGAAAATATATGGCATGAGAGAAAAAGGTTCTTTGAGCAGAGAGCTTGAGCACGTAATGACGTTTTCATCCAGTGAAATCATCAAGAGCCAATTATGATGATGTAAGGTTCTATTATTCCCAATGGACCAAGGATGGAAAAAAAGAAGAAAAGAATGAGAAATTTCGAAAAAGTTTCGATTCCGCCTCTCGTGAATTAAGTGGTCATTATATGCGTTTCTCCGTCCGTTTTAGTTGGCCGTGCTTCTTCACGAGGAAACGTCTTCGAGATCTTTAAACGGCAACAAAATTACTGGTTTATACTCTTCGCATAAATTTCCGCTTTATTGGACGTTTTGAATGAGAACAAGGAGAAAAAAAAAGGGGTTATAACAAAAACCGAGTAGAACTTATATATATATATATTTTTTTTTTTTTTTTCCCCCATTCTCTGTCGCTTTCCTTGGGTGTGTACCAACAAAGTGAAAGCACATAAATTACATCCACAAAACTGTGATATTCTCGGGCAGAGAAATTCATGGCTGAATCTAAGCGAGTCGTTTAACGTTACGATTGCCGTAATTTATGTTCGGGAAAAGTTTTTTTTTTTCCGGATATTGAACGGCAAATTTAGAAATTTCTTAATTTTCTTTTCGTATGACTTGCAATATACAGGGTGTCCCATAAATTCGCTAACAGTTTAAAAATTCATAAAAATGTGAAGAAATATGTGATATATTTGAATGCAAGTTTGCGAGAAAGGTAGTCTCACAAAAGGGAATTTTTCTTAGTACAGAAAAAAAAGGTTCAAAGTTTTGTGGATAGAGGACACGGCGCGAAATCCAATCATTGTAAATCCTATGAAATTCAGGGTGGGCGATTAATAGCTCATTTCTGAATTTTTCCTGTTACTGGTGCTTACATGAGCGTGTGATGTTGACATTGGTGGATAAAACAATGTTCGTGAAGTTGTTTGACCCCAGCCACGAATCGCTGGCTGAAGCTCAAATGATAAACTGACTATCATGCGCACCTCGAAGTTGGAAAACCGCAGAAAACCAATTTCATCCGACCACCACTGTGCTGCAAACGGGGTTTGAACCTAAATCCTCACGATGAGAGTCCATGGCTACTACTACTATACTACTACTAGTCATGCATGCACATCGTAAACATTCCTCTGAAGATTTTCTAACGCATTGGTTTTCAAGCATCGGTTGTGTTGTTTGTGTATTGTTTGCGTGGCCCTAACGTATTTTGCTTGTTTGTTCGGTGTGTTATGCTAATGCTTTCATCTCCCTTCCATATTTTGAAGTGAAAACGGCAGATTCCTGAATTTTTGTGTTGTGTACGTATCGTGCGGAAGGTCTACCTGCTCTCTGTGGAGAGACTTTTTTAAATGAGAAACGGCATTCGCGCTCCGAAATCGGAAAACCGCAGAAAACCAGCCTGAACCGACCAGCACTCTGCTACCAACGGGATTCGAACCTGGATATCAGGGAGTGCTGCCATCTGTCTTTAGAAACCAGCAACGAGCTACTATTGTGTGAGCGCAATTTCGACGGTAGGAATTACGATCGATAGCGTCTGGAATGAAATTTAAGAAGAAAAAACAAAAGGCTACACGTGAAAGAAAACTATCAAATTTGGTATTTCCAGAGATATTTCGATCACTCCCTTCCAGTTTTTCTAAGCGCGTCTACTTCGTTTGTTTTTTTTTCCCTAATATTTTTACTTACTTCATGGACACGATTGTTTCTGTGACGGTGAATGAAAAGAAAAGAACGCAACCGAGTAAACGAACCATCACGTGAGCCAAACGATCCAATAACGTGATCGATTGCTTAGCTGAGCGCAAATGACACAAATGCCGGAATCCCAAAAAAAAAAAAAAAAAATTCTCAAGAACGACAGAAATAAATAAATAGAAGATATTCGTGATTTCGTCCAAATGCGATATCGGAAAGGGGGAAAAAAACCCTCCTCCTCCCTAATCTGGTTAAGACATCATTCATTTTCAACGATCAAATGTAGAAAAATGATAAGACGTACGCATGATTTATTTCGTTTATCCAGTTATACCGACACGTACTGTTATGATGAATGGAACACAACTATGGAACCATAGCATAAATAAAATTATTCTTCGTTAGCGAAGCATTAATGGAGGGAATTGCTCTTATTATTAATGGAAAGTCTATATCGCTCATTGTCGAAATCACTTGTATGTCTGTGTATGTATTGAGGATATACAGGGTGTCCTGTAAGTTCTAGCACGGCCTTTATCTCATCAACCGTCCGTCGTAGAATTATGGTTCCAGTTTAACAAATGCTCAACGCAGGCGTTCAAAAAATACCCTGTTCCGGTTTTGAAGAGTGAACATACAGTGTGTCACAAAATAAACTTTTTATACGGTTCCGCCGTTTTCTAACTTCCAATTGGAAAGTTATTTCCCGGTGTCTTCTGATGCCAACAAAAAAACTTCCATGTTTGTAAGTGCAATATTCACAGAGATATCGGAATTCGAAAAATGGGGAAAAAACAGTATTAAATGCGAAAAAACCGTTTGCATTTAACGCTGTTTTTACATGTCACTGAATTACATGAATTGGTGACCAGCGGGCTTCGCGGGAAGTTTGAATTTCGCCCGTCGTGTTTGAAATAAGTAAGACGTCTGGCTTAAAGGCAACAGAAGAAGTCCCGTTTGACAATTTTAAAAAAAAAAGGAACGGGTGAACACGTTGCAAACACAATTTTGTGCAAAGAAAAAATTGTTGTCCCGTTTTACCTACACCCATTTACCATACATCCCGTTAGTCGTATGGCCACTATTGCAAACGGGACTTTACATAACGGATATAGACATCATTTAAATATTATTGTCAGAAACCCAGAGTCCCTCTATGTGATCGCATTAAGCGGCATGGACTGGACCTGATCGTTCAAGTTGATGCCCACTTGCATGTAATAAATTATTTTTGTTCACATATGTTCTAATTTTTAAAACAACGAGGATAAATTGATTTGACATTTTTAAAAGACATTCAATTCATTTTATGTTAATTTTTTACCTCCGAAATCTTCAAGTACCTCATAAAAGATAGAAATGCAAATTACAGCCATACTGCAAAATTCCACTGTATCTTGGGCATTTTATGACCTGCACTCAGAACTTTCTGGGAGGAACTAATTTTTTGAAACAAACGAGAATATATAATCCATATTCTCTATCGACAATCATTAAAAATGATGTGCACAAATTTTGGCATTAAACATTGCAATGAAATTTGGATCCGGATTCAAGCAAATTGTTTACCTGAAATTAAAGCACTAAACCAATGAGGAAAATTAATAATAAATATTATATATTTCCAATCGATTTTTTCACTCTTCACCACCATATTGTATGAAGTATCTACACTCATGTCCATAAATTGAGGATAATGCCAGCTCCGGCAAATAAAGGTTCAGAAACAAAACAAACGTTACTTATTCATAAAGCCCATTTATTAAACAAAAGATAAAGAACAAAAACGATGGTGTATGTACGATACCATTCATAAAAACTACGATTTTTGCTCCCTGGAGCAATTGTAAAAAATATCTCCTTTACAAAAACTTACTATTACATGGTTGGTATGATGGTCAATACATTGTATGTCTCCCATGCGATGAAATGCAGTCCGTACAACGCCTAGGCATGCTGAGTATCAAATTGTGGATCTGATCTTGGGGAAGATCACTCCACTCAGCAAGCAATGCTCTCCGAAGTTCGTTCCGGTACACATGTAGGAGGTGGTTGACGGGCTGCAACTTGTCGGCCAAGCATGTCCCACACATGCTCTATTGGATTCAAGTCAGGTGAGAATGCTGGCCATTCCATACGGGTTATATCCTCAGATTCAAGGCATTCGTTAACGATGTTTGCTCGGTGAGGACGGGCGTTGGCATCCATAAACACAAATTCTGCGCCCATGGCACCCCTAAACAAACGTACATGTTGTTCCAGAATGATGTCCCGATAAATTTGGGCTTTCATGGTTCCGGTTTGAACATGCAGATCTGTTCTGGAACCCAGTATAATTCCACCCCAAACGAGCAATGCTGCACCACCGTAACGGTGTCGTTCAATGATGTTGTCTTGGTGGTGACGGGTACCTGGCGTTCTCCATATGAAAGTCCGACGTGAATCAGACTGCAAGCTAAACCTGGACTCGTCGGAAAACATCACACAATCCCACTGTGACGATGTCCACATTGCATGCTCTGTACTCCAGGCTAATCGCTGCCGACAGTGAGTTGCCGTGAGCGGAACACATCTGACAGACCTGCGAGCATATAGACCAATATCTCCCAAACGTCTGTACGCGGTTTGCCTTGAAACTGTGGTACCCGTGGCTGCAGATAGCTGACGAGACAGGTCGGATGCTGTGCTCCGTCTGCTTCTTTTGGCAGTTACTGCCAAGTACCGGTCTTCATTCGGCGTTGTAACTCGGGGACGACCTGTACTGTAACGTCTACTGACATTTCCGTTATCTTGGAATCGTTGCCAAAGCCTAGAGATGGCACTTTGGGCAATTCCAAGTTCCTCGGATACTTCCATCTGAGTACGCCCACATTCCAGGCGGCCGATAATTCTACCACGTAAAAAATCATCCACATGCGTCCTCTGTGTCATAACTATTCGCTTATAGCACTGAGCGCCTTTCAGAACTCTTGTGAACAATTTTACTTCTTTGCCACCATTCCTTATATACCCCCCTCTTACATTTTCGTCATTGTGACGTACTATCGGCATCATCTGGTGGCTTCCTGAAATTTGCATATCGTTCTTGCAGATGTGTGTGATAATTCTACAGGTGAAATTTTTACTTAAGATTTCGATTTCGTGTGATTCTGAATTATCCTTAATTTATGGACGTGAGTGTAATTATGAGAGCTTCTCCTCAGCCCAGAGGCATGTTGCCGTCTTTACCATTTCTCAGAATGTGACGAAACGTAGTAAAAACGTGACTAATAATTACGATTGTTTTCTGATGCGCAACTAGTTATTTCTTTCGAGATTAAGAATTTTCCTACACATTCGAAACGTAAGATTTTCCATTTGAACTAATTAGTGGGAGAGCGATTCGTTTTCAATCGACGATGAACGGATTTTCTATGAACTTCCCTTTTCCCAAAGAGAATTTCTCCGAGTCGCAATGAAAAGTCCTGAATAATATGTGAGAAAATGATCTCACGAGGACGCGTTTGAGCTAATCTCAAATAAATGATCTACCGAACGCGAACACCGCTTTAATAATTTACAAGTTCATTGCGGTTCAAAAGGAAAAGAGTCGGAAACCTTTCCACGTTGTGTGGGTGTCTCTTTCTGCTGGAGCAAACTCACGGCAGTTCGGTCAATAATTCAGTGAGGATTTTCGAGTTGATGTTCATCAATTTATTACAATATTAACTATTTTAGCGAAATGATGTTTGCATTGTAATAAAATATACGTTCTAAAAAGACTTCTCGGATGCGAATTAGCTGGAGTATCTCCGATTTTATGAGGAGTTATTAGGTGTACGTCTTTAGGGATGTAAAAATACGTGAAATATATTTCGAGTGCATCAGTTACTGTTCATTGTTTGGAAATTGAATGCTGTTAAAGTTCACGTATGGGTGAATCAAAACGTAAGTTAGGATCTCACCGATTCTAAATCGCTCTCCTTCATGACCCTGTTTCATTTTAAGGAATCAATGGAAATCACTCGGGGATAAATCCTGCCTGTACTGTGGATGTGGGCACATCTTCCATTCGAAATTTTCTATTTAGCAACTTCTTTTCATAAAATCATCACAACCGAATGATCCAGTTACTGAATCATGAATTGCAAACTAATCCATTAAAAATGTCCCTCATGCTCCTCATAATTTGTGGTTCGAATCCCGCGGGCGCACTGTGACAGCCAGCTGAAGTTGGTTTTTTAAACTACATATTTACGAATTCATGGGACACCCATGCACATTCATGATGTTGTTCGTAGCACCATAGTTCAATGTAGGAATCTATAGTTATGAATTATCTAGTAGGAAAATCAAACACCACACGTCTGTATATCAGATTTCTCTAGCATCCATTTGGTACATTCAACTATTCAGTGACTAATATTGTGTAGTGTATATTAGATAGAGCCTGTGGTTCTCACAAAACACTCGAATCTCAACGTTTAAAGCATGTATCACGGCATTAAGTGTTGTTGCCTTGACCGGTCATAATACGAGTACCTACCAGTCGGTCGAGCGTATAGTAGGCGTAGAGTAATTGGGCAGAGATCGCTCGCGGAGATCATTACCTCGTGCGTTAATCTGAATCAATTCTGTCACAATGAGTACGACTTGTACAACATTGTAACTGATTTATAAATGGGATACGATCTGAACCTCCGGACTCGAGATTAACTCGAATGTCCCAATGAATGGAGAGATTGATGCACAGGCAAACAAACGTGTGTGTGTTTGTGTTAAATAATCTATCGGATGCCACGGACATACTGACTGACCTTGGTTCCACTTCGAAACTAACAAACTGTTTTGCAATATTGGCATTTGTGGAAGCATTACCGTTTATCAAAGGGTAAGAAACCTAAAATGGTATGTAAATTAGACGCCGCTTATAAGAATCATGGAAAATGTTATCATTAGGGTATTATTATCACTTTCGCTAAGTGCGGATTTTCTTTTTTGAGCTAAAATCCTGCATTTTTGTTATTCAGCCATTGGCGTTAGAATGGAACTGTCCAGTGTATGTCACGCATTATGATTTATTTTTCAAATGTGCAATACGTTGCATTGATCCCTTGAGAAAGTCTCTTGGAAAAAAGAAATTTGAATCTTCTCAAATGAAAGAAACTGACTAAGAACTGAGGAAAAGAGGTTTTTTTTCCCAGTCATACATTTGCCTTTACTACAGGCAGGCCATTGCGAAAACACTTCCACACGTATACGGATCACAGCAAATACAACGGACCGATTACACGTAACAGGTCTAGGTGGTAAACCTGGGTCGTAACAGATCTATGGTCCAAAATAACACTATTTTCTAGATTAATCATCATAACCTTTGTATATTCAAGCTATTCAAAATTTTTTTTTTTCGCTGATATTGCCTGTAGAAATATCAAGCATTATGTTAAACACTTTTTTATTCCTTATGTAGCTCAAATATGGATTTTTAAAAAAATTAAATTTTGGACCATAGTTGTGTTAACTACAGTCCATCACATCAAATATTTTGTGTAATAAATTGCTTACGAACCATAGTTAAGAGAATGTACTACAACTATATCATATATTCATCTTTATTCTCTTTGCTAGAAAAAGATGAAGAAGGGTTTTTTTCTAAATTCGACCCCTAAGGGGGTCGGGGGGGGGGTTAATATAGAAATCACACCGAGCCAAAACCACTGAAGTTATGATCATGAAATTTGGTCAGATGTTTTCTTTCATGACGTAAAGACTAACTATGTAGGATTTTTTTCTTCTTCAAAATTCAACCCCCTAAGAAAGGGGTGTTTAAAGGTTATATGGAGCAATCATCACTGAGCCTAAATCGCTGAAGCCATAAATATGAAATTTAGTCAATAATATATTTTATAAAATAGATACCCACTAAGACGGGATTGCTGAAAATTCATCCCCCAAGGGGGTCATGAGAAGTTCAAATGTTATATGGGGACGAGTATTTTTCAGATTATCAAATCCATGCGAGCGAAGCTTCTTGTGGTCCATAAAAATGGTTGGACCATAGTTGAGAGCAAAGATTCGGTCGTCCGGAGAGTTCGCCTTTGTATTTGCTGCGTCCAAAGACCACTCGATACAAAGGCGAACACTCCGGACGACCAGACATAACATCACCCTCCACGACTCATTTGTGTGAATTCTAACCACGAGGTCCTGATGACGGCTCTCCATTGTAGAGCCGAAACGCGTCGACCATCGACCAATTAAATTTTATTTGTCTTAAAAACGTGGCAATTTTTGTATGAAAATATTAAATTGGTGAAGTTCCTGTGAATGGCATCTTTACTTATTTGGACTACTAAACCACATACATATGCACCTCTTTCAGATACTTCTCTCGAATTCCTAACAAATGAGTCATGTTGGAATGTGTGTGTACGTCTCGAGTTAAGTTATGTGCGTCAAGCCTTACGAACGTGAGATAGAAAAAAGATTCAGGTTCATAAGGTATTTGATTTGCTTTCGTGCAGCGTCCTAATGCTTTTCATTCATATGAATGAAACATAATATAATTGTTTTTAACTATCCCCAATGGTTTTGAGAAAATCATATTAGGATTCCTTTTTCTAAAGTTTTGTAACAAAGATATTAAATAAGAAATGCTATATCAGAGAACAAAGTGTTTTTCATAACAGTACTTGTTTATGGACGAATCTCTCTCTCTCTCTCTCGCGATGTCTTTATCTTAAATCTTCAAAGAAATAATCCCTTTTAGAGAAAAAAGAAAAGGAATATAAGTAAAAAGAACAACAGAAAAGTGCCATTCTTTCTCATTGATTCTGATCGTGGTATTTTTAGAAGAATGAAGTGGTGCGCAGAATTCCTTAAACTCTTCTCCAAAGTGTTTCGAGCACAATATATTTTCTCTTCACTAACACACACACACACCATACAAGAAGCACCTTCTTTTTTGTTACCTCTTTTTTTTGGTTCTTGTAACACTAATCTCCCGCAATTTATCACGTTGAAACTGCTCACAGTGTTTCTTTTTTTGTTTCAGTGTTTAAAAAAGTGGTAGTTCTCCAATAAATGAACGAATTCAATGTTTTGAACTCTTCTCGAAGGTATACAGCCAGTAAAATATTTTTAATACCGGTTTCCATCATACTAAAATGTTGGAAATGATGATGATAATTTTGGCTATTTTATCAGCGATGCAAGGTGCAACAAGGTGATTCACGAAAAGGGTTAAAAGGAATAAAAATTCTACGTTTGATTTGAAATTACTACTGCTACTTGCATTCCTTTGTGGGGCGAATTGTTACATGCCGAATTGTGTTTTCTGAGTGTATGTGTGTGTGGCCCCTAACATATTTATGTTGAAAGAGATGTGATCGTTTCGCGTTCTAGGTGGTACTAGGTGAACATTTATTATTCAGAATTAAATTTTGAAGTGTGCCTGAGAGCCATCTATCCCATCTTCACGCACTGCCTCTGGTGCACGGATCAGTTAAGAAACACTGATGTATGTCATAAGAATTTTTAATATTATTATAATTATTCTTTTTAAATATTTACCTTTACAAAGTTATTACTATGTTTTTATCACTCAAAATTGTTCCTATGATTCATTACTCTGTTTTAATAACACTTCTTTTGTTAACATCTAAGCGATGTTATACAACAATGTTGCTGCTAATGTACTTTTTGAATCACCTTGAAAAAAAAAAAAACAACCATCAGCGAGATTATAATGGATTTCATTTGGATCATCCAGAAACGTAGCATAATTAATAATAAAATTTATAATTTTAGAGAAAACATATATTTTTATTACAATAAAAAAATTATCACTTTAACATTAGCTTCAAGATTTTTATTGTTAAATTTTTTTGTTTAAAAACTATTTTATGAGATGGTTTCACATCCAAAAATGAAATTAAACACTTTTGATCTTCCTACCAACGATAAAGCAACACTGAATGAAGACCAAACAGTGTTTCTTTGAAAAGAAATTAATCCTAAACCAAAAGCGACAGGAAAATGGAACAAAAAATATACAGAGTATTTTTTCCCGTTCGGTAAGGGAACACAAAAATTCCACGTAAGATCTCATCAGGAAAAGGATCAAACTAGAGCTGAGATGTTCTCTTTCTCTCTCAACTCCTTCTTCCCTTTTTTTTTTTTGTATTTCATTCTTCTTCATTCCTTGTTTGTTGTCTTTTTTTTGTTTGTTTGTTGTTGTTGTTCATCTTCTCAGTTTTCTCGTCAGAAAGTTTCTTGAAAGAATATTAGTCGACGCGAGGAAATACGAGTTGTGACAGACATCCGTTTTCATCGGTGGATTGCGAATCTCTTTCATCCTCTCTCACTCTCTCTGTAACTCTGCAACGAAAAAGATTTCCCATGGATGGACATATTACACAGAACTTGACCGGTGTTCTTCTTTGAGTCCTCTATTTCTTTTTTGAAAACGGAATATCTCTTTATTTAAGGAGTTTTTTTTTTTTTTACTTTCCTTTCTTTAAATAAGAATTTTAAGGGATTTAAGTACTTTGACGTTCACTAGGGGTTTTCAGTTTAAACAAAACACACACACAGCATTATTTTCTTTCGAATCTGTCTTTCTTCTCCAACAAAAAAGATTTTACATTATTTTAGTATTTTTATACCTGTGTTATTGCGTTATTTCGTGTTTTTGGTAGTTATTTGATGGCTGAAAAAAAGATATTCTTATAAATTGAAAACTTTTTCTGTTTCATCAGTGGACATGAATCACAGGATCATTGTATCTCTGCAACGACATAGATTTCTCATGCATGGACAAATTACACAGAACTTGACTGGTGTTCTTGTCTGAGTCCACTGTTCCTCTTTTTTAAAAAACGAGTATCACTTTATCTAAGGAGTTTATGTTTTGTAATTTCGTTTTTTGAATGAGACGTTTAAGGACTTCAAGTATGTTGACGTTCACTAGGGTTTTCAAACAAAACACATAACATTATTTTCTTTTGAGAATCAGTATTCCATTCCAATAGAAGAGGCATTTTTTTTACAGTATTTCAGTATGCGGTTTGGGTGTGTATTTGAAATACTGGTTGAGTTATTTCGTGTTTTTGGTAGTGTAGTTATTTGATGCGTTGAAAAAATAATATTCCTATATATATATATATATTTATATTATATTACACAAAACTTGACCGGCGTACTTTTTTGAGCCCTCTATTTAAAAAAAACGGAATATCTCTTTATTTAAAAAGTTTTTTACTTTATTTTTGTTAAAAAAGAAGTTTATGTACTTTAAGTACTTTGAGGTTCAATAGGGGTTTTCAGTTTAAACAACATTATTTTCTTTTGAATCAGTCTTTCCACTCCAACAAGAGAGTTTTATTCATTTTATTTTATTATAGTATTTTTTTTTATACCGGTTGAGATGTGTATTTGAAATAGTGGTTGCATTATTTCGTATTTTCGGTAGTTATTTGATGCATTGGAACAAGAGTTTCCTTTTAAAAAAAAAAAAAACTTCTAATGTGAATGGCAATTACATGGGGAAATAAAGATTAACTATATTTTTTCAAAGAAAATTTTTTTGGAAATTTATTTTCGAAAACAATTTTCATTTATAAAATACGTGAATACTGTGAAACAGGTCTCTGATTGATTTACTTCCATAACACATATAATATTCTGATCTCTTTCTATAGTAATATTCCGAAAATATATTAATTTTCCCTATTGTCCTGTATGTTTTATTTAGTAATATATTGATTTGTTTAATAATATATTTTGTGATTTATGGTCACTTTTAAATGTAGACAGAATTTTGTTTCTTTAGCTCGATTGTATTTCACTCGGTAAAATAGAAGAGAAATTGAAATATGTTCTTTCTATGAATGCTGATGAAATTTACTCATGAAAAAAATTGGGAGTAGATTTCAGGGTTGTTACATCTTTGTTTTTAGTTGAGGTTTTTGAAAATAACTATAGATAAATTATTCTTAGCATGTGAACTTCTATTTTGGATGCTGCTTTCTCTGTAGAAATTATATTATTGCAGTGGAAAATTAATGAATAATGCGGATTTCGAATGCACGTTTTGAAACAAGATTAGAATTTGAATCTAATGTCTGATAAGTGTAGCTAGATATCGTGGAGTCTTCTATTTTTTTTTTGAAAAACGAAACATCCCTTTATTTAAGGAGTTCTTTTATTTTCTTTTTTTTTCAAATCAGAAGTTTAAGGACTAGGGGTTTCCATTTAAACAAAACACAAAACATTATTTCCTATGGAATCAATCTTTCTCTCCCAGCAAAACAAAATATTCATTTTACATTGTTTTTATACTGGCTTGGGTGTGTATTTGAAATACTGGCTGTGTTATTTCATGTTTTCATTTGATGCGTTGAAAAAGGTATTCGTACAAATAGGGGTTGAACCCCGTTTGTGGCGCAATGGTTGTTAGTTTAAGTCAGTTTCCTGCGTTTTTCCAAATTTAAGGAGCAAGTGCGAGTCAGTTTTGCTTTTGAAAAAGTTTCGCAGCGGACCACAGACTTACATAACATGAAAATTCAGCCATTTGCAGTTATTGCTTGAAAGTATTGAAGAGAGATGGCGGCACCAGTATAACACGGAACAAGCATAACTCTAATAACATAAATATTATATATGTACCACACACGCACACGCACACATACACACACACATATTCTTGCATATAAACAATTGGTTCAAATTCCTCAGACGAACGTTTACTAGGTGAATGGATGAAAATCATTAGGAATTTGAATAATTCTTATTGTTTTCACAAAAATATTTATTAAAAGTTAATTTCGAAAACATTATTTTCATTTGTAAAATACTTCATTTGTAAAATATATGTGTGTATATATTGTTTATAATTTGTGTTAATTGCATTTTTAATTGGGTTGCTGTATATTTGAAATATATGACAACCATATTTTTATGGGCATCTTTTTATCAGCCACCTCGTTGGGCATTTTGTCTGTTGTGGCGTTGTATTTGTATTTGTATTTGAATGGGTCTCTGACTAATATCCCTCTGTAATACCTATCACATTTTGAGTTTTCTCTCTCTAGTAATAGTCCGAAAATATTATTTTTTTTATTGTCTTTAGATGTATTTTGTCAGTTTTTAAAGGGAGATAAAATTAGTTTTTTCTCGTTACACACATCGGTGATTTCCATAGTAGGGAAAATATTAAAATTTGTTCCTTTTATGAATGTCGAAGAGAGTAATTCCTGAAAAACTGAGAGTGGATTATACGATCGTTAAATCTCGATTTTTGTAAAAAGACGATTAAAAAATTATTTTCATTATATATTCATTTTTACTAGATGTTGTTTTCTTCGCAACAATAGCACTGTTGCAGTGAAAAGGCCATTGAATAAATGCACGTTTTTTACCAAGATAAAATTTGAGTGTGTGCTGGAGAGAAGAATGATAGAATAATGGTACGCAGGCCTTACGAACGTTCTAACGACTCGGCGTCTCGTGATTGTCGGTTTCTTTTCCTCACTCGCGCACACATACACACGAATGTCACGTGAAATCAAAGCTTAGTCGCTATTGGTGCATTCGGCAACGCAAGTGTATATAGTGTATAGTCTGATATTTGTACTGAAATATAAATAGTCGAGAGGGTTTAAATCCATATCTGTTGGGAGAAAAGTTGGCGTACAGATGTAAAGGTGCTATTTTAAATGCAGATTATTAAATATTCATGCAAATATATAGGGTGTCCTATAAGTCCTAATTTAGCCATTATCTGATCAACCGTTAATCGCAGAGGTATAGTTAAAAATTAAAAAATGTTAAAAATGCGTTCAAAAATCATCCTCTACCTGCTTTGAGAGTGAAAATAGTGCATCAAATAAAAAAAAATTAATTTTTTATACGGTCTCCTCGTTCCCCAACTTTCAATTAGACCGAGACCATCAAACAAAAAAAATTATATGTGACTTTTGTATTCTTTAATATATTTGAATTCAAAAAGCGTAGAAAAGTTGGGAAAGAACGGCAAATATTGCAGTTAAAAACATAGTTTTTTTTATGTTGGCTAAAAGAAACAGGGCAACAACTTTCTAATTGGAACTTAGAAGAAACAGGGAACGTATAAAATTATTTTTTCGAGGAATTTCTGAACACATTTTGAGCATTTTCTAAATTGAAACCACACTTCTATCACGAACGTCTGAAGAGATAAAGGCCAAATTAGACGTACATGACACTCCGTATATGTTTTTAATAAAGGAAAAAAAAAGGATCTGATGAAATACTACAAAACAGATTAAATTAAAAAAAATATCGCTCTTCAAATGCATTCATGGCATATCATATCATTTCTCATAATTATTGGAACCACATTTGGACTATGTGAAATGAATTTTTGCAAATAATTAATATATAGGATGCGTTGTATATATGTGGCGTTGTATTTGTATTTGTATATGAATTATCACGCTAAAATAAGTTCTTTCAATTATGGAAAAAAACCTTTCAAATATGCAATAATTATATCATACTTGAAAATTTTGCGATTGTTTCAAAACTACTAGTTTCTTCAAAATATGTCTAATTTCATAAATGATAAAAATTATTCATAGTGAATTATTTTGGTACCATTAATATGATCATGAAGTGAACACGTCATATAGAAAACGAACGCTCAGTGTGGGAAATATTACTTAAATATTAGTTAATAATTAATTAATTAATAAAATCAGACTCAAATAAGTCAGAAATCAAATACGTAAGTAATTATTCTTTTATGATAAAAAGATATTTATAGTCAGCTTTGTTAAATGAAAAATGTGAAAGAAAACTGTATAAAAACAAAATATGTGGAATTAGTAGCATTTAACTGGATGTAAGAAGTTCCTGAAAAATGCAAATTCTATTTAAAAATATTTTTTTTAATTCTTGTAGCATAGCTTACAGCGGTGTTCCTCAAGGGTTGTGTAGTGTGTTCCTGGGGTTGTGTCTAACTTTTGTCCGGAGCATCGCGGTGAGCTCGAGATTTCATTCAAGGGCTTATTTATGATTTGAAATGTAAACTATTGTGTGAAATTATCTACTAAACTATTTTGGGGATCCGCAGGTAAATCATGAATTGGTAAAGGAGCCACGGATGAAAAAAATTTGAGAACAACTACTGGCTTACAGCTTTGAATTTCAGAAATATATTTCAAAATATCCATGCAACAAATACAACCTACATTTAAGAGAACCTCATTGTCAATTTCGGTTTTTTAAAAAATCAAAACATTAAATACGAGTATGTACATTTTCAAATAAGTTTATAAAAACCCGCTTACCATGTGCGATATAAAATAATTTCAATAGTGATAAAATCGATTACTTTCAAGCAATTACATTTGCAATGTGTTTTTTTGGTATTTCTTAAGAATAATTATTACGTTAAAAACGAATTAATTTTCCAAAAAAATTTTTTTTTTCAATGGACAGAAAAAAATCTTCAATCAATGTAAGCTAAAATTTTCTAATCAATGTAAGCTAAAATTTTCTAATCAATATAAGCTAAATAAATAATATTATTTCAATTATAGCAGTACTCAGAATATTTATGAGTATTCTGAGAACTCATATAGGGGAAAAACCAAATAATAAAATAAAATACAATAATCATAAACTAGATGCAAGTAAAAAATGAGATAATTTGATTACCTTAGCTTACAATTAGATCATTCAAGGTAGATATAATTATCTTTCAGAGGAATGGGAATAACACAATGGCCGGAAGAATAAATTCGTCCAATAAATATAACGAGCTTATATTATTTCAGTTGGAAATCCAATGAATTCGATGAAAGATTTTTATTCGTTTTGTAAGAATCTGTAAGTACTGGTTGAGCCTTTTTTTTGAATGAAAGAAAAATGTCCATGTTTCCAGTTTTACAGGAAGAAATTTTAAGAAAAAATCTTTTCATAATTCACGTTCACACTAAAACAGATTTAGAAAGAGGATATAAAAATTTATTCCGCTGAAGCTTACTTCATTTACTTAATTTTGTTTTTAATACTCAAAAATCAGTAGGCCTACTGTTACGAAATTTTGGTGGATTTTCAATAAAGGTATGAAATCATGTAACTATTAGGGTAAATATGATAAATCGGTTATTATTACATAACAACCTGTTATTATGCATACTTACGTCTTGGTAAGTTCGATAAATTTATCACCTTTAGCGGCCAATATGCATAATAATACCGAAGCGTCGTTGGTAGATTTGATAAATACTTGAAATTTATCGCCTTTATCCGTGATTATGCATAACACCCTAGTGTAATTAGTGGATTTGATAAATATGAGAAAAATTCCAAATGAGTCTATTATGTAGGGTGAATACAGTCGGACTCCAATGAAATCGTACAATGCATGCATGAATGAATGTATCATTATTATATCATTAATATATATCATGTATAGCCAGTTCAAAATATAAAATGGAAAGAAGATGACCTCAGCTTATGTGCAAAGGAGATACAGAATTTTTACCTTCGATTGGCTGCAGTAATAAACGTTTAAAGGAACCTTTGCACATATGCAAAACTATGCATTGAAAAGTTAAATCAGTGACGGGTGTTTAATCAACGCCGTGTATGAACTGAGTGAAACGTGAAGCCTCCCACACAATTTCAAAAAGCGTATTTCTGCAGCAGTTGATTTAATACCGCCTCTCAAATTCTTTTGAACACTTGGCAAGAAATCAAGTACCATTTGGAGATTTGTAGAGGACAAAAGTTGCTCTCATATTCAACTTTATTCATCTGCAAATAAACTTGAGGAGTTCGTCTCTTTAGTGCGACTAAAATCTATAACTGACCATCTCTCTATGAGCCATTATTTTTGGATACCTTTAGTCCGGACACCCTTTATTAAAATGAAAAAATTGACATGAATTCGTGTTATTTTTTTGAGTCAATTTTTTCCCATTTTCCTATGTTTATATGTTTAATCAAAATACAATAGATGCCACTTATTAGAATCACGGATAATGTTTTGCTTTGGTTATTGCTACGATATTTGCAAAATACGGAACGGACCGATATCATAATATGGGAAATTTTTTAATGATGTCTTCGGTTTTTGGTATCAATTTTTTTGTCGATTTTTTTTTATTTTTTGCATATTTTGAAGCTAAGGTTGAACAAAATTCTTAGCGAAACATGAGACATGAGCTGCCGTTATCAAACTGTAATAACATGTAGGAGGTCAGAACGCTCCCTTATTGGCCAAAATTTACGAACTCAGTTCATAATGTCCTAATCTAGATGTAATAGACGCAGTGATCTATGTACTTACGTGCGGCTCTTCTTTTGCGATTTCTTTCCAAGAGTGAAGAAATGTGTTCAGATAAAATGAATCCTCCCCCTCCCCTTTTCAGTTCATGGTCAGTTTCTTTCGAATGACCACATTCACAGTTCTTCACATTCACAGACTTTCACAAGTTATTCTATAGAACGTACCGTACAATATAAAAAGTGTAGAGTTCGCGATACTCATTGGACAATGCCATTCTTAAAAAAGTCTATTTACGTAACATAATTTGCGCACAGACATGTTTTTATCGTCCACGCTCAAAGATAACCAGTATAAAAATGCCGGATTAATGGATGGGCCGGATTATCGAAAGTCTACTGTATTCCTGAGCAAAAGAAAGATTTTAGTTTAAGGGAGAAAAAATCCAGATTTAGACCGAATGAAAAAAATACATGATTGAACATTTTGAAATCTCTTCTGTGGGGAAGAAATACGGAATTGTCTAGTTTCCATACATCCCTTTTCACCAAACGGGATATATTGTCATCGTACTTACAACCTGGACTTTCCGGATATACTTATCAATCAGTTATAGTTATCAGAAACATCGAGTCCAATGTGACCACATTAAGTGACTTACATTGCATATGATTTTCTATCACGCGTTTGTGTGTGATTTTTCCTAATAAAATTTTATCGTATGATACATTTCCTTTTCTTGAAATTTATTATTTATCGACACGTAACGAAAATAATATCGATTCTTAACATCTTTTTCAACGTCACTGCAACTATAAACTCCATAAATAAACATAAAACATTTTTTGTTACGTTTTCGCTTTTCTTCTTTTATTTCGAGAGATTTTTGTACAGTACAATGTCTAAAAAAATACATAATAAAATAAAACAAAAATCGAAACCAGAAAGAAATCGGAGAAAGAGCAAAACACAATACATAATCCGATTGCTTTACATGAGAAATCCCTCAAACGAATGGAAACGAAAAAGGGTGGGCATCGGATTCTCAAAATAAAAGAAAAAAAAGGAACATATATACATATATATTTTTCTACTTTATTCTTTTTATTCCCATGAGGATGACGAAAAAACAGAATAGTTATCCGCAGAATAGCCTTCAGGTTACGATTTTGGACTGAACATTTTTTTAATTTTTCCGTACCATGGAAATCAAAATGAATTAATAATATGTTCATTATTGTATCAAAAAATACTCAGTTATTTTTGTCCCTCTATACAACATCAACTACGATTTTTTTCTGCAATTTTATCTGATTAGATTTACTTTTAATCGGAAGTGATTCGATCTGCGTTCTTAAAAAAGTTACTTTAATGCAAATAAGCAAATCTCTCAGGGATTTCAGTATATTTATTAAATTTTTTTTTTAATTAGGTACATAAAAAAAATTGTCTTCGTTTGTTTATTAGAATAAAAATGAACGTATTTTTTTAATTTACAATAATTTGTTTTATTTCATAAGTTTAACAGTTCCCAAAGGGGAGTCCTCAATAATGTCTTAGAATTAGAATGAGAAAATTTATGGATATTTCTAAAACATGAAAACGAATCCGTCTTATTTATTATGCGCGTTATATTTATTCATTGCAATTTTAATTGTTTTTGAAATCTTTGGAAATGTGTGGCATTATTCATTAAGCAATAATGAATTATTATTATATACATATTTCTCAGTGGTTAAAATTATATCTCCAAACACCAACTTTACTGCCATTAATGATATGGGTTGGAAATGAAGGCACTGTATATCGGTGGTCACCTCAAGCTCGTTAGGGAAAATATCTTATCTATATCCTTACTCTGGTTCAGCCTCGGTGGCAGCAACCTTCATGGTGGTAGACGGGCATCTTACCACCACGCCACTCGGGTGATATACAAATACTGGAAATTTCATCTCAATCGTATATTGAGGAACCAGTAACTAAATGAACTGGAGGTATAGTCGTCCTAGTGGCGCCGTGGTAAGATGCTCGTCTTCAACTATGAAGGTTACCGTCAATGTCCACTGGGTTCGAATACGGCCCAACAACATCAGAAACAAGTTCTTTTTACCTACCGAACCTAGGGTGACCACCGATAGATGGTGCCTTCATTTCCAACCCATCTCCAATAGTTGGAAATTGGTATGGCAATATATGACTGGAGTTGGTGTGCGATATAAAGTAGTAACTAAATGAAACCCTTTATTTTGTCTAATTTGTTCTTATAACTGGTTAATAGTCTAATTGGCTAACTTCCCTTGCAGCAAACCCCTTAGACCTATCGCTCTATCAAAGTTAAATTTTGTTTATATCTATATATCTCCCATCTGGAATAGTCTCTGAGCAGAGAGCAGGCAGACCATCAACACGACACATTCACAACATGAAAAATCCAGGTATCTGCCATTTTCACTTGAAAACGTGGAAGACGAATGGGAGCACGAGTATAACAAGAAACAACGAAACAAGCATAACTCTGACAACATAAATACGTTAAGACCACGCATATACACACGCACACAACATGTTCCTGCATGTAACAAATTCGTTAGAAATTTCCAGAGGAATGCTTACGATGGGCATGCACGGTTAAGCAGAAGTATTAGTAGTTTATGAGATACAGTTTTACCCCATGGGGAGCAAGTCGCGGTGAAGTAATGAGCATGGAAAGCTTAGCAGTGAGTGTATGTTTATGGATGTGTGATATTTTTGAGTGGGCACTGCCATCTACCTACAAAAGTTATAACCTAGTAATTAAGTGTTAGAAAATGAGTTTTTTCTGTGAATGCAGTTTATGATTTTTTTTTTCTTCAAAATTATGGCCATATATATAGACCTGATTAGTTTGTTCAAGAATTTTTGTCTTTGGTGTTCACGATAAAGACATCAATTGATCAACTGGAAATTTTCGGAAAGATTTGCTGTAGAAAAATCGAAATCGAAAAAAAGAAAATTTATGTAGAAATGTTGGTAAACACGAATAATTGCATAAATAGTGCTTTTCCTAAGCATAATTGCCACAGTATAGTAAAAAAAATTGTAAGAGAAAAATTCAAATTGCGTGTAATTAGCGTTCTCTTGTATTTGAAAAAATATATGTTTGTCAAGAAATCGTCGTTAATTGATCAATTTCTTGGAAATTGTGTTTTTTGCAAAAATCAACTTTGGCACCGCATAAGTGTAATGCTCAAAAAGCCTCGAAAATTATCATTTCCACAGTAGACCAAGAAATAGCACAGTTTGTTCTAATTGATTGACTCAGTTGCATTACATCGACTCCTCTAAGAAAATATATAAGTTTTACTATAGCTATTGTGGTTGGCGTACAATGGAGAAAGAAAGAATGATTCCACTCTCTGATGTTTCAGAAATCCAAGTGTAATAAATGTATACCTGTATTTATGATGAAATATTACAGTATATGGAATTGTTCCGAAAATGAGAAACTTTTATTTTTGGATCATTTGTCACGAATGATGATAATAAAAACAATAATAAAAAGGAAAAGTTTCATAAAAAAAAAAGTTCCGAACTACTTTTGATTTATGTTGCCGTTTCGTACCTGTAATTTAAGACTTCATTCCCGGGTTCGTCCGTAATATGGAAGGAAATTGAAGGACGCTCGCGCGGTGTTGGCCCCGTCTTTCTCCTCAACAGTAAACGGACAAGTTTTAATAAGAAGAAAGTTGAAGAGAACACGTAAGTTAAGGGACACGTAAAGCCGATTGAAATATTTTCTTGGGCGTAAGAGGTAATTTTCTGTTAATGGCCAGAGCTACGAAGAAAATGTCCCTCGACGTCTGAAATAAATACGACAGCGAGGCGGTAAGAACTAACCCGAAGGTAAGGAGGACTTGGTCACGCCATCCTCCGTTGCTCAACCAGGGCAATAAGGGATGGAAGGGTGAAGTTGCTTCCTCAAGCATGCGATTTCCATTAAGCTTCGTGTGTCTCCCGTTTCCATCTTAAAATTGTTTGAGACAAATTATATTGTGGATCGTTACCAGGGACACGAAATTAAAGACTTGGATATCCGTATGATCTTCACCATTTTGATGACTGCTGGTTAAAAATCTTCGTTTGGTGCGAAGCCTCCTAAAACGTCTGAGCAAACATTAATGTTCCTCGGGTTTAGGTGGCTGTTCCCGCAGTGGCTAACCTTAATACTCACACTGCAATATGAAACACTCGAGAAAGAGACATGCAACATTCACAGAAATTAAACTCTCTCCAGCAATGAAAGATATTTCTTATCACTCCACACATTTTATTTCAATCTCGTTCATGTACATCATCATCGCATGGAAACATTCAAATTTTCAATTAATTTTAATGCTGCAAAAATGCTAATTCGTTCATAAATTTATGGAACTTTCTGAATATCTTACAAACTTAAGTTAATTGAGTCATTTCAGTGCATACATAATGTGATTCAGAACCGGTTTCATCCAAAGGAAACATGCTCGGTATATGCAGGGTGCATAGCTAACTTCCCTTGCCGCAAATTATCAGAAACCGTTGGTCTTAGAGGCATACTTCCAATTAGAAAAAGTATCCAAATAATGTGGAAAACTCAGATATGCCATTCAGAATTATGTAATCATCTTGTTTATGTGTGTTGTTCGACCCTCAAGTCTGCAGGCACTCAAGTTTACGACATCAGAAAAAAAAATTTGAACGAGTCAAATTTTTTGGAATTGTTCCAAATTGATGGTAATGCATATTGTCCGGTAAGTCTGACTCAAGTAAGTCTGATTATGACATCAAATTTACTAAGACCACGAACAGGCGATTATGCATAAACACCGAAAATTGTGATAAATTTGTATAAGGGGCGCGGTAGCCCAGGTCGATAAGATACTCGCCTAAAGTACCAAAGGATGTTTAGAGGTGTCGCGAGTTCGATACCCGGTTCGTCTTTGTCAGAAAAATTTCCTGACAAAGGGGTAAAACAAAAACGGCAACAAGACCGCAGGAAAAAACTGCTACCGTAAGGAGTCCCCCATCGAGGGGTTAGCGCATCAACTCCTCGACGTGTATAAAAAAAAAGCCTGCCGTTCGGAATCGGCAATAAATTGTAGGTCCCGGTCTAATTAGTTCTCGTGTGCAGAAAATGAACGTGGTGCGACAAAAATGATACATTTGTATTAGAATCACCATAAAGCCTATATACTGCACATTTGAAACAGGACCTGTTAGATTTAAATGATGGATTTTTTTAGTTAAAGAAATTTGACTTTGAATCGAAGAATAATTTTAAAGCTGATATAATTTTTCCCAATAAATTAGAAAATACATTTTTTTTAAATGGAAAGTTATTTAATTGTGTAATGTAATTTTTGCTGTTAATGTTTAATTCTGCACATCAAAGGACACTTGCAATTGGTTTTATCAGTTATTTTATCACCAAAAAAGTTAATAAATAAAAATTATTAAAAATAAAATGAATGAATAAATGAAAGCAAGATTTATATTAAAAAAAGCTGTGACTGTATTTGCATACGAACGAACTAAACAAGAGCATATTTTTTTCCATCTTACAAAGATGCTCGTAGTTTTTGAATTACCGATTTTTTAAAAAAAAATGGTTTATTCTAATCATGGTGTGTTTTTTTAATTCATCATGATAAAAGTTCAATTAGAAATAGACAAGGAAAAAATCATGACCGTGTCACAAAATACTTCAAACTGATTCGGGTACCTTGTATAGAGTATATTTCTAAGAGCTTTTTATCTATATCATAAAGTTATGTCAATCACTCGTATTTCTTTCAGTGTTCAACCAGTAGGTGTTTTATCTTGATTGACAGTTATACTGACAGAACCTCAAACCTGTTCCAGCAAGTCATCAAGGTCAGTACGACATCTTTGTGCATAAGACGTTGTCAACAGCTACCCATGCCTTCGTTCAAGTTGACGCTGTTCGACGACCTTTTCAGGCACCTTATAATGGACCCTTCAAGGTTTTTTCATGTAGTGACAAGTTCTACACCTTGAACGTGAACGGCAAGCCTCAAAATGTGCCGATCGTCCGTCTCAAGCCTTCCTTCTCTCTCATAAGTCCAGAATTTGCTAGAGAGTGAGACTGTTCCCACATCAGACAAAACAAAAACTGATCCTCTACGAACTATCACAACTCGTTCTTGTTGAACTGTGAGATTTCGTTCTCCTTCAGCCTGACTGGCTTACGGTCAGGGGGAAATACTATGACGACCAGGCGTATAATTGTTCAAAATTAGGTTTCGGCATAGAGAGCCGAATGACCTGTATAATTCAGTTAGAGTTTCCTTAAGGAGCCATGTGGCTGACACACCAGCAGCAGCTCGCTTATATATCGTGCGATTTGTCTCTACCCTTTTTTGTTTGTATCATAGTAACTGTTCAAATAAATATTTTATCATGTTCGTATATTATTTATCAACAACAGCTCTCGGCTCCCCTCTCCTTCCGTAAACAATACTCTATCGACATAAGTCCCGTTTACAACTTTTTCCTTTCGTAAGGAAAGAAATGGGGAGCAGTCATTGGTGAAAATTCTTGAAGCGGGGTTTAAATCCGCTTTTTCCATTTCCCATGTAAACGGGGCTATAGGAGGAGTTGAGAAGCAAGACAAGATAGGATGAAACGTGATTTGGATGAATCGAGAAAGGACGAAAAGGTATCGAGCCCCCCCACACGAGCATGTAAAGAAGCAGCGATGGTGTTGTTGGTTGTAATAATGATTGTTTGTCTCTGTGTTTGAGTATAGGTGTGTGCAAGAATAGAAAAAGGGATAGAAAGAAAAATACACAAACAGTTAGTCAGTCTTAGATCTTAAAATATCAGTTTATAACTAGAGGGATAAAAACGTTAAGTTGAGGCTTAGAACCAAAAACGGAGCAGGTATGTGCATTCGGTGTACCGAAAATTATTTCCAAAAATCGAGTACTAGAAAAAGTCGATGAACACATGTGAAGCCTACCATTTCATGATTTTTTATAATTTCTGTCGGCTATTATTGAATCGTCGATGGTACTCATAAACTCCAATTCATTGCTCTTCACCGTGTACTGACTACTCGATAATTTTAAAGCCTCGGTGACCGAATTTCACCGCTGGAAATGATGTCTGACAACCGAACACTATTCGAAATTTGACAAATTTTCCCTCGTGATGGAAAGCCCCGAATGCATGCGATTACGAATAATTGCAATTAAGAATATACGCGCACGCATGTTGAACAGTAGGGTGGTTGCTCCTATTATACGCTTTGCTTTCTCTGTGTGGTGACAAAATTCCCTACTGATATATTAAGTCAAATATTCAAAAGTTATGGAAATGAACGTTGTAGCAAAATTTAAGAAATACTTGCAATTTGACAAATTCTGCATTAATTTCAAGATTGAAAATATTTTTTTTGTGCATTTCTTTGATATTTTAAATGTTCTCTCTCTCATAGACAGTTCGTTCAAATCTTTTTTATCACACGGTAGCTCTTAACCTGAAAAATAACGCAGATTTGTATTTACGTAATAGAACGGCATTAACTGTATCATTGTGAAAGGAAAAAAAAATCCGATCCGATGAATGCATAATAAATGACCGATGAGCACTGGCTGAAATTGATACCAATTTCGATAAGAAAAAAAAAAGATGCAAGAAAAACTGGAAACTTGGAAGATTAGAGAAGGAAGAAAAAACCGAAATGATTAATTAAGAATTAAATTAACTCAGAGGAATGCCGGAAATTAATACCGAGATACCTTTACGTCATACTGATATATGCGCATGAAAAAAAAAATTGCAACGAACCCAATAAAATGTAAATACCTTCTCGTGCTCAGTAATATTTTTTTTTCCGTTAGCGAAAACATTAGGGAATACGATGAGATTAAGAAAACAACAAAACCAAATAAGGTAGGCAATGCTAATTAAAGCACCGACTTATCAGAAAGCGAGTAATTGCAAGAAATCAAGAATTTGCTTTCGCAGATTTCACGAATGAGAAAATAATTTTTTCATTCGATTCTAGAATGAGGCCATCAACAAATCAGCGCTAATAATAATGAAGGGGAGGGGGGAAAGAAACGTAAAAAAAAGTAAAATAAATACTTTTTCAGGGATTTCTACCATCACCGTTTCGAAAATAAACGAATTCAAAAGCGAAACGGAAATTAAAGATAACTTATTGATCTCCGACGTCTCCTTTACTCTCGATTTTTATTCTCCATTGATATATCCATTGCATTGTGTTATGTGTGTGTTTCACGTATAGTGCTCGGAAGGAATAAAAATTGCATGGGTGAGTCTAAAATTTCAGAAAAATATGAACAAAACGCCAGCAAAAATGAGTTAATTTAGCTTTTGGGGTTTCACAGATGTGAATACGTTAAGGACCACACATACACAATACGTTCCGCTATGAACCGATTCGTTAAAAACGCCACAGAAGAATGTGTACGAAGTGCATGTTCGGTTATGTAGTAATAGTCACGCGTTACCGTGAGGCATCGCAACGCCTGCATTGTGTCATAGAGAATAAACGTTCTGGAATGTTAACCGAAAGTGTTCTGGTTTTTAGCGATGTTGAATGGCTATAATGTGTCCCATCAATAAACCAATCTTCTAATCGAATTTCATTGAGCGATGCTAGAACGCCAGTACCATGGTCCGAACTGCAACCCAGGACAAACTATCAGAGACAGTCGAAATATTTGCTATCTGTTTCGCAGTTGCCATCTATGTTTTAGAAGTGAAGTGAGTGAAGTATAATGATTGAATATTTGTACCGTTTGTAGGCCTGTTGCTTTCAGTGGCGAGACTTTTTAGCGGGGAGATCGGTTCGCACTCGCCCCTCGAAGTTTGAAACCACACAAAGCCAACTTCAGCCGACCACCACTCTGGTGCCAGTGGAGTTCCGCGCAGTTGTCTGCATTCGCAAGACTATTAGCATTGTACAGAAAGGAGGAGATCGACTTCCAGACTTAATGTCGGCTGTTATGTCCCGCGTTTTTTGCCGAGTGTTGTCGCTTGGACAATGGACGGTTGATGAGATAACCGAATCAAGACTTACAGGACACCCAATATATTGGCCTTCTAAAATTATGAGTGTGTATTTTGCATGTGTATGTAGTAGTCTATAAATATAGTGATATTGTTTCTTGATAATGTGCATTTTTAGCGCTCAGTGTTGGAAGAGTACGAGGTTGTCATAAAATAACTGAACTGACGTGCGTACCTCTAGAGGCCGCAAAAATCAACGTATACGAATTAAATTTCAGACATAGATGTTTTAATGTATGCGCCTGTGAGAATGAAGAGACAAATCTCTTGGAGAAACCAAAAGTGGAACCCTTGTGCTTGGGGTTACGGTCACAGCAACAAAATTAAAAAAAAAAATTCAAATGGCAACACTCACTTTTATGCATTGTACCTGATCATCGTAGCGAAAAACTATGAATTGTATTGGAACGGCACCTGCATCACCATAAACGCCGGAACAAGACGCGGTCAAAGAAAGAAGATCTTACCTACACTAACCTCTCGGTGGAGACTTCTTGCGGTAGCAATCTGATCCGCATTGGTTGTTTCCAAATGTTTCTTTCTCTGCTTCTAGCGCCGCCGTTTATTATCCTACAGATACCGTTTCAATATCATTCATAGTTATCTACTGCGCCAATTATTTTGCGACGATACGTAAAAACGGATGTTGATATTCGAATTTTTCGAGACATTTTTGGTTTAGCTATAACCGCGATAGCTTGGGTTTTTCTTTTCATTCTCGAGCACATACCCTGAAACACATACCTCAAATTCCATTCGCGTACTACGACTTTCGCAGCTGTTAACGACTCGCATATTGTGAAACTTCTTTTATGACAACCCTGTACATGTACGGCTAGCAATAGTAATTCGGCAAGAGAAAATTTCTTTTCTCCAAGTAATGTATGTAACTTAAACTAGTTTAAGCATGAAATTTACTATTTACGCCTTTTTTGTCACTCGATGCAATTTAAACTCTTTGGGAAAAAGTTCTCTCGTGCATCCACGCATGGCTGTTAGTAGAAAATGCTATTTTAAAAACCCTCCTTAGATCGGAACATGAAAGTAAAATGAGTTTTCTCCACACTTTAAATTGTAAATTCTTTCCTCATCACTCTTCTATGGAATCGGTCTTTTGCCCACCTGAACCAAGTACACATGATAGATCGGAATAAAATTCCGATCGCAATTTCAATTGCAAACTCACGAGAAGAAGCTAAAAAGAATGGAAGGGGAAAATTTTGATAAAATGGAAAATAATGGAACTAAGTATTTAGCATTCTCACACTTTGCATTCCCATGAGACGGAAATACGGACTTTAAACACCGGGACAAGCAAAAAAAGCTTCAATTTATAGCAGATATAACCTTACTTTACAGCAATAGAGAATCCAATACCTGGATTACACATGTGTTATCTTCATCTTGCACCTTATAATATTGATGATTATTAATGTCGTCAGCAAAAAATTTATCTTTCTTGAAACTTGGTTTCTACACCGTTGAAATGAAATTTAAAGAAACAATACAGTGTGTCTCACAAATTTGTAAATAGTTTAGATAGTCCATAAAAATTGAAAGCATTTGCATATTCGAATGTGGTTTCTGAAAAAAATTATTCTCCCGAAGGGAGATATTATTTTTGCCCGCAAAAAAAATTTAGTTCAAATTTTAATCAATAGAGGGTAGTATTGCACTGCAAGAAAGTAAATCACTGGAAATATGAAAATCTGAGTCCCATAAAATGCAGGGTGTAGGATTAACTGCTCATTTCTGAATTTTCTTGTTATTGGCGATTACATATTTTTCATTGTGATGTTGAGTGATGTTGACATTGGTGGATAAAGAACTATGGGTGAAGTTGTTTTATTTCAGCCACAAATCACTGGTTGAGGCTTTGTGAACGTTCCCCTCACAGAAGACATTAAAGAAAGATTCAGGTTCAATCACTCCTGATGGACTGGCTTCCCCATTTATCGACAAAAAACTGAACTAATTTTTTTTTCTGAAAAAAAAATCCTCCTTCGTGAGAATACCGTCTTCGCAAACCGCATTCAAATATACCAAATCCTTCAATTTTTACGAATTTATAGGACTATCTGTACTTAACCGTAACGTGGTTACCAATTTATAACGAATTGGTACACGCAGGAATTTGTAAACACTGGTTATTATGTGAAATCAGTGTTATACAGGGTGATTCAGAAAAGATGGGGGAAAATTTTAAGAGGTGGTAGTACACGCAAAAACAAAAAATTGTCACGAATGTAGGGTTTAACATGAAACGGCCGCTCCGTAAAACGTTAAAACGACATTCCTGTTGAAATTTATCGTGAGAAAAAGAACTGTATACATGCGAATGTAACCTGGGGAAAGAAATTTCGAAGAGAAAGAAGCAGAAATAAGAAAAATCACCTGAACCGATGGTTTCACTGCAGTATAAGTTAACATACACAAAAAGCAACCTTACATAGTTCATAGCTCTAAGCACGTATTGTACTTGTAAGAAAATGTGAAAAATCCCACTTTCTGTTCCGGTTCTGTCCAATTGTACACAGGCCATTTTATAAGAAATTAAAACTGGTGGGCCACTTTGAAGAAAGAGTAACGGGAAGAATAATCTGAATCACTGACGAAGAAACATAGGTCATAGCGCATGTGTGAAAAATTTTTCTATTTACTGGTGGACCAAAGAGAAAGGATGGTGGGTCAAAAACCCCACCTGTTAAACATAAAAGGCTAGATTGTACTTATCTCATCAAGTATCAATGTCTCTTTTTTTAACGTGCACTACATATCAGTGAAAAACCACCCGAAATTGGCGGATCGATAAAACACAATCTGAAGTGAAAATGTTTCCAACAAATGAAAGAAAAGTTGTTTTCAAATCTCAAAATCGATGGAAGGAAAGAGTCGAGATATCGTGAAATTTTACTTTCGAAAGTAAAAAGTTTTACATCATATCACAAAAACATCCAAACAGGTTTTTGTAAAGTATTTACAAAAGACTTTTTTTAAATCCTTTTTTTTAATTTTCTTTTCAATCAAAACAAGAATTTTACGAGAAACTATGAAAAAATTCTGATAAAAAAAAAAATACAATGTGCAAACTCCCTTAACGGACACTTTACTGATCCCGGTACCATGGAACAGAGCTTTAATGTATTTCACTTTCTATTAGCGGACACTCTCGATAGCGGACAGTATCTCATCAGGCACAAACTCTAATTTTTTTCCAAACTCTGATTCATTTATTTTCGGTCGTAAACCAAGAATTCATCACATTTAATTAAGATTACGTTTAGTCCCATGCTCGTTTGGTAAATATGATAAATATTCAATTAATTACTCAATTAATTGAACATATCTGTGGTCCAAGATGGTGAAGTCCAATGGCAATGATGGTTTTGTTTGTTGATACGTAGGAAGAGAGCCAACATTACAAGACTTATAATGTTGTTATGAATGTTTTTATCTCATATCCTCACACTTGTTTTATTTTAATTTAATTTTTATTGCAAAATATATGTAGTACACGCATCATATACGAGTAAACATAATTAAGTGGTATAAGGCCGGGATCACACTATAAAAGTTTGATAATAGTTCTTTTATAAAACTTAAAAAATCCATCCAATAAGCATATTGGTTACATTCGAGCAAATGCAACCGATGATCTTATTGGCTGCATTTTTCAAGTTTTATAAAATAACTTTTCTAAAACTTTTATAGTGTAATGCCGGCCGAATGAAGAGAAGAAAGGTTATAAATTTTTCCATATTTATCAGACTTTCTAACTTTATTTGGAAAATAATGCATAATCACCATTAAAAATAAATAATATGCATAATCGCCGGTAAAATGTGATAAATCTAGTGAAAGTATAATCGAACTTTCTTTACTAAGCCGATTGGTGATTATGCATTACCATCGGTGTATCACTTTTGCACAACATACAGTAACATATACATTTCAATATCAAAATGTTTAGGAACCAATTGCAACCGAAGCCAAAAGTCATATAAACAAAGTTCCACTGTATATCGTACGTCCCCATTAGCGGACAAAGTTTTTAGTCCTATGGTTGTCCGTTATAGAGATGTTCTACTGTAGTTTAAATATTTATATATTAGTAAGCTTATATTTTTTTCAAGTATAATGTTTGTGTTACTGTAATCAATGTTAGCGGAAAATATAATTATGAGGAGTAATTATTTCACTGTTTTTTTTTTCAAAATTTTAAGGGTCATTATTGTAGAAAGCGGGGTATATTTTTTGCCAGCGAGAAGCAACTTCATTAAAAAAAATCACCTAAAATTTGAAGTACTATTTTCACACCTCAATGAAATTCAGAGGAGTGAAATGGAATTTGGATGCGTAAATCACGCATCAAGACTAGTATTGAAAAACACCGACTGTGATATTCTACTTTTTAACATGAATATTGAGATTTTTTTAATTTTAATTCACAACAACGGAGAAATATTTCCATGTGAAACAATACATGAATATTTTTGCATTTTTTGTATTTCGTATGTTTTGGAATTTATTCCGTGTTTTTCCAGCTTTCGCTAAAGAAGGAAGAATGTTACATACAGTATATTTTTCAGCATTTTCCTCTCTTCTGTTGTCTTGGCAAATTACTGCCACGTGAGAATGAGATCAACTTGTCTTCATTAGGGTTACGAAAAGCTAATTTAAAATGATAATATGATAAGGAATTCCCAGGACGCATGTTACCCAACATCATCCTCGAGAACCATAACTTTTTCCTTCGCCATATTTCTTCTCCCGAATACGATGCACCATTTCTCATGAAAATACGAAAATTTTCTTCGTGAGAGATGCGTAAACGAAAAAGCAACAAAGTTTTATTACCTTAATGGAATATATAAGATTCTGATTATACTCCATCAAAAATCTACATGCAAAATCTTGTCGTAGTATTTTTTAAACTGTAAAAATGTATCTTACTACGAGTGCATATAAGGTATACGCTATTTAAAGCTAGAAACTTAGCTTTAGCCCATGCTTTTTACTGTTCTAATAAACAGTTTAGTGGCAGAGATGAATGAAACAAACATAAAATCTAAAATTTCGTGCATAAACATCGTTAATTTTATACATACAGAAAATTACTTTGAGTAAACTAATTGTGGTTATAATTTTATACAGTGTGGATACTATCAGCTGTCCACACACGCGATTGATTCCTTGTGAAAAACTAATATAGGAAAGTATTTTTAGCTTTTGATTGGACAAATAATTATAAGTTATAATGATTGAGTTATAATGATTGAGTTATAATGATTGAGTTATAATGATTGAGTTATAATGATTGAGTTATAATGATTGAGTTATAATGATTGAGTTATAATGATTGAGTTATAATGATTGAGTTATAATGATTGAGTTATAATGATTGAGTTATAATGATTGAGTTATAATGATTGAGTTATAATGATTGAGTTATAATGATTGAGTTATAATGATTTGAATATTGATTGCGTCATTTCCGAAACCTGTCGAATTTATCGAACGCATAACTTGTGTTTGAAATTGATAGCAATGATATTAACACCGAGAGAAATCAAGAATACTAAAAATGTTTAAAAACCAGTTTTTTTGAAAAGTTTATTTAACATGATGAAATAGTATACAAGATTGTGAGATGAGAAACAAATTCATCAAGAGATCCCGTGGATCTGTACTGATGAACACGAAGTATCGATGAATAATTACAAATGCAATTTCAAGGACAGAACAAACAGATAAAAATAAAAAGATCGATGATGTGACAATAGAAATAATTCTGCATCTATGAACTATTATAAAATCAGACTACAGAACGGCATTTCAAATATACAGTATACTTTCATATACATTATGAATGAAGAATATGAAACGCTATAATAGAATGATGCGAGAATTGTTTAGCGACTTCGATAGCTGGAGGCAAACAGCAGGAAGTGTACTTAGACATTGATAAAACTGGATTTAGCACTGACTGACAGAGCTTTGTTTTTTTTTCCTTTTTTGTTTTTTAAAAATGATCGTTGATGGTATATTGAAAGAAGATAATTTTTTAAACGTTTTTTCAGTAATGATATGGAAGGGGGGAAAATAATATCATGCTGCAGTTTGTTATAAAATTTTGGAATAATGTATGTAAAATGGTTTTCTTCACTGTTTTATGTATTAAGGGAATATATAGAATGTTATTATATCTATTTGATGTCCTTGATAAATTAAGGGGAAGACTGAGTTGTTTTTTAGTAAGTAAGGAGAATCGATTTATAAATGTATAAATACACCAATTGGAGTATATTAAGTTGCCGGCAGAGATCGAATGACGGAGTTGAATAATTGCTTGTTAGTATTAGATTATTTTGTTTTGGGTCTGGATAATATATGGTATATATATATTGGTCGATTTTTTACCAATTTTCCTTGAAAAGATTTGACTTGTGAAGTGAAGGAGAGAAAATTGCCACATTTTCGCAAAAAAGAGTTGGTTTTGGAGAAATAATTTTTCAAACAGAAACTTGTTCACTTGGCTAACACTTTACAAATTTGGTGATATAGCAGGCGAAGGTAACACGTGATAACAAGATCATAACATCACTCTACAGCCTACATGAAGATGATAAAGTGCCAATTGTGAAAGAAAAAAAACTAAATTTGGCTTTTAACGAGATTAAATATTTCAGTTCATTTCAATTATCTGCAACCCGCAGCAGAAAAGGTGGGGGGCAAATTTACTTTTGTTAGGTTTTTGGCTCGTAACTGACCGTTACAAAATTGATACGTTACAAATACAAACCTTCAGAACATTATAACTTCCGAAATATTCGCCCGATCCTAAAACGCTTTATATATTAGTTTTACACAAGGAAGTATGTGTGTAATTTTTTGGTAGTCGAGAGTATTCATCCTGTATAAATAGGCCGGCAACATTTAAAAACCACGCATAACACAACAGACATAAATAACCTGAATCGTCGTTTTCCTTCCGAATTCGTAAGACATATGGTAGCACTTCTTTAACACATAACAGACATTTTCTCAGTAAGAAAAACACATAGTGTATGGCAGATTCCGATACGTATAGATTCGTTAAAAGATCTTATTAGCAGATCCCGAAAGTTTAGGCTGTAAAAATGGTCAAAATAGGCAGACCCAAAAAAAAAAAACAATGAAAATTCTTAAAATAAGCTCTAAAAAAGGCATTTAAAATTAATAGAAGAAATGAAAAAATGATTTAAATCTAAAATATTAAGGTATGAAAACTCTGGCTATTTAAGCGGAGGAAAATAAAGCTCTCACTCAAAGAAATCGGAGCTTCTGGTGGTTGTCTAGCATTTTCCATAGCTTGTTACATGAATGAATACGTCCTCAAAATATTTAGAAATTATCAGTTATACGACAATTATCACCGTACAGTGAATGGTTTCACGCTGTTGTGATCAAACATAAAGCCACTTTACTTTCATCTCGAATACAAATCGTGGCTCGTTTTTATTTCAAAATAACAACATCCAAATATTTCTATAAGAATCTTAAAAGAAAAATGACTTACAATACACCGATTTCTCACTTTCGTTTCAACCGATTCCCACTCACGGCTGAGAGAGGAATTTCATAGGAACGACATGAGAAGTAAGTATTTTGCTATTTCCAAAAATTATTCCAGAATCATAGCAGATGACATAAAGAGTGGAAAAATAAAATATATGTGTATGTGTGAGAGAGTAAAAAAATATAATAATAATAATAGCAAAGCTAACAATTCTTCAAGCAAGTGCTAGAAGGTTGCGTGGAGTTTTTGGCTCCGGGTTCGTGAATTATTCAAAAGGACATTTTTTTTCTTCTTTTTTGTCCCGAAAGAAAACTGCTTAAACTCGGTTCTCACGTCAGAGAATATCTACGACCAACAACTGCAAGTTTGTGCCTCCCGAAAGTGATGTTGAAGCAAAACAAAAATGAAAAATAGAAGTAAAAAAAAATAAAAGATAAACTTGAATTTTTGAACTCGAAGTAAAACCTTTCCTCCACCTTTTTTTTCCCTTTCTAGTACTTCTTTTATTATTACTGTATTACTATTTGATCAACGACATGGCTGAGTTTTCACTTTTATTTTTATATATTTTCAAACCTGTTATGCTTTTTCGTGGACCAGTATTTGTAAAGCTGCAGAGAAAACGTTTTTCACATCTGCCCACCTTCTTTTACGAAACTGCGTTTTTATAACGTTCAAGTGCTCTTCAAATTCCTGTATATGATTGCAGGATATTTCTACTATACGGAAAGTATTTTTATCTTCTCAATATATGGAGTTATATGAGGTATCTTTCAATGTTGTGAAATTCTAGAGATACTTTTTTTTTTGTTATAAGCTAAACAAAGAGATAACTGAAAATATTGGTATGAAAAATAGTAGACGTAATCTTATTCGTGGGATTATTAACAGGGAGAAATTATCATTTTAATAATTAGAACCATTTGAATTTTGATTTTGTTCGTTATTGATATGGTTGATAAACATTCGTATTTTGGAAAAGTTCTGTACTTGAAGAAAATTTTGAAGGTTGAAAACACAAGGGACGTTTATAATGAGAAATAATATTTCTTTATTTTGAGACAAATTTGTTTTTTTTTTTAAAATGCTAAAATCATATAATAAATGTGTTTTCGTGTATATAATAAAATTATTTGGCAACATTTTATGTTTAATGAATCACGTTAAACACTCAGCCGCGTAGCTGGGCTGGAAGAGATCTTCGCAACGGGATAAGTCCGTTGGCAGAGTTCTGGAGTTCATTCATTTTTTAATGAATAATTTATTAAAAAATAACCGTAAAACACTGAAACTAGCGATATTTATCCCCTGCATTATTTATTTTGATGAAATCCATTTATATTTTTCTATTTTGCTCCCACAGACATACAAAACATTTATAAGCATAAATTTTTAGATACTAAATGTCCCTCGGTATGTGAGAAAAAAAAGATTAAAAACTAAAAAAAATTGCGTGGTATGCGAAAAAGCTATTCTCAAAATTAGTTCAAATTTTTGTCGATAAAGGGTGCTGCTTGAAAGAAAATCACTGCAAATATGCAAACCAGTCCTACACAATTCAGGGTGTGAAATTAACAGCCCATTTCTGAATTTTTTTGTTACTGGTGCTTACATAAGGTTTTCAGTGTGATGTTGACATTGATGGACAAAACACTACTGGTGTAGAGTTGTTTTATCTCAGCCACGAATCAACGGCTGAAGCGTTACGCAGGTCAGCCATTAGGTGTTTGCATTTTGTGAGTTGAAAATATTATGTTTAACCAAAGGACTTCTTATTTTCCCACGCTGTGATCGTATAACTTATCTGGGCATTCATTAGAAATCTCGATTAGATCTCTCTTTCTCTCTCTCTCTCTCTCTCAGTTTATGTCTTAAATGTGTCATCTTTTTTGTATATTCATTTACTCGTGTAATAAACAATTAATACAGCAAACAAAAATTTTGTCCTCTTATATTTGTCACTATAAATGAGACCATGAAGGACCATTTGTTGTTCTCCATCTTTTAATTTGCACAGGTTTTTTTCAAAAAGGACTGCTTAACTATAAAATTTCATAGCTTTGAAAAAGCAAAACATTGAAAAGTGAAACATAGTGATTTCTATGAGTAATTTTATTGAACCTATTAGTACGATCGACACGCAGGCCTTCAATTTTAAATCCGCTGATGCGCAAAATTTCTTGAAGCTATGGCCAATAGATAGCACCAAAGTTTCGATGCAATATCTTTTGGACATTGGGTGAAATTGTCCTTTGCAAATACGTATCAAATCAAATTACGATGGATTTTAAATGGTTGAATTAGCTAGGTAGAAAATGACACAAAGAAACAGTGGAATTTGAAGCCACCATGTGGGAAGTTGCCCCTTTCTTTCTATTACTTAATATGCATAACTATTAATATTTCTATTACATGCATAAAAATTGTTCTGTGGAATTTCTAATGAATTGGTACGTGTTGGAATGTGTTTTCTGAGTATATGTGTGAACCTAACGTATTTACGTTGTCAGAGTTATGTGTATTTCTTGTTTTAGTAGCATTGTCATATGCATTCCATATTTTGAAGTGAAAACAGCAAATGGCCAAATCCAAATTTTCGTGTTACGCTCGTACCGTGTTGATGGTCCACCAGTTCTCTGAGGAGAGCAAGTGGGGAGGGGGGGGGGAAAGAGCACAGATGGGATAAAACTGCTCACAATCACTCCACGTAGTTCGAAAACTGCAGAAAACTAACTTTAGCAACAATGTTCTCACTTCAGCAATGCTTCTACCGCAGAGAATGGGCATGCTTCACAGATGAGCTGTTGACAACGACACAACGTTTTATCACTCTTACTCTAATCAATGATCTTTAAAGGTCTCTCCAGGAAGAAGATAACTTTAGTGCCATCTCTGATTTCTTAGTTTCTGATGAATGCTAGCGGGGTTATCTGGTTCAAGTTCGACATCATCATGCTCTTCGACCCCGTCTAACTGATTATGAAAGAGCACAAAACAAAACATTCTACGATCATCTCTTTGGGTGGTCAGCGATCATGTCTGTCTGCCTGTATATGGAAACCATCTAGTACTTAAAATTCCTACTAATTCCCTAAATCGGTGTAAAACTCCAGGTGTGTTCATCAAATTATAGTTATAATATAACACTTAATCTTATGTGCATAATCTAATAATAAGTTAATCTTATATCTATGCATAAAACCGAGAACATTTTTCACCTTACTGTCTACCACATTTTCCAAATCATGTCGCTTCAAAATAAAATAGTTCTTTCTGAAATGCCCTGTATTAATAGACATTATGTAGTTGTGTCACAAATTTCTCTGAGGAATTGCATAAGTGTGGATGTTAACTTGAAAAGGATTAGATGTGTCCAAGAGAGGAGAATCTGATACAAATTACAGTAGGAAAAACAGCAGCTGTCTATACGTTTGAACAGAAATTCCATTTTTTCCCCTTCAGCTTACAATATTCTACAGAATTTCTGTGAATTGTAATGAAGTACCGTTTTTTGTTTAATATTACTATAAAGACTTTTTGTAGTTGCATCTTAATTTTAGTTATAATGATGACTTGCTTTCATGTCGAGTGAAAAAGGACTCTTATAGTGAAATGAATGATCTGGTTGCGTGGTAGCTGACGATATAGCTCGAGAACAAGATTTCGTTTAGCTTGTTCATCGAGCAACATCGTCGAGATGTGCGTGTTTTGTGGACAGTGAAGGGAACGCCGATGACAAAACGTAGAGTCATTCGAAGATGTTGGCATTGCTAAACGTCTCTGGTCACGTGAACCGTGTGTGAAGACCTATCCATCTTCTCATTAGGAAGATTTCAACTGACTATGTGTGTTTTCTACGTTGAATATTCCGTCTTTGCGTGTCGCTAATTGTCCTTGTTTCACAAAATGGACGAAAGTTTTTCTATTTTCTTGTGAATGCTGTGGTACTCCTAATAAAAAGAGCGACTAGAGCCAAAGAAACATTAAACATTTATTGCCTCTTTTAGTTTCTTTTTTGAGAAAAATTGCCCAGTAAAGACGAATATCTTATGTTAAAAAATTCGTCATTGTATGAGTAAAAAATTATCTTTTAGATTTTACAACAATAAAACTTGAAGAAATCACACATTTGGATGATGCGAAAAAGGTAATTGCGGTCAGCCTCGCTTAAATGGATATCAATGGTTCCAGCACATAATACAAAGTGATTCTGAATTCATGGGACACACTTTAAGAGACGATATAAGACTACTAAACAATCGCAATAGCAAAGGCGGTTTTTTTTAGAGAGTGTACAACAGCGCTTCACCGCAAGCAAATATCATATTTTTCTAACGGATTTTCTGCAATAAGTGCAATCAACCATTCGAGGGTCGCATGGTATTGTAATGTGGTAGGTGTTCTCATGGAGCAACCTGGATAACGCAAATTCTACCACAAGTCATTATTATACCATTTGATCATTGTACGAAGCAGCATAACCTCGATGGTCCTTGTACTAATAAAAACAAACTCCAATCCATTCCAAAAGTATATATATATGCACTGTCGAATGGTTGACGGCACATATCGCAGCAAATCCGTAGGAAAAATATATTTGTTTTTGGCGAAGTGCTAGTATGCACTCTCTAAAAACACCCTCTACGGCATTTGCAGTTGCGAGTCGATCGCATATTCTACGACCAAAAATGCTTATTTAGGTTTCACCTTTTGAAGTCTGTCCCATAAATTTTGAATCAATCTGTATTCGATTACACGGGGAACAATTTAATTGCTGTTTCACACCGTTTGTATAATGTATCTAAAATGTCCTATATATTTTACAACGACTTTCTTAAACATCCAATTATTCCTTTGCTGCCATCTGTGTAACCATCCTTTTGAAGCAGAAAACTTTTCAGTTTTCAAAATCTTTGGTGATTTCCTCTGCTTTTCGTCGTCGTTGATAAATGACTTTTTTGGCTCTTGTAGCATGAAACCAGTGCAATACAGCTCCGTCGACACCTTCGAAAGAGTTTCTCTTCCGTTTTCTATGATCAAGATTACATTCTCTTGCCAAATTTCTTCAATTTTACTAGAATATTTCTTGATGCTTGGTACTTGAACTTGAGAAATTCCATACTTTTTGGCAATTTCCGTTTTTTTTTTGTTTTCTTATTGCATCCAAAACTTTTTAATTTGTTGCACAAACAGAAATCCTTTCTTTTCGCATTCATTTTTCTGATTTCAAGACGTTGCCTGAAGCAGTTTGAGCAGATTTTTTGAGACTTTTACTTTTAATGAAAATGTTTTTTAGCACTCCTATGGGCTCAACAGTAAACAAAATAGAAAAATTTACTTATGATTGGTGCAAAATTAAAATAAAATAAAAATATATTAGACAAGGGAAAGAAATTGAACGGTGATACTAAAATAGTAATTTAGATAAATATAAAAGTTAAAACATTTCTCCAACGCTGAAACTCAAAGAAAAAAAAAAACCTCAATGAGCAAAATTGGAATTTACTCCACTGTACCGAAAGAAATTTTACCCGTAATATTTGAATGAAAATTCATCAAGTTGTCGATAATAAAATTTTTTTGATTTTTTCGCCATAATTTATTAAGTTTCTTTATTCATTACCAGACTTGATCATTCTTACACGCAAATATATATCTTGATGAATTTTACATTTAGATATTCAAATATATTTTAAAAACTATTTTAAACTTTTTTTTAGTAATTCAATACTACAAAAAACTACTATATGTTTAAAATGTTCAACTTGGTTATTGATATGACTTCGTTAATAATGATACTATAGATAATCCATTTCTCCTATGTAATGTTCAACTGGTTTTTTTTCCGTGCAATACATTTATAGTACTGCATAATTAACGTAGCATTCAATTTCTCACTACAGGTTTTTTACATGCAGTAATCGGCCATTTAGTTGACAATTGATAACATTTTTTTAAATTGGCAATATCTAATATTTATAAGATCCCAATATCCCGTACTTTTTCCTCCCTAAAATATTGTCATTCTAATCATATTGAGGTAACAACTCCGTGTAGTTTTATTGCATCTGATTACATTTTCCATTCCAATACTATATCTAATAGGTATTAACCTCGGTTGGAACTACAAAATTTCGTGGAATAATATTTAACGTTGTTATAACCGAGTTTGACTGTATTTATTAAAAAATATATTTGAAAATAATACAGTGAAACCTTGACATAACAATACTCTGCGGACCGAGAAAAAATATTGTTGTAGAGGGGTTATCGCACGTTTTATCGAGATGTAGCATATTATCATCAGGCTCCACCAAATTTATGCTGTTTTTCGGCATCGCTTCTGAATTTGTGTGTTTTAGTATACCACCATAAAATACATTTATAAGTATTTATTCGTAGCAAAAAGTTCTATGTTTAATTGATGAATGGAAGGGACGCGGTAGGCCAGGTCGATAAGATACTCGCCTAAAGCACTAAAGGATGTTTAGAGGTGTCGCGAGCTCGATACCCGGTTCGTCCTTGTCAGAAAACTTTCCTGACACAAGGGTACAACAAAAACGGCGGCATGACAGCAGCAAAAAATTGCTACTGCAGGGAGTTCCCCCATCAAGGGGTTAGCGCACCACCCTCTCGATGAGTATAAAAAACAAGCCTGCCGTTCAGAATCGGCAATAAATTGTAGGTACCGGCCTAAAATTAGCCCTCGTGTGCGGAAAATGACCGTGGTGCGACAAAAATGATGAATGGAATTTTGTTGTTCCGCCTTGTAAAGTAGTTTACTACATCACACTTGCGTGCACTGCTCAAAAAGTAGCTTCCCCGCACCTCCATTAACACTTTCAGAGTGTCTATATATCGCTAAATACCAATGTCATTAATCTTTCAAGCGGGCATTAAGTGCCACAGCATAAATCACTAAAATTCCTACAAAAAAATTGCCATCTGTTTTCAATAAGAATATTTATTTCCCGATTGCGTGAGCTGATGAATGCTTTCTCCACTAACACCGAAAATATTGATAAAAAACAACGCGGATAAACGTTGAATGGGGGAGGAGCACCGAGTGTGGAAAAAGAACCCCTGCATTGTAGACCACAGGAAATTCAAACAAGATATGATAAAACATCGTTATACAGGGATTTATCGTTATAGCGAGTTTTCACTGCATCTGGAGTTACGGAATCTGAATTAATACTATTTGCAGAAACATTTAATGAAATACATTCTAAAAATATTATTGGATTAGGTGACGATATCCACGAGAAATAAGAAATTTCGATAAATCCCCTAAAAAAACCTAAAAAATCTTAAGATGAAAGCTCATCTATGGAATCATCATCATCCGTAATATTTTTTCCTTAGAATCAGAACAAATTCACAAAAATGTTCAGACCACATTAGTCTTTTTTTTTTTTATCCTTTTCGTTCCATTCCTTTCTTAAATTGATGAAGTAAGACAAGCTGGCAAGAGAGATCTTGTTAAGACGCACTCAAAGACAATAAACGGGACAAGAAAAATAAAAGCACACACACGAGGAGCGAGTCTTGTTTGCCGGAATATATGTATTTGACGTCGTCGCTAAGATATGGACAGAGTTCTCTTCAAAGAGAATGTATATTTTTGTTTTTTTATTTATTTATTTATTTTTTGTGTTCTTTTTACCAATTTCTCGATTCGAAAGCAAATGCAATGAAATTACCGGCGAGCAAGGATTTGCCTTTTCATATTATACATAATAATAATAATACGAGAAGGAATTTCTAGTAAAACGTGGAGAATTTTCGCTTTCTCTCTCCTTTTCTTTCTGAAGAATCGGAAAATCCATTAGACTTCGTAAATTATTCAACGCCCAAGTGCATTCTAATTCTATTCCAAGTGAAAATGTACTCCCCCCCCCCCTTCTTTTCTTTAGAATTTATGCAGAGCATTTGATAACACTTACGGAAATTGTTTAGTGTTTATATATCATTTCTTTAATAATTTTTCGATGTTTCCTCTCCTTTAGAAAAAAAATATATATATATATATATATTATACTTTTCTAAATAATTTAATTTATATTTTCGAAAAAGTTTTATGGGAAATTTTAAAATTTCTCTTTTATGGAATTATTTGGAAGAAAAATTGTTTTGTAAACCTACATCGTTAAAAAATGCTCAGTTTTTAATACTTTGAGAAAAGTAATAAATAAAAATATTATTTTCTCCCTCTTCTTGAAAAATTAAAACATGCATTTCATTCGTAGATTGCTTTTTTTTTTCTATTTCTACTTGTGTTTGTTACATGACGTGTTTTTAAGTAGCGTTCTAATTAATTTATGCCTTTTATGATGAGTAACGAAGATGTTTGTTGTTAGCACGCGCTCATTTATTTTTCAGTGATTTAAAGTCTGCATATGAATTCAGTCTCATAAAAAAACAGAACCGTTTGTTGGAAAGACGTGCCTCATATCGCATTAATTGGTTTCAAGGGATGTAAGTGTTGGAACTTGGTGGTCATCGTCTCAACTTGTTTCCTTCATGATCAAGTTCAGTTCTGAGTTTTCGCTGTTAAGGCTCGGATGTGTTGCGTTGAGATATGCAAATTTACATTTTTTTTAACTCATGTAATGCTTTTCCAATGTAAACTTCAGATACGTATTAAAAATATAAAAATATATTTAACAAAATCTTTAAATCATGATGTTTCGCTCTCCATCCTTAGTTTGATTCAAGAGAATTTTCGGTTAACTTATTATGTGCTTAAACCCGTCTGAAGCGATCATTTCTTTTCGTATATATGTGCCTAATATTGCACCGATTTCGGTTTGCGTGGATTGAGCCTAGTTCTAAAATTTGATAACAGCGTTTTTCGAATATTAAGAAGTCACCAACGAATAAGGCAAATACACGAAAAATACAAAAAAAAATCCTAATGCATTTCGACACTAATGGGTGTGGTCTTCAGAGGAAAAAATATTTAACCACTAACCACGCTGATCGAGTATCCCACTTGTATTGGGTTGAATACCAAGTCTTAACTCTCAGTTGATCAACTCTTCCACGTTTTCCGAATGTTTAAGAAAGATGCCGATTATAATTAGAATTTCTGTAATAAAAGTGTACTTCATCAGCCACAATGTATATAAGCTTTCGAATTCCGCAAGCAGCTATTTCTCACTACAGACATCAAATTTGGGATAACACTTGTTTTTTCAACGTGTGTGATATTGGGAACACTACTACTATTATTTAACCGTGCATGCCCCTCACACATATTCATTCCTTTGCGGAATTTCTAACGAATCGGTACATGTCAGAATGAGTATTCCGAGTATGGCCCTTGAAGTTGGAAAATCGCAGAAAACCAACTTCAGACAACCACCAATGTGCCATCAGCGTCGGGGTTGTCTATTTTCCTCCCTCAAACATAATCGATGTTTCTATGATTCTATTTTAAAATTATATATATATATATATATATATATATATAACAAGTTATTTAGTCAAAAACACAAATTAACATGGCTATCGTAGCATAGCGCTGCTAGCAACGCAACCGACTAGATAACAGATATTGCAGGAAGGACAAAAAACGCACAACCGTGGGAATCATAACACGAATATTTTTATACTTGCTATAAAACAAAAGTGTTGAAACAAAAAACACAATTCTGTAAAAATATATAATATCGGCTCAACATAAATAAGCATCGCCATTAGTGAATTATTGGTTATATATAGTAGGAAGTTTCGTCTTTACATGACGAAAGAATCAGTAGAAGAGATTCTATGAAATGTGCGACTAAATCCAGTTCTTCCGTTCTTATTTTATGGTCAATCAGTCGTTACTTTTAGAACGCCCTTCGTATATCTTAAATTAGGACATCCGACCTTTCTGAAAAGGAGACAATTTTCCAATTTCCTCTGTCTAAAAACGTCGTTCCCGATGAATGCATGCATAAAATGAACAGAAAGATTAGCGAAAGTCAAGGGGTAGGGGGAAGAAATCGACAGTGTAAAAGAGATATATATAAAAGCCAAGGAGCATGTCACTGACGGCTAATACGGGAATGAAACAGAAAAGGTGTTCGCAGCTGAATTGATCACCCTCCTATAAATCAACAGCGGCTTAATCTGTTTACACCCGCGCCCCACATTCCCACGAACAATTACAGTTTACCTGGGTGGAAGGAGAGAAGAGCATCAACATCAAGAAACAAACGAAAACGCGGTCGAAAATTCATTGGCTTCGCTTAAGCGCTTCGTAATGACCGAACAGAGCTCGGGAACAAACAGCGATAATTCTTGTAGATTGCTCATTAGATCAGATAGTATTGCTTTGTACTTTCCAACTTTGGTCGCGAGAGGACGAAGTAAGCCATGGCTCAAATTAATTGAGTTAGTTAATGAGTCAAGGAAGACTTCAGAGTCAAGTCAACGAGATAACCCAGCAACTTAACACACGGAGAATAAGGGAACTAAGACATTACTCACGAGCCACCATGAGGTGGTTCGAGTTTTCTTCACTGGTTAATGCGAAATTTTCTGGATCTATTTCGACAACGATTTTAATTCAACAAAGTTTTCTTTGAAGTGCACGTGAATCCTCCGTTTAGAGTGATACCCACTATTCAGCTCAACATCATCACTAGGAAGGGCTTGGAGAAAACTGATTTTTTTTAAAAATGACAAATATCACAGGACAATGAAATAGCGTCCGACGTGTGAAAATATAAAATTCCTTTAGGTTTTGAACTACTGAACGTGAATATCACCATGAAAAAGTAGAATTGACTTTGTTTTTATGATATTCACCCTTTTAATAACAAGGTATTCCCCCCCCCCCCGTACCTTATTTTTTTTAATATTACCTTTTTACTATCCAGAACATTCATCGCAACATTCCATCACCACACGATTCACCGCAATGAAAATTCCCCGAAAACAATATACATGAGCGAGTGAGCTAGTGAGTGAGAGCGACGAGTGGATGATGAGCAAAGGAGGAAAGTGAACTAGTGAGTGAGAAATTGAGTGTGAATGAGTGAGAGTGAATGAACAATTAAAAGTTGGTCTATGAATGAGCGAGACAGTGAGTAACTGAGCAAATAAGCAAGCCGGTGGTCACTGGCCACCAAGTAAGAAAATGAGTTAGTGAATGGGCAATTAAGTGACCAAGTGATAAAATGAGTTGGTAAATATGCAATTAATTGACCAAGTGAGAAAATGAGTTGGTGAATATGCAATTAATTGACGAAGTGAGTGAGCAAGGAAATGAGTGAGTGAGTGAGTAAGTGAGTGAAAGAGTGAGCAATTTGGTGAATGAACAAGTCAGTGACTGAGTGAAAAACGCCGTAGCAAGAACTAATTTTCTCGCTTTCTCCCTTGGTGCTTTGTTTCTTATATGTTGACTTTAGAGTAGGGAATTATATAGAGTGTGTAAAATCAATTTTTAGACAGAGATGGTCCAGCCTCTGCACCGGATATTAGACCTGATATCACCAAGAGGCGATGTGTAATTATTCAAATTGTTCTCAGTTGGTGAGGAGAAGCTATGACCTTTTGGGAGCATATTACTAAAGAAATATATATATGTGTTGATCCAAGGATAGCCGAATCTAGTACCCAAGTCCTTTCTTACTCACAGTTCAAAGTCGATCCTTTTCGGTGAGCGAGAGCAAACTTGCGAGAATAGAAGAGTGGATTCGTGACTTGAATCCCAAATTATACCTCCTCGCATTTTCAAATACGAGTGCTTGTTTAGCGTTAGGCTTTTCCCCAGAAAAGCAGCATTTTCACTTTTCCGGCTAACGGAATCTTTTCTGTTGGAGAGAAAGGCCTTGAGGAAATATTTAACGAGTGTTGTTTATTTCCAAAACTCCTGCGGGCGTACAGTTTCAAACTAAATAGCAACAACAGCAAACGCTTCCAACGTAAAATTTCCGGATTTGTGGAGACTACGAGACATGGAAGAAATTTGTGAAAATTTTTTGTTGGTTTTGTGAAACATTTCTTGGAAATGCTTAAACTGACTCGTGTTTTGTGTTTGAATACGATGCGCTTTTCTTGCTGTTTCTTTCCCATTATTAGAGTTTCATTGTTATATCAAAATATAATACAAGGGATTTAAGTAGGGATAACTGTCGTCGATTTGTGTCGATTAAATCGTAGGTAGGGTCGTTTACACAGGGTAAGTCAAACACGATTGACAGACAACGATTACAAACGGCGATCACTCTTTCGATACATGGATATGAAAACATTGTGGGAAACACAAAAAGAAATTTTAAGTATCATTAACTGAGAATATATATATCTTGCAGTATATGTATTATTTGTAAAGCCCGGAAGTTTAGGCACTAAAATGGTAAAAAAGGCGCTAAAAGTCTAAAATAGGCATAAAAAAGGCATTTGTATTTAGTGGTAAAAAAGAAAAGTAACTAAAAGCTAAGATATTGAAGGTCCGGAAACTATTAAAAATCTTGGCTGCACTCACTCTATCTCCCCCACTGCTTCAACAATAGATTCTAATAATTTCATTTTCTTTTTCGTTAAGTTAATATGATGTTATCATGCCGAAGAGAAATTATTTGCTCAAGGTTAGGTTGGAGTTCTATTCAATGGAATACGTGATACATAATTAGCCAACATGCAAAAATAGTGCTAGCTGAAATTAAACAATGATTACATCAAAGTCATAACATTTTCAAATGGAATTATTTAAAAAAAATATTTTCATAATAACGACACATTTTTCTCAAACTTTTTCACAGGTTAAGGCTTTGTATTTGGTCATCTGCATCGATTTTAAAAACGATCTCTCGAATTTCATTGGTGGGTTAGCGCACCAACCTCTCGGTGAGTGTAAAAAAAAGGCTGGCGTTCGGGATTTTTGCATATCTGAAAATAACTCATGTTTGTTGATAGTTCATTTATCTATGGTGTAAAAAACAATCTAAATAGCATGGGCTCTAGGACTAGAGCCCTGTTGCCTCCCATTCCGATCTTTAGCTATGATGTCAAACAAAAGGCTATAAGGATAATTACCAGTCAGCTATTCAACTGCAATGCTGTGCAAATGCACGAGCCAAACATGTACAGAAACAAACTTCTAATGTATTCTCAGCTTTTCTTATACTTTACATGGGGTTGCTTTCGTCTAGAAGTCTTAATACCTTGATGCGAATTTGGCGGTATTTTGATTGTTATCTAAAAGCTATGTATAGCAGAGATGAAAGGTCTTTGTCACTTCTACTTCTTACAATAATTTCTCTACATCTAAGGCACTCATGTCTATCTGTGTTTGAATAGGGCCGGGGGAAAGAAGGTTTTCTGATAAGTTTTTATAGTAACAGAAATTTTTTGAAGTTCTCAAAGTTAAAAATGTCTAAGTTCTACAGAAAATGAACTCTAAAATTCACTAACGAGCATAATAGAAATTGGTAACTCCAACTTCAGGAAAAATTAATTAATTAATTTAATTAATATAAATAATTAGTTTAATTAATTTAATTAATACCAGACAAATTCCCAAATGTCAACGAACATGAACGCAGGGCTATAGCCAGAGAGATTTCTCACGAGTTACGGAGGATCAAACTGAGGATAGAGTAAACTTGATGATATATGAATGCATATGGGTATCATTCATTTTCTGAAATTTCAGGGGAAGGGCAGCGAGCCATTTTCACATTTGAGTATATTTTGCTATGGTTGTCATCTACAGTACAACTTGATTAGTTTGAATTTTGAATAATTCAAACTTTTACAAACTACCCTTGAGTTTTCTATCTAATTTAATGATAAAATATCTTGTTTAATTCGAAGTTGAAGAAAGAAAGTTTTTTCCTCTACTTTATTTTTCTGATGATTTAATGCCGATTTTAACATTGTTCAGCTGGTGTGCATCGAGATCGATTATGCTTCTCAACCCATAGGATCAAGGTATAACATTCAAAATCTGGATCCTTTTGTCGTCATTAAGCAGTATAGAAAGTATTGAAAAGTATAGATTTTTTGAAATACGTAATAAAAGTATATATTTCTTTCAAAGACAGTTTCATGAACAGTTTCCATTAATCAGGCTTTGAACATGGTCAAGAAATCCCGCAGTGATGATGATTCCAGAACAGTGGAATAATGTACAAGCTAAGATAAATTAAATATTATAATTATATAAATTATCAAAATTGGTGAAAGTTTCGTAACTGATGATAGTAATTTAATAATTGATAATTATTATCCTATGAGTATGTTGATGATTAAAGTTGCAATTTCTAGTCATTTTACAGATCCAGGATAGATTAATTTGAATTTTTGAATTTAATTTTAATTTGAATAATTTGAATTTTTGAATTTAATTTTAATTTGAATAATTTGAATTTTTGAATTTAATTTTAATTTGAATTTTTGAATTTAATTTTAATTTGAATAATTTGAATTTTTGAATTTAATTTTAATTTGAATAATTTGAATTTTTGAATTTAATTTTATTTTGAATAATTTGAATTTTTGAATTTAATTTTAATTTGAATAATTTGAATTTTTGAATTTAATTTTAATTTGAATAATTTGAATTTTTGAATTTAATTTTAATTTGAATTTTTGAATTTAATTTTAATTTGAATTTTTGAATTTAATTTTAATTTGAATTTTTGAATTTAATTTTAATTTGAATAATTTGAATTTTTGAATTTAATTTTAATTTGAATAATTTGAATTTTTGAATTTAATTTTAATTTGAATAATTTGAATTTTTGAATTTAATTTTAATTTGAATAATTTGAATTTTTGAATTTAATTTTAATTTGAATAATTTGAATTTTTGAATTTAATTTTAATTTGAATAATTTGAATTTTTGAATTTAATTTTAATTTGAATAATTTGAATTTTTGAATTTAATTTTAATTTGAATAATTTGAATTTTTGAATTTAATTTTAATTTGAATAATTTGAATTTTTGAATTTAATTTTAATTTGAATAATTTGAATTTTTGAATTTAATTTTAATTTGAATAATTTGAATTTTTGAATTTAATTTTAATTTGAATAATTTGAATTTTTGAATTTAATTTTAATTTGAATAATTTAAATTTTTTATAATTGGAACTTTTTTCCAATGACTTTGGACTTCGAACTAAGGTGGTTTAATTGACTTCGAATGAGTTTTCTTTATTTAGAATGATTTTTATGTATATCAAACGATTTTTATCTAGTTCCAATGATTTTATATTTATTTCAAACGATTTTCATGAATGACAGTTGCTGTTTTCACAGTGCTGTCTGTCGGTTGTACTAACAGTAATAACGTTCTAAATATATTTTGAAGCTTGTCCCACAAATCCACTGTCAGAACTATTTTTCTGAAGCATTAAGCATCTTCCCGATATTACTTTCTAAAATCCATCATCCTATTTTAGGATGTCCCGTATTATCACACAATCGGCATTTATTTCATTTATTTATGCAAATAGTTGGCGCGCATTCAGTTTTCTTTTATATTCTGAATAAAAAGCGCTGTGTGTGTGGGACCCATTGTTTTCAGCAACTCGTGTCTCATTGTAAATAAACACACACACACACACACACACACACACACACACACACACACACACACACACACACACACACAAAAAGAAATAATAAAATATTTCCATTATTTTAAAATATTATTACCTAACAGGAGAAACCATAGTTAAACGATGTAAAAAGAATTGAACAAAACGTATTTCCACATAGATAATGGAAAAGACGCTACTGGTAAGGTAAAAAAAATATTCAACAAAAGTTGGTAAATGAGGAAATAATCGATGTATGTGCTCTTTTTTCCCTTCTCTTCACCGAATTCGCAAATTTTCTGCTCTTGTGAGGGATTAGAAAATTAGAAAACTCAGCAACATTAAGTTTGAAGCAAGTAACGAAAAAATAATAAAATAGTATGTAAAAGTGTGTATGTGTGTATTAGATATATGTAAGAGCAACGATGCATGCGGGATTTTCGATTTGGAAATTCCCGATTTATGCTCCTTTTTTTTTTGGAAAGCATAATGAGGAAAGATTATCGATTTCAGCTTCCCCCCCCCCCCCCACAAAAAAATATTTCTTCATCTTTTTTCTTTCTCATTCAAGCTACTAAAAATATCGACGATGTTAAGTTGGAAGCGTAATTACCGGTAGACAATGTTTTACCGTCTGTAAAAATGAATGAGGGATTGTTTCGTCCTTTTTTTTATTCATGATTTCTCTCTCTTTTTGTTTCATTTATTTACTTTGCAAAGCTATTTATTATATCTACGTGTGAGAGGTGAGATTAGTAATTATACCTATAATTAAAATTTTGGAAATATATATACCAAACAAGTGAGATAAAAATAATAAGTAATAACTTTTACTGTTGATGAATACACGAATAGAAATTATGATTGATGAGAATTTGTATTTTATTGATGTTTTTTTCTTTGGAATAAGTTGTAAGTACGGTATTTTTAGTGCTAAATATTTTGATGCAGTTTTTGAAGCTTTAGTCCTTGCGTGAAATTCTAGTACAACGTTAATAGATATTTTATTTGTAAGAAAGGTTTTTTTCCGTAACTATGAAATGAATGAACCTCTTTTTCATTTTTTTATCTATGCTATGCTGAAATTTCTAATTATTATGAGATTGATGTCACTGAAAACATGTTTTATGAATTAAAGGAACTGACTTTCAAGACGAGCTTGAAAATGACTCTAATATTAGCTCAGAACAATAAAAAAGAAGAGAGTTTTTCTTCTCTATAATACCACTCATCCCCTTCAATGCAGTACTGACCCTTTCTTTTTTTCAATATGCTAACTAGTGGACTAATATACCCACCAGAGTTTTTGCTCCTTCCACCAGTATTGAGGAAAAATAGTTTCTGATGAGTATGACTAAGATGAGATCGTATTTCCTGGGACATTCGCGTACTTTGACGCAATATTTTGGTCGTCCCAACATTTTTATAAAAATGACCCATAATGTTTTCACGTTACATTTATACCGAATCTTGCTGCAACCTTTATTTTCTCTTCCGAAATCATGGATTAAAATCACTTTCCCGAGAGAGTTGATCCTACATTTTACATGCTATAAAAGTTTCTATATAGGGTGTATAGGAAATGGAAAGGCCCTTAATCCCGGAGTATAGATTTTCCCCTGTTTTTGCTCCGAAGAATAACGTCTTTGGTTCTAAGGTTCTGACATGTGTAATGTCTCAAATATGAAAAAGTAGTATAGGATGCATAGCTAACTCGTTGCACCGCAAATTACTGGTGAACCGCTCCTCCTACAAGCATAGATTCAATTGGAAGAAGTTTATCAATAACGTGTAGACGTCAGATAAGTCTTTCATATTGCAAAGGCTTGTATAGTTATCGAAATAAGAAACTAAAATAAAATAATAATAATAAAATAAATTAAAAATTATTTAAAAATATATAATAAATTCAATGATTTCGAAAAATTAACTTTTTATTTGGCCATCCTGTCTTGAAATACCCAATTAAATATTTGTTTCCCTGTTCTTCCTGAGCAAAACAAAAAAATTTAATTTCTTTCAGTGCAATATTCGCTGTGACATTTGAATTCGAAAATAGCTGAAAATCAAGTAAAGAACAGCATATGAAGCGTAGAAAGAGATTTTCCACTGGTTAATGTGATTCCTTCATTGTCAATGATTTTCGAATTCAAATATCTAAGCGAATATCGCACTTAAAAAGCATAGAATTTTTTTTCGTTGTGCTCCGGAGAGACAGGGCTAAAACTTTCTAGTTGGGGTTTTTAGGATACGGTGAAAAAAACTATTTTTTTAATAACTGCACAATTTTTAGCGATATGAACAGCGCTACGTTATTTGGATACTTTTTCAACTGGAAGACTAGAAGCTTCCAGGATCGACGGTTCGCGTGTTTACTTTTTCCTAAGCACCCTGCATAAATTTTCATTGTTTATTTACATTTTACCAGAATTTTCAAGTAATAATAATAATTGTCGTATAATCGATAAAAAAATTATTGAATTATAAGTATATACGTAACTTTGAAAAAACACGGGAAGAGGATCAGAAAGTCTCACGTAGAAAAAATATCCAGCAAGTTTTGAAGGAAAGGAAAACAAAATTCTCTCTCGGATGAGACGATAAAACGAAAAGAAAAATATTTGCCGAAAGAACAAGAAAATAAAAGAAGGGGAAGGAAGAACTCTTTCCACAATTCCTAAATATGTCCTGTGACAAGGTACGTGTAGAAGAAAATAGGACAAATGGGAGAAAAGAGCTCCGGAGTAAATCTCTGAAAATATGAAATGGAGAACTGCTTCCATCCATTTCACTGTCGGCACAGAGAGAGAGAGAGAGAGAGTGTTTCCCCTTCTTCTTTTCTCTCTTCAGCATTGACGAAGGCTTCAAAATCGAAAATTTGGTATCTGCTTTTATACACACTCGCATCTCTTTCATATATTTTCATCTCTCTCTCTTCCTCTATTTTTTCTTCCCCATTTTTTAAGTTAAATTTTACTTTTCTATCTATCTACCCCGCTCTCCCATACATACATTTTATATCACCGACTGTCTTTTGCAAAGATAAGCGGGCGGACGACGACTTGGAATGTTTCTCGCAAAAGAGAGGAATAAGATGAGGTACGACAGATATGAATGACGTACGTACTTTGGAATCGTGACTGAACAACTTTCTTGCACGCTATACAGACGCGAGAAATGGAATAGAAATATTTCAAATGGCCGCTTTTCTCTCTCTCTCTCTCTCTCTCTCGGCCATTTTTTTCACCTGTTCTAAAATTCAGTTAGGAAAATAAAATATAAGTGGTACAGACATGACCAACAGAGTTACACGGGAAACGAACGTTATACTGGGAGGTCGTAATATGAAGAGAATTCCTCTATTTATACAAAATATACTGAAATAATAATCTACATAAATACTGGCTATTTATGTAGAGAATCTGATTTTTGGAAAAATTTCATCTTTGATCCTACCCGAAACCCTCGAATGACGGTCGAGGACTCCATTAACTAAGCTATAGTGACAGATAGAATATCTATCCTTTGGAGAGCAGATTGATTCCAAATGGACGGTGATAGCAATCAGCTAACGCCTCGTAAATGACATCAGGCCACAAGATGTCGACGTATATATAAAGGTATACTCCGGTTATACAAGATATACTGAATTATTAGCTGCAGAGATGAAAATTTTCCAAAAATCAGTATTTTTACATAAATAGCCAATTTTTTCAGTATATCAAAAAGTGGAGAATACATCTTTCTCTAAATAAATTCCAATTTGGATATAACAAAAATTTTTGCAGACGACGCTCGTTATAACGACCTTTAGTAAAAGCGACTGTTCCATTGTAACGACAGTTAAGACAGGTTCCAAATGTTTTCCTATTTTTACCATGTTATTTTTCTCCATTATAATGATCGGGTTTCATACCTCCGGCGCCACGGTGGAATGCAAGCCTATCTCCTTGTTAAAAAGTCTCACCACAGAAAGCAACAGACCTACAACGGTAAAAATATTCTATATCTTTAATTACACTTCATTCACAGATGGCAGCGCTGAAAATTAAAACACGACACTGGATACGCACTCAGACTGTTAGGTACCTATACACACTTCCGGCACAACTCAATCGATAGTAAATTGCCTACGGAGATAGACCGGAATTGAGCTCGGTTTTCATACAGGGTTGTTTGAACAGCATGAGAGACCCCCCGAAGTGAAAAACTGGTGTGTCCCCCCCCCCCCACTAGCTATGTTGCGAATCTATAAGTTTACATACTTTCTTTCCAAAATCAAAGATGATGATTTGAATGACCTGAATTCCAGATCTCATCATCATGAGGAATCCAGGTACTTTAGTCCTGTTTCCCGCCGTGCTTAGGTGGGGGGGGGGGCCTATGAGCCTTTGGTACCATGATTTTTGTCATTCCACACAGAGTACGCCCAGAATAAAAAAAATTATAAGGCACGTGATGGTTTACAAAAATAATAATTTTTTCTACGAACAATCCTGGTAATGAAAGAGTCTCGACAGTTCAGTGATTGTAGTAGCAACGAATAATGCAGGTTGATGCCGAAAACTACCGTGAATGTGTAATTAATTTAACGGTTCACCGGAAAATCCGTACCTCTCTTTCTTTTGGAATCTGGAAACCATATTTCCATGATGGGGGTGGTGGTGCGAAAATGTATCCCCGGCTGAAAAAGAGCCTAATAACGACTCTGGGTACAGATAATAGAACCGATAGGAACTCTGTTCATTGTCCATTATTCAACAAAGGCCGAATTCGAAGCATTGAGAGAAAACTAATGCGTGGGGAAACAGTCGAACACACACATGACAGTTTGGCTCTGTCACAACCCTTTGGTTACCAGTTGAACAAAAAAAAAAGGTGAGGAAATTCTCATTTACAATTTCTAATCTATTTTTAATTTAAAATTTTTTTCCATGTGGCGATGTTTTTTCCAGGGCCAAGTTCAGGCGATGCTTATACGTGCGATGTTTTTTGTCACGGCGATGTTTTGACGTGCGATGTTTTTGTTCGCGATATTTTGTCGTAGACCCGTCGATCACGGGAAGGAAAATTCCAACAGCTGGAAAGAACTGAGAAGATAAGTTCCAAGTGTTTATAGAAATAACTATAACTAAGCTAATACTTATAATTTCCAGTGAAAATTTAGTCACCAAGTGCATTTAGACGACCGACACACAGAAAATTAAATAACAAAAAAGTGTTTTTGATCAACCCTCTAACAGAAAAAGCTGCAAGTAATTTGTTGACTCTCACAAAATATTTTACTTGTTTGAAGAGATGGTATTTTTTCGGCCCGAAATATATTGAGAAATTAAATTTTCTACATGTTATGTCGAAACTAATATTTGGAAATAAAAGTGGCATGTCTCCTCCGGGAATCAAACCCTTCTACAAGTTTTTACTTCTATCCCTCGTCTTTTGCTTATAACACGCGAAGCTTTCAACCAAATTCTACGAAACTTGCAGAAAACTTGACAACATAAAAGTTATACACTATATACTGTAATAAAAAATAAAATTATTTTATATTTCTAGAAGGATTGTCATCCGACAACGATAAAAAGCTCCGAGGGCCATACTTGGCTCGAGGGCCATGCGTGGAAGATCCCTGCCTTAAAATGAACGCACCAAGAAAAAAAATCATAATGGACAACAATGAATTTTTTTCCTTTGGAAAAGAAAAGAAGATCCAATCGAAACATATTTCTCTAATAATTTGAAATGTATATAGGTATAAAAAAGAAGAAGATAGAGAGGAATGGGGTGGGTGCCTTTCAGAGATCCGGAAATGATAAATCAATCTTTTAGAATTGCTCTCGTCGATCGTGCTTTCTATCGTGGGTTTGCTTGGACGTGCAGTGATTTGATGGAATTGGCCCCAGCGATCACTCTTCCTAAAGAGAAGAAGACAGGCGGAACTTTATTGGAGTTGGCCATCAAATTTATGTCTCCCCGTCGGTTTTTTCGTTTGACAGAAAACTGACGATTGACCTCCGTATATCTGACTCCCATTTTTCTTATATTTTCCCACTCGCTCTCTGAAATAAAATATTTTTACCGGGACCATGTTATGGAATGTATCATAATTCATCAGTTTGTTGAATAGATTGGATTTTTTAGGATGTGCTCTCACAGTGTCTTGAATGAGCCTATTAAATCAGAAAGGAATGAGTTTAGGATACTCGTATTTAGCAGTCATCACGGCTACAGATCAGAGGTGCACAGCGTTTTTAATCCGCGGGCTAGATGTGAAGTAGTTCTGCCACTCGCTGGCCATTAACTAATATATGTAGGGTGACCTGCATTACATGGGGCATTTCTGTACTTTTTATCGTCTATACTTTTTCATAAAATGTAATTTTCCCCCCTAATTTTAACAAGACTCACTTGTTCTTCACTTATACACCATTCCCTGTGACAATTGTTTTGGCTGCAACTTGCAACTTTACTTGCTTTTGACAATTTTTTTGGCTGTAATTGGCTACATAACTTGGCAATTTTTTTGGCTACAGTTGGTGACTTTAGTTGACTTTGGCAATTCCATTTTTTGGCGATAATTGCCGATAACCAGTATGAATTCCGATTCCCCGTATTTTTAACAAGGAAATATGGTCAGCGTGGTCATGCATCGTGTTGAGTGTATTGATACCTTTCTACAAGAACACCTTTCGCCGGCCGGATAGAATATCCTGGCGCACCGCATTTTGGCCCCCGGGCAGGAGGTTGTGCATTCGCTCTATAGATAATTGATCATACATGCCCGGTCGAAATGTTTACATGTCGGGTGATAGATTTGTCCAGCAATCCTGTATTATTACGTATTTGCACGCCATAATCTGTGCAAATGAAAGTGAATGAAATTTTTCTAACTAGTATAATGAGTGAAGTATAATGATTGAGTAATTGTATTGTTTTAGGCCTGTTGCTCTCTGTGGCGTGACATTTTAACGGGGAGATCGGCCCCGATTCGCTCCTCTATATAAGTATGGTAGCTCTAAATACTGTAGTCTCTCAAAATTATCTGTAACTCCATTACAGAGATAACGATCAAATAAAACAATTCTTTACTTGGTTATTGCTTGATGATCGCTATTATCTCAATAATAACTCCATGATTATGCTTGAATTTCAGAGACTTGCACTTTTTCACAGAAAAATTGGCGGAACTGCGAAATCGCGCAACACGGGGTATTGTATTTGAAATTTGTTCCTCGGAACAGTTTCAAAACCGAAACCATTAAGTGTTCCACGAGAACCTTTACGTTGAAAATAGCCCCTGTTATAGATATTCATCCATATTATGTTGTATTAATGGTTGGTCGTTGAAATCCACTTACGCTGCTTAAAAAATGAATTTTAGGGTATTATATTTTAATGTATTGGAAGCGTAAATAGTAACTCACTACTGTCCATATGAGATCCTGATGCTTTATCGTGTGGTTAGAGGTACGTTAAAGTTTTTCTGAAATAAATTTGTGATGCTGAAATAAACCGTTTCCTCGAGGATTCCACAAATAATAGCCTAAAAAGCTGCTAAATATTTATTTAAGAAAAATCACGATGTAGTAAAGTCGATAACATAATTTAGAAACATTAGAGTTCACAAAAAAATATCATAAAAGAAATCCTTTGAAGGGAAAAAAATTTTTTTGCCTGAAGAGAAAATGAGATAAACATACAATGGAAGCTGCGCTTTCACGAACTTTACTAATCTTTGGCTTATACAAAACCAAATATCGACAACTTTTTTTGTTCCCTTGAAAGCGACATACTTTTCAGATCTTGTATATGGAAATTAATGAAACCATTATGTTATTGTAGGATAATATGCAGCAGTTTTTGTCTCGTCTATATATATATAAAAACACATTTTAAAATTTTTCAGTTTTCAAAAACTGTGAAATTTCCTGCCTCGCACTGCGTTCGGGTTTTGTTTTATCTGCACCAAAGTGTATTTCTAACATTTTCTAAAAATATAAACTGCAGACAGGTATTATACAGCCGAACGTTGTCAAGAACCATATCCTATGTATTTTATCTGTTTATTTGTGTCTATCCAAGTCTTTTGTATATCCCATTTTGAAAGCTGTATCATTTCAGCCTAAAGTGAGTAGAGAATGTTTAAATGTTCCTTAAAGCAAGATTTTTCCTATAGGAAAGCATAGGAAGCCAAGATCGTACACCAACCTCCTTGAGCAAGTATCTTATCGACCTCGGCTACTGCGCCCGAAAGCTGTTTAATGGATATCACTAGTATTCGGTAAAACTACAATCCGTCTAAAAATTTTGGACAATAGATTTTTAACTGGGCCATGGATACCGTTTCAAATTTTGGTTTGACTTTTTTGAGCTTGTGATCAGAATGCAACTTCTGAATTCACTTTAAGCGTCGGTCATTGTCAAGGAAAATACGTTTTGGATATTTTTTAAACTCAAAATGTTGAAAAATAGCTGTCTCAAAAGTTCAGAAAACTTAGAAAACTTCCTATTATATGCAAATTTCGAAGATTTCGTCCATGTGGCGTATCAGAAAGCCGATAGTATAAAAATGCAAAGCTACCGGATCGGTTTTCATTAAAAAAAATTGCCGAAATCGTCGTATATTTTGAACGATGAAATTATTCGTGTACATAACTTGATAGCAAAAAGAATGGTTCTTAAAGGCAGTGCTATTGCTTCGAGCAGGTCGAAATGAAGTGTTTGACGTGTATTGACCTAACGTGTGTATCTCAAAAGCCAAAACCTGGTTGTGGTAGGCAACGCAGTATAATTTTACACGAAAACAAAACCACCGTTGGAAGATTGGCTTCTACGGAAAAAAAAAGACCTTGCATGAAATTATGAAAAATCCTGGAGTGAAAATTTTAGATAACAGTTCATAGACTGATCAGGGAAGCTTGTATTTGATTCATAAAAGAGGGTTAGGAAATCGCCTGTCACAAGGAAGCACCAAAGAGAGACTGAAACGGGCACGAAATCATGTTTTATGGAGATAGTATAGTAACTTGTATCACATTAAGGGGTGCACACACACACACACACACACACACACACACACACACACACACACACACACACACACACACACACACACACACACACACACACACACACACACACACACACACACACAAAAATTGGTAGTCAAAACCCTGATGCTTAAAGGAGATCCTCCAGAACAATATGCTACTGATTGGGGAAGATGTAAAAGGACCAAAAAAATTTGGCGTTTTTCAACATTATAACGTATGTATTCGAAGATTTTCTGCCACTAAAAAGCTCTTTAATAGCGAAAATGTATCGGTTTTAGACTGGTCATCGATGAGTCCTGACTTGAATCCTATTAGGAATGTATGGGGCATAGTTACGATAAACGTGTTTGCAAATGAAATGCAGTATTTGACTGTTGATGACTTGAAAAACTCTATCGAGAAAGTATGGGTACAGTTTTTATGTTGAAACTCCACAGAATTTAATTAGGTCCATGGAGGATAGTGTTATATGAGGTTGTTAGAAAAAAAAATGAAAAGTTTATGAGCTATTAAAAACCCATTAATTTTTTCTAAACTTTGAGACAGCCATTTTTTGTATTTTTAATACTATAAATATTTTCAATGTTCTTTCGTAGAAATTTTTTTTATATAAACGTAGAAATGCTTCAGGTATCATCCATTAAAAGGGTGGTAATTTAACTCGCCGTATTTTTCTTGTCATTTTACGAAAAGTGCATTATGTAAATTTTTGACACAGACTGTAAGGTACGAAGAATTTTCTGCTTTACAATTCAGTTATTTCCAGAGAATCGTATTCTTGACAAAAAAAATTGAATTATTTTATTTGAAAAATCAAAAGAAATAAATATATAATTTCAAAATTTGTGCACTTAATGGCTCAAATTTGAATATTCAAGTATAAGTATAAAAATACTGATTATTCTGTTGCGTGTAATATACACTTTGTATTAGAAAAAATCAAAAATTACAAGACTGGTAAAAAATGTTATTTTCAGTTTATTTTACAAGGCTAATAGAAATTTTTATTTTGGTATTTTGCTATTTTACAAGAGCTTATCATTTATATCAAGTGCTCATCATGTCACGCTTAGGCATTATACATAAAAGTAATAAATTTATCAAACATCGAGACGATTGTCGATAACCGAATTATCACTTTTACCGCAATTTTGCCTCCGGGGTTCGTGAATTCTAATACCCTTGACACATTTAAAAAGAAGTTTCCCGATCATAGCGGGATAAATCGAGAAACTACCCATACATAGAATTAAGACCAACCGTAGTATTTTTTATGGGCAGTGTGTATTATATAGCATTAATTATTAATTTTTTCTTTCGTGATACGTATATACTTTTATATTGGGTTGCTTTATTTTGGTTATATTTGACATAAATATGTTTAAGGGCATCTATTTTCCACCTCGTTAGGCATTTGCCTGATGTAGCCTTTGTAACATATAAATCACGGATATGTAAAAACTGAATTTTATACCGGAGAAAAACAAACAAACAACGATAATAATTTCCGTGATGACAATCTTTAATATCAGTATCATATGAAAATTTCGCATACATTTTATCTCTTTGTACCTTTGCATTTATATGGGAATAAGATAACCTACGGTTCGTATTTCTATTCGGGTAAGGAGAGCAAAGTAAAAAAAATCAAAAAAAAAAACAAACTCGACTGTATAAATTCTCTTTATTCCGCAAAATATATTGGGAAAAGAGAAAAGTTACGTCCCTTTGGAAATTTATACATACACGAAAAAAAAAAGTAATAAAAATTCTGAAGTCAACATGGAAAACTTGTGAGAAAATAACAAAAAAAGAAAGATCTCAAAGTCTCTTTCTCCCGGCGAGCATTAAACTTGCTTTGGTGCTCCCCTAGTCGGTGGTGAGAAGTTGAGTTTTTTTTTGGTTCCAGTACAATTTTTTTTTGGCACGATCGTACCTCCCGTGCCTTTACTTTTTCACTGACCACCTACTCTTGTTCAAACTCATACATACGCACTTTCACTCTCTCTCTCTCTCTCTCTCACTCACACACATACATATACACACGCTTTCCTTCGTGCTTCGCATGCAAAAGCAAAACCCCACCAAAAAAATGTTCAAGTACCAAAAAAAATCAGAAAGAAAAAATTACTTCACATGGTTTTCCAGCAGCGGAGGAATTTCAAAGAAGCAGAAATCGATAACACGAGGAGAAAACTACACACACGCACACACATATATATATCGGAATAAAATAAAATAGAAAGTCTTAAAACTTTTTTCTATCTTGCCACCTGATACCCCCTGACGATGAAAATGATCCAAACTTAACCAGACAAAAAAACTGAGAAAAATATAGAAATAATCTTTTTTTTCATATTTCAGTCAATGCGACTAAAGGACTTGAAATGGTCAAAATATCTGATATTAAAGTTAGTTTCTTTAATAATATTTACAGTTGAAAATATGGTCATAGTTTTAGCAACTGAAAATAAAAGCAATATTCATGAGGAAACTAAACGCTGTGAAAAAAAAGATATATAATGCAATGCGCCCGTAAAAAAAAAAACGATTGCGTCAAAAACATGTCATCAAAGAAAAGATAATTTGGGAAAACATTTTGGTGTGGAATGCCTTGCTTGAAGTTTTTCCATGGTTCAAATGCCCGTAGTACATGACAAACGAGATCGGGAGAGAAACTACTGGAATTATTGTATCTAGTTGTTTGCGCTCTCCGGGTTCCGAGACTTAGAAGATTTCCGTGATGTTCAATATTCCACGGAACCCCAAAAAGCCCTCACAAAACAAAAATTAGAAACTTGTGATCTCTAGCCGCAGTGACTGTCAATTACGAGTATTTCAAATCCATTCTCTTCTAATTTAGAAGGCTCATTCAACGCATAGAGTGCGCATCTAAATACTCCATTCATTCAATAAACTGATGTAGTGCGATATTCCAGAATAAAGTGTTGGTAAAGGACGATTTAGGAAAATTTTACTTGAACAGCTTTACTTTTAGGAAGAGTTTACTTGGCTGGAGAATATGATACATTATACAGAGTGTATAGTAAACATGGAGTACGTTATTTTATTGGCGAACCATTGATCCCAGAGGTATACTTCCAATTAGAAAAAGTTTCCAAATAACGTGTAGTACTCAGATATGTCATTTATGTTTCGACGGATTGTATAGTTATAATAATAAAAAATTAACTTTTTATATACAGTCTCCGTGTACTCAAAAACCCAGTTAGGAATTTGTTGCCCTGCATCTCTTGATGCCAACAGAAAAAACTTCATGTTTCTAAGTGCAATATTCACTGAAATATTCGAATTCCAAAAACGGAGGGAACTTGGGGAAAAAACAGCTCTGGGGGGGGGGGGAACTGTTTTACCCGTATTTAACGGTGTTTTTTTCCTCAAATTTCCTCCGTTTTCGAATTCAAATATTTCAGTGAATATTGCACTTAGAAACATGGAGTTTTTTTTCTGTTGGCATCAGAAGATACAGAGCAATAACTTTCTAATTGGGTTTTTGAGTACACGCGATGACTGTATGAAAAGTTAATTTTTTGTTTTTTAATAACTATGCAATCCCTTGAGAAATGAATGAAATGTCTTAGTACTACACGTTATTCGGAAACCTTCAACTGTTATACCCGTAGGATCAACGGTTCACCAGTAAAATGCCATACCGTCTATTTGCTATGCACTCTGTATAAAGGTGTGTTCAACCTTTAGAAGTGTGTGGGGCTATTTCGTTAAGTGATCTGGTGATCGGGAACTACGTCGTGGTGATCTGTAAATATGTCGTGAATCACTTAACTGATCCGGAATTGTGACACGGTACACTGAAGTGACTTGAAACAAATACAAATACAACGCCACAACAGACAAAATGCCCAGCGAGGTGGCTGAGAAAAAGATGCCCATAAAAATATGGATGTCATATACTTCAAAAATACAGCAACCCAATTAAAAATGCAATTAACAAAAATTATAAACAATATATACACATGATAAAACTGTGGCACGTATTACTTAAGTGATCTATGAATACGCCGCGTGACACTCAAATGATTCGGGAATGTTCCGCTTAGTTCATTTTTACGAAATTAGGTTTGAGGGTCGCGGGCCACATCAGATGACTCCGTTGGAATTTCGAAGCAGAAATCGATAACAGGATGAGAAAACTACTCACACACGCATACATATATAACATCGGAAGAAAATAGAATAGAGTATTACAACGTTTTTTCTCTCTTACTACCCGGTACATCCCCTACCCCGACGATGAAAATGATTGAAACCTAACCAGAAATAAAAATTAAGAAAAATGCGTAAATTATTATTTTCCCGTATTCCAGTCAATGCGACTTGAAATGGTCAAGAAATCTGTTAGTAAAGTTACATTTTTCGACAATATTTACAAATTGAAATATAGCCACTTTTTGTTTTCTCTTTACGGAATAAAATCTTGAATAAATGCTAAATGCTTTCACTAAATATTAGAGCCATGGAAGATTTTACTTTTCTGGGGAATATGATACATAATGTCAAGGGTGTTCGACCTAAAGGAGAATGCTGGCCGCTTCATTGACTTAAAAATGTGTCGCCGGTCACTTGATTAAGTGATCTGGGACATCATCGGTGGTTTCTTCAGTGATCTGTAAATGTGCTACGGGCCTGGATGATCTGGAGACTGAGACCTGGCGTGTCTTAAGTGATTCATCACGAAAGTAGTTAATGAAAATTCCTGAAAAAAAAGAAGCTGATCTCAAAGTATATCGATTATCAAGAACTATTACCGATTATGAAGTTCAGGATTTCATTATCATAATTTATAAACCCTGATCTATAACCTGTGATTTATTTACCTCTATCATCACTTTAATTATTATTAATTCAATTATCATTTTAAGATTAAATAATTATATCCAGTGCCAAACACAAATAAAACGTCATTCCAAAAGAATTATAGATATACCGCTCTATAAAATAATGAATCGATATCATTCAATCAATCATACAAATGATAACATAAGATCCAATAACGATATTTTTATATTTTCAATAAGCATCAGTCTAGAAATCTATATTATAACAATAAGACATTATACAACAAATCATCTGTATGCATATTTTAATCGTTTCAGTAATACAAAAATTAAAAGTACATACAGGGTGTCCCACCAAGACCACCCAAACACTGCACAGCCAGATTCCTTGCTTAGAATACATAAAAAATGCGCAGAGAACTGTACCTGTACGACCCATAGTTTTCGAGAAAAATGCGAAAGAAAAGTATGGCGTCATATCCGGTGCTTTTTAAATACGATTCAAATGACGTCATTCCGAGGTAAGCGCAGTCATGCCTCGATATGCATGGTGGATATTTTGAACTTCTTCCTTTGTAAACATATGCAAATACCGATAAGTTCATGTTTCCAATAAAGTTTTTTTTTCTTGCACCAGATATGACATCATACTTTCGCATTTTTCTCGGAAACTATGGGATGTTCAGGTACAGATCCTTGGACATTTTTAATGCATTCCAAGCAAGGAATCTGGATGTGCAGGGTTTGGTCTTGATGGGACACCCTGTATATACTTTATGAAACAATAACCAGCTTGTACAAACCAGAATAATAAAGTTGTTGTTGAACAACCTGAAACAACAATAATAAGGTTTAATATCACTAACGAGGAAATGGTTCCAAGGTCATGTCTTCAAAAAGTGTAAAAAAAATCACCCCACTGATTTATTTAATATAAATGTGCGCAAAAATATAAAAAAATCCGCGAAATTATTAAGGGTCACAAAAAAAAAAAAAAAAAAAAAAAGCAAATATTAATGTTTTGAATACCAATACAGGCCAATAATGAATTCAAAAATCCCACAACCGCCTAGAGTATTTAGGTGATTGTCATTCAAACAACACATCGCATGATCAAGTACAGCACAGACAAAGAAAGAGGAAAAAAAGAGAAAAAGAGAAACAACTAGTTCCTCGAACAGAGAAGTTGGAGGAAAAAAAAGGAAACGCAAGTGAAAATAAGATTTTTATAGATAGCGCCAAAAAGCACGAGAGGCGATGAGTAGCTAACTGTTATCATTTTAAACAATTTTTTGGGGCTTTAATAATTGCATTCCGCTCCTATTTTTTGTGTTTTTAAGTGTTTCTAGGTGAGATGAATGTAGTTAATTATTTTCATAATTTTTTGGACGACGCCTTGGGACCTTTCCCTTGTAATTATGACCCTTATCGACCTACTGTAAGTACATTCAAGTACCTCGAGGTCAACAGTGTGTTTGCATTGCATGTTTGCACATGTAATTTGAACAAAATATTTTATATGTTTCTGTATGTGTGCGTAATGTAATAAAATTGCAATAATAATAAATATCTTAGGAGGTTAGAAAATAGAGTCGAGATTCAACGAACTTGTAATTGTGAGATTAACGCATCATTCGATTTTTTTATTGCACCGATCGTTATTACGTGCGTACGCAAAGAAAAAAAAATTCAGTTGTTTGAAAAATTGCTCAATTACCGTAATATAAAACGAAGCAGTTGAAGAACAAAAGCTGAAAAAGGGAATATACCCCAAAAGGAGACGTAAAAGAATTCATTTTAACTTAAACAAAGAAACTGTCGTTATTGCCAGTGATATTATTAACGAATACTAAGAAAACTTTTGTTATTTCTGAAGATCTTTTTTTCAGAATAGTTATGGATAAGTAATTATTATAATTTAGCTCAATTGTTTTTAAGGACTATCTTGACAATGCGTTTCTTCAGCAGGGTTTAACATTTATAATGCAATCGAAACATTTCTGAAATTTATTCAATCACAGTACTTAAAAACGTCATATTAATTGCGAAGTTTTTTTTTTTTTTGTTTCGAATTGAGGATATTGAATTCATTGAATTATTATTACTCACTGAAAATTTAATTAAGTTCGTTGTCAAATAATGAGGATATTAAATTTATAAATGACTCGGAAATTCTCCGAACGTCATTAATTGTTCAGTAAGGGAAAAAAAATCACTGACATTGTTTTTTTCTAGCTTCATTTTCTTGAATGTTTAAAGTTTACAAAAATTAATCAACTATTCTTCTAGTTCAGGGGGAGGGGGGTTTCCCTCTTTTTCATATTATTTCTTCGAATATTATTATTTTTTATTATTTCCGTAACAGAGCCGGTGATCGAAAGAAATTCGCGAATCTGTCGCGATTCGCATTCAATCGCGGCGAATGCCAAGTTACGATAAGAAGCAATAATTTCATTCCAGGAATTTCTTTCGTCTTTATATTTCCTCGTGTTGTCAGGTGAAGAAAAAAAAGAAATGAAAATAAAGAGAAGAGAGAGAGAGAGAGAGAAGTGATTTTTCATATTCTCCGCGCTAGTCATTTTCAAGAAAATCGGATTCATTCATTCATTCAAGGAGCGAAGAACCCGGAATACGGAAAATAAATGGAAAAATTCCATTTGAAAGTGGATTCAAGAAAGTTGTGATTATTTAATTTCCTTTACGTCTCTTCTTTTCTTGTTTATTTAGGATTTTCCTTCAAAGTTTTTTTCCCCCTCGTGATAACGGGAACTCTCTTCTCTTGTTCAGTTTAACTGGCATTTTTTGTTTTGTTTTTATACTAGGAAATTACTGAAAGAATAAAGCAAAAATTATCATTGGCTTATATTTGAATTACATAATTAAAACTTCTTTCGATAATATTCTTCTGTCAAGTTGAGAAAAAAAAAACATTGCCAAACAATATTAGGAATCATATAATTTATATATGGCGAAGGTGCTCGATCTTTTGGGGAGTACGGACGATTTCATTGGTTTGGAAACGCATCGCATGCCATTGAGTTACCTGAAAATCTGCCTCGAGCCACTCATTTGATCTGAAATTGTATCTGGGACACTTACTTGAATTACCTAAAAAAAACGCCGCGGCAATTTAAATGATCTGGAAATGCGTCAAGAGTCACTTGAGTGATTTTTAAAAAGTGCTGAGGGCGGTTTGAGAGAACTGTTAATGTGTCGTGGCCACCTATATGATCTGGAAGTCTGCCGCGTTCAATTCGATCACCTGAATGTGCCTCGAGCCATTCAGGTGATCTGAAAATGTACCATGTCACTTGAGTTATCTGGAAATGTGCCCCGGGCCTCTTTAGTTTTCTGAAATGTGCCGCGAGTCATTCCGGTGATCTGCAATTGTGTCGCGGACCACTTGAGTTCCCTCGAAATGTGCCGCGGCAATTTAAATGATCTATAAATGTGCCAAGAGTCACATTAAGTGATCAATAAAACATGTTGCGGTCCGTTTGAGAGAATTGTAAGCTTGTGGGCCATTTCAATGGTTTGGAAACATGTCACGAGCCACTCAGGTGATCTAAAAATGTGCTGTGCCAACTTAAGTTATCTGAAAATGCGCTGCGAGTCACTCAGATGATCTGAAATTGTGTCGCGGGTACTTGAGTCGCATAGAAATATGCTGCGAGCAATTTAAATGATCTGTAAATGTGCCAAGAGTCACTAGCGTAATATATAAAAAAATGCTGCGGGCCGTTTGAGTGAAGTGCTAACATTTTACGCTTTTGAGCCACCTAAGTTATCTGGAAGCCTGCCGTGGGACAGGCCACTTGAGTAATCTTCAAATGAACCGAGCCACTTAAGTGAACTGGAGGTGTGTATCGCCGGTCGCTGGAGTGATTTGGAACCAACTTTAACTGATCTGTATCTTTGGCAAATTAAAAGGAAATATCCCGCCATCTATAATGAAATACCATTTGAATGGAGCCGGGACCACTTGAGTAACTTGATATTCATCCGTGGGCCACTTAAGTGGTTTGGTTAATAATCGTCACGGCCACATCAAATGACTCTGACGATCGCATTTGGCCCGCGGGTCATGGGTTGAGCATGTATATTATATGGTATCACTTTATTCATGGGATTCAAGATTTCAATATTTATAGTTAAAAATATTTCTAAAAACAGATTTTCTCGTAGTTTTTCAAATATTTAAATATAAGTGAACATTTCAGAACCTCTGATATCGATATTAACGTTTTGTAGAGAGTTTTTTTGCTTAATCAACGCATTTATGAATGCTTTTTGTTTAATAGTATTAACGTAAATATCGAATTTGAGGTGTGAAAATTGTAATTTTGACACACACTCATACTTTCTCACATATCAATGGATTTTGTTTTTTGTCCGACAAGTATAAACTTTGACCCTTAATGCTTAAAACCTGGTGCCGTATATGCGACTATAACGCCCATACTCCCTCCCTCCATCTTCACTCTGCCAATTAAATGCAGTGGTGCATTGAAGCCATGGTTGGTATAAAACAGTGGTTCCCAAAATACAAGTCGCGTTCCCCGGGGGGGGGGGGTGTTGCGAGAAATACTCCAAAATATAAACGTTCCAATAACAAGTGCATTTTTATTAAAAAATATATCAAAACCAAAAAAAAAAATGCCTGTACTCAGTTGAGCTACTAACGATGCATCATATAATGCAATTTTATCAAATTTTACTTTGCACAGTCATCAATATATCAAGTTAATACTTATACAGGATGACTCAGAGAGAGAATCACCTGATTACAAAATTTTATATATTTTTTCAAACTTGAAAACACAATATGTGAATATAGGGGTGGGGGCAATGTCTGTGTTTTATGAACAATGCTATTAATGGCCGAGTTCATGTGTAGAACCATTTTGAAATCGGATAGTTCTTTCTTAATCACTCTTGTATGCCAAAATCAAGCAGCGTACATCTTGCTACACTTCCATCTCGCATAGCCCTTTCATACCCTGGTGCCACAAATGTGTGGGTTGCTTTCTCTCACTAGAATTTTTTTTAACCTCTGGAAGTCAAGCCCTGACTTAAAGGATTGTGTAAGTTTTGTGTTAGAAATATGGTGAGTATGGACTTTGGGGGCATTCATCAGAGGGCAGCATTTAAAGTTGAACTTTGAAAGAGTTTTTAAGATGCCTTCCAGGAGAAAGTGCATCCGGGCAAATTGTGATTTACCACGTATAGTTTAGCAATAAAATTCCAGAAAAAATTGAATGTGAATACGATATACCTTTCATTATCTTGGCTGAAAAATTTTGAACGAAGTCAATTATTCCTTCACAAAAAAAAAAAATCTCTTCCAAAAATTGAAAATTGGAAAAAAAGGTTTGCTGAGAGACATATATATGTTTTTAATGCATATTTTTTAGTATCGAAAATGCCGAATACTCTTGTCTGAAAGGGATAAGAAAGATAGAAGTGCATCAAAAAATATATATATATTTATCCGTATAATATCTAAAGAAAATAATGAATATATCGTCTAAAAAACCGGAACAAGGGTTCCGAAAATTGCTTTCGGGACAATTCATTTACTGGTATAAAATCGGAATTCCCTGGTTTTCCGGAGCACATGGTCACCCCCATGTAAGGGATTCACCAACGAATTTCGAATGAAGGCGATTTTTCTATTATTCTGTATTAGATATGTAATCTGGTGTACGTTTTGATCGTTTCATTACTGGAGATCGTAAGTTAGCGTCACCCATCAAAAAAAAAAAAAAAAATTGGAAAAAAATGCATTTTCTTTTTCTTTGCAATTTATGATGTTTTATGTTAATGAACTCATTTAATGCCTAAAATGAATTCACTCAATTAAGTACTCATTTCAATCCTTAAAAACTTTGTGTTAATCCATAAATCCTCGTGGTCCTGACAGGGTTAAAAAGTATGAGACCTCTTATACAAATACAAATACAAATACAACGCCACAACAGGCAAAATGCCCAACGAGGTGGCTGATAAAAAGATGCCCATAAAAATATGGTTGTCATATGTTTCAAAAATACAGCAACCCAATTAAAAATGCAATTAACACAAATTACAAACAATACAGTAAAACCTCTGTTAACGGTCACCCGTTTTTTGCGGTTAAATAATAATTTACCATTGCGCAACAAAAATTATACTTTTCAATCCCCTGATTAACGGTCACTCCTCTTTTACGGACGACTTTTTTTTTGCACCTTTGGTGTCCGGAAAAGGAAAGTTTTACTGCAGTTTGGAGGGATTGTTTGAGATTTACCTAAATTCGAAAATTCAAAAAAGAAAACTTGAAAAAACAGTTTAATCGCATTTTGTGAAAAACGTGATAAATCAAACAATTAAACGGAACAACGTGAGTAAAAGAATTTTTATTTCATTTCAAAATGTTATAACAAATAGTATCCATAAAAAACTCCATTGTTTCTTTTTTCTGATTCCATAAAGATGCAAGACACGAACTATAAACTTCAAAGAGTTTTATTTATATTTTTCACGAATAAGAGCTTCGGTCGAAACACACACATATATATTTATTCTTATCCAATAAACAGAGAGAGAGAGGAAAAAGGATTCCGAACATCTCTCTCTATCGATGGCAATGGCGGCGTAATGTTGAATCTGTTCTAAATTCGTACACCGTTCGTTCTTCCACAGATTTGGCACAAACGAAATTATTTCGAAATGGTCGAGATCAAAGTAAAGCTTGTTGAGTAAAAGAAGAACGAGAACAAAAAATAAAATGTTTGTGGAATATATTTTGAGTGTTTCGTTGTGAACTTCCTGCGACGTTTGTATTCGTTCATGATTGAACTGATTGGGTTATCTGTCACAGCAGCTGAGCCTTTTTGCTCAGCCTTTTTTTATATTATTACTATCTATTTTTTTGGTTTTCCTGCCTTTGTTCTTTTTGGTGTCTTTCCTTGTTATGTGCTCTATTCTTCTGTACATAGTCTTATGTCTGTAACGGAAAAGTTGTAATATCTTATGAAACTGAAAAGTATGTGTTTGCTTATATACATATAACAATGTTCTCTTACATGGATTTAGGTGAGATTTATCTATTGCGTTGTTACTTGAAATACGATTGTGTAGTTTTTAGTTCCAAAAATAACATTTTCTTGTTTTTCTTTCTGTATTCGTGAAAATCAAGAAAAATGCATTTTTATGATTGAAAACGTATTTCGCAAAATATATTTTTTATATAAAATTTACTTTATATCAAATAACATCAATAATACTATAGATATGCATATATTGACTTGATGCTACTTTTTGAATATGAATGCGCATGGATTTTCTTCATTCTACGCAGTGAAACACAAAACTTGATATTAGATTTCATACAAACAGCATACTAAAGTGGATTTCATGACAAAACATCAACTAAAAATTTATTAACCGTTAGATGCTAAAGAGCTGATAATTTTTTTCATAATTAAGGGGATATACATACTATATATTGAAAGCAGGAAAAATCATTAAAAAAAATTATTTCGAATTATACTACCTTTGTTTAATGTTAAAAACATGTTGAATTTCCCAAAGTGTTACCATCACTATATGTGAGTGAGCGTATACAAAATTCTGAGACTCTATACCCCCAAATAGCACTCGTGCTTCCACTATCCAATCAACACTTGTCATGTCCTACCATTTAGCAACCTCTAGAGGTGCTTTATAGGTTGAAACTGACTGAGTTTATCTCCTATGTCACCACGTTTTATTGGTTTGTGTAATTCGTTGGAATTTTTCTATGCAATTTTTAAACCAGAATCTGGTTTCAACTCCTCACGACAGTTAAGATGCTATAATTGTTATTCTATGTTTTATCTGGTCGTAATTATTAAGTTGTGAAAACAATGTTTTTTGAAAACTTCATACATGCAAAGAGTGAAGATACTTGAACCACAGAGCTAACTTGAACTTTACGGGACATCCGGTATATTAGAGAAACATTCAAAATTTTTTGGGGTTCAATGGGACAGACGCATTGTCATCAAGGGTTATGCAACACAACCTCATGGACATTAAGGGTTCCGTTGTATAAATCTCCGATATAAGTTCATAATTCATGAACAATCTCAGATTGGACTTCAGAACACTCCTCCGAAAGCGGGTATTTTGGTTTATTTTTATACAGAGAAGCTAGGCATCTGAAGTGTTTTCGACCTATGGGCTCTCAACCCGATCTTTATATAGGCGATCTTGATTTCTGAATTCCGGTGGTACTCAGACCGGTGCTACAAAATATTGTTCATCTCCTATCGGCTCCGACGCCACTGAAAGAGAGGAACAAAGTGCATGTATAATGTTTTATCTTCCCCAAACGCATCATTTTTCAAGCCGGTACAGATACAATGAAGTCCACGTATAACGAATAGGCTCACTGTTTTTTTTCGACTTTGCTATAAGCGGATTCGACTGCATATAATTCAAAGAAACATTTCATGCATTGATTTTTCCCAAAACTACAATAATATACGACAGTTTCTATTCCACTTCAAAAATTTGTATTTAGTGTGTATTGTTAAATACAGGCCATTTTATAAGATATTAAAACTGGTGGGTGACTATGAAGAAAGGCTTTCTAGTAGTGTGGCGGGAGTCATAATGATTGACCAAAAACAACATGTCATTGATCACTAGTGAAATTTTTTTTCTTTTTACTGATTTGCCAAATTGAAAGGTTGGTGAATCGAAAACCCCGCTAGTTAACGTGTTAAAAAAAAGGCTTGGTTGAATACGAAAGAATTATAATTTTTCGCAATAAAATATTACGTTTCTCGATGAAAAGAACTTCACATTTTCTTGATTTAATACCGTGATAAAAAGACAAGATTCAAAAAATAAATCAGAAAAATAATTCTGTAATATTTAATTTCCAGAAAATACATTAGAAGGAGAAGAATTTGGAACATTCTGGAAAAGAAAAACATTCTACGAAATAACTTAGTTTTTTCCTTTCCTTCTTAGGAAACGAGAGAGAGCAAAGTCATTTCAGTTCTTATATCTAAGGGGGAAGATAACATGGACAAAAAATTACTTTTGAAGACAGAAAATAAAAACACAAAGCAATACAAAAGACATTTATACGACGTTGTAAAGTACAAGTAGAAGAGAAGGGAAAAAACCAAAACAGGAAAAAGAGAGGAAAATCGTGGTATAAGTTAATGGATGAGGCATTTCTTGTAAGTTTCTTGACAGGACTTCAAGGAAGAAGAGCCTTTCCGATCTGGTGGTGCTTAAGGCCATATTTTTCAGCGCAGATAGAATGAGAGATGTCATTTTTTGACAGAAAAGTTCTTTCTGTTGAAAGAGTAGAATGTTCCGGTTCATCTTCGAGTCATTTTCGATGATTTTCTGAAATCCTCCAGTAAAGCTCTCACCAATCATTTCATAAGTGACACGCAGTTTTGTGTTCTTTTTCTCATTGCTATCCTCTGGTATTTTGCCGATAACCTCCTTTTTGTTTTCGGCTCACTAAAGCGGAACTTACACTGGATAGAAGATACCAATAGTTGGGCGAATGTTGAAACAACAAACTTCTCGAAGAACTTGACGTAGAGAAATATATTTGTTTACTGCAATTCGCAATAAAAGTTGCGGTTATTATGAAAAATCTAGTACTGTACATATATATATATGTTCATTGAAACATAATTAACTTTCTTTAAATAATACTAGATTTTACATAGTAACCAATATACATATACATTTATTTATTTATATATATATTGAAATTACATAATTAACTATCTTTATATTTCGGGGGAGAGAGTCAACGAGTAAAAGTGTTCGGGAACCTCAGATGTACAGGATGTTCAGTCTTATCAATATACGATAGCTGATTTCTTACGCTGGTTGTCCCTGGTCGCGAGACGACGCGGCAAGCAACGCGGGCGACCACAGCCAACATTGAGTCAGACGACTCCACTGAAAAAGCGACCCTTACAGTTCGCGACCGCACTTCATGCAGACAAGTGTGTTCGTTCACAATCTTGAAAAAATTTTAAAAAACTAAAAGTTTTGAGAAATGGACCCGGAGGAACTATATTAAGTTCATACTTTATAAAAAATCTAAGGCTGGCATTACACTATAAAAGTTGTAGAAAAGTTATTTTATAAAACTTGAAAAAATGCAACCAATAAGATCATCGGTTGCATTTGCTCGAATGTAACCAATATGCTTATTGGTTGGATTTTTTAAGTTTTATAAAAGAGCTATTATCAAACTTTTATAGTGTAATCCCGGCCTTACCCGAACTCGGGAAAGGCGATCGGGTTGTATATAAATAAATAAATAATAATTATATTTAATCGATTACTACTTTTCATCACAGCCCATGAACCGCAATTATCCATTTCAGCTTCCATGTTTAAGGGGGAAAGGAGGGAGGGAGGGAGAGAGAGAGAGAGAGAGATACAGACCAAAAGAGAAAAAGGCGGCATGAGTGGTGAGAGGAAAAAAGTAAACAGCACGCCAAGACACGTAAAATCCCATTTTGGTGGGATCGGTCGCTCATCTACTGTGGTCACCGAACGTTGCTTGCTCGAGATCGTTTCTAGTGGATGACGTTCTCCCACTTTCTGTGCGATGGGATAAGTCTTGCGAATACAGACGATTGCACGCACACTTGTTTATCGCTTCTAGCGGACGACCAGCGAGAGGAAACTCCAACCATCAAAAATCTTTCAAATGTTATCGGATATCATTATACAAGTCATTCAATTAAAAAAAAAAATTAACCTTGCTAAGTTTAGTTCTTTAAAATATTTCATAAAAACTTTAATCTTTTACTACCGAAACTAAGTTATAGCTAATGAAAGTGGAAGTAACTTGTTTTGCTGAAAAATGCGAAATCATACGGAATTATCCGAAAGACTAACGGTTGTGGGTAATTTGGATTATTTCTTGAAAAAGTAACCTTAAAAACGTATAATGATACGCCATTGGATAAAATCTAAAGTAAGTAATGTTATATTAATTTACGCGTATATACATTTTCAAGCAGAACGTCCAAGGTGTGCCGGAATGATTAACTTTTGACAAGGAATTTGTCTAAAAATCATAAAATTTAACTTTCCATTAATTTGGTCGATTTCGGTCATGGAAGATTTTTTTAAAATGTGGTAGTGCATTGAGAATATTTTACAAAATATGACTTGTGAGACCCAAAGAATTAAATATTTAAATTTCCTAACATTTTCAGAAATAATTTTTTGACCTAAACGGTTAGTATGGGAATTATGTCTAACAACATTCAAACCCTTCTTTGGAATGGAAGTTTCTTGCATACAACACTAACTAAGGACACTGCTAAAATGATTTAATGATTCAAGTTTATCTGATTGGATGTGATAAAACTGTCGTGTCATTTTCAAATTTATTTTCGTTATGAATAGGCTGACCATATTTAAACGGGAGGATTACTGGAAACTGCAATCCCAAATTTCGATTATACCCTTCACGTATAGACTTTTGACAACTAAATTGGATCTGTCTTAGAAGAAGAATCGGCTAAAAATCTGGTAGCCTTGTTTGCACATTAAAAAAAAGGAAGAAGAAGGGGGGAATGAAAAATTAATAAAAGAAAGAAAAAAGGAAGTAAAGGGAACTATTGTAGAAAAGAGAGTAGTACAGTATAGATTTCTCTTTCACCCTCAACCTCCCTATATGTTTTTTCGATCTATTACATTTGGTAAGATACATTAAATATGGAAGATAGATTAAATGGAGGAGGGGAACAAAATCACTAAACAGAAGTATAGAAAGAACCGGGAGGGAAGAAAAACTTCGGTGCATATCTTTACAATGAAACTTTGCGATGATGAGGAAAGAGGTAAAAAAAGCACAGAGAAATGGAATGAATTTCTTTCAGTTGCATTTGAACGAGATATTTCGCCAACGATCATAAAGGGATTAATCATATCTTTTAATTGCAAAAAATTCAAACAAAGTTATATAGCCTACATGAGAGTAAAATATGATTTTTTTAAATAGTCTTTTATATTTCTCATGCTTTTGGGTTCCTTTAAATTCCTCTTTGATTCGTAGGAGGCTCTTTTCATTGTTTTCTCTGGCACCAGGTGGTGAAAAGGAAATTTCTAGGAAATTTTTGCTGCTTTTGTTTGGTTTTATTCAAAACACGCGATACTTTCGGTCGATTGAATTTTTTTTTGAAAACAAAAAAACATGGGAAAGTGGTTTAGCAACTATTTGGAGTTGAAAAAGAAAGAAAATCGTGTAGTTGAGAATATACAGTAATCATGTACTTTGCACTATGTGTTTCAATTTCTACGATAGTGAAACAAGCCTATTTTAAACAAACTGATTTTTATCAAGTTTTCCACAGATTAATATTTCAATATGTTCTAGTTTAACTATTTGCTTTCATTTTCATTTCCAAGGGTGTTGCATAACCCAATTAACTCTTCAGTCTAATTTATGGAAGGACCTACTGGAAGGACTTTTAGTTCCTTCTGTTCACAGTGTCATTGAATGTAATTTTTTTTTTTTGGTTTGTTTTTGTGTTTTTCTGAGTTGTTTTGATTGTATGTTTTTATGTGTTGCGTTAAACTTATTTGATGTCATTTTTGGTGATGAGTTTTTCTCATGACCAAAAATGATCTACATTTCAAAATGGTCTTACAATGTGCTTGCAATCTGATTTGTCGACTATTCCAATTTTACTTCAGTTTATAATTGTTGTTAAAGCAATAATGATAACTGGTAATAGTTATAGATAGTTTTTTTTTCATTTTCATCAAATAGATAAAAAAAATAGAATTATACATATGGTGAGGTTGAGAAAACAAGTTTCTGGTAAAAAATTTGAATGTTAGTATTTGGAATCACATATAAAAATTATGGAGAATTAATCTGTGAATAAAAAGGTTATTTGTGCATTGCGATGATTTTCTAATGCTTTTAGTAGTTCAATTTTCTCGAAGAAAATAGCCATTCATCGAATTATATATATGAAACCTATTCAAATTGGATCATTGAATTTGAATCAGCCACAAAATTCGTTTTCTCTCGTTAATTGCATAATTTATGTATCATAATATCTGACGAGAAGAAAGAAATATATAGCAAAATAAGAGATGTTCAACTCTTTGAAAATTATGCAAAATAACGTAGACTTATCGTTCTGAGACGGTAATCAGAAAGGACAAATTCACGAATGCGTATCTTATGTATCCAATTATCGCCATCCTTTGAGGTTAATCTCGAATATGTCATCTCTCGTAAAGCACAAAGCAAGAAGACATGGGTTAATCATTTGAGACTCAGCAGGGCATATCGTAACTCTTTGGTTCATTAGAATAATTGTCGTGTGCTCTTGAGAGCGAACCATCAATGCTAGTGAGAAAAATGAACAACACAAAAGATACTTAATCTCATTTCACGCGATTTTTCATAATGATGCTTAATCCTGAACCTTCAGTAGGATGCTGAAATGAGTAGACAAACATGATCCAGGCTACGATACCGTCAGCTCTAGATCGGCTCATGTCATAATATTTGCAGATAAGCTCTTTGACACGTGGGAATAGTCATATATATATACGAATAAAAGAAATGTATCTGATTCGGGAATATTCATGACAGCCTTAGCATATAGTGAAAAGTATGAATATTGTAATATTGTTTTGTTGGAATTAATTTTCCTTGTGTTTTCTTTTCATTTTCGCAACTCTATCTTATCTACAACAAAGGGAGAACGCAGGATATTCAGAGAATATAAATCCTTCATCGAGCCCCCAGTCAGAGTTTAGTCACGTATTTCAGAAACTTCTCGAAGAGAAATTTCTTTGAGAAAGTAAAGATTGGAATTAGATTTTTTTTTATTTCCCCTCTCCCTCTTGACGGAAAAATCGAGGTAAAAACGCGCAAATATGAAGTTCGTCCTCGTTTTTCTTAAGAAAAAAATTACGTTCAAAACATGTTTTAATTTCGTAAAGGGTTCCGAAAATGAAATTACTAAAAAGTACCATATTGAGAATCTTCCATTAAAAATTCTGCAGTTTGTTATAGTAAAAAATTTAAAAAAAACTTCGATCACAAAAAAAAAAGTTTCTTCTTATATGTATGTGCGTTACTAAAATGTGATTTTTTTTGTTAAATCTCTGTTTAGGTCACAGACAAAGAGCTGAAACGACAATCAGTTGAGAGGTTATGTATTTCTTGCACTTTACAGGCATCACAGGCGGTGACTTGCCGCTGTGGTGGTCGAGTGGTTATAGTGACGGACTCGCGATGCGAGGATCCGGGTTCGAACCCCACAGTGGTGGTCGGCTGAAGTTGGTTTTCTGTGGTTCCCAACTTCAAGGCGCAAATGCGAGCCGCTCTCCCAGTTAAAAAGTCTCGCCACAGAGAGCAACAGTCCTACAACGATAAATCATTCAATCATAACACTTCACTCATAGTTAGAAAAAGTGGTGGCAGATGGCAGCACTACACATAACAAGCATTACAGAGAAACAAAAAACTTCACGTCAGGTTTCACTACACGTACACGCACATTCCCGCATGTACCGATTCGTTGGGGGGTTCCGCGGGGGGGGGGGGGTGCATGTGTGGTGTAGTAGTAGTAGTAGGTAGGGCCTCCAAAAAAATGGCTCGGGGATCCATGATGTTCTTAAGTCAGCCACCTCGTTGGGCAATTTGCCTGTTGTGGCGTTGTATTTGTATTGTATAACACATAGGATGCGATACCATTGAAACTTTTTCAAGTGTTACAAGGTTTACTATGCCAAGGTACAACAATTTTTACTATATGAATAAAAGAAATATATGTTGTTGGTTGTTCGGGAATATATTTTCATGACAGCCTTTGAATATTGTACAAAGTAATATTGGAATACTGTTAGCACAATTAATTTCCCATATGGTTTTTCTTTCATATTTTTCTAACCCTATTTTCCTGTAAGAAAGGGGAATTTGCAGGATAGTGAGAGAATATAAATCCTTTATTGAGCCCCGGTCAGAGTTTGGTCACGTATTTCAGTGACTTCTTGAAGATAAATTTCTTTGACAAAGCAAAAAGATTTTTTTTTATCTAATTTTTTTCGTACTTGATGGAAAAATTGAGCTATAAACACATAAATATGAAGTTTTCTGCCTCTTTTTTTTTAAAAAAATCTCGGGAAAAACCTTGTTTGAAATATGTTTTAATTTCATGAAGGGTTTCGAAAACACCATTAAGGTGTCCGACTACGTTTAAAACGCCATTTTGGAAAAGCAAATATCGACTTTCTAAAATTTGAATTAACTGTTAAATCTCCTCATTTCCGTCATATAAACAAACAAGGCCAAAACAGGCCTTGTTTTATTTGTATGACAAGTAATCCGTGAATTAAAACATTATACGCGTTTCACAAAGGCTATCATTTTTGGCGTTTTACTTGAGCTTTCAACAAGATTTCTAAAAATCCATTCATTGTACCATTAGAAAATTTCAATGTAATAAAATGTATTTTTCCATATATTGAACCAAAATCTAAGGGCTATCACATCTATTTGTCTAATTACAGTGTCTCTCATACACGCTATGTTAATGGAAATTTCAAAAAAATTCACACGTACATCAACAGATTCAAGTTGCAACTTATGAACCCACTATACAATTTTTTAAATTTTGGTTCATAACCTGTGTGCATCATTACCAGATGAATGGAAAAATAACAAAACATTTCATTGATCGCATTTTTCCAATCGTGTTTTTGATATTACGAGAAATTTTATTAAAATTAAAAATGTTATTAAAGTTCACTCTAGCACCATTTTATAAAAAAGTTGGGGTGAGAAATGTAGTCGGATATACCCTTATCAGAAACACCATTGAAAACCGTCCATTAAACTCATCGGTTTATTATAGGAAAAATTTTAATATCAAATTTCATTCTCAAAAACTCAAGTTCCCTGTTACATGTATGTATGTGTCTACCTCTCTCTTTCCATTGTATTTTTGACACAATAATCCGGTTTTCCCTCGCCCTATAAAATTCGTCATTGATGTCATACAACGATCCGTAAAATCAAATTTGAATTTCGTGCAGTGGCGGCAGCAGTGAGAATCTCGTTCTGAGGATGCCGACGAATACGCGGCCCGTATATAATAAGCCCGTGGATAATGACTTTCAATTATTCTCGTTTATGAGGGAATTTCCCGTCAACAAAAGATGACAAATGGCGTTGTACATGGGAAATAGGAGAAAGGCACGTATTATTCAGTAGTGCATAGTAGGACTCTCCCTCTCGCGAAAACGGTCCTTTTCAAGTGAGAGTTTTGATGGTCTTGTTGACTGCGGCATCGTTCCGAACAGCATCTTTATGACCAATATAATAGCCTTTTGTGTCCTCGTGATAACGCACTTTTCAAAGGCCGTTACGTTTTATTCTACACGAAGAACAACGATGGAAACCAATATTCCTCTCTTTTCTTGAAGCGAACATCATTTTTATGACTTAATTCCGAACATGCTTTAGTGTCACTTTGATTCCTTTGTATTGCTCTTTTGATAGGTCTCTTTTGCCTTTTTTTTATATTTTATTTTCTGTCTATTTTGTTTCCAGCGAAGAATTATATGTAAAAGAATTGTTTGATATGGCCTCATTTTTCAGAAGTAGTAGTAGTAGTAGTACATCAATTTCTAACATTCATTTATTCGATGCATTCCGTGGATCATTTCTATGGAGTTTTGAGTCATCGAGAAATGTCACCTTTAAATAGACTACAATAAAAATTGGGTGTGTCATGCGTCTGATCACGTTTTGTTCATTGAATTTATTCATGGAAAAATGTACGTCAACTTTCATTGTAGTTCTTTCGAATCCATCATAGGTGAACAAGACAGTGTAACGCGTTTGTTACGTTACACACATTCTTTTCTCTCTCTCTCTCTCTCACCCTGATTTTTTTTTCTTCAAATCACACAAAGGTATTTTTGACATTATAATAAAAGATTTTTGGGGACTAGAACTTATTGCAGTATTTTGTTTTTCTGTGTAAAATATAGAACATAATATTCCGAATAAAAAGCGATACCTGAACCGTTTTTCCCTGGAAAGAGTCCTTCCAGCAGACATATCAGGCAGAAAAAAACTAATTACTGTATTTCAAAAAAATGACAATCTGCCAACATTTCTAATTTGGACCATAGATGGCAGCATTAAAAAAAAAGTAAGCATGCAAAATACTTTCGGGCATGTATCGGAATATTTGCGGGTTAGCAGTAATCGTATTTTATTCGTACTCCGATCGTTTATTTACTTTTAAATTTTAATGTACGTCTATACGTATTTCCTCTCAAAATTGACGACAAGGCTATTTTCGTAAGTTGATGAGGCTTTTCAATGTGTCCATCCCTTTAGACTAAGCGTTCTTAACCTTCCGTGTTTCACGGACCCTTTGTGCCAACAGGATGGAAACCAGGGACCTCCCTGCAAAGTAGTTGAAGTCCACTGACCCTTTAAATAATAATATTCAATACATAATAATGTAAAAACAACAAGTTTAAGAAACATATATTTTCTGGAGGTGAACCCAGAAAGAAAAGTCATTCGGTCTCCACCGGGACTTGAACCAAGGCCCACTTGCAAACCGGGAAAGCGTGCTACTATCTACACCCCTGGAGACACGACCCGCCTTCGTTATTTTTCCAATGGTGTAGATGGTAGCATGCTTGCCCGATTTGCAAGGGTTCCTCCTCCCCGATTTGTCCGGGTTCGAGTCTCGGTGGAGATCAAATGGTTTTTCTTTCCGAGTATACCTCGGCATAATATCCAGAAAATACCAGTTTCCTTCATATATTGGGCTAAGGAAAAAGTCGTCTATCTGAATAATAAGTAGTTAATTGTTTTCTCATCCAAGCTCCCTCCATAAAAAAAGTCTCTCAAGGCCCTTCTATATAAGAGTTCATCAGTTCATCTACCACTGCAGGCATCTTCAACCCGTTGCTCGCCAGCACGATGGTGCTCCCTGAAGCACCCAGAGTGTTGGATGCTCGTGTCCGATTTGTTGCTCGCGAGCACTGGATCAACTTTCCAATTAAACACCTTGTACAAATTGTATTCGAAGATTGAAATCATCTTGATTCCATGCATTCGTATGCCAAACTTGCCGTAAAAGTGCTCTTCTTTTGGTAATGGGTAAAAGCAGTGCTCACGACTAGAAAAAGGTTAAAGATCTTTGCAGTATTTTAGACTCTCTACTTAACAAAAAAAATCATAATAACCGATAAATCTCCAGTCAATAAGACAATTTCCATGTATTTATTTCTGAAAAAAAAAACACACACACACACCAACACCACCACCACCCTTATTTTCCTGCAATTGGAGGATCACCTATGCCACGGGTCTTCAACCATTCAGACTTTCAGACATTGTGGAAAAATTCGAACTTCCCATGAGATAGGTCTGCCACCACAACAAATCATACGTTTAGAATCGTAGGATAGAATTCAGATTCACAAGGACTTGCACTGTATAGGGCCGTCTTAAGAGCATCATGGGCCCCCGGGCCAAGTGATTTTTGAGGCCCTACCAGGAAAATTTTCGAAAAATTGAACCACTTCTTATTTTTCTGAGGCCCCTATTCTCTTAAGGCCCCCGGGCCGTGCCCGGGTGGGCCCATGCGTTAAGACGGCACTGGCATGGTGGTGTCTTAATGGATTGGCCATCACGGCCCCCGAATAAAAACAAGGGCACCAAATTATTGGAGATTGTTTTTTTGATCCATTTATTCTGACATTGTTTCTTCCAGTAACTAAGAAATTATTTGTCACTGATTCTCAGACTTTATCTGTCAATAATCAATGAAATTATTGTTTCCATCAATTCTGAAGAGCGATTACCTTTCCCTAATTCTATTTTGGAATTCTTTCTGACACTGAGATTCTGAAGTTATTCGTCACTAATTCTGAAGTTATTTTTGTCCCCTTTAATTAGAGAATAATTTCTGTTCTAAATTCTGAAATTATTTTTGCCGTCAATGTTTTTTCACGCATGCCTGTAAATTATGTATTTGTGCCTGTAAATTATGTCCTTTTTGTCTGTAAATTATATATTGCTTATTTAGATGACGACTTTTTTCTAGAGAGAAAATTGAAATAAGGGCCCTCAAAGAAAGTATTTAGAGCCCTCAACACATACTTGCTAAGACGGCCCTGAAAATGTACAGCATTGATGGCAGTGAAATGAGGGAGTTTTTCATTGAACTACTTTTTATTTATTCAATCATATTTTGAATTTTTTTAGCAATAAGGCTTTGGCAAAAAGCTCCGAGGGCCACATTTTGCCCGCGAGCCGCGCGTTGAAGACCCCTGAGCTATGCTATTCAGTCTGGAACTTACTGAGTAGACATCAGATATTCCAATGACGCACGTATATCTCATGTTCAGTGATACACGCGTACACAACTCTCTGGCTATTATGTATTGTCATTTCATTTTTGTATTATTGTATAAGTACACATCATACACATCTGGTTATCAAATCCAGAAACATTCTAGGAACGCCGACCCGGCGCGAATGCATTGTAAGAATATGCGTCAGACTTTCCGATCAATACTACTCATGTTGACCTGATAAATTGAAATATCCGAAATAATAGTGTATCTTCACTTTCAGATGTCACTACTGATATATGAGCTCATCTTACGTGGATTTTATTAACGGAGTTGCATCGGGGTGTAGAAGGATGTATCCGTCTCTGATGTCGTTTCCCCCTCTTAAGTAGATTCAATATTCTTTCTCATCAACATCGAATCGCAAGTTTCTTGAAGTGAGCACATATTTGATAACGACCCGATGTTTCCAGGAGGAATAGCGGGGATCACTCTTTTCTAAGTATTTGGAAGGAGTTGGATTCTTAATAACGGAAGTTTTCGAAATGTAGTCCACCATTTTAGGCGATACTGAAAACTGAGGTGTAAGGAGAAGAAATCATTTGATATGGCAGATTCTCCATTCCCAATTATTCCTTGCGTCTCGAGAAAACGCGCGCTTCTTCGATATAATGGAAACGAGTTTTCTTCGTAGCTCTATCGACGAAAATTTGAACTACATTCTTTTTTTTTTTTTGGTACCAAAAAGAATAGGCAGTTCCGGACACTGCCACGATTATTTTCGTGAAAACGTCAATCGTGTATAATAAATTGAAATGAAATTTTTCGTACTATAAAATGCTGTGATAGGGATCATGGGAATAAAATTTCACATAAGTGAAGGTATGGAATCCATATCAAAATGAAGATCAGTCTGAAGTTGGCTTCTCTGCTACTTGGGGGGAGGGGAAGAGATAGAAATAGAAATGGATGAGGATGCGAACTTTGAAACTAGTGATGGCGGTAGAATGTATATTTTAAGCGATACCGAAACGTTTTCAAAAGAACACAAGTCTCGAGGAGGTGTGAGGGGTAGAAATGATTTAATATGGCTGATTCTTCGTACAAATTATTACTTGCATCTCGAGAAAATATGCATTTCTTCGATATAATGTGAACGAGTTTTCGTATTCCTATCGACAAAAATTTGAAATAATTTTTGTTTTCGCAACCAAAAAACCCTCCCTCCCTCCTGGTGAGAGTGAATTTTTCGGGCATCGCCTACAAATTTTCCAGTTTCTTGAATTTTTATGAAATTTTAAACTATTCACGAATTTATGGGACACACCCTGTACACTGCATGTTCAGTGAAGCACGTGTATACAGATCACTCGGTAACGCGTTCGATACTTCTGTCGTCATTTCACTTTTGTATCATTGTAGAAGTACATACCATACACATCTGAACGCCGATCCTGCACGAACACATTGTGAGGCTGGGCGCACACCGGTTAGACACGACTAGACAATACAACTTTAGACTAACTTAGTATTCATTATTGTGCACGTTGATTTATATTTAGCAACACACACCGGTTAGTCAAATTGAAACGTTGCATCATACAAATCAATTTGAACAAATTTGACTTAGCTTGTCAAAAGCTGCCTTGTCTAATGGTACGAACATAGTAGAAGCTGGTTTCCGATTCTGCAATTCAGCGCCGTTACGGATTGGTTAAAAAAGTTGAAATTCAGGTTTTTTAACCAATCCATAATGGTGCCTATTCGCAGAATCGGAAACTAGCGTGCATTATGTTTTCGCCCTAACTTGTGAGCGCCCAGCCTGAGACAAGTTTAGTCATTTTTGTTCACATTGATTTGTATGACACAATGTTTCAATTTGTCTCTTACTAACCGGTGTGCGTTGCGCTATACAAATTAGGGTCAATTCACATCTACAGGCACTCACCGTGTCGTGGCAGACACGGTAAACATTCTTTAACATAACAAATTCTGTCTGTGCCCGCGTAGCCACGATAAGATAGATATGAATACTTTAATTGGTTTTAGGTTGAATAATGTTTGAAGTATCTGAAACCACACGGTGATGGCATTAGATGTGAATCTACCCTCAATGTGAAGAACAATGACTAAGCTTGTGTGTGAAAGCTTTCTTGTCTAGTCGTGTCTAACTGGTGTGCGCCCAACCTCAGAACATGCGTCACACTCTCCGATCAATGCTACTGATGTTGACCTGATAAATTGAAATAGCCAAAATAATAGTTTATTTCCAGTTTCAGATATTGCTACTGATCTCTAAGAGCTCATCTTACGTGAATTTTATTAACGGGGTTGCATCTGAGTGTGGAAGGATGTACCGTCTTCTAATGTTGTTCCTCTCTGTGAAATGGATTCAATATTCTTTCTCATCAACATCGAATCGCAAGTTGCTTCAAGTGAGCACATATTTGATAACGACCCAATGTTTCCGGGAGGAATAGCGGGGATCGCTCTTTTCTAAGTATTTGGAAGGAGGTGGATTCTTAATAACGCAAGTTTTCGAAATGAAGTCCACAATTTTAGGCGATACTGAAAACGTTTTCGAAATAAAATAAGGCTCGAGAAGGAGAAGGGGAAGAGAAATCATTCGATATGGCAGATCTCTTCAATCCCAAATATTCCTTGTATTTCGAGAAAATGCTCGTTTCTTCGATATAATGGAAACGAGTTCTGTTGTTGCGAGAGTTCTTGTTCTTTATTTTTTAAGTATGGAAAGTTATTCCAACAAGACAACCTTAAATCCAATGCCATTCCGAGAAACATGCAAATCTAATCAAAACATCTGTTTCTGATTCATTCCGCGCGGATAAGTTTGCAAATGGGAGACACGTAAAGGCGATGAGAACATTGTATATATAGTAGGAAAGAGATAGAGACTATTTCTCTCGAAGGAATGACAATCTGCATTATCTCGAGCTCCTGAATCCAATTCTGTGAGCAATCTTCGAGAATTTTCTTTTGATGAAAATGAAGCGGAGCGTGTTGTAGACAAACATTTTTGTGAATATCAAACAGAGAAGCCTTTTTAAGCGAAAATCATATCGGAATATAATGCGAAAGCCGAGAAAAGGCTTTTTTTTTGTTCTTGGTCTCTCGCATGCATGATCTTTAATGTACATTGATTTTATTCTGGAAGTTTTCGTTTCTTTCGCTGGAAATGAATCAGAAGGAATAAGACCAGTCGGATTAATGCTATTATAGACGGCATATTGTATTACTTTTTGTCGCTTTATTCTAGAATATTCAAAATCTACGTGCTATTTAGATTCCCGAATCTGACATGTGCATCTCACGTATTGGGAAAATTTTCATTCGATGGTGCATTGAAATAATTAATATACTTTGTGATTTATTCATTCCAAAATATATTCACCTCCTATTCCTTACATGTATTAGTTTTAGTTTTATAATTAAATATTTATCATGAATAGTTTTCACACCACATGAACAACTGAATATGGTAGCGATTTCCTACCATCTTAAGTGTAGTTTTAAAGAATGTTAGAAAGCTTAAAAGCTACAAAATACGGGGTACAACCCATAAATTCGTAGTTTAAAAAGTTATAAAATAAAACGAAGGAATTAGTACATTTGTGAAAGCATTTTACTAAAAACTTGTTCTCACGAACAATGAATTTATTTTGGTGCACAAAAAAAAGTTTCAGTTTAAATTTTTGTTGATAGCGGGCGTGGCACGAAAGCAAATCAGGAATAATTGAACTTGAATCTTTTTTCAATCTCTTCTGTGTCCGAAACGTCCATAAAGCTTCAGCTGGTAATTCTTTGGCTCTAAGGTAAAATCACTTCACCAATAATGCAATTCACCAAACAATCCACCAATGTCAATATGACAATGAAACCACTTTAAGTCTGCGCCAGTGACATGAAAATTCAGAAATGGGCTGCTAATCGTACACCCTATATTTTATAGGGCTCTGATTTGTATATTTTCAGTTATTTGCTTTATAGCAGCGCTCTCTATCAACTAAATTCGAACTAAGTTTTTTTTCTGTACAAAAAATAAATTCCCCTTCCTGAGAATGATTTTTCCGCATTCAAATATACGAATTGCTCCGTTTTTTTTATGAATTTTTGAACTATTCACGAATTTATGGGATACCTTGTACATTCAAAGAAAAATTTTATATTGAGGGTACCTATAATTTTGTTCGTGCGATTTAAACCATTATTTGGGAATTTATGAGAAGCAAATTTCTTTGGTCGCGTTTTCGTATTTTATCAGGAAAGCTACTCTACATATTTATTTCTGTCATGTAAATCACGTAAATATCCACCATTCGGTTTCTACAATTTGCTCACAATTTTAGCGTATACAATATATTGATAACATATTTATACACAAACACACAACCGTATATAAAAATCTTCTCATGTCATTCCTACAAATACGTCGTCCCATTTGCTCCACGACATAATTTCTCTTTCTGTACGTAATGTGGAAAGGCTTCTTTAAACGTTCATTATTGCAGCCAGCTTCAACGTAAAGATTCAAAAATACTTTTGCACATAATGTGGGGTCACATTCTTTTCATTTTATATTTTGAAATATGCTGGTATAATCCCTATCAACGACAGCATCTCTTTGTTTGTTGTAGTGGATGTGATTTCGTTGATTTGGTAATATGTTTCGTTGCAATTCTTTTTCCCTTGAAGTTGGAATTTGATTTTTTATAGTTTGAATTACAAATAAGGTAGTCAGATACAGTATTTGGAAAATAATATTATAACAATGCATTTATTTCATGCGCTATTTTTCGGGATTTGCACGTCTTCAATGAGGCCCTGCCGAGCAGTACAATTCGAAATAGAATTTATCAAATGATTTTTCCGGCTTTCAATACGTATCATTAGTTGTGAGAAAAAAAATTATCACCTCTGGGGCATCTAATGGTTGATAGATATTTAACTGATTATCTACCATGAAATCCATTTTAGTATGCTGTTTGTAGGATATTGAATATCACATTTTGTGTTCCAACTACGCAGAATGAAGAAGAAAAACCATGTGCGCAATCATATTCAAAAAGTAGCATCAAGTCAATACATGCATATTTAAAGTATAATCTCATTGATGAAATTTCATACAAAGAAAAATTCTTATAAAAAACATTTTACAGAAAAAAATGACTAGAACTACATTGTTCCACAGTTGTTAGAAGCAGGCAGACCTTCAACACGATTCTTACAAAACATGACAATTCAGACATCTAACGTTTCCATTTCAAAATATGGAAGTAAGATGGCAGAACACGAAACGAGCACAACACCGACAGCATAAATACGTTAATACCACACACATATAGACACGCAACACGTTCCGGCATATACTGATTCGCCATAGAAATTCCGCAGAGGAATGTGTATGAGGTTCGAGTGCGGTTAAATAGTAGTAGTTGTTTAGTCATCCAGTCTGAGTTTTTTTAAATGACATTATTTCGTCGAAAATCAAAATAAAGAGCAGCATTATGAGTATCAGTAAGAAGAATGTTTTTTTTCCTTTAAAAGTTTTCCGGGATTCGGAATTTTCCAGGGTTCCGTGTTGATTGATTCCATAGAGTCCCCCCCAAAAACCTCTCACGGAATATCAGGGTTCCGCGGAGTACCAGTTGGAAACCTAGGACTATACAGGATTATTCTAAATTCATGGGACAAGTTTTAAGAGGTGCTACGGTATTGATCAAGTCTCCTAAACATGCATTTTTGGTCATAGAATGTGTGGTCGAATCGCAATAGCAAAGGCGGTAGAGTTTGTTTTTAGAGTGTTGCAGCACTTCAACAATAGCAAATATCACATTTTCTGACGGATTTTCTGCAGTAAGTGCAATCAACCATTCGAGAGTACAGGATATTGTAATGCGGTAGGCCCTGCTCATGGTGCAACCTAGTTAACGCAAATTTTACCACAAGTCATTATACCCCTTTGATCATTGTTTGGTGCAACATAAACTTGACGGTACTGCACCAATAAAAAAAAACTTCAATCTAATCCGAAGGTGCATATGCACCCCTCAAATGGATGACAGTACACATATCGCAGCAAATTCGTCAGGAAAATAATTATTATTTTTTTGGTTAAGTGCTGTTGTGAGCACTCTCTAAAAACAGCCTCTACCGTATTTGCTATTGCGACTGGACCACGTATTCTATGACCAAAAATGCTTGTTTAGGTATCTTATATCACATCTCAAAGTTTGTCTCACGGATTGAGACTCGCCCTGCATGCACGAGTCATATTCGCCAGAAAGATATGACTTTCATCCTAAGAAGAAAGATGAAAAAATTATCTCAAATTTCATTGGTCTTCATGAACATGCTCATCACAGTGAACACGAACCATTTAGAGCACGCCTCTAAATTCCACCTGTTTTTAGTTGGGCCATTGATAAAAGTGCATCATATGCCATTAAGAATTTTCGATCCAATAGGCGATAAATTGAGACAAAAAAAAAGATTTAATTCTTGCTTACAGTATGTTCTAGCATCATGTTAATGTCCAGTCTGAAGTATTATATATATATATATATATATATATATATATACTTACGCAATTGATTTTCATGCTGAAACGACCAACCACCCCAAAGGCAAACTTTATTGGCTTCCGATGAGTAGTAACGGTTTGAGAAGCATCTTCCAGTTATTTTGGCTGAAAATTAATAACTGAATTTCAAGTACTTCCTGCGGAACGGCTCAATTAAGGTCGGTTATTAAAATGTTGGAAACAATAGGTGCGTTTATCGATATTTCGGTGCGGAAACGGGTGCTCTCTCTTGCTCTCCCTCTCTTCTAAAGTTAATTCGTATCCGCTTTCTGTAATGGACGTAGCTTTAAGCCGTGGATGAGTAAGTTAAATTCCGGAGGTTTTGGAAGGAGGAAGGGAAAACACAACAAGTAATTGGAGAGCATCTAATTTTGATTTATCTCTCATCCATATCCGAAAATGAGATGTTTAAGCTCAGGAGATGCAATTCGTGCGCTTCTCAAGACAATGACCTTCTTATAAGTTATTGAGTTACGATATTCTTGATCGAAAAATTAATAACTGAATGTGAAAAATGTGTGAATTTTAAATGTTGTAGATCAGATTGCTCTCTGTGGAAGAAACATTCCTTTTTTTTAAATGGGAGATCGGCTCTCACCTGCACTTTAAGGCAGCCGTCCACTGAAAGCGGCAATACGCGGCAAGCACTGCAGGCGACAACGGCCCACATTTGTGTGAGACGACTAGAGGTGTCTAATGGCGTCTACTGAAAGTGATCCTTACGCACTTCGCAATTCACGACACCACTCCATGCCGACGAGTGTGTTCATTAATAACCTCTTGAAGACATGTTGGAAAACTAAAATTTTTGAGAAATTGATCCGGAGAAACTTGTATTTATTAAGTTCATAATTATATAGACATTTGACGCAAACTCAGAGAAAGCGTTTGCTCTGTGAATAAATAATATTTATTCGAGAGGGAGACAGGCAATCAGAAAGACCAGAGGAGGAGAAAAAAACGGCACGAGTAGCGGGACAACCGCAGAAACGGCAAGACACGTAAAATACCAATTCGGTGGGATTCGTCACTCGTCTACAGTACTCAAGGTCGTTTGTAGTGAGTGTGTGTGTGAACGACGTTTTTCTATTTTCTGTGCAATGGGATCAGTCTACAAACGACCGAGCGTGACTTGTACACCACTTCTAATCACGTCCGCTGGGCGACTAGCCTGAAGATGAAAAACCATCGAAAATTAACTTCAGTTTACCATGGTATCCACATTCTGACAGTTAGGGCACACAACAGCGGCAAAAAAAAACACCTCAATACAGCTGTAGACAGTGCGTATGGTGCACCTCGGCAGAAAACAGAGTAATCCCCCCCCCCCATCTACGTTGCATCACTTTTAGAGTACGTCCACACTCATATACAAAGTTGCAGAACACGTGTTCCACGACAATGTTCTGCGATTGTCGCAGAACACATCAACACTCATATACGAAACCGCACAACATGTGCTCTACGATTTGTTGCTCGCCAAATTGAGCGATTTGTTGTAGAACATTGTATATGAGTGTAGACATACTCTTACAACGAAGCATGTACGATACTTTGAATATAAGCCGTTATCTTTAACACGGACAAACTGTATATTTTCATTTGACTAAAGAAAATTGGAAAGAATTGTCATAGAAAATTGGAAAAATATATGACTGTTTGTTAATTTGGTTTTTCTTGATTTTTGTTTTTCATCCATTCATTTATTAAAAACTAAAGGTTATGTAAAGAAGAGACTGAATAATTTCAGTTGTTATAAGTGATATCATTTTCATCAAAACCTATACAAAGGTATGAGCTCGTGTTTGCCCCCCATAAGCGTTCAGTAATTGGAAAAAATACTGTTCTTCGTTTATACAACGTGCAATCGTTCTAACAGGTGCGGGATAACTTCACAGGGGGCTTGGGTCCTATCCCTTTCTTAACTATGACGCAGATTTGCATACAGTTTCTTCTTCTTCCCCAGGTTACATTTGCATTCATGATGTTTTTTTCTTCCGGTAAATTTCAACAGGAATGCCGTTTTAACGTTTGCGGAGCGGCCGTTTCGAAACGCGGTAGTGCGTTTGCGTTTCATGTTAGACCATGCATTCTGTGATGGCAATTGTTTGTATTGGTGTATACTATCACCTCTTAAAGTTTTTCCCATCTTTTCTGAATCACCCTGTATTTTGAAGTGATTTACAAGCCGTTATACAATTTCATGTTTTGTAAATTTGTTTACCACTTACGCAGAATATAGTAGTATCATCAAGCCATCGGGATTAAGAGATTCATTACAACGAGAAATAAAAAATTCAGCCAGAATATATATGCGTATCGCTTTAAGAAAAAGAAAAATTTTTTCGATGAATTTGTGCTTATGAAGGTGAAACCGTTAATGAAAATATTGATTGGTGTTTTGTGTGCGCAGCGTGTGTGTTTGATCGTTCATGGGCCGAAAAAAAGATTAATTTCCCATTATAATGAAAAATAAATGTGTTGTATTTTTTCTCTATCGTTGACCTCCCATGAAAACGTATTGAATATTTTCTTTTTCAAATGACGGATGTAAATAGGTGCTGTTAGCCTATTTTTAATTGAAACAACACATCAGTGCAACAATTTACTTAATTAGTGGATTTTTAATTAGATAAAATGGTATATCTAGATTTTAATGGTGATTAGAATGGAACTTGGTTAATTCGAATTTTTGATAATTAGAACTTTTACAAACACTCCTTAAGTTTTTTATTTGATTTAATGTTAAAATTTCTTGTTTAATTCGAATTTTTTTGGATAATTTGAAGTTGGAGGGAGAAAAATTTACGGTTTTTTTTTTTTTTGCATGAGCAAATTCAGTTTGGAAAAATTCTACAAGATGTCAAATTTTGCTTTTCGCGATCGAGTTGTTAAATAAGAAATTTTTAAAGACTAATAAAAGTTTGAAAAAATTCTGTTTTTCCTTCACTCTTTTGTTTGATAACATAATACATATTTTAATATTGTTTAGTTGGAATGCATATAGCCGTAAGAATGGTAACAAAATTTAGGAGAACAGTTCCGTAACGGATGATCAACTTTTTCCGTAGATCAGGCTTTGAACATGATCAAGAAATTCTAGTGATGCTGGTTCCAGAAAAGTGTAAAAACGTAGCAGTTAAAATAAATTATATTATAATTACAAATTATTATTATCATTATTAAAATTTGAGGAAAGGGTTTCTAAAGTGATGACAAAATTTTAATAATTGACAATTATTATCTTCTATGAATGTTTATGAATAAGTTGGAATTTGTATAGTCATTCTAAAGATCCGGGATAGGTTTTTTAATTTGATAATTCGAATTTTTTTTTTAGTGAGTTTGGACTTCTAATTAACCAAGTTCGACTCTAGAAACAGATCCCTCAATTTTGTGATCAGAATATCTGAAATATCTCAAAAAATATTATCACTATTGTTACTGTCACTCTTCGTGTTTTGAGCAAGGTTGCCATATTTAAACGATTTTTTAAGAGGAATGATGCGCGTATCCCCCGAATAAGTGTCTTTCTACTGTGGCTTCCATAGCAAATATTGTTTATCCCTTTAAGACCCTGGTGTCGCAAATGTCTGTGCTGCTTTTTGTCACAGTAGAATTTTTTATTTTGACCTCAGTGGGTTAAGTCCTGTCTTAATTGAGTTATGAAATATGGTAAATATTGGCTTTGGGAACTTTCATAAGAGGGCAGCACTTGAAGTTGAACTTTCAAGATGCCTTCCTGGGGAAAATGCCCTCGGGAAAAGTGTGATTTATCACGTGAAATTTAGCAATGAATCCTGGAAAAAATTGCATGTGAAGATAAATACACCCCGCATCATCTTGGCTGAAAAAAATGTGAAAGAAGTGAACTATTTCTTCACAGAAAAAAAACCATTTGATCACATTTATATATGTTTCAATGCACTTTTTGAGTATTAAAAATGCAAATATATTTTGAAAATTCCAAAAATTAATGGTCGGGTTTGACATTGAAAATTAATTAATGTTTGGGTTATCTTGACGTGTTCGTGACATTTTTATATTTCTGGAACACCCTTTACATTGTTGTACTTCACATACATCCCTAATTCCTAATGCTTGAAACCCTTATTAAAGGGTCTCTGCAAGAAATTAGATTCCGAGGGGGATAACCGGCATTTGGGAGGGGGGACGAGACCGGATTAACACAGCAATAGATTTAACTATGTCGTTTTCCGTGTACATTAATCATTTTCCAGTCTTTTGGGGGGGGGGATCACAATCGTGGAAAGGAATTCACCATAAAAACACGTAGTATATGTTTGACAGATATGTTAGATGATAATTATGATAATTAGAGTCATAATTAAAATTATCCCGCCATATGGCCACCCTTTATATACTACTTTCTGGTCCTTGAGCTGCAGAAATACCTCAGAAATATTTGGCTCGCGGACTAAAAAGGTTATGCAGTGCACTCCTGATTTAAACCGTTGGAATGAGTTTGCAAATTTTCGGGATGAAAATTACCATGAAGGCATGTCGGTAAACATGATCAAATGGTTCATCACTTTTTCAATGGTTCATCACGTGTTACCACTTTTATAAAGAACGGGACAAAAGAATGGGAAAAAAATCGTTTATAGTAATCGAGAATTCAGATAATGTTATCAATTTTTTTTCCATTCAAAGTATTTTTTTTGTTCATTCTGAAGCTATAGTTTACCCAAACTCATTTTATTTTCCTGTAAAGGTATCGTTATCAGGCTGCAAAACCGTAGGATGTTACCACGTGTTCTGTCCTACCTCCCTTGTTGATTTCATTTTCGTACTAAATATCGTAATCAGTCCGTAGTATTAGCTGTGATCCATGTACGCTTGGAGCTGCGTTTCCAATAGCCGTCCTATAGTGAAGGCAAATGTATAAAGAAAAAAAAAGTTCTTGATCAGTTTCTTTCAGTTCACCAGATTCAAATTTCTTTTTCCGAGAGACTTCCTCAAGGAATCTACGAAGCGTTTGTACATTTAAAAAATATATTTTAATTCGTGAAGTATATCAGACAGTTCCATTATAATGCCTTACAATGACTCAATAACAAAAATGCAAGATTTTAGCTCAAATGACAGAAAAAGTCTGGTTTTAGAATGAATTGTGTGAACAATTTAAAATTTTGCAACCAATCATGTTGGGGGAAAAAAACAGAGTTGTCCCGTTTTATCAACGGAAATTTTCCATAAGTCCCATTCGACCAAACAGGAGAGATGTATGGTCACCAAACTTACAAATGGAACTTTTTCTGTTATAGTTATTATTCGGTTATTGTTATCAGAATTCCCAAGTCCCGATGTGATCACATTAGGCAGCGTGGACTGTAATTAACAAATATATTACAATATCCAAGATATCTTCCCCCCCCCCCTTCAATATACGTTATCCATCTTAAATTAAATAAAAATAGTTCATTTTATGATACTTTTCTTAGAACATTTCGTCAAAAAGAAAATCCATAAAATTAATCTCTGAAGGAAATTCTACTTATTTTAATACACGAAAGAAAAAAAAAAGTGAAAATATTCATTCCGATTTTTTTTCCCTTTTCATCGTCTTAGAAACAGGGGTCGGGGGAAAGGGATTAATCCTTCAATTCCCTTTTTTCTCCCCTCATAATTTCGTTCACTGTATTTCCATAACACATACACTTTACACTGAAATGGGGGGGGGGGAGGAAAAAAAAAGATAAAAAGGGATTTTCTCTCGGGAAAGTTCTTGAAAAAAGAGGAACAACGATTTTATTCGGATTTTTCTCTTCCATGGGAATGTCTTTAGTTACTTGGAGAATTATTTCTTATTTCTGGATTAAAGTTTTGGAATTGCATTTCGATATACATTATACGTATTTCGAAAATTTGAAGAAAATTATGTTTCACTTTGTTATAATTTCTTCATAAGAAGGAAAAAGATGGCACATTTATTAAGAACGATTTTTTTTTCTTGTGAATATTATGATGGTACTAAGCCTTCATGGTTTCAGTCATCATGCTCCACATTGAAGGAATATTAAGGAACATTGACAGAATGGCCGTGTTCTAGAAAGTCCATGGAACGCTTGAACTTCATACCGTTTCCGAAGTCATAGGAAACCCATGAAATTTCTTACATGTCTTCCTTCTGGGAAAAAGTATCCATGTTATTTAACTTATAGCAAGGGTTCTCAACCAATGTGTCACGATCCAAACTTCGGTCGCTGGGTCTTCCGAGATGGGTCGTTAAAGCCACTAAAAGTCAGGGGTTCTTGAGCTATGGGTCCTGACCCAAACTTGATTCACAGGTGCTTCCTAGACGAGTCCTAAAAATTTATATACAGCCCGACTATAAACGCATTTATTGTGTCACTGGTTTCACTAATTTCAAAGAACAAACAGTACCTTGGCTCGCGAAGCTGATCTTGTTCTTGATTTTGGGTCGGGATGAAAAGGTTGAGAATCCCTGCCTTATATAAAGAAACACTGCAAATACTGAAGTTATTTCAAGTTATCTTTAAACCATTGAAATAACTACATACGTATTTGCACAACATTTTTCATTTACATTTGTCACGAAAACCTTAATGATTTCTCGGAAAATCATTAAGGTTTTCGTGTTTAAACTTCAATAACTCAATCAAAAACAGACATAGCGCTCTGGAATCTTTGGATCTCGTTTAAAGGAGAAATATAAAAAAGTTTGTGCTAGCACCATTTTAATATTTGTGGCAGCCTGATGTCAGAAACTGTGCACGCGCAAAGTGAACCAACGATTTTCCAGTTTTCGAATTCGACACATGTCTATAAACGGAATATCCATGTCTCAGACACCCCCAGGACAAGTGTTGTATTGAAGAGGAGTATATGTGCTATATATATAAATCATCCAGAGGATTGAGCCTGTATCTTATACACTTAAAAAGATACAAGGCTCTAAATTTACAAGTGTGAACATTTTCGGACTCTTTCAAAATGACGCGATATATGAACGCAAAGTACAGTGGAACTTCGGTTAACGAGCAATTTGCATAACGAGCAAAAATTTCAAACAAATTTTGACTAGATTAACGAGCGATAATTCGCGCTTTGTTTATTTATTTTGACGTTATCACAACTGAACTAATTGTTTTTCTTTTTTTTGCTTTCACCCACACACGTGATATGGAATTTCGGGTAAGATCCTCCCGTACAGTCCCCGGTACGCGTGCCTCACTCACGTGCTAGTGTGGATATTTAAGATACGAAACTAGGTGTAGCAGCATTGCACCCATGCGTATGCGCGCGCTTGAAGTTTTCATTAAATTCTTTTCAAATTCTAGAAAAAAACTGTGGGCTGTGATTGCAATATTATATCTTTTATATATAAGATAATCTTTTTCATCTTTTTATGAATTAAACAGCTTTCTTTATTTTGAATCATTTTATATTCAGTTACATTGATTGAATGCAATTTTATTGTTCACGCAAGCTGTTTTTTAATGCATTTTTTTGAAAATTCGTAAAAAAAATTAAGTATTAAAGATGTATACAATTTTGTTCCGGCATAGAATAGCATATGCAATCAAACACATGTAGTGAAAATTTGAAATAAATCAATGGAAAATAGTATTTTCAGTAATATTTCTACATAAGAAAGTTTTTTTATAATGTTAAAAGGTAGGAGACGCCACAAGTTTTCACCTCTGGTACATTCTCGTGGACTTTTTTGTTCAATGCATCGAATCAAATTTCTTACCTGGTTGACCATACATCACGGAAGAAACAAAATTTTTATATTTCTTCAAGTTTCCTCGGGAAATAGAAGTATTGATTGTGCGTATATATATATGACCGTAATCTTTCATACAAGTTATGTCTCAAAACGTGTGTAAGATGTATGGCATTAATTTATCATAGATGTAAAGCCGCGATACATGAAGGTCGTCAATGAAATGATGCCTGGCGAAATGTTTTTTTAGCGATTTCCTTTTCTTATTTTTTTTTATGGGCCATTGGCCGCAGTCTCAAGTGACCGTATATTTCTCGGAAAAGCTAAATGTTTCTTATAAATCAATTTCGAAAAGAATTATATTTTGTCCCTCGTCAAAGAAACACGAAGATAAAAATATTATTATTTTCTTTGCCTCAGAGGAAAGACTTTTCCAAGAAACTTACGTGATGCGAAACTATTTCCACAAAGAGAATCTTTTTTCTTAAGGCCTTATTTCTTTATATTATAGAAAAAAATGTTCAACATTTCTTTTTTTTCCTTTACGTTATTAGTCGGTGAAAACTAATTAACTTCTGAACACGGAAATTACATAAAATTATTCTGATGAAAGATCAATAATAATATTTATATTTAGTGCTATGAAATATATTCGTACAAAACATACATGCTATGACCCGAGGGTCAGGTGTAGTCCTCGGAGTCATCTGATGTAGCAAGCGACATCATACCTAATTTTGTGAGAATGAACAAATTGGCGCATTTCCAGATCACTTGAATGGCCCACAGCATATTCAGAGATCACTTGAGTGACTCGCAGGGTAGTTTAACATCAGTTTAGTATCCAACAGCACATTTCCAAATCACTTTAAGGACTCGGAGCATGTATTCACAGATCACTTGAGTATATGTGACTTGAATTTGGTGATATGCCAGAAAATACCGGTATTTCCTGCGTGCTGGTCTCTCTCGCTGTGTCCTGGCATGCCGGGTAATGTGGGGGAGAGAATAGTTATTGAAAATAATAGCTTTTTGCCAAGACAATTGTACTACTTGCGTTACTGTTTACGACGCATTGAAGGAATATATCCCTTTCGGTCATAGTTTATTTCGCAGCTCTCTCTATTTTTTGTCTCTCTGTTTTGTTTAATAATAATTGAAAAAATACAGTTCCCTTGTGCTAAAAGTTCCTATTATTTAAATGTATTAAATTTAATAATTTTTGAATTCCAATTATCGAAATGTAGATCCCGCTCTGATAAGTCATTTGCAAAAAAAAAAATCATATTTTCAAATGCAATATTCATCGAGAGATATTGAATATATAAAACCACTATGTCTTGCCAACTTCTCACTGGGTTGGTAAGTTTCATTGACTCAAAAGTCACCATTTTTAGGGACTGTCTACAGCAATAAAATGAACTCAATAATTTCATTTTTTCCACAATAAATTGTAATTCATTATTTTAACAAATACAGAACTTTTTTAATTTTGAATGCACAATTTGCGAACCACACCCTCAATGATGGGCGATAAACCCATTTTTTTGCAATAGACCACTGAAATCTGCGTTTTTCGAAGTAATTTTAGTAGGTTTTGACGACAATTCGATTTTACGCTTCACCCATCTCTCATCGCCTGGTCACCATTAAATATTGATATCCTGTAGATGAAGCTGATCTCACCTTAAAGGATTTTTTTCTGCAGAATCAAATTGTCACCAAAAAAATCTGCAATCCCTAATTCCGAATTTTCATCGAATATGTATTTCGGCAAACGCTGATTTCAGCGATGTATTGCAAAAAGACTAAATTTCTTCTGAACCAGAAAACCGATATCACTTATTATAAGCTCCTTCGGAAGCTGGTGGAATGGAGAAGTTTTTGGCAAATTTGAGCGATTCTAGCTAGATGGGTGTTTGCAGAATTGGCGACAATTGTACTTTGAGCTCTGCCAATCATTCAACGCTCGTAGCTTGCCATTAAAACCAGATATTTTGATGAAATCAGTGTCAATTAATTAGATTTTCTATGCTCTTTCAAAATATGTGCTTAGTTGTGTGTAGGTGGTTCAGAAACGTCACGAATTCGGATTTTGACATATTTGACGCATTTGTTTTGTTACATAATCGATTATAAGATAGTGTAAAATCGGAAACGGTTCGAGATAGCACCGTGTTGGTAAAGTGCTTCATGTTCCCCTTGGTCTAGTCTGATCCTTTCGTTTGGTAGAACATATCCTTGTACACTCCACTCTCGTGCGTCGAATTGAAAACATGAAAGTACGCATTTCTTTTTTCAAATATGCACATCTAGAAATAAGAAGGTAAAACGCTGTTAAAGATTGATATTATCAATTTGAGAATTAGGGAACATCGCATTTTTACTTTAATTCCTGCAAAATTATAGCTACTTACTTTCGAAAAAATAATTTCAATTTTTCATTGCCTCGAAGTAATGACGTGCGAAAATAATTCAATAATTAATAATAATTAATTGTTCGAAAAGAATATGAGAATATTCTTGAGAACACGGAAGAAAATAAGTAAAGAGGAGAAATAAGTAAGAAAGGAAGAAGAAAAAAGAGCAGGGATTTGCATGTTTCCATTTTCTTACACGTACTAAATATAATTACAACAGATTGAGAGGAAAAATGGAGTGTGAGGAGAAGAAGTAATTAAAGGGGCAAAAATGATTTCTCTCATGTGAATCGCACCAGATGTTCATAAATAGGAGGTGGTGGCGGTTGTTTTCCAGGTCATTAGAATTAATCATTACCTGGTGCCTCCTGATCGTGGAACAAAAGTTACTCTTGGAACCAAACTATTAGTCACTTACGCATTTTTCTTTTTTTTTTTAGAAAAAGGGAACCAAGAAAATCCCATCCTTTGGAGCAGAAGGTCTTTTGCAAAAGGCAAACGAGATCGAAAAAGACCGAAAAACAAAAAAACGGTTCGATTTATTTGTCGGTAGTTTGCGGTTTTGCAAGAGGTCGTATAATATCGGGAGGTCTTTCTTTTTGTTTGTTTCTCTTTTGATTAATGCACGACGTGTCTGTGCGGCAGCTCTTATAGAAAAATCGTCTCTCTTAAATCATTTTTCCTCCGGATTCTTTTCAGGAGTTTTTAATTGTTTCTCACTGACAAATTTTAATCGATCGTAACCTTCTGATTAAAGAATAATTAGGATTCATTTGTAGTATTTATTATTAAAATCGCGGCTATTTTCACAAAGTTTGTTGATATCGAATCTAATTGAAGTAGCAAAAACCAGTGAGAACAACGCTATTTCGGCAGATTAAAATCCATATGATGAGACAAAACCCGAATTCTTACGATCGCTTCGAAATACTACGTGTTCCGTTCTCAAAGGATAAAAAAATAAATGAAATAGTCTCGGATGGAGATGATCAAAAATCCGACTACCACGATGAACACCCACTAAAGATTGCAGGAAATTATTTTTATCCTTTGAGAGCGAAACCCATGGTGATTCGAAACGATCGTAAGGAACTTTAGTACAAGATTCCTCGAAAGACTGGTTATTTTTGGAGATGATGATTACAAGGAACGAAATCATCTCTCCTCCCACGGGGACTCAAAACCCGGTCTCCCGTTTTTCCCGGGGTTCGAGTCCTGGTGGGGGCAGAGATGAATTTTCTTCCTTGTAATCATCATCTCCAAAAATTATCAGTCTTTCGAGGAATCTTGTGCTAACAAGTGGAGAGGACATTTCTATATTCTATAATTTGGATTTTATTTTGTCGAAAGTATTCACATCGCTTTTTATTCAATCTTGCGGCAAAGCATTTGCGGTTTTCGTGTAATAATTAGAGTAGTTATTCGTAATTTAATAAAAGAGGGATGTTCATCGTGATACTGGGGGATAAAAAATTGATTATAAAATCTAGTCAATGGCAGTTTCAATTTGACAAAGCAATCAATGTTTGGCGTGGGTTTTTCCAGTTTTTATTTATATTTTTAAGCACTTTGCAACGAGTAATTTTGATGTGATCCAGGCAAGCTTCGCAGATGGAGGGAATCTAATACGAATAATTTGCAGCCGGCTGCATTTCCACATGAAGATCTTCAACAATATGCTTACATAAAAAGGAAGACTGAGGTCATTTTCACTTCTGATATCGAAGACAAATGGCAGCACTTCTCGAATGCGGATATATACAGTTCAGTGGTATAGTAGCTGGTTGTATTAATCACTTGCCTGACTGCCCTTGTCAGACCACTTCTTTCCGAAATTGACTTGCCCGTGCGTAATCTTTGCCCCTAGAGGGCAGTAACGAAAAGTAAACATTGAACTAAATTTGAACAAAGGCTATGGCTTCATGCAACAGCAATATAATGATATCCGATACATAATCTTATAATCGAAAGACTGGTTGTTTACTAGTTACTAATTAAATAAACCCACATAATTTAGTTCAATTAGATAGTCTATCTGAAAACTGGATTATTTACATTCCATGTGCAGAAAACTCAAACAAGTGCTTTTAAAATAAAAAAAATTTAATTAAAAAAAAGGTGCAGATAAAAGTGAATCAACATTTTTAGATTTTTGAATTAAAAACTTTACTGTGATTTTCTGTAGCTTGTCTATTATTCCTAGTCCCAGACATGTGAATAGATTGAAAAAATGGAAAACTCACATTTTATGTGCAGAAAAAAAATTAATAATCCATCAGGAAACTGGTTAATAGAATCTCTACTTTACACATTATTCAGAGAGAGAGTTATACTTTAGGCATTCTGTATTAGTAAAAGAAGCTACTACGAAGTTGTTCAGGATAGTTTTAGACAGAAGACCAGTTGTCCCAGAGGTACGTATTTCTTTCTCAAAATATACAGACTTCCAATATTTTAGCGTATTGATTTCTTCAACACAATAACTATATTGTTGTTTGTTTATATGAAATTTAATTTTATTTATACCTTGATCTATTTTTATACCTTTTATACCCTATTTTTATACTTTTATACCTAATTAATCTATTTTTATACCTTGTAAAAAAAAAAGTTATTTAAATTATATTTTTTTTTCAAGAAGACCCAATTCCACTTTTCTTCAGCAAAACAAAATTATATGCTTTTTATTATTTTGAACGTTAATGTAATGATTATGGAAGAAATTAATGATCGGAAAAGTATGTATATAATAAGTAGGGCTCAGATTTTCATGCCGTGTCATATTTCTTTTTTATGAAAAGTCATATTGCGACCATTTTTTGAGATATTGGTAATATTTTAAGCATTTCTGAGCGATCGGTCATATTTTAGGAATTTTCAAGCAATAGATAATTGTTTTAGTCGTTTCATCACCCAAAACCTTTAATGTATAGGCATTTTCTTTAGACACTTACAACGAATTCTTGTCTTTCTCTTTTTTTGGAGGTAGGCATTCCCAGTAGTCACTTTTTTGTTCTGGAAGGATCCTTTTGCTACGTTTTTGAACTGCACGCTAGGCACTTGCAAAAGACAAAAGAGGCTATTCATTCGGACAATTCGAAATCTTTTCGTTTAATGCATTTTCTTCATGTCTAAATATAAGGATTTTTGTCAAGAGGGACAGACTTGGTTTTTCTACACCGCTCCCCGTCACAGTAAAACTCTAAATATTAACACAGTAAAAACGCAGTAAAACTCTAATATTATTAATATTATATTATTATATAATATTAATAATAATTAATATTATATTTGCATTGATATTATAACAGTGTTTTCATTGCATTATGTTTTAAAGTAAAAATATATTTTTCAACTTTTTCCCTTTAATTGGCATTCAATTAAGTTTGGTAGTTTTTTGCCGTCTTTTTTTTTTTAAATTCTGGCGTTTCTTAAAAAACAGTTACGGAATTTTTCGAAGGGATTGGGGGAGAAAATTTCCAGCCACTCTGCTGTCACGTGGTCATCGTGAGGAATTCGCATTCCACTGGTGCCCGATCATTTTATTGGTGTGGTATATACACCGGAGTGCTGTCCCAAGTGCCACTACAATATTAATTTAGACTTCGATTTTTAGACATCGATTCATCGTAATTATTTTATTGACTTATACGCTTGTAGTGGCACTTTGTTATTCTGTTATACAAATTTATGTATGTATGTGTATATATATATGTGTGTGTGTGTGTGTAGGCCTATATATACTTACTCATTTAATAAAATTCCGGATACATCCATCTTTCGGGAACGCTTCGATATCTGCTTGAGACAGAAAGCGGGGTGTGTCCGGTGTTTAGTGTTCAATGTCCCTAGAGATGGCTCGCGACACTGCAGCTGACCGTTATATTGAACAATGATAAGTAGGCCACCTCGGTAATACGTTTTTGAAGACCGTCAAAACTCACCGAAATAAAAAATAAACTGAGTGTTTTCGTTCACATAAATAAAACTTCCAACGCTCCGAAGTCTCATGAAACCTATCGGAATTCACGAGTAAAGTTATCATGTTCTTTTTCTACAGTATATACCCTACACTCATGAAATGATAACGACCTCCGTCTCGAAAGAGCGGGAAAACAAAGTGAAAGTTACTATAAAAAGAATATCGAAACTAAGTGATTCTGAAACGAAAGATGTCGGTTGAACAACATAGTATAAAACCAATAGAAAAGTACTCACAGAAACGTTCTCGAGCAGTAATAAATCAGAATAGTACGTACTACTGCAGAGAGAGAAATCGTTAAAAAAGTTACGAGTGTCACCATAAGTATTTCAGGTGTCTCGGTTCTACGCGTCGAGGTCGAAAAAAGTCTATATTGTCACGTATAGTTTTTCCCACTTGTTTACGATGGTTTCGGATTTTCATTTCTTTTTTCTCGGAGGTGATTCTCTTCAAATGTTAGAAAGTGACTTTTTTTAATGGTGTCTTGTATCTCAATGTTATATAGTCACTCCCGAAACTTCTGAAGAAAAAAAAAAAAATATATATATATATAGTCTTTTCAATCAGCAAATGACATCATTAAATGAATCTCGAGTGACTTCTTGAATGAAACCAAAGGAGATGAAAGATGTAATGAGGCTCTTACGGTCGGGAGTTTTCTTGAAAGGTCGACACAGATTTAAGTGCTTCCTTTCGAAGAAATACCAATTTGAAACGCGTTTCTAATCTTTTAGGGCCGTCGTCGTTGGGAACTCCATCGCTTATCGCAGTGGTTTCACGACTTCATAAATATGTTGATTTAAACATGTTATTTGTGTCATTTCTATTTGATGTCATACTCTATCTTTCTATAAGAGAAAAGCAATGTTCTTTAGAAGTTGAGGTTGGACTAAAAATGTTGAGAAAAATCAATTTTCAGAGAGGAAACTGGAAAAATATTCATTCAAATCACGAATTTAGATGTTTGTAATACAGTCGACGCCACTTATTAGAATCACGTATAATTTTATCATTCGGGTATTGTTATCACTTTTGCAAAGAACGGACCGGACCAATCCTATAACATGAAAAAAGATTCGCGTTTTGTTATCGGGACTTCGGATAATGTTATCTCACTGATTTCTAAACATACATAAATAGAACCCTACTCACAACCCCGGACTGATGCAAAGCAACCTACTTTGATGTAACTTTTTTTACTTATTTATAAACATAGCTGGAGATAGACTTCAAAGGCGGGATGATATATATTCAAATTTCCGGGGACGAAACGTCGGGGATGAAATGCCGAAGTCAAAATTTCTATAAACCATCCAAATAACAGTCGGTTGCAGTAGAAGCCATTCTAAATTCCTCGAACAAACAAAATAGACGTATGATAATATCCCGCTCTTTTTTCTTGGAACGAACAAATCACTTAGTTCGTGATTTATTAAATTATAGCTAGTCTACAGTCGCAGATTTGAATTGATCTTCTAGAACAGTGTTTCTCAACCGCCGGGCCCTGGTACTGTGCCGTGACATCATTCATACCGGGCCGCGACTGATCTGCCGTTTCTTTTTCCCTCCATTCATTTTCCTTTAATCATGTGTTTGACCGAGCCTTCCACTTACAAAAATAAATGAAACCGGGCCGCGGGCTTCCAAAGGTTGAGAACCACTGTTCTGGAAGCTCTAAATTCTTTTGCAGAGATAAAGCTGAACGAGAAGATTGAAAGGAAGGATGGCGAAGCAAACCAGAGATCGGGACGCCGCGCTCCGAAAGTTGCTGAGGAAAAAGGTCGCTTCCAAGAAGAATGTCATGAAAGAGAACCCCCAAGGCTGGCAAGAAGTAACGCTCCCCTGCCGACGACGACGACGCACATTACAACGCCCTGCCTCCTCATCCGACGGACGGAACGCATCTCGGCCTGCAGGGCGGCGGAACGACGCCAGAGCATCTGCACCATATATACAGACAGAGTCTCGACGCCAACGTCGTGCTGAGGTTTCTGGCGAACGAAACTACCCGGGTGAAGTCGACCCTCGTATGGCCATCTATCTCACGCCGGCGCTCGAATACATCGCTACCAAGCTGACAGAACCGTCTTCGAACTGCTCCAGGGAACGCATCTAAGCGGGAGGACGCACTCGTGACGCAGCTCGACCTGAAAATCGCCATCTCGCACAATCCTAAGTTGAAGGACATGCTCATCCCCAAGGAGTACGACAAAGGATTCTGATTGAACGATGTCCCTCCCAAGAGCTCTTTTTGGCAGGTTCCCATCAACGAATGCATCTTTCAACCAGCAACAGGACTACTAAGTGTGATCTTTAGCAATATATCATGTTCATGTCAGTATAAGTTTCCGATCGTAATCGATATTCCTGTCTTCTATGTTAGGGGTGCACAACTTCCAGCCCGCTAAAGGCTTCCATCGGGTCCACAAAAGATGTTACGGTAAATGTGATAAATCGGTTATGATACATAATAACAGGTATGCATACTTACCAACTGTCTTGGTAAGTTTGGTAAATTTCCACTATTACAGGTGATTATGCATAGTACGAAGAGCGTCATTGGTAAATTTATTAAGTGCCAAAAAATTATCGCCTTTACCGGCGATTATGCACCTTAGTGTAATTGGTGAATTCGATAAATATGAACACACAAAAATTTCAAATGAGTCTAGTATGTGTGATGAACACGGTCGGACCCCGATATAATGATAACAAATTTTACGATCATGTTTTTTTACGATCATGATTTATCATGTTTACTAACGACGCCACGTTTGGGTATTATGCAAAAAAGCGGGTAAAAAATGATCATTTTTTAGTACTAAATTTACCAATGTGACGCTCTGCGTACCATGCGTAATCGCTGGTAAAAGTGATTAAGTTAGGGAAATTTATCAAATTTACCAACAACTTTCGGATACTATGCATATTAACCGGTTATTATGCATAATAAACGGATTTATCACATTACTGGGTGTAACACACTTCGGGTGTGATAGCACTTTAGTGGCACCTTAGATAGGTGCTATCCCGAAGGAAATGGAATTAACTGCTTAAAATTCCCGAGAGAGCTGCGAAATGCCTAACCGAGAGCGGTTTTGTAAGAAGTTGAGATCAATGTGCAATATACTGCTATCTGGTCCACCACAATAGAGTTCCTTCTGGGAAAAACATAGAGTTGATGAGCGGAAAAAATAACAAATATCGAGGAGTATGGGGATTTATTTACTCTTCATCCGTGAAAAAACTGGGGGGGGGGGGGGGTTGAACGATTTTTTTGGGGATTTTTGGCCACGGTATGCACAAAACGCACCACTGTGCGACGTATTCATGTCAAAACTTGTGGCCGGGTCCCGACACATTCCCCTTTATTATTATTATTATTTTATGTGAATAAATCTTCTCTCTAAATCAGAGTTTCTAAACCTTTTTCAGCTCACGCCCCCCTCCCCACTTTGACCTCATTTTCTTCCCGTAGCTCCTCGGCCGTATCCAGGACCACACACACACCCCCCTAACTTCATTTAAGATTGAGCACCTTTCTGCTCATCGAACTGAATTTTATCAAAACTAAATTTAATGATGAATAAAAATTTCATAAATGAGATGGATCTCCGAAACCCTGGGCCATGCACGGATTCAGAACGTGACTCACCATGCTTCTGAAGAGCCAAAGTATATGGAAAAAATAGGTTTGCGTAAAATACTGGACGATCCAATGAACGTACCCAATGGATCCAAGCTCCCGAAACACGAATTTGGGCCCACAGACTCGTACCTAACCTGATGAAGAGTTTAGTCCTTCTCGGGAGGTCCCTCTTCTCTTTAGTCCTCTCTTTTTACGTTATATCTCGAGCGGTTCATGACGCAAACAGAAGAAAATGCTATCTTCTGTTAAACATTTTCAAGAAAAATACGATTAATCCTAGTTTCGTTTCCAATTCCCACGCGATTCAAAGCACAAGGAATTACGTATTCACGTCAAAACTTGCGGTCGTGTCTATGGCACACAGCCACCCCATTTTTTTCCCGTACGAAATATTCTCTGCATCTCAAATTTCTAAATCCTGCACAGGGACACATATTGTGCGTGTCTAAACCCGATTGGAACCCGCAGAAATCGTTACTATCGTTCTGACGGGTGTATTGATCACACGAACCGAGAAAGCTCGTGCGATTGGTATAGGGAATTGCTTATTTCTCGGCACAGCATATTTATTCCATTATAATATCAGCGGAGCAGAAATGATGTAAGTTCGTGTTATCGCGACCGGAAAAGAGCCAACTGCTTCGGTCTACTATATGTTGCTACATACATATAAGGTTTCAGCGGTCGAAAATATATATACACATACAATCCTAGGAGAAGGAAATCCGTTGGAAAAGACAACTTCGGACGTTGTACCAAAAGGGGGAATCGAATTAACCCTGTCTGTTCGAGTTGACAGCAGCCACGCACTCGTCCTTCGTCCTTGTTATAGCCAGAGTTTCCCGGAGTAAATATTTGGTTCATATGTCGTAACTCCGGAACTTTCCCGATACCTCCGGGTAATATTGCTCAACCTCCCCCCCCCCGTTCCTCCTACACGTCATCAAACAAGTGCGATAAAACTAGAATACGAGTTCCTGTCCATTCGAACACATTGACAGCAAACCGAAACTGAATTACATTCGTGAGGTCGAAAGCAAATATTTCCTCGCACCGCTATCTCTTATGTCTGTCTGTCCGTACATATTGTATGTGTGAGAGAGAGAAAATTTATATATTTTGTATCTCTCTCTCTCTCTCTCTTTCGTGTATAGAACCGACATCACACACACACAATACAGTACATTTCCTTTCTCCGGAACTGGAATTTCTGTGACAAATCCATTCACTGCGCACCATCTTCATACAACGACGAAAATGCATTAGACGAAATAACTTTTCGAACGCGAAATTGTTAAGAAGCTAGAATTACAGTCGAGTTCTATTATACGTGCCTAGATGGAAAATTCCGTAAACAATGATGGGTGCATGATTATCGAACGAGAGGATTCCGAGCACATCAACGTTTCCTAACTTTCATCTCCTACCTCCATGTGTTGTCAGCGAATGCAATTCTGACAACACAACACCGCACTAGTAATATAAATACATTCATACACTCATATTGCCGATGAATTCAGTGAAGCGCACTGTGAAATTTCAGTTACAAGCAATCCCTTAAACTACAGAATTTCAAAGTTTCAATCATAGAAACTTCTATTTCTCTTATAATTTACGAATATACATTAATTACCACGTTGGCAATGATTAATCAACGTATGCCGGACTACTTATGGTCTATATTACCGTTTCTCAACATATGGTCTGGAGGCAAACACTTGAAATTATGCATGATTCTGAGTAGAGGAAAATTAGGCAATTGTATGCGTTTAGAATTTATGATATTCCCATAGGTTAGAACAGTGTTTCTCAACCTTTCTGAACCCAAGTACCAGTAAAAAGTCTGGCGACGCCCGGGTGGTGCAGTAATAAGATGCTCGTCTTCCACATGAAGGTTCACGGGCCAAACTCCGGGGAAGAATATCAGAAACGAGTTCTTTATCTACCGAGCTTGCGGCAACCACCGAAAGATGGCGCCTTCATCTTCCACCCAACGCCACTGGTTGGAAATTTCCGTATGAGGATATATGGCCAGAGTTGGTGGCGGTAAAGTAGTAAAATGTCTGAAAAAAATCCAACGGACCATTTATGTCCCTTATTACGGAACATTCCTGCTTGATTCTGATTCGTTTTCTTATATTTATTCGTCCCGTTTTTTTTCCACGATGCTTATTTGAATTCGTAACATTTACTCAAATTGTGAACAAAGATAATCGTCATAACTTATAAATTATATTATGAAAATTATTGCTGCAGTACAAATATCTATCTCACAAAGCTGTCAAGCAATGAAAGTTCAAGTTTTTTCCGTGCACTACTTTTCAATTCACCACGATTTCCAACATCCCTTAATTTCCCCTTCCATGTAGGCAATTTTAACAACAATTGTTGGTTTTGCCGAATTATGGCAAAATTTTTTATTACGATTAGCGGCACCCCGTATTTGAGATAACAGTTTCCCGTATTTTTTCTCAATGGGATATGGTCACCAAGTTATTTAAATGTGTGTGGGGTGTGTTTTTTTCTTACGTGATGGTTTACTCTGATTTTTAGTAAGACCGTCCTTCATCAATTTTAGCAGTAATTGGAAAATATATTGTGTATTGCATTTTTTTCTCTATAATCAATAATATCCCGTAATTAGGATGGCAATTGCCTCGATGCGGTATGATGAACCTGTGTGCATGTGTGATGTGTAATTTTTATTTGAACACTTACGGATATTACTAATATCAAAAGAATAATTTTTCATTCAGAATTAAATTATCAAGTTTGCCAACTTATGCCATCGTCGCGAACCACCTCTTGTCCGCGAACCATAGGATGAGAAACACTGGGTTAGAATAATAAATTAAAACTTCATACTGTAAATTAAATTGTCCATCAAATTATTTTGGAAATTTTAGATGAGGTCCTTGGGTTCAAAAAGGGAGACAAAAACGCTGGTCTATATTCAAGGTGTCCCATAAATTCGTAAATAGTTTAAAAATTCATAAAAATTGAAGGAATCGGTACATTCTTATTTGTAGAAGAGAAGTGATGCACGATATATTCCATTAATCTTTGCAATAAGCAATTTAACGCTGAACATTTATTTAAAAATATATGAACAAATATATACAAAACATATAATCAATATAATAGCGCGGTTGCGCTAAAAATATTCAATGGGCTGATTCCATTATGTCTATTGGCCAAAAAAAGTCAGAGACTGATAAAGCTTGGAATGCCTATATTCGCATGTTTAACGTCTTCCTAGGTAATCGCTGGACCAGAAACCATCTTGAACTTGTGGGGAAAACAAAAATCTATACAAAAATGAAGCGTCAAAATGGCACGTCGTATCCTCGACGTTCACCTCGAAAAATTTAAAGAAAGCACGGGTGCTCTTCTTGGTAAGCACCCGTGCTTTCTTTAAATTTTTTTTTTACGAGTGCTTACCAAGAAGAGCACCTTCACCAAGAATATCTTGACTTGGAGCATCTATATAGGGTGGAATACGTCCGTCCTCATACGTGACTTATATTCTAAAAGTTTTTTCAAGTTTATAAAAGTATTATCAGTGCGAATAGTTCCTTGTCTCTAATTTTCAATATTCCGGTAACCCAATGAGCCAATGGTAAACGATCAATTCACGAATATCGATCTCCTCATCACCAAAGCAAAATTTGTAGCGCATAATCATCATTTTCAAGATAATTCAGACCAAGCAAACACAGAAACAACTTTTAGTCAAGGACAAGAAGAAAGTTTCTTTTATAAGTGTAATTTTTTAGTTATAAGTAGAGCTAGAATCTATCAAAATTTTCAACTGGTTAATCAAAAAATTGAATCGATTGATCGAGTTTTGATCGAATATTTTTAATGAAATTTTCAAATGATATTACTTTATAAGAAACAAATAAGGAAATAATTTATTACTGATTCATGCTTCATAAAAATATATTTCATTGATTTCTCACCCACCTATTTGCTAGATGCAAATTAATCTAGGCACGTCGTGCATAAGTTAACATATCGGAATAGATTAAGAAATTGACGCTGAATTAAGGCTGCACACTTGTAATGCTGAACATTTTGGCAGCCTGGAATTTCTTCAGAAGAACCTTATCGTTTGTATTTTAGAAAATTAGTAATTTTTTAGATGTCACTGATTTCGAAATTACTTTCGATCTTCATATAATGTTATCTTTCTACCTAGAAACTGCTCTTAAAAATGCACTGGGAGTGAGGGAGGTTTGATGTTTCCCCGAGCACGAAAACTGCTGTTCACAGTGGAAACAAAAATGTCGGTGTTGTCTTCTAAAACTTCCATCGAACGGAATTTAAGACTGAAATCATCACCAGTTTTCTTCGAATCGACTTGCATTTGAAAAAGTTGACTCCCATGTTGAAAAATTTGATCAAAATTTTATTCATTCATACATTTATAAATATGGTCACTTATCTGAAATGTTGGAACAGGAATAAGACATCTATTCGGTTTCATCAAACAAATCAAAATAAATTGAGGAGCTTATTTTCACAAATGGAATCTAAAATTTTGTCCCCCAACGAAAGTGTCCGTTAATGGATAGTAAAATACATTGAGTCTTATATCGACGTACGTTGATTATTGATCATTTTTGTCGCACCGCGGTCATTTTTTACACACGAGGGCTAATTAGACCCCGGGACCTACAATTTATTGCCGATTCCGAACGGCAGGCTTGTTTTTTATACTCATCGAGAGGTTGGTGCACTAACCCCTCGATGGGGGAACCCACTCTCTGCGGTAGCAATTTTTTGCTGCGGTCAAGTCACCGTTTTTTGTTGTACCCGTGTATCAGGAAAGTTCTTTTTTTCTGACAAGGACGAACCGGGTATCGAACTCGCGACACCTCTAAACATCCTTTGGTACTTCAGGCGCGTATCTTATCGACCTGGGCTACCGTGCCCCTTTTGTTTTTGCCCTCCAACGAAGAGTGTCCGTTAATGGATAGTAAAATGCATTTAGTCCCCCATATTGACGTACGTAATTTAACAAAAATGTCCGTTAGTGAAGGTGTCCGATAACGGAGACTCCGTTACGTAACGTTCCACTGTAGAATGATCGTGTTTCTTTCGTTAATGACGAGAGGGCACTAAGTGTACCTTCTTGGGTTAGGTAAAACCTTCTGCAATCAACAGGTGACATAAAAATTTCTAATTTTTCAGACTTGACCAGTTCCAATTTTAATGAAAAGGATACACGCATTTCTACTAATTTTCTTTTAAAACGGAACATTTCCAAAATTCGAATGTAGATGTCTCCCCTGAATGTTGATCAAGAAACATAGCATTTAAATATTCTTATAACAGTCCCTTATGCTGTCATGATCGCAATTACCCACGTCGCGGTGGGATTGTGATTCTGACAGTGCTATCTGTTGAGCTATTTTCAGCAAAAGTGGAAATATTCCCCTTTGAAAATAAGCTCCTCAATTATAAATATATAAATAAAGTAAAACAAATAAAAATTTTAATCGGTTTGATCGCGCCGATTAACTAAACTCAAATTTCTAACTGCGATTAGCAATTTATCGATTACCCGAATCGTCAAACCGAATGATACCTAGGCTACATCGCCATATGGCAATATCGGCTCATTGTCCTCACGGACTGGATACCTCTGGCAATTTATTCATAAAAAAGCATACATTACAAAATATACATGACGATCATAACAACTATAAAATCATAATTTAAGTATATAAAATCATAATTTAAGTATAAAATCATAATTTAAGTATAAAATCATAATTTAAGTATAAAATCATAATTTAAGTATAAAATCATAATTTAAGTATAAAATCATAATTTAAGTATAAAATCATAATTTAAGTATAAAATCAGTTGCGAGATCACAATCTACGCATACAATCGGAAATCAAGCATACAATCGTATATTCCATATTAAATCTTAATTCGAATATAAAATCTTAATTCGAATATAAAATCTTAATTCGAATATAAAATCCTAAATCGCATATTGAAATCAATAATAAATCTGATAAAATTGATAATCGATTTCATCCTCAATTTAAATCGTTCGATTTCCACGATCATTATACTGTTCTTGTGCTGTCAGTCAGTCTTCTTTATAGTTAATTAGTTTCTTTTTTCTTTGTGAACGGCGAGGAGGCGCAGTTTATAAGCAATAAAACTTGAAAATATTGGCATCAACTTAAACAAACAGAAACACCTGTTTCAAGATACAGGGTGATCAGCGAATACGCCCTTATTTCAAAATTAAATATCTCTACAACAAAGATAAATAGAATTATGCGGTAAACGGTACGTTTATTAGCAAAACTGTAAGAATGTTGTACAGAAATTTTGAAAATTTAGTTTTTTTTTAATTTTTTAAAATTAAAAAAAACAAAACAAAACTGGAGATTTTTGGAGTTCCGAAAATCCTCATTTGTGTGAAGAGAAACCACTGCATTCGCCTAAAGTTACTGCATGGGCTGTGGTATGCGCCATGTGTGCTGACAAATTGTTCCAAAATTATAACGTAACGTTCAGTACTAATCGTTTCTCGCACTAAGAAGGGGCCGATAATGCCTCTGGCGCATACCACAGCCCATGCAGTAACTTTAGGCGAATGCAGTGGTTTCTCTTCACACAAATGACGATTTTCGGAACCCCAAAATCTCCTGTTTTTTTTTGTTTTTTTTTTAATTTTAAAAAATTAAAAAAAAAACTAAATTTTCGAAATTCCTGTACAACATTTTAACAGTTTTGCTAATAAACGTACCGTTTACCGCATAATTCTATTGATCTTTGCTGTAGAGATATTTAATTTTGAAATAAGGGCTTGATCACCCTGTATCAAGACTGGAAAAAAAGTAGAGATGCAAGGATATTGAGAGAAAACAATTTTGTGTCGCTTTATAACACTGTGTCTGTGTTGTATATGAAAGTTTTCACCAAAAAAAGAGTGAAAATTTCCGTACCAGAAAAACGAGTTCCCGCAATAGCCGTAGATTATACCATTATCATTATCACAGACGATAATGAAAATGAATCCTGATTTACGTTTTTCTATTTGAATCCTAGAAGAGTTTGAAATAATCGCCGGGCACGATGCTCATTATCTCATCCGATTTTCACACGATATCCCTCCCTATTCAACACCTCATTAGACTCAATCGGATCACGTAACGAACTCTTCTCGTGTACATTAAAACTTAGTTCCGGATAAAACTTCAACATTCTTTTCTTAAACTTTCCTCTAAACGATAGTAATTTTGTTATTCCCCCTTTTCTAATCTAAACTCATACTCGTTACACTTTTCTTTTCTTTTAGATTCTTTAAGGGAAATTTTCAATGCGAGATTTAACAACGATTGTGAAATAGAAGTCGTTCTACTTAGAAATAAAACACAAAAAATACCTTAAAAAAATAAATAAAAACCTCTGAAATAGCCTTAAGAAATCTGTGAGGGATACGAACCTATTTTATTCCACCCACGGGAGCAATAAACACAGTTAACGCAGCATGAAGTACGTACTACAAAGACGACGTCTTCAAAAGCATTTGCTGTTATTTCCGAAAAAAAAAATTATTTGCAGACTAAATTGTCACGATTTATAAATTTAATTATTCCCTAGAGTTTTTTTAACTTACATTTGTATATATATGCATCAGTAAAAAATATATATACAGAGATTTAAATCTTCTCTTTTGTTCGTGATATCGGGATTTAGGATCTGTTTAATTTCTTAATTGCAAATTCAAAGAGAGAGAGAGAGAGAGAGAGATAAAGAGGGGGGAGATAGTGAAGTTGGGAACTATTTAAATTCTTTCAAAGCCATTCTACAAAATTGCCGAGATTGGCATTATTTTCAATCTTAAAGGGAGAGAGAGAAATGGTAGAAAATGAGTCTAAATTAAACGAAATGGGTAAGTAAGGAGGCTTTTAAAATAGTCGTTTGTTTCGGGACATACAACACAGAGAAAGGAGAGAAACCGATCGCTCTTAATCCGATCGCAAATTAAAATTGTTTTCCTTGGCGAAAGTGAAATACACGGTAACAAAGAGTCGAGTTTTTCCTCCTTCACCTTTTCAGAATATAAATCAGCTTTCGGTTTTGATAATGATTTGGAATCAACTTATTCCAAGCTCCTCGAGTAGAAGAAATAGAATATATATCTCGATTTTTATAATGACATTTTTCATCTCAGTTTAAGCAGAGGAATAACTCCCAATTAGATAGATGTGCGCGTGTGTGTTTGAGAGATGGATGAAAAGAAATTTCCATCACAAGGGAAAGATTTTTGCTCAAGAATATTATAAATGTGATTTTATTAATTGAGATAATTACAATTTTAAATAAATTCGCTAAACCTAGATTAGACTGAATCAAGAGGAACTTATTGACGCATATCGTTCTACTTTATAACTACAGTAAAACTTCCTTCAACGTCCCTAATTGGGGCTGACGGATATCCAGTTTATCGAAGATTGAAACGAGTTTAAAATTAATTACGTATCCATCACATAAATTAGATTTGATAAATACTTCACAGTGAAGAATTGCATTTCTGTGATTAATGTCAAAAGATGAGGTAAATAAAATAAATTACAATTAACATTCAGGAAATTATGTTATAGAGTCAAATTATATATATATAGGACTTATGTAGAACTAACTCTAAGGGGTATTTAACTTATGAGCCGTACCCTTGGGTAGCAAGGGCTTTTAAGATATAACCTCTTTGCTCCTCATTTTTAATAGTTTCAAATGGGTTCCAATGGTACTTTTTCAAGCTGACACCTGAGGTACAAGTATGTGCCCCTTACCTCAGTAATGTGACATTTTACACAGGTGTCGCATCACCTGTGGGCATTTTAACATACAATAAACACAAATCAATCAAAAAACCATTTTTTTAATTGTTAGTTTTGGGTCAGGTCTGAAGAGGATATAACGATAAAATCCCTTATCATCCAGATGCTATATCGGAGAGAAAAGTGACTTAAATGCAGATCACTATATAGTCTATATCTATGTTTTTTCATAATATTCGACTTAGTTTTCACAAAACTTGCTCCATCTATGGTAGGGCGAATCAAATTGAGAAAAATAAAATTAATATCTTTCACGTATGCGTTCTTGAAAATTATTGCCTTTAAACGCTCATATGCCATGGAATATCGTATGGTTCTTTTAGTATTTCATTATAATGCGATGAAAATTATAGAAATTTTATAAGAAACATTCATATCTCTTTTTTGTGAAAACGCGCAGTTTTCACGAAAATAGATACAAACACATTGGAAATAGCAAGTTAAATATTTTTCGAAAGTTACAAATCATTTAAAGCTTTTTCTGGTACAAGACTGATCAAAAACATTTTTTTCTTATTTAATTTCTTTTCGGCCCCTTAAGGACACTTGCGATTAAATTTTTGCCTGAACTATACAAGTGTTTTTATAGAAATTCGAAAAAAAATCTCTCTCTCGAGAACTCTAAAAGTATCCACTAATGGCAATACAGTCTACCACCATTCCGCCATTGATGATTTCGGTAGTGATTTGAATGACAAATGGCAACTTTACTTACAACACACGTTTGACAGCTTTTTTTTTCACAATAATTGAATGCAATTATTATTAACGTCCTGCATTTCTTGCAGGGACCTTAATTTTCCGCATTTTTTTTTTCGAGGAAATATGGTCTGTCTACGTACATGTTGTGTGTGCGTTGTTCGCCAAATACGCATCTAGATGCCTGATTCATGCATAAATATTCAATTTTACTCTTGCAAATGTCGTTGAGGACTGAAAATACTCATTGAAATTTTAGGTATTTTTTTTTAAATAGAGTTATTTCTTACTGATAAAAAACTCCTTTTTTTACAAAAATAGTCTTAAAATTTTTTAGATGAGTGGAATTACTCTTAAAAATGATATTTTTGGATAATTGTGCGTATTGTAAAACCTTCAGTGGGCTGCTACGAAAAAAATTCTAACCAAGAGGTTTTGAAACTCGTGTCACATGTTCGGTACAATTGGCCAACCTGAGCTACTACGTTTTCTTTGGAAGGGGATATTAGATATGTGTTGATTCTCAATGCCTGTGAGTTCGTTTTGGTGTTTTTTCGGATTCATGAAACAATACTTTGTACATTGGTGGATGTCTGATCATCCACTTCTTCCGACTTGTACATACGTCAAGAATAAAGTTCTTATAAATTTAATCACGAGCGGCTCGAGACAAAATTTTCATCTTTGCGCGACATAGTTTCGGCGCCCCATCAACGTACAAGTCGTATCAGTGAAACTATTCCGATAACTCACCGCTGTGTTCCAAGCTAGCTGAAATGCCTCAAAAATTAGTTTTTCTTTGCCAATCATTTTATCTAATACGTTCATAGTTTGAATTTCACAGACGAAAATGTTTTTTCTTTTTTTATAAATTTTTCTAGCTAGTTTCATGTTTCACCTTGATTTGCCCCCCCCTACCCCACAGCCACACCTCGTATCGCCTCACGGGTCGCACACCAGTAGAGCAGCCCCCCCCCCCCGAATTTAATAGTTTGTAGTGATAATGCAAGCACTGAATGTGATATTTCACAATCTCTTTAGTATCTATTTCTTCGTCATCACAAAACTTCAAAATGCAATTTCCAAATGCAAAGAGACTCTCAAAAGCTTCAGTCACACTTACATTAAACGTTTCTTTAATACGAGCTTAATCGAAAAATAAGCACAGAAAGACCATGGAACTTACAATTACGTATTTACATTGGCAAAAATCACATAAATTTGATATCACAGGGCGAAACGCATTATAATAATTGGTGATATGCTTTTGGTCTATTATAAAATGACATTCAAGACTCTGCGTATATTCAAAATTTATGAGCTACAATATTTTAGTATACATCCAGCTCATTATTCATTTAAGATATTTTTAATTATTATGTTATCAATTTACACCGATTTGGAATACATTTTATTTTCTCGAATGATATGGAATAATTGTCGGATCGTGAGAGTATAAAAGCTCTATGGATGTCATATTTAAATGATTAAATTCGGAACATTATACATAGAAAAAAAGCACAAAAAGTTCGCTTCAAAAAATTGCATCGAATAGTTTTATAAAAACTCTAGCAAAAAACACCGAATTAATCTCGAAAAACCAAAAACAAATTGTTCATTCTGATAATTATTATCGATATTGCAAAGTTGGTAATAATGAAAGGATTATCATCGACATTAATGAAATGGACCATTGAATTCAATTTAATACTGAAATCATTCGGATTTATTTTTAGGGATTGTTTTTCTTACAAAGATATTAATTCTCTCACTTACGCAATAATAATATATTATAAGACAATTAATGTTTTCTAATTTATTTATTTCATAAAATTATAGCCTATATTAAAAATTCAATAATTCTTCTGAATAATCTTTTTATAGTCATATAATGACACAGATCGTTATTTAAATAATTGAATATTAACTAAGAGACACTGCATTTTTCCATAAATACCGAAAATGATCATAAATTTTACTTTTGTAATTCTAAAAAGATTTATTTTCGATGAGTTTACCAAATTTTTCAAGAATTTCGCAACGATTCGCCTTATGACTTGTTTGAGAACTTCTTTGAATTCTTATAATTAACAAATTAAAAAAAAGAATCAAACTCGGTCAGTGAAGAAAAAAAAAACCCCATTCAAACTCGGTTATACCGATAACGAAGATTCTGTAAAATTTTGTCGTTACAACCCTTTTCGACGAAAATTTTAATTAGGCTTTTACGAAGTACAGTTGAATGGATGCTAAGTGAAAAGATGATTGGAAAGAAAAGTCATATTCCTCCGTGGGGAATCGAACCGTCAACCTAGCATTTTCCGGGCTCGGGTTCTACCATTATTCTACAGAGGAAAGACATTTTGTTTCCTAAGAACACTGTGTTCCTATGGGTTGAACAAGACTGAGCAAGACAGCCCAACTCAGCCTCAGCTCGTAACGAAATAAGGCTCCAGATGGCGACACAGAACGAAACGGTGAACGATTCATTACGAGCTGCTGCTGAGTTAGGCTGTTTATTGCGCAGTCTCGTTCAATCCAAAGGAACACAGTGTTTTTAGGGAACAAGATGCCCGTCCCTGGTAGATTAATGGTAGAAAACTTGCCCGGAAAGTGCGAAGTTGGTGGTTCGATTCCCCCACAGAGGAATGTGACTTTTCTTTCCAATTATCTTCGCTTGGTATCCAGTCATCTGTACTTACAATTAGCGGAGAGGTTGGGAGGCTTTTATTTTTCAGAAGTTTTTTTATTTCTTTGTGATCAGAGTGACCGCATTCGAAAGCTGTCGGGAGGGGTGATTTTACAAATCACTAAAAAAATTCAGCACAGTATTAGAGGACCATGTGCGCAAAGTTTTACCCCGTATTTTCCGCGACAGTTCCTTTTTTCCCGTTTTTTTCTCCATCCCGACTTTTTGAAAAATGGCCTGGTTTTACCCGCTTCTTAGTCGAAGTTTTCTTGAAAATTTATTGTTATATATATAATATTATCATATATAAGTTTCCAAAATTTCATGCATTATAGAGTTTCACTTAGTGAGGTGATCGAAGTGATTCGATCGAGATGGACATCACCGATTCTCACAAAACTCATTGCTGAATGCCTGTGAAATTGCCTAATATTGCTTATGAATAACCTTTGGCGAAAAATACACTGATACAGCAGGTCTGCTAAAATGTATTTCTCAGAAAAAAAAGAACACGGCAAATAATGTGAAATGAATTTTTTCATAGCCATATATTGAATATAATACAATTCAAAAATTATGCATTTTACTGCATTCTTGATTCTAGCAAAGCTTTTAAAGCAAGCTCATTGAAAAAACGGGACATTTTTATAAGAAAATGTCCGTATGCGGTAAAATACGGAAATTCCTTAGTGGCCATGTCTATGAGCACCGTAATGCCATTGTAATAAATCTTTTATCCAACGTTAGGTATAAATAGAAGAACAGACGAACATTCTCTGAATGTAATCGGTTCTAATCTTATGAGTTTCTTGGGAAAACGTCATTGCGTGTGTGGAACGGAAACTGTCATTATATATAAATCTGTCGTTATATCCGAAATGATTTCTTTTTATCGACGTTATAAGCAAGGTGAATTAGCATATTTCTCTATGAGAATCAATTCAGACCACCAACTATTGACGTTAAAACCGAGGTCGTTATAACCGAGTTTGACTGTATCAGATAATTTCTAAAACGTTGTTTGATTTCTTTCTCAATCACATTTAAATAATTTATGAATCGATATTCCGGAAACATTTGACACGAGAAAACACACGTAAATTGGAAAAATGCCTTTTCCGAGATATGTAGAGCTCCATGCTTGCGTGGGAGGAATAAATACCGGCCTTCAATCTTGAATTTTTACGTACGTATTTGCATTCGAATTTTTTTCCCCCTCATGAAACCATTTCTCATAGAAAAAAGAGTTTCTTGTACGTTGACTTGTCGTTCGAACCCAGCGATTGTTACATCAGAACGTCAGCGGATGCCGGATATTATGAGTAGTAGATGGAGTAAGGACAAGCTTGCCATAATCGTTCGTTTCAATGCATGTTGGTGATACGTCGATTCAGCCGCTGCCGAAAGACTGTGAGGAGCATCTGAAATATTGAAATATAGCTCATCAGTCATATGGGGAAACATAAAAAGACCATTTTTAAACAATGAAATTATCAAATTTTTGAAATAACTTTTGTATATGAACTTTTTGTTATCAGATCCATACCTCATTTAGTTATTTATTGGATTGAAAGGATTTAGGAAATACTTCGGTACTTACTCATTGCTATACAGGGTGTCCTGTAAGTGCTAATATGGACTTTATCTCACCAACCGTGCGTCGTAGATGTATGATTCTAAAGTGAAAAATGAAATGTTCAAAAGGCATTCAAAAATTATCCTGTACCAGTTTTGACAGAGGAAATAAAGTTTCACACATAATAAAAAAAATCTTAATTTTTACACGGTCCCCCCTTCCTGCTTTAACTTCCAATTAGAAAATTGTTGGTCTGTATCTCCTGAGGTCAGCAGAAAAAGTTCCATGTTTCCAAGTGCGATATTCGCTATGATATTTGAATTCAAAAATCGGAGAAAAGTTATGAAAGAAAAGCAACAACTAACGGACACACAACGCTATTTTCCCCTCAGTTATGCTGTACTTTAACAACTTTCTGCGAATTTTGAATTCGACTATCTCAGATAATCTTGCACTTAGAAATTTGAATTTCTTTTGTTGGCCTCAGGACAGACAGGGCAAACCTTCTAATTGGAAGTTAGAGGACAGGAGACCGCATGACAATTTAGATTTTTTTTTATTTTTTAATGCACTGTATTTTTTACTTTCAACACTGGTACAGGGTAATTTTACAACGCCTTTTTAGCATTTTTCAAACTGAAACTATACCTCTGCGACGAACGGTTGATGAAATAAAGACTGCATTAGCACTTACAGGACACCCTGTATAGTAAGGACTATTTAATCCCTTTCAAGTCGACCTTGCCGTCTTGGCTCAGTGGGTGTGGTCTCGGAACTACTCCGTGACGCGTATCCCTGCTTAAACACTATTTTTAACAGACGAACGACATCAGTACAAGAAACATGCCATTTTTAGTTTGTTTATTTTACTGTTTTTAAGTATTTTTGGTGATCTCTTGATATCAGAACATTCAAAATAATAATAATAAATAACCTCAAACATTTTATATATCAGGATTTGTTTTGTATTTCCTTCCTATGTTTCTATATTGCAGTTGTATTGATAATAACGAAGTCACAGGCTTTTAAAAGCCACACTTTATTCAAATGTAAAAAGAAAAAAAAATATTAGAAAAGATAATTGAAATTATCTATCTCGAGTTGGTTTTCAATCAACCCAATAAGAGTTAACTAACGCACGCGATTCAACTGAAATGAAGTTGAAAAAAGTATTCTTTGTGGGAGTTACTTGAATATATAATAGATTTGGATACCTCCTGGACCCCTGAATCAAACGGGGGTGGGGGTCCCAAAACTATTGAAAAGTTCCACAAATTCTGAAATTTATTGAATTTCTGCCATCATACACATATTTATGTAACAGAACAGAACAGAATCAAATTGTTACCCCCCATGCCCAGCTGTTGGCTGATTGTGGGGTTACGAACGTGCCCAGTAAGGCCTATGAAGAAGGAGGGAAAAAAAATAGACTGTCAGTTTTGTTAGATAATTAGTGTGTACGTGTGTGTGTTTTGTGTGGGAAAGAAAGCATAGTCAAATCCAGGTGATGGTCATAGCTCCACAGAATTTAGCCCGAATGCAGATAAATCACTAAGAAAATGCCACCACAACTCTTCGATGACACGTCACTGCCGGATGGAGAGAGGTCCAACCCACACATTTATCTTAGTGGTAACTGCATGCGTCAAAGTGAACTCAATCAGAATAAAAGAATGGTGGTTATAATCCAAAGCTTTAATTTATACACTTATCAAAATAATTGTCATTCGTCCGGGTGGCTTTTTTTTTTCTAAGTTCCAATGTATGTGCCTTATAGTAATTTCCGTATGTGCAAGGTGTTAATTAAATACGATAATTAGATGCTCAAAAAAGTGAATAAATAGGTGCCAAATAGATAAATGCGATTAAAATAGGTGCCACGTTAGTACAGAATAAGCGTATATATATATAATATTTACAGTCCTAATTATAGCCTAGGAGGCTTCCAAGTTATTCCTGCATTATCCAATCTCCTCCCAAGGGAGGTGGAAAATCTGTTGGGGTCTCCTATACACTGTTCGAGCCGATGTTTTTGGTGTAGGTGCTGAACTATAATCAACCAAATCTTTGATATGTTGATGGCTGGAATTTTTCATTCTCTCAAATTGATTTTTATTAATTTCTTTGATATATTTGAATATATGAGGAATGCCCAGATCTTGGCGAATATTAAGATTTCTGATGAACCAAGGTGCATTCAAAAAATCTCCTTAGAATTTTATTTTGTCCAGTTTGCAAGATTTTAATATTGGTTTTGCATGCATGGGCCCATGCAGGTGAGGCATAAAGCATCATAGGGCGAAGTATTTACTTAAATAAAAGAATTTTTATTTTTAATAGATAGCTTAGCCGGAGGGAATGAAATTTTGTTAAGAGCACCCATTACATTGTTTGTTTTATTACGTACATAATTAATGTGCGGTAAAAATGACATTGTTTTATTTAAAATGCATCCCAGGTATTTTATTTTTCTAACCGGACTGATCTGGTGATTACCTATATATATAAATGCCTATTCGGTATACTATGTTTTCTAGTAAACCATATGAATTGTGTTTTTTCATGGTTCAATACAATGTCCGACCTCTTGCACCAGTCCATAATTTATTCTGTGGTTTCCTGCAGATTTTCCAGGACCTTGGAGGAGTTTCGGTTATCACATAGTATAGCCGCATCATCGGCAAACAAGGCAAGTATACCCCACTTGAGGAGATGGAAAATCATTGATGTATATTAAAAACAACTGTGGACCCAAAACACTACCCTGTGGTACTGATGCTTTGATGTTCTTAACAGATGAATTAGAATCCCCTATTTTTACCTGGAATGTTCTGCCGATCAAATAACTGTAGAAGAAAAGTATAAAGTGTGGGGGAAAATTGAGATCAATCATTTTGGCTAGTAAAGTGGGGTGGTCACATTTATCGAAGGCCATTTTAATATCCAAAAAGGCGGCCACCACATAATCAGAATGGTTGAATGCATCGATTATATATTCAGTCACCCTAATCAATTGAGTGACACAAGATGGTTCCTGTCTAAAGCCATGTTGTTCTTTTCGAATTATGTTATTGTCATCCAGATATTTTTGAAATCTAGGAGCTAAAATCCTCTCGAAGACTTTCGAACAATTAAATAAAAGGCTAATTGGCCTGAACGATTCAGGAAGTAACGGGTCAGTTCCTGATTTGGGTATTGTTCTAATGAGTGAATGTTTCCATATCTTTGGAAAGTGGTTAAATTTTGATGCTGCGTTAATAATGTTCGTGAATGTCAAAATAATATGACAAGGCAGATTTTTGGGAGCTTTGTTACTTATACCATCATAGCCACTAGCTTTTCTGTTGTTTAATTTGTTTATAATGTCAGTGACTTCAGCCAAGTCTGTGGGTTCAAAACTGGAAATATTATTATTAATGTGAAAGTGTGTATAACGAGCAACTCTACGACGGAGCTCAACTTGAGTCGTTAACGGTTGTACGTGATTGGGTGTAAATTGTTTTTCATAGGTGGTAGCAAAGGCTTCAGATATTTCCTCTGCTGAAAAAACCAGACCATTAAGGCCTTGTATTTTATTGATTATACGAGTACCACCAGGTTTGCAAAGATTCCATGCTTTCCATATGTTTCCATTTTTTGAGGTAGCATTCTCTACAAATTTGATAAACCTACCATTTACAAAATTTTGCACTTCTTCTTTAATCTCACGATTGAGACGATTTAGTGTAATTTTGTCTGAACGTCTACGAAAGCGCTGCCAATTAGTAAGTATTTTGTTTTTGTGTCTAATCTTTTGCATGATTTCTCTAGAAAGTCCATGTTTGTTTTCAGGCTGTAGCACTTCTGTAGATGAATCATTTAATGCAGTTTGTATTATTTGTGTTAATTGTGATACCGCCTCATCTATATCCTGAGCGTTGTTCAGGGTCAGCCCCGCTGTTTGATTTGTTTCCAAAATTTGTCTATACATGTCCCAATTAATACGTTTAATTGTTCTCCTGGTGCAAGAGCGAAGAAAATCCATTATTAAAAAACACCGGATTGTGCGGTGAGCTGAGAATTGATTTTATGTAAGTTTGAACGTCAAAGAGAATATTTTTGGAGGTGCCAAAATCGATTACATCAGGTTGATTATCTATTTTGAGGTGGTACATGTGTTGGTGTAGTGGATGAATGTATATTTAGGAAATTATCAAGGCAGAATTTTCTCAACATTCGACCACATCTGTTGGATTTTTTACTAAAGAATAGATCGTTTTTACTATTCCAATCATCCCCTACAAAAATTGGAAACCCTATTCTGAATAAGTGTTTTAGTAAGAAAATATCTATGCAATTATTGGGGGGCTTATACATTGCACAGAAAGAAATGGGTGTTCTATCTATGTAAACAGTGACAGCAGTAGATTCCATTTGAGTGGAAGGAGGGAGTTGTAATTCTTGAAATGGAATATCAGACTTCACATATATACAGCTACTCCCCCCTACCATGTAATCGATCTTTTCTGACGCCAGTGTAACCATTAGTTTTGATTTTTTGTGAGGGCAATAACCATGTTTCTGATAGAAGTAAGATATCTACTTGATAATTGAATAATTCTTCTTTTAATTCCCTTAAGTTGTCTTTGAGACCATTAGCATTCCAGGCCCTAATATGTAATGGCCTGGTATAGATATTTCTTGTTGTGCTAATTGTTGGGCTGTGAAAGAATGTCAATCAAAGCTTTATTTATTTGACTTATTTTTTCACTAGATATTCCAGCGGCACTCAACATAGTGTTGAGTATGTCATTAAATTGTAAAATTTCATTAAGAACAGCTGATGAGTTGGAATTATTATTACCCTTTGGTAAATTTGGCTTACTCAAGGACTTTACCTCATCAATAGACTTAATTGCGTATGCGTTATTTGTGTTTGATTCCGCGTTCAGAGGATTGTTATACACTTCTTCATTTACCTCTGTTTCTGTATTATTTCTATTATCCATTACATCAACATATAGTTCAGAGAACCAGCAGATATTCAACACGATACTTTCATAATGTGAAAAAAAATTCAAGCATTTATGATTTTCCCTTCAAACTATGGATGATAGATGGCAGTACTATTAGAAATACTCATAACTCTGCCTACATAAATACGTTAGCGGGCACACAATACTCACAACTAGGGTTCGAATTTCTATGTCTTTTTGCATATTTCGCTATTTTTAAGTGATAGAGCATATTTTCAAAATTTTAAGGCATGGTTTTGCATATTTCATAATTTTCGAATAGATGTTTTCTTCGCTATTCCAATCCCGCTTCAGACTGGTTTTTGCAATTTCCGCCTCTGACAAGAGCTCTTAGGGCTAGAATTTTTATGCACTAAAAATGGAACGTCGTTGCTGATTGGTAAAAAAAAATGAAATTCCGGTTTTTCAGCCGATCAGCAATGACATTGAATTGCTAAAGCATAAAAATTTTTCAACGAAAACTCAACTCAAATCACTTTCATTTCATCCTGTATATATTTCATACGTCGATTTAAATAACCACGGCTATATTGAAAAACGGTTTTGAATTTGATGGAAAATATTTTGTAAATCCTTTTACTTCAATGAATTTCAATAAGATAAGATTTAATTGTGACTGAAAAATAAATATTACTTTTACATGCGATTACACGCTTCTGGAAAATAATCCCAAATTACTAAAAAATTCTCAATATTTCTTAGAAACTTATAATGAAGTAAATATTCTTGGAATTGAAAGATAGACGTTTGCATTAAAAAGATATTCCGTTTACATCGTATTAAAAAAATATATATTTTTAATTCAAGCATCAAACATATAATGAACTACAGATTTTTGTTACAAAATATATAAACAGATTTACTGAATGCGAAAATAAAAATCATAATAATGAAAAAAAATTTATAATAAAAAACATGTAAAAGCCAGTCTAATAGCTTAAATGATTGAATACACCAGCATTAATTGAAACGTAAGATCCGCGGACTAAAACCCGACATTACAAGCTCAAATCATTCATGTTCACGATGATGATGAGGATATCGGTGAGGCAACATCAAAGGCACGATGGTGCATTAAATCATTAATTTGCTTAATGTTTTGCGGCGGGAAGAAAAAAACAACCGAGGAGGATTTGCATCACGCCATATCCATTAGATGCCATCGTGAGTAAGAATTATTTGCTTTTAATAATTTTTACAGGAATAATTTATTGTTCTTTTTTCAAAGATGCGCAGCAATGACTTACATTCTCTAATTTTTGTTTGTTTCTAATTTCACTTTGCACACATGATATTGTAAGATAGGACCAAGTATTTTGGAAAAAAACACCCATTTCACTCAAAATCAATTATACTAATGTAAACGGATTACGTTTTGGAGCTTTCTGTAAATTTTTATTTCCCTGCTCACAGAAATGGAAATGCTTTTAAAATACGCTTTTATGTCAGAAAAAATTTTAACAGTATTGTTACAAAATTGCTGAACCTACTAAATTGAAAAGCCCATGTATATTAATTCTCTCTCTCTCTCTCTCTGCCAATGGAAATAGGTAAATAATATTTTTTTAATTACTGTCATAATATTAATCTCATATCAATGACATGAAAGAATTGCTAAAAATTTTGGTCAGTATTGTTCTTACCTATCCAAGGTCCCTGTATACCTGCAAAAAACAGAAAAATAATTGTCTTAAATTCGTATAAGTAATAAAATTGTAATCTTAGATCGAAATGCATTTTTGATAAATGATTTTAAAAACTGATTTATTGATGGAAATTTTATTGATTTTTTAAATATAGTAGGAAGACGCAATCACAAAGCCGGCGAACAAGCATCAAACATTTAGGTAGCACGACAGAAGGCTGTGTTGCGGGGATCGCAAACGGGTTGTGCGTAGGTGGAGGAAAGACGAAAGGAAGAAGAAACGAATGAAAATAAGAAAAGAAAATAAGAAGAAAAGAAAAGAAGAAAATTATAAGAAAGGATTAAAATAAAAAAAATAAAAAACACATTATACCAGCGTATTTATTACCTCGTGGTCAAAGCGAGTATGTTTATTTAAACGTACCATAGGAATGACTCCTACTATTCAAATTACCATCATACCTCCATCCCACAGGGGTACAACAGAAACGACTTTACGGCCACAGAAAAAGATTGCTGCCTCAGGGAATCCCGCATCGAGGGGCTAGAGCACCAACCTCTCGGTGAGTATAAAAAAGGCGGCCGTTCGCGGAATCGGCAATAACTAGCACTCGTGTGCAGAAAATGACCTTGGTGCGACAAAAATGATCAGTGATCGATTGAATGGTGAATGATCTCCACCATTTCAAGATGCACAAACATATACTAAGACCAGTCGCCCACTGGAAGCTACCACGAGCGAAAACAAGTCGCGTGGTGTATGCGCATGACTGCTATAGTAGTCTCACGCATACACGTGACTTGTTCCGCGACTTGTTTTCGCTTGTGGTAGCTTCCAGTGGACGACCGGCCGATATCGAATATATTTTAAAAATCTATTTCATACACCGGGGTTATAGGAAGTCTGAGTAAATTCGAACTCACGATAGCCTCTTGGCAAGAAAAATACGAGTACATGAATGACTCTCTTCATTCAATGATTTCACCAGAACGTGGTTTTGGTTGACCACTGGATCAAATGGGACTTCTTCGAATTGGGTTTAAGAAGACAACATATTTTGACAGTGAGCACTGGACCATAAGGGGAAAATCTTCATATTGGGTTTGAGAATATGTTATACATATTTTTGAAATGTTGGAAACAGGTGGATTGCTGTAAATGTATCGGAGAGGTAACAAATAAGTTATATTCCCATGCCGGAAATTGAGCCCAGGTCTTCGAGATTGGGGAGCCAGATATCTTGACCACTGAGCCATGAGACATCTTTCAAATGGGCTTGCATGAACATGGCCTTGTTTTGTTTATATGTCGCTTAGGGCCAACCCCAATTTAGTGTTGTGTTTTTAATAATCTTTGAATTTGTTTTTGTAAACTGTTTAAAAAAAATTTAAACGCGTTTTACAAAAAATAATATTTTTTCGACATTTTACTTGAGTTTGAAGCATGAGTTCTAAAAACTATCGACTGTATCATCACAAAAATTTTAATATGATATTTTGCTACATATTGTTAAACGGTTTCGAAGGGAGGTCTAAAGTCTACCATACTTATTTTTATAATTATGTTGTTTTATGCACGATATGTTGAATGAAATTTCAAAAAATTCAACGAACATCAAAACAGATTTGCTTGTAACTTATGAGCATATCATACGATACTTTAAATTTTGGTTCATAACCTGCATCATTATTAGTTAAATGTACTGTGAAAGTAATAAAACATTTCATTCATCGGAATTTTTGCAATCGTTCTAATATTTTACATGAATTTTGCTTAAAATTTTACATAAAAATGGCTTTTCATAGAAATTTTTCTGTCTTGTCGTGGAGACCTTATTCCGTTTAACCTCCCCTTGTGGATGAAAAGCAGAAAGGAAATGCCTTAGACCATGGCCTAATAACCCGGAAGCCGGTTATAAATCATTAAACGCCGGTCATGAAAGCACCAGACAATACTTCATCACCAAACTGTTCACTCCAGTACAATTTTATAGAAAAGTACTAAGAAAGGTCGTCGGAGATAACGGAATCGGGACTAAAAAATTAGAAAACCAGACTGATCCCGCGTAACATCATCTAAACAGTATCATGGACCCTTTGGCAAAATTGTGGTTTGAAGGGGTCCGTTACCTGGCTGAAAATACTGACTATTAATTCACATACTCGCTCTCGAAAATCATACAGCACCAGACCCAATTGTCCCAGAGCTCTACATGCACCTGAATCCTCCGGGATCTGCTGATATGGTCCCATATAAATTTTAGACCATGATATTTTTTTGCCATTTGATAGTGCATCGGTTTTCGGTTATGTAATTCCTAGGTACGAAACGTCACTGACACAGAAATGATCTCCACCAATGGAAAGCGTCTTCTAATTGTAATTGTGGCAAGATGAACGGGAAGTAATTCCCAAGCATCAAGGATCAATCATCGTCTTCCATCAATCGTGTGAACATTCACTATCGATCGCGTACTATCGACGGACGCCTTGTTATAGCGAACACGAGAACAAAGAAAGACGGATTGAAAGACGGCAGAAATCATAATAAGGAAGCACTGTACGAGAGATGATCACATGTAATAATAATAACGCTTCCCGAAAATGTTGGGTATCACGTGACAATATACATATATGTAGGGCTGCTATCTTATCACGTGATGGATTCGATTCACAGCCTGTCTTTAAATGCCCCCGCAATTACTTTTGGCGGCGGGTATCCTCCCACTTGTCGCCAAGGAGCACATGACATGCACGCTCTATCATTAACGTTGTTCAGGATCTTGTTTGACTGAAATTGTGATTTCCCACGCAAATAGATCATTATTGCGTTCGAGCTCTTGCCCCAGATTTTTAGGAAACACACCTATTCCACCGATACCCAATTTGTTATTTTTTTTTTCACCGAGTGTGATATACCCCCCCCCTCCTTTGACAGAATCCATAGTAATAATAATAAAAAAAAGATCAGCCACAGTTAGTAAAATGCGGGGATCCATAAATTACCCATATTCGTGGAAAACAAAATGGGGAGAATTACCCTTTTTTTCAAAGTCCTTCTCCTTGTGAATGCGCTTTTTGCTATGCGTGAGGGCATTCATTTGTTCGCATTCACCCAGATTCATAACTTACTGACGTTGCCAATGAAAACACATAAAAAACAACCTTCTTTTTTTCTTTTACTATTAACACTATAAAAAAGTGACTTTTTGTGTTGACTTTTTCTGAGGCGTTGTATTTGCTCGTGTGTTGTTCTGAATTTGTTTCACCGTGTGTTAACGCTTTAGTTTTGGTGTTTGAAATGAATTTCGTGACCCTATTACCGTATCCAAGACTAATTCAATTTCTTTCTCATAAACAAGAATATTTTTGTCACCATAATGAGCGTCAAACAAACAAAAACAAAATGCGTGTCATTTTCTTTTCAAACTTTTCAACAAGTCTTTCGGTTCTGTCGCCAGAATTCGTCTCAACCCTCCAGAAAGTTGACAGCATTGGCTAGTTTTCGCCAATTCAGTTATATTTTCCTACTTCCAGAATAAGTCTCACGTGAACTGGGGTAGACAAATTTATATGACTTTGCTTTTTCGTAAACACCTTCCAAGAATATCTAATGATAGATTCTGAGTATTTTTATTCATTGACGAAAATGATTTTTTGGACAACCCTCCCCTACCCGACTGGAAATACCTGCCAGCCAATGTATTTACTCTCAAAAACTATAACTCATTATCATCATACACTTCTGAGGCTCCGGGCCGCGCCTGAGTGAGCCCATGCGTAATTACGGTACGTTTTAGGACACACACTTTTCTTCGCTTTTGCACTATAAAGTCACAGTGGTCCGGAAAAAAGTATGGCCTGGGGCCTGTCAAAGATCTCAGGCTAGAATCCTGCTGGAGGATGGGGGGCAGGATTCTGTCGTAATTACTTGTGGGGAAGAAATACTTAGAAGTGCATTTTCTGCTGGTGCAAGCACCAACGATCAAAAGATGACATGTTGACAACAGCATAATTTAGGTAGCACGTGATGATGCTGATGCTCCCGATATGATGATAATTATTCTTGGTGTGCACAGTACGTTGAATGGGGCTTTCACTGTATATGGTAGTATTTAAAAGTTTCAGTGCCAAATTATGAAAAAAAGAAATAATTATTATCGAAAATTTTTGCTAGGTCATTTTAGTTCTAAATGAGTCCTTAAAAAATTTCAAAATAATATTTATTACACAACGATTTAATTCATTTGTGCCCACGAGTGCTTTTTTTTCCGAAAAAATTTGCAACACATGGGTTAAGCTGTACTCAAATAGTAGTACAAATGGGTTAACTAACCTGGTACATGAAAGTTTCGTCAGCACTTACGCTTACAATAAAGATAAAAAAAAATTCAATTTTTTTTCAAATACGCTAAATAAACATAGTAAAGCCATAGTTTGTTAAATGTTTTATACATTTATTAGGAAACATTTTGTAAAAGCAGCGTTTTACTGCATGACTCTTTGTATGATGCAGTAAACACTTTTACAGGGGACGAAACATCTAAATGAAAATATTGTTAATTAAAAATTTGAAAAAAATAATAGCCCCACACCTGCGTTGTCATCTGGTAATCTTGAAGTGCTATACAGACTTTGTACTTGAAAATACCAATACTCAAAAGCGAATGCAAGTATGTTATAGAGGTTTAAAAATTTGTGGTACTTTTTAAAGTATCATCAGTAAGGGTCAAATATATTTTATTGCTTCACGAATGAGTCAATTTATATTCTCAATGCCAAATGTGTATTATAAAACTTTCCAGGCGTGCAGACAGTAATGAGTTCCACCAATAACTTTTTTTTCTTCTTCAAATAGTGCTCAACGTTATATTAGTGATTTAGGTTATAGATAGCACAATATTTTAACGTGTTCAAGTGGCATAAACTCCATTGAGCATTATTTCACGATCCTCTTATTCTTTCCAAATCAATATTTTCATTCTAGTAGTGGATACTATACGTCCACAAAGTCTATCGTGTACCAAGATAGACACATAGAACCACTCACAACCCCGGACTGATTCAAAGCAACTTACTTCCATTACCTCAAAAGAGTCAGGGTTGTGTCGGAAAAATTAGCAAAGATGTTGTGCCCCCCCCCTGCCCTGTGCTTGCAAGTATCAAATAGCTCGCGTCGTTCTCCCCATGAAGACAGCTATCAAGTCGATGTATCATGTACCAAGAAATTCATCTTGGAAAAAAATGGATTTGCTATACACTATTTGATAGAAGCAACTCGAACAGAAATAGGTGTCCTGTAAGTCCTGACTCGGCCTTTATCTCATCAACTGTTCGTCGTAGGGGGTATGGTTCTAGTTTAAAAAATGTGTTCAGGAATCACTATGTACCAGTTTCAAGAGCAGTGTGCCATAAAATAAAAAAATATAAATTTTTACACGGTCCCTCCCCATCCTCTAACCCTCATATAGAAAGTTGTTGCCCTATCTCTCCCGAGGCCAACAAAAACAAGTTTCATGTTTCTAAGTGCAACTTTCGCTGAGAAATTTGAACTGCAATGTCGGCGAAAAGTTGGGAAGGAACAGCGTAAATAAGGGAAAGAAGCGTTGGCCGTCATGTTATGCTGTTCTTTCCCCACTTTTTTTGATTTTTTAATATAAATATTAAAATGGATATTGCTTTTAGAAACGTATAGTAGAACCATAACCCTTCTACGACAAACAGTTGATGATATGAAAGGCCGAATTAAGACTTGACACTGCATCCTGTACGTACATATTTCATACTGAAGATTCAGTACAAAAAAGTCAAGTTCACATTACACATGTTGGAACCAGAGCAAAAATATTTCGGAAGAACTCTAAAAAAAGCAACACCATGATGAAATTTCACTTAATATCATGGATCATTCTTAGTACGGTTCGTATATACACGTATATTTACGGATGATAAATACCCTCGTATGTGTATGTGCCACCATAAAATGTATTGCAGACTGAAACTTTTACGAAAAACAAAAAGAATTTCCGTCTCGACACCCGTCGGGGGGAAAAAAAGGATAGTAATAGAGGGAATTTGTGTGTTTCAGTGTGAGGTTATAACACACTTAGTGGTATCAGTGGTCCGTCCGGCGGGAGTCAACGTACATACTGCATATACAAGTCGGATATGGCGGCGTGTTTCCCCAATACCATGTCCTATAATGTTATTTGGCGCTAGAGAGGAGGGGGAAAATACTATATAACACGTTAACCCTTAGCATAGGATGTTCATTTCGGGGCAACTACCGAACCCGTGGGAATACATGGGCCAGATACGTGACGCCCATACTCAGCCCTCCGACACTGCGTATCCAAGATCGGTAGCTGGCAGTGGTGGCGTTTTGCTGGCTCTCACAACAACAAAAAAAGTAAAAAGCCGGGGAGAAGGAAATCCGCTTTTACTAATCAAGTTAAAAGGCTCAAAAATGAATCCCTTTGGAGTGGCGAAAAATGTTCGTAAAATATTAATGGCGTTTATATTGAGATGAAACGTGCCGTATTAAGAGTTGCCTTCCTCCTCCTCCTTTTCTAAAGATTTTTTTTTTTTACGCTCGCCGATGGAGTAACTCTTTCGATGTAACCGCGTAGCTAACAAGCGAGTATACCTAATGAATTTTAACGATCATTTCCTCGGGCTCCTTGGCATGAAAGTTTTGTGTGCCACCACCAAAGTACTTTGTTCGTTTCTCTTTTCATCCCTCTCTCTAAAATTACGCTCGATAATAAACCAATTTGAATCGACTCAAAATATAAAGAAAAAACGTAAATGAGAGCGGCTAAGTTTCATGCGAGAACGTTTCCGTGAGTATATAAAGTTCTCAGGGCACACGCACGTTTCACTTTTTTCGCTTTAATTCCAGCTCGTTTGGCTTTAAATCTCTGGGTTCGCCTGAAAATTAGTATTGAGATATTGTGTAAATTTATTGTACCACCAATGACAGACTAAGGACGATCGTCCACAGGATGGAAGCGACAACACGTGGCAAGCAACGCTAGAGACGACAGCCGGCATTGAGTCAGACGCCTAGGGGAAGTCTGATGTCGTCCATGTAAAAAAACGAAAAAAACTGATGTATATTGAAAAAAATTAAAATATTGAGAACTGGAATTTTTGAGAAATGTATCCAGAGGACCTGTATTTATTGACCCATTCACTTACAAGCTTTTGTGGCAACACATTTCGACGATCTTTATTTGATGAATTGGCGATAAATCTGGTAACTTTGTCCTAACTTAACCGCACGTGAGGAAAAAGGAGAAAAGGGGAAAGAAAATGAATAAAAAAAAATTAATGGAAAAAGAAAACAGTTTAATAGATAAGTAAATAAAAGAGGTATATATAGAAATATAGTAGAGTTCTCTTTTCACCCTCACACACCCCTACATATTTTTTTTCGCTTTTACATACTGTATATGCAGTAGAAAGATACATTATATGTGGGGGAAGTCACTAAGGCGTATGGAAAAAAAACGGAGCGGAAAAATAATTTTGGTGTCAAAGGCTTACAGTGGAGCTTTGCGATGGTGAGGAAAGAGAAAAAAACGCAGAGAACTGGATTGAATTTATTCCACAGGCGTTTGGACGAAATATTTCGTCCGTGATAGTAAAGCGGTCAAGTTCATATTTAACGAGACGTCTGACACAAACTCAGAGAAGGCGCTCGTGTTGTTAATTAAATAAATAATATAATTTACATAATCAAATACTATTTACCATCACAACCAGTGAACGGCAATTATAGAATTCCAGCATCCATAACCACGCGGGAAAGGGGAGAAAGAAAGAGAGAGAGAGAGAAAGAGGAATAAAAACGGAGGCGCGAAAAAAAAAACAATCATTCTGAGCCTGCGCAGATACGGCAAGAGGCTTGAGATCCCGTTCGATTCGGAATTTTTGGTCGTCTGCTGTTTTAGCCCGAAATCACTAGCTGAAGAGCGTTGCTAATGGACAATATTCTCAAAACTGACCCCATTGCATAGAAAGTGCAATGGGATCAGTTTTGCGAGTACAGACAATTCCGTGTGCCTTGTTATCGCTTCAAGTCACTTCCAGTGAACGACCGGTCTAATTCGTGCTGAAAGAGACCTATATACTGTATATATATATATATATATGTACCACAATACCAGACAGTGTAAAAATGACAGACAGCATAATCCAATCATCGGGAGGAGGGGGGGGGGGGAGAGAATCTGATGGAATAACCAAATTTTTGAGTAAAGCAGGTGGTAATTCAAGAGAAAAAGCAAGTTTCCATGATCAATAGAGCAAACCAACGTCTGAAAAAAGTTTGTCCCGTCATTTTAAACAACTTTTAAAGCATGGAGTTAAGCTGTCGCGGATATTCTAGAAGATGGCACCACGTCTTAAACCGTAAGGTACCTTTGCCGCAGCTTCTTTTGCTCCTCTTCCTTCACACTTGGAAATGGTCGGTCTTTTTGAATAATGCATGAGAACAGGCAACTGTGGGAGGTGCTTTGAATTATTGTGTTTCTCTCACTTTCGCTCTATTTTTCTTCTTTTTTTTTTTACTCCAAGGACTTCACTTTGCCAAGATTCACACGAAGAAAGAAATTTACGGAATGTTAAGAAATTTCTCTTCTCTCGTAGTCTGGGAGGATACGTAAGGAATAAAAGTAATACGAGAGAGAGAGGGGGCATTTGGTACGTGAAGGAACTCGTTGCAATAAACTCGAATAGTGTGCGAGTGCCTGACGAACGTGAAGTAAGAAACACGCTCATTGTTAGACGACGTTCAAGAATAAGACGTTGCCGAAAATTGTCTCTAGTGTGGACGAGCTGTTGCGTAAATGTTTCTACTTTCTGTTTTTTCCTCCCACCAACCAAGCTTACAGTTTCCTTTGACGTTTTACAGCTTGGCTACTCTTTTGGTGCTTTATCTTCGGGTACGAATCGGTTGTTTTATTGATAGAACAGTGGTACGGATATAACACGTTTACAACTCGTACCGTGAAGCATGTACGAGTATGGCGGTGAAATAAACCGGGGCAATTTTAAGACCTACTGCCATCAAATGTAATCGTTACTGCTCTGCAAGGTGATCAGGCATGCTGGAAAAGTATCGAACATGTACCGATATTATTGCCGAAATATTTTTTTTTTCGCGCTCGTCGTGGGTAATAGTAGCTTTAGCTTCCACATGAGTACACGACTGAATTACAATGTGTCCCATAAATTCTTAAATAGTTTAAAAATTCATTAAAATTCAAGGAATTCATTCACACATTCGAATGCGGTTTGCAAAAAAAAGTATTAATTGGCTAAAATTTAATTTTTGTCGATAGAGAGCGCAGCATAAAAAGCTAATCAGGGTCCTATAAAACGTGAGTAGGTTGATTAGCAGCTCTTTTCTGAATTTCCCGGTTACTGGCGCTTACATAAGTTTTTCATGGTGACGTTGACATTGGTGGATGCATGCATTTTTGGTGGAATTGTTTTACCTCAGTCAGAGGAATCATCGGCTTTTCTTTTCCTTTCAAACTGAGCACAGCTCGCGTCTATCGCCATGATGAATTTACTACCTAGTGAGTTGTGCCGGAAGTGTAAGTGTGTGTAACTAACAGTCTGGGTGCGTATCTAGTGTTGTGTCTTGTTTTTCAGTGTTGTCAAAAATGAAGTGAGAGAAGTGTAAGGAATCACCAGCTGAAGCTTTGTAAAAGTTTTAGACACAGAAGAGATTGAAGAAAGGTCAGGTCCAATTTCTAATGCCGGACTGGATCTTTTTTGTTTTCTATTGACAAAATATTGAACTAAATTTTAAACTGCAACAGAAAAAATAAAAAACCTCCTAGCCTCGTGTTGGAGTACAGTGATGGTCATTTGAACTTGGTTTTCTGCAGTTTACCAACTGCGAGCCAAAAATTCCAGCCGATACCTATTTGAAAAAGTTTCTCTGCAAAGAGTAGGCAGACCTTCAACCAACCCCACCTATAGAAGAAGGCCACCGCACGAAGCTCGTGACGTTACTGAAGGAGGATATCTGACCTATATCCATAGGCCATAGATATAGCGTTTTTGTAGTATAACACAAAACAAGTAAGTATAGCACTCACTTAAATAACACAAAAATCCAGGGATCTGAAACTTTCACTTCTAATATTGAAGACAGACATCAAGAAATGCACATAATTCTCTGATAATATAAACACGTTAGGACCATATATTCCAGCCTGCACTAAATCATTATTTCTTCCGAGGAATGTTTAAAAAGTGCATGATAAGTAGCATGTAAAATATGTACTATACAGGGTGCATAGGAAATTCTTATAAGTAACTCACCGTACCGTTGATTCTAAAAGCATACTTCCTCTTGGAAAAAATATTTAAATAACGTGTATAGACCTCAGATACGTCATTCGTACGGCAAGGGGGTTGTATAGTTATTGAAATAAAATAAAAAAAACTGCATACTTGGCAACCTTGTTCATAGTTAGAAAAACTGGTGGCAGATGGCAGACATAACAAGCATTACAGAGAAACAAAAAAACTTCACGTTAGGTTTCACTACACGTACACGCACATTCCCGCATGTACCGATTCGTTGGGGGTTCCGCGGGGGGGGGGGTGATTGTGTGGTGTAGCAGTAGTAGGTAGGGCCTTCAAAAAATGACTCGGGGATCCATGATGTTCTTAAGTCAGCCACCTCGTTGGGCAATTTGCCTGTTGTGGCGTTGTATTTGTATTTGTATTTCAAACATGCTCAGTTAGAAACTTGTTTTCCCGTCTCTCCCCTGTACCCAAAAAAAATCCATGTCTCTAAGTACAATATTCTGATATATATGAATATAATATTGAGATATATGAATTCTAAAATCACTGATAACGAGGAGAAGAACATCATATGAGCTTTTCCGTGAGGTGCTACTCTTTCCCTCGTTTTAAGCGATTTTCGCTTAATTTGTTCTTATTATTAAAATACATCTATCATATTATATTTGAATCTTCACAAATATGATTCATGATAAGAATAGTTATTATTATTATTGTCATAAAAACTGCGTCTCAAACAGATGGGGTCGGGGAGAATCCCATGAGAAAAGTTGAATGAAATTGTTTTTTTTTTCTCAGTGGATAGAGATGAAATTTTCTGCAAAACGGCGAGGAGTTTTTTTGTGTTAAGAGGATGCGGAATCAGGTGACCACCACCACGAGCTCTTCAACCATTACGATTCGAAATCTGCATCTGTATGAGTGGCTCGTAATGCCAGCGACAGAGAAACGTGCTTTTATTAAATTATCATTTTAAACTGGCCGTTTTGTGCTGCTCGGTTAATGAAGACGCGTTTATTCTCGGGGCAACACTTTTCTCGAGAGAAATAAATTGTGCGCAAAAGGAGTTGCTCGTTTCCAGGCAATTTATTCTTCTCAACAACGCCTCTCGCCATTACACCCATCCCCGCCCCATACGTATGCAAACTAAATTTTCTCTCGTTATATAATACGAACAACGAGTTTTAGTGTTGCGATGGGAAAAGTATACATACGGCAATAGCAAAACACACAATATACGAAAACTCGAGCGAAGTTAAATGCATTTTTCTTCGGCAGAAGAGAACAGAAGCTTAAAATAACAATTACTTTTCACAATTCTTTCATTTATATTTCAATTTTCTTTTATATTTATTATTCACATTACGTTGGCATGCATCGTGACTTCTTGAAATGCAATATTTCCCACCGTAAAACTCTACCCCTTAATGTTTCCTGCAATGTAAGTAAAGATTTCTGAACGCTCAGAATTATTAATATTATTTATACAGGGTGAGCATAACAGAAATGGACACTTCAAACATTTCATAGGAGAACAAATATTGCGTGGATGTAGTTGAGTCAAAAATTTTGAGGACGCTTAGCGAAAATCCGATAGTTGGCATCTAATTTTTTCTAATAGGGTTGTTAAGAAATGGAATAGCTTACCCCCGGGGGTAGCAAATTCTAACACAATTGACACGTTTAAAAATTAATACGATACACGTTGGGGTAAATCGAGAAGCTATCCATACTTAGAATAAGACAACCATAAGTATTCTTTATGGGTATTGTATAATATTTTATCATGTATGTATATTGTTTGTAATTGCGTTTTTAATTGGGCTCCTGTATTTTTGAAATATATGACATCCATATTTGTTATGGGCATCTTTTTCTCAGCCACCTCGTTGGGAATTTTGCCTGTTGCGGCCTTGTATTTGTATTTGTCTCGACTTAGTTGCATAATCGTGAGTTGGCTGCTACAAATACTGTATTTTGTGCCAACAGTGAAACGCAAAGCAGCCGTGGCGAGCGTGTACGAAGCGTTCCATTCCTTCTCGAACGATGAAGCATCATTTTGGAGAAAAATAAGGCCCGTTGGAAGAAGAGTGAGATCGATCGCCAACAAAATTTTTGGCCTTTACAGCTTCTAGTGAGATTTCCGCAAACGAACCTACGTACTCGGTCCAGTAACCAGCAGCGACAACAGAACGAGACGTATCCCAATCATTCTCCATGTCGTACTAGCACAAAACGAGGTGATAGGATTCCAATCCAGACGGTCACCTTCTGTTACTCGGTCTAGATAGAGAGCGAACTTGTGTGCTGCCACCGAGGACGACAGCTTCGCAGGAACATTCAAGATTTTCCATGAATTAGGCAGTACCTACATGCATAGTTAGAGAAGCGTCGAGAACGGGGGGGGGAGAGGAGGGGTGCTTCTGACTGGACTGCGTAGGACAGTTCATATTCGAATTTGAGATTCCTATATGGACGAATAACATTAGACGATTGACTTATGCGCGTATAATTGGAAGCTCGATTTAGCATGGACGTTCGGTTAATTTATCTGATTTATTTATAATGATCTAATCCAGGGGTGTCAAACTCATCACACTAATTCAACGAAAATTTGGAATTGGCGATTACAGATTTTGGCGACAATTTGATTTTGCAGAAAAAATCCTTTGAGATGACACCACCTCTATCAGGATATCTGGATTTAATGGTGAGCTACAAGCACTGAGAGATAGGCAAAGTGAAAAATCTAATAGTCACAAAATCTACAAAAATGTCTACTTCGCAAACACTGATTTCAGTGATGCATTGCAAACAAAAGGGCGAATTTCTCTTGAACTAGAACACCGATATTATTAGATATTATTGTAGGGCTGGTGCAGTGGGAAAAGCTTTTCGTAAATTTGTAGCTATACGGTTGTTTGCATAATTGGCGATTAAAATTCTTTTCACGCGACAATTCAATTTTGAACTTTGCTAATCGATCGGCACTTGTAGCACGCCATTGAATTCAGATAATATTCTGAAGAAAATGACGTCACATTGTAGGATTTTTTCTGCTCTTCCCAAATATGTGATTAGTTTGCGTATAGGTCTTTCATAAACTATACAAAATTTTCCAGATCTGACTAATGTTTCTTTGTAATCCATTTTCCACTACTTAACTCGGAAACGGTTAGAGATAGGACTGGGTTGCTAGGGTGTTTTATGTTCCACTTGAACTCGTCTATCACCCATTTTTCCGTTGAGCAGATTATTCGCAGCTCACCCTGTGTGCTGTGCGTGAAGTTAGTGCTGACATCTATATTTTGAACTGAGGAGTGAAGTGTAATGGTTGGATATCTGAGCCGTTGTAGGTTCGTTCTCTGGTTCGAGATTTTTTATCTTTTCACACTCGGATTTTTTTTTTTTTTGATTAAATTATTTTTCTACGAAATGTAGAAAAAGGTCTATTTCTCTTGTGTACCCTGTATAATATTTCTTCAGAGCTACAGATGCGCATTTCTCCGAATAATAAACAACTCTATAGATACCTAGAAGATTTATTCCGAGATATACAGAATAATATAAGAGAATCTAAATACTTGCTTATTTTCCCCTTTACAGTAAGTATATTTGCTTCTACTCTGATCCGATGATAACGAGTATTATATGAAAGCATATAATATAAGAAAACAAAATACAGATACATTTTTTTCTGATTTATGTGCGAGTGTGTGCTTTTCGAATGGAGGGAGAAATCCATTAGTTTCCTTTGATTATTTCACGCAGAGCATCCAAATCTTACTGGAGCCATCTTTTGAATAGATTTTTGCCGAAGCTTCACTTTTACGAGGAGAGAGAGTCTCGCAATCACACGAATCCCTTTGATGTACGTTCGTAATTTTGTAATGATGCCACTCACGCTGGAAAATGGAACATTTAATGGAACCTTTTTGAAGTTTTGTCTCCCCTTTTTCTATGATTTGAGAGATGATTTTCGCTATCCAATTCACCAAAGGACATCATTAATTACACGGAATAGTTTTCGTAAACTTTATTCGCGGTAATTTATGGTAATTGATTCAAAGTTATGCGACAGAAATCATTCGTACAAAGTATACGAATGCGATATTAAGTCGTACCAAATGATACAGAGATTTGACTCACCGGGATAGTAGGCTATCCTCTTTGCTTTTTCATAGTTCGTTCCTGGAAGTTCAAGTTTGCACTCAAACACCGTCGCGTCGTTTTTCGCGAGTTCTTTCACACTGAACGTCCTGTGTAACTGGACGTCGAAGGCACCGTTTGTTCTTCTCCTCGATATAATGTTCACGTTCTGTACAAGTTGCGGGGGGCTGCTACTGGAAGGAAGCAAGAAAAGTTTCAGGTCTGGCTTCGGAAACGTTCCTAGAGCATCACAAGTCACATTCACCAAGTCGTAGGTGCTTTCGAAGTATGAAAGCTCGAATACGTTCGCTGGAACTTGAGAAATTGAAAACAATTAGTATCAGGATACACGATACAATGGAGAAATGGCGAATCATAAATTGGCATTAGACATATTAAATCATACCATGGCAAGGTTCCAGACTAATAGTTCCCAACATCTTGTTCATCTTGCCCCATTTGAACATCTTGCAAAATTCCTTTTTTTAAAGGACATATGCGGGGGAATATGAGGCCGATGTAGCCCTTCCCCGAATGATCAAAATTTTACAACAAACAATGCAAAACAAACTAAACATTGAAAAAATGAAATATTTTAAATATTATTTCAATCAGCTTCTATGATTCCAAGTTTCCTTTTGAAGGTTAAAACATAAAATTTCATTGCAGAAATTCTGTGTACTCCCCTTCAAACCAACCCAAAGCTATATAATAAGGCAGGAGTTCTAAACCTATGAGTTGTGACCCGAACTTGGGTCGTAGAGAGATTACGAGATTGGTCGTTCAAGTTCACTTACAGTCAAGGTCTCTTCAATAATCAGTCGCTATCAAACTTGATTGGCAAGGGTTTCCGAGATGGGTCGTGCAAATCCACTAACAGTCGGGGGACTATTGGGGTATGGGTCACGAATCAAACTTTATTCACACGGGATTCTGAAATGGGTCGTTCAAATTCGCTAATAGCCGGAGGCTCTTAAGCTATCGGTCACGACCTAAGCTTGATTTGAAGGGGCTTGAAGCACCACCTCCTAGAGATAGAAGGTCTCTGCAGTGTTTGCCATAAACGTCATTCAGACTACCTAGCAAGTTTGCCACACAGCATCGTATTTCGTTTCTTCTTATTTTGGCGTCGAATCTTCCTGATTGCCTCACTAAAGCCGCATAGTGATTGGATGTGTGGCATAGCAATCGCCAATTCTGAGCTCGATCATTCCTTTTCCTCACAACATTGATACTGGCACGAGCATGAAATTTTTTCCCCTGAATATTCTGAGGGGAAGTAGACTGCTTACTGACGTCACAGGCAGAGTGCGGAGGCCTTCTATCTCTAGGAGGTGATGCTTCAAGAAGGTTGTACGAATCCCTTTGTGCGCAGCCGGGAATTCTTCAGCAATGGGTCACGATCATTTCGATTCCACCTTGATTCACAGGGGCTTCCGAGATTCGACGTACATATATTCCTACAGCCAGGAGTTCCTGAGTTATCTGAGTTATGGGGGGTCACGGCCATAATTGACTCGCAGGATCTTCCGAGAAAGGTTGTACAAATTCGCTTACTCACAGCCAGGGATTCAGCTATCAAGAAGGGTCCCGACTCAATCTTGATTCACACGGGATTCCGAGATGGATCGTGCGAATTCCCTTACAGCCAAGGATTCTTGAGCTATGGGTCACGTTCCAAACTTTATTCGTTTATTCGCCGGAGCTTCCTAGAGGAGTCGAGTGAATCCATTTACACAGTCCAGTTGTGAATGCATTCATTGCGTCAATGGGTTCACTACTTTCGTAAAACAAACAGTACCATGGGTCGCGAAGCTGATCTTTTTGTTGATTTTGGGTTGGGAAAGGTTAAGAACCCTTTGTAATAAGGGCTGCTTCATGATACGCAGGAGTCCGCATCAGCTGACGTCATCGGCCTGACGGAACCGGTTTATAGCCATTGTCTACCTCTGTTTTTCAAGGTCACTTTAATCAAAAAATGTATTAGAACAGTACAAAAGAAACTTATTCTTTTATCTCTCACTAATCCACCTGAATATTTCGCAGACTAGATTAACAAGCGCAATACTATAATAAATAGTGCCCGGATTATATGTAAATGCATATGTGCATTTGCATATCTGCAGGTGAAAATATGTATTTGCATATTTTGGCCTTTTCAGCAAAAAGGCATAAAATCATTATTTTCAGAATAAGTGCATATTTTTCAATTTATACAAAATCTTAATCACTTTTTTTAACAATTTTGCAAATGCATATTTTTCAAATGAATTATTTTTCATTAGATATGAATTTCATTAAAATTCTGAAATTATTTTTTCATTAAAATTCTGAAATTATTTTTTCATTAAAATTCTGAAATTATTTTTTCATTAAAATTCTGAAATTATTTTTTCATTAAAATTCTGAAATTATTTAATCATTAAAATTCTGAAATTATTTTTTCATTAAAATTCTGAAATTATTTTTTCATTAAAATTCTGAAATTATTTTTTCATTAAAATTCTGAAATTATTTTTCATTAAAACTATGAAATTATTTTTTTTTCTGATTAAAGTTCTGAAATTATTTTTCATTAAATACGAGTTTTCATGAATTCTGTCTGCTCCCATTGAAAACAAAATTGCCCCATTTAAAAAGCGCGTTTGCCCCACTTTGGGAACCACAATTCTTGACAGAAATTTTCTTCGTGGAAGGGGGGGGGGGGACTAAACCGGCTCTTTTGGGCGGATAATAAATCGGAAGTACTGTACTTTTAACTTAATTACATGATTACAAAACAATAATACCCCGACTTAGGTGACTGCATTCACGTCGTCTAGTGCTAAAAATGTGATTTATTTTTCAGTTAGACGTACTTTGAGCGAATCCTAAAAGCTATTCATGTCATGTTTTTAAGTGGAAATGTTCTCCCACGGAACTCGCATTGGAGAGACGAATAGATAAGAAAGAAAGAAAGGCCATAATTTACGGGAGATCCTCATATTTTCCCAAACTTTTATTCGTCCCGGTTTTTCTTCACTCTAACGCAATAAACTGTGGCCACTAGATGTTGAGGAAACCTCGTTGTTATAACAATGTATCAGTGGAAAAGTTTACCTCGACTTACGTCGTTAGTATTGGAACGAATTACTGACGTGGTATCACTGTACAGTGGTGGAAAAAAGTTTGAGAACAACCAAAAAACCCCTGTATCTTGAAAATGTGTGCTTGTTGATGTACGGGAATTTTACTGCGGTAACTCCAAAATGGAACAGTAAATATTTTCTAGTGATATTGATTTCAATGAGTGCTTCAGGATTTTCTTTTTTTTTTTTGCAATTACAGTAAAGGTCAGAACCTGGAAAAAACTATAAGAACAATTAAAAATTATGTGCAAAAAGTTTACTCTAATCAAAAGAGACACCTTCTTTCTTTATAATTTTTATCTTTTGGGATATCATTGATAGAGATAATCCATTAATAACTAGTTGCGTAATCAGACTTCCGAGCTTGTTTGGTGACTGCAATAAGCTTATGTTTGTTTTCGTACACGGTACCATTTCTATACGCTTAGTTAGTAAAAATGCCTCACAATTGCTCTATAGAATTAAGAAAAGCACTTCTCAATGACCACTCGAGGGGTTCCACTGAATTGGCTTCAAACCAACACTTTTTGAGCTTTGAAACGTTATACAAGAGCATTATTCTGTTGAAACAAAAACTGGCTACAAGTAGTGCCTCAGAAAATAGAAATTCTGCAAAATCTGTCTCTGTATGCCTATATTTTCAAAATATGGCTCTGTCATTGCATAGGCCAGTAATATTTAAAACCATCGGGTCCATCCATCTAAATTGTTTCTCATCAAAGAAAACATAGCCACATCCCAGTAAGCATCGAGAAATAGTCCTACACGCTGTTTCGCCAATTCATGTCGCACATGTATGCACTTCGCTGCTGAACTACGAAATTACGGCGAAAAATCTTTTGGAAGCGTCATCACGTACGCTACGTATCATAACGACGAAACAAAGAGAAAAATGGTTTTTCCATATTAGGAAGTGCACATTCTTCTGCGGAAATGTTGACTCATCGACGATGAACCTGAGATTCCCTCTCCAAGATCAAATTTTCTCATAAGCTTTTCATGTGTCCTACATGAAAAGTGTCGGCACAATTGCCGAGTTCGGGGGGAGGGGGGAAGTTCTGACACTCCCCCCCCCCCCCCATGCAATTTTTAAAGTGGAACTATAGAATCTCAAAATGTGATGCCCGCTTTCGTTTTGTGTGGCCATTTGGTGATTTTTTTCATCCTGAAAAAAGGAGCACAACAAAAAATTTGTCAATGTTGCTTTTTTATCAACATGCTTTTCTTTTACCATTTCCTATTTCTCGTAAAATATAGAGTATAGGGTAAATATAACTGCTCAGGTATAGGGACATTTACGCTACATAAAGGATGGTCCAAGAGTTCAACTGGGCATCATTTAAAAATCGAAACTTACCAAAGACCGTCATTACTTGCTCCTTCGAGTCCTGGCCAGCAAGTGACGTAACTAGACACGTATACTTCCCGCTGAGCTCGATGGAAGGCCTAGGAATCCTCAGCGCTCGAAACCTGGAGTAAGCATCGACGGTGTTCACTGTGAAGTCCATGTCCAGTTTGTTCTTCAGAACTCCGGAAGTGTGCCTCATATTTAATTCGGGAATCCACTGGTATACAGGTTCCAAGTTGTCTTCAAAGAACCACTTGACAACGAGACGAAAGTCGTTCTCGTTCCACACGTACTCGCAGTCCAAGACCACAGAAACCTCGGTGCCGTTCTGGACCCATCTTGGCACCGAGAGGCGACGTATTTCGACACCTTTCACAACTGCAAAGAGAAAAAACAGAAGACGATAACTACATTTCGAAACATAATGTCAATTTATATCGAGAAATATAACATCATTAGTGAAAATACCCTGCGCTGCCCTGGGCCTCTGCCCTATGCCTCTATTCAGTACACGTGCAAAATTAGAAGATCGGGACCAAAATTTTAAATTTGTGTAGGTAACATACACAGATAGAAAATAACTTTTATGTACAGGGAGCTCCATAAATTCGTAAATAGTTGGTTTAAGGAATTCGTAAGGAATTGGTATATTTGAATGCGGTTTGGGAGAAAGTTATTCTCACAAAGCGGGGATTTTTATTTTGTTTTACTTTTTTTGTGGTACAGAAAAAAGTTTCATTTCTGGCCGGCAGAGGGCACTACTTGGAAGCAAATCACTGAAAAATATACAAATCAGAGTCCTATAAAATGCAGGGTGTTCGATGAACTGTTCATTTCTGAATTTTTCTGTTGCTGGAGCTTGCATAAGGTTTCCATTATGGTGTTGACATTGGTGGATAAAACACTATTGATGAAGTTGTTTTACCTCAGCTATAAATCGCCGGTTGAAGCTTTACGAACGTTGCAGACACAGAAAAGATTGAAATAAGGTTCTGGTCAAATCACTTTTTTGGTTTCCCTGATCATCTATCGACAAAAATTTGTGACTTTTCATTTATTTATTTTTTTCTGTACCAAATAAAAATCTCCGTGAGAATATATTTTTCGCAAATCGTACTCAAAAAAATATATATTTTCGTTTTTATGAATTTTAAAACTATCTACGAATTTATGGGGCACCCTGTACATATATTAAGAAGGGGAAAAATGATAGTGCAGAAATACTTACGAGTATGGGATGTTTTCCTTTCATAAATAATGCCAAAAATGATTAATTTTAGATTCTAATCAGTGTTTTTGGTGTTTTAATTCCGCAATGACTGTCTTTTTGGTTCGTTTACTTATTCTTACTAATTATGATCCCCCCAGTGTTATCATATGCATCGTGTTCGGAGATTATGAATCACGTCGGTCGGTCTATCGAATCAACAGTAATAGAGAACGGCATAAACACATACACACAGAGAAAAGAGATTAATCTCATAATTAATGATATATCCCGAGTAACGAATGCACGCCCCCCCCCCCACACACTCACACACATAGCAAAGTAATAATTATAATAACAAAAAATAACAGCCCAATGAGCTTAGCAACGAAAGTCGGAGATGAAAATCCGTAGCACTGTAGTAGGAACGAATTTTCTGCGTCGATAAATAATATTCCGTTGGCATTAGAATCGCTGAAGCGCGTGCGAAAGTATCTTCTACTTATTCAGCTGAAATTTATCGGGAGGAATCTCTCGGTAACCGTAATGGATGACACACAGAAGGATAACAATCCCTAACAATCCTCAATGAATTGTTCACTACAAACGTTAGTTTAAGTCGAACGAACCGTTTTCGCCCCCTTCCTCTTTTGAAAACCTTGAAGAGTCATATCTCAAATTAGGCATGCTATTTAAATGAGTTAGTTTTGGATACGAGAATTTCCGTTGGTTTGAAGGGAAGCGTCAGTTCAAAGTTCAGTCCGTTTATCTTTTGCTGAGATAAGCGATAAGTACAACATTCGCTTATAAATATAATTATGTATCTCTTGTGTTTGTTCAGTTAATGTCCAATGGCGTAGGAATTCGTTATGAAGAGGAATCGGCGCGATATTCTTCCAATGGCAAAAATTACTTCATTCTGTTTTCTCGGAATCGCTGTTTCGCGATGTCCCGGAAAAACCCTGGAATTTTCCGGGGCGTTGCCTTGTGGTTTTTTTTTTGTAATTATGGAAAGGAAATTTATTAGATACTGATTAATGGAATAAACTGAAATTTTAGTTTTTTGAATGCAGTGGTGTCTCACAGTAGTCTTTCCGCAGGTAGCAGGCAAACCTTTAACATGACACTTCTATGAAAATTCGGGCATTTACCACTTCGAAATATGACAGGCAGATCGGGGTTGCGTGGAAATTAAAGCAAGAACACGAATTAAACACGACTCTGACTACATAAACACATACATTCAAAACACCCATTCGGAGACGCACCGATTCGTTAGCAATTCCGCAGAGGAATCTGTACGAGGTGCATGTACGGTTAAGTTACAGTAAGTAGTAGTGTCTTGCAATTCGACAGAAGTTCTGCGACGGATTAGTACTGAATTCCGGGACAGCCTTATCCCCACTAGTCCTCCCGAAAATTCCACGCATGCGCATACTGCCTTTCGCGGAATTATAGTGTAGAATTTCGGGGAACCAATCCGGGATTATTAATTGAATTTACACTGTTTTGCCGAAACGTTCACTTCATGGGAGACAATATCCAAATAAATAAAGGTTTGATAAAAGCGAGGAGTTAGTGATGATATCGAGGAGCGATGATGATAATAATACTATTTCTTCAATTAAATGCATTCAGAAATTCTCACTTTAAGGTACCCGACTACGTTGAAAACGTCATTTTGGAAGAAAGTATGGCTTTCATTTTTTTCTTGTTTATAAAAGCCCTATTTGTTGTGATTCCAAAACGGGCCTTGTTTTGTTTATATGATGCTTAGAATCAAAGTTACGTTCACTTTAGTGTTGCGATTTTACATACAAGTAATACGTGAATAAAAAATTGGGTTGTTCCTTATACACGTTAAAATACGGTAGTTGTACGGAACTGACGTAAACCATACATCGATTCTTTTCCCGTTGATTTTAGTAGTGAATTTGATTTTTTACACAATATGTTGAGGAAAGGAAAATCATGTAAGTGTGGCAAAATGTCAAAAATTTTTCAGTTCCGTACAACTACCGTATTTGCACACTAAAATTAAAATTTAAAATTTTTGACATTTTACTTGACTTTGTGACATGATTTGTAAACATTGGTGCATTGCATCCTTATGAAATTTTAATGTGATATTTTGCTATATATTTTTGAGGTTATGAACCAAAATCTCAGGTCTACCAAATATATTTTTTGAGTTACAGTGTTTTATAGACAAAATGTAGGATGAAATTTCAAAAATTCACACGTACTTAAACATATTTTGGTGTAATTTATGAACATATCCTGCAATTCTTTAAATTTTGGTTCATAACCTGCAACATTACTAGCTAAATGAGCTGTGAAAATCACAAAGCATTTCATTGATAAAATTTTTTGCAATCATGTTTCGAATATCACATGAATTTTGCCTAAAATTTGACCTAAAAACGACTTTTTCATAGAAAATATAATAGATAGACCAAAATTTGTCACGGTTTTCCCCATTTCGAGACACTTTCTACCAAAAAATGTATTTAAAGTTCACTCCAGTACCATTTTAAAGAAAAGTGACGAGAAAGGTAGTCGGATACCATAATGTAATATATACTACTATTTAACCTTACATGCACATCGTAAATGTTTCTCTAAGGAGTTTCTAGAAAATTACTAGATGCAGAAACGTGTTTTGCGTATACAGGGTGTCCTGTAAGTCCTAATGCGGCCTCTATATCATCCCAAGCGGACAGATCAGGGGGGGGGGGATGGTTGGCTCTTTGGCTTGACCTTTATTTCGTGAGCCATTTGTCGTAGAGGTATGGTTCTAAAATGGTTTAAAAATGCTCAAAATGTTATTTAACTATAACTCTATACAGTTTCGAGAGTGAAAATACATTGTCATAAAATTAAAAAAAAAATGTATACGGTCTCCCTGCTCTCTAACTTCCAAATAGAAAGCTTGTTCCCTGTCTCTCTAAGGCCAACAAAAAAAAACCAATCATGTTCCTAAGTGCAATATTTGCTGATATATTTGAATTTAAAAATCGGGGAAAAAGTGAAAATAACAGAAAACGTTCCTTTTCTCATTTTCAGCGACTCAATTCAAAAATATTTTAGTGAATATTGCACGTAGAATCATGGTGTTTTTTTTTGTTGACCTCAGAGAAAGGGCAACATATTTAATTGGAAGTTAGGGGACGGGGGACTGTTCAAAAATTTATTTAGCTTTTTTATTTTATGACGCAATGTACTGTCACTCTCGAAACTGGTGCAGAGGGATTTCTAAATACATTTTGAGCATTTTTTTAAATTAGAACCATACCTTTACTACCAACAGTTGATACGATAAAGGCAGCATTAGCACTTACAGGACACCCTGTATATATGCGGGATGTTGACTTATTTATGATGGAAAAGTTATGCATTTCTCGTGTGTTGTCACCTTCCTTCCATATTTTAAAGTGAAAATGGCAAATGCCTGAATTTTCGTGTCATGTAAGTATTGTGTTGGAATGTCTGCCTACTCTCTGCGGAGAGACTTTTTCAAATCAAAGATCAGCTCGCATTCACGCTTCGGAGTTTTGAAAACCACGGAAAACCGACCTCAGCTCATCACCTATAATGAATAAACGCGATAAATTCTGAAAAATATTTTACTGTCAGTACTGAATAATGTACTCTTTTTAATTTTTTTGGTAAAGAGGCTTTTTGTGATCAAGTTTTACGAGAAATTTAATTAAATATTGATAAAAAAATTTTGGCAGCGTATTATTTTCCTTCCGGTGGTTTTATCAAATTAAACGGACGGAGCTTTCATTCGACGATTTTTGTCACATCACGGTCATTTCCTGCACACGAGAGCTAATTGGACCGGGACCTATAATTTATTGCTGATTCCGAACGGTGACCTCTTTTTCTTATACTCATCGAGAGGTCGGTGCGCTAACCCCTCAGTGTGGGAATCCCTGCGGTACCAATTTTTTCCCTGTAGTTATGTCGCCGTTTCCGTTGTACCACTGTGTCAGGAAAGTTTCTAACAAGGACGTACCGGGTATCGAACTCGCGACGCCTCTAAACGCCTTTTGGTACTTTAGGAGAATGTCTTATGGACCTAGGCTACCGCGCTAACAAAAAATTGAATTAACTATTAAATATACTACGGAACACACGTGCTATAAAATGTCCGCCATGTATTTTGTGACCGAGAATAAATCTGGACAAAACACAGCATCAACAACAACACTCTCCCCTTCTATCTACCGCCGGCAAATAAAGCCCGAAAACTAAAAAACCGACGTGAAATGAGGTTATCGTCCGCAATAAATCACTCGAGATAATGAAACCATTACCCTTAGGGGTAAAGAACCGAGTACTTATATACTATGGAAGAATTGTGTGCGGCGCGAAGGGGGTGAGGAAATTCCGGCAAAAATAGAAGAAAAAAAAGGAAAAGAATTTATTACCCCAATACCTCCAAAAACGATGACTCTGCAGATAGATAACAAACGGCGAATAATTCTTGACGACTCAAACTGATTGGATCAAGACTTTACTTGGACCGGCGCTAAATTTTCCGCCAGAAAGGAGGACGACTCGTAAGCAGCGAATCAGTGATTAAATTTGCTTAATGACTCCAACTCTTGTTTTGGATGTATATTAACAGCTAAAAACGAATATAGGTTCGAGTTCTCGGTCGAAAAAGAGTAACGCTCTAATTTCGTTAAATCTGCTCTAGCTCCGTTTGACTTTTGCGAGAAACTTTTGTAAATATTCTAAAATAAATATTATTTCTTTGTATGCAGTATATTCTGAATATTATTTCTTTGTATGTATCCCCTAAAACCTATTAGGGGCCGTTCAAGTATTACGTCATCATCGATGGGGGGGGGGGAGAATTCCGATTTGCTGACTTTTGATGACAAGGGAGGAGGGGAGGGTTGGATAATGCTTACGTCATCAACCACCCCTTATGAAAATATGAGTTAGGAGTCAGAGGGGCAGAGCTATTGACGAAATTTTGCTGACGGGGGGTGGGGGGTCAAAAATTGCTAAAAATTTGCTTACGTAATACTCGAACGGCCCCTTAGTTCAATTGCGAAGATTTGATTACGGGGAAAAAATTGTGAAAAGTAAATTTCTAGAAAATTAATTATAAAGTTTATCATACTCAATTACTACTAACGTTATGTATTTACTGTTTTTCTTTTGGCCTATGGGATCATTCAAGTATTACGTCAGCATCCATGGGAGGTTTCCGATTTGCTGACTTCTGATGACAAGGGGGAAAGGGGTTTGGATGATGCTTACGTCATCAACCACCCTGTATAAAAATATGAAATATTCTTAATGGCATCCTGAACTGTGGTTTGTGGGCATAATTGGGGCATTTTGGACTTGAAGTAACAATTTCCCTATTGATAAGCTTCCCAGAGAGCCACTTTAGTGATCTCTAAATGTTTCGTGGATCCTTCAAGTGATCTAGAAATGTGTTTGAGCCGCTTAAGAACTGTGCCACGAATCATTCAAGTGATCTGTAATTATGCCGTGGATCACTTAAGTAATCAGGTAATGCACCGGGGGTAACTTGAGTGATGTAGAGCCGCACTGGGGGTCGCGTAAGTGCTCTAAAATCGTGCCAACTGTCACTCAAGGGATTTCTACATGTGCTACGGATTCTCTTAAGTGTTCTGGAACTGTGTCGCGGGTAACTTAAGTGATCCTTGAATGTGCCACAGGCCTACTTGTGTGATTTGAAAAATGTGCCACGATGTTCAACTCCCAACCCCATCTCACCTGTAATCACCACATGCGATTTGTAAATCGCGTCATTACTCAATTTTCCGGAGAAAATGTTGTAAAAGGTTTGTATGTTTTTTTTTCTCTTCTTTTTTGACACAAAATAGTGTTCCAGACTCTGCCACGAAGCTGGGCTGGAAGAGATCTCGGCAACGGGATAAGTCCAGTGGGAAAGTCCTGGCGTTCATTCATTCAGTCTACTCGTTGGCATTTTGCCTGTTGTGACCTTGTATTTGTATTGTGTATTTGTATAAAAAAAAAACTTAAATATCACTTTCTCTCAACTCAGTAGAATCAAATACATGTGCAACAACACCGGGGATTGTTTTGGTGCGATAAAGAACGTAACTTGAGAAAACCATGGTTGGCAACAGCTTTCCTTCTTCTCACTGTCAAATATCTTCATCAAAGGCGACAACAACGCGTGAGTTTTTATATGGACCAACAAGATAAAGTATTATTACTGTTTAAAGGGGTAAGCTTATATTGCATGTGGTGTTTAACTTATTTTCTGCATCTCTTGTTTGTTATTCATAGTTTTATTCATGTTAAACGTTTGAAAGATCGTTGTGATTGGATTATTCGTTTGTGGAATTTGATTTTGTTCGTTAGGCTTCTGATGTTCTGCATTGCCAAACACGTAGGGGGACAAGTATTTCTGTTTCAGGTTTATGCCTAAAGTACTTTCAGAAACGTTTTTTGCTATTTCGGCCAGTCTCTGCGGTGTTCCCCCCCCCCCCCCCGCTCAAGAACCCAGATATGGCTTTGTATTTTCAATTCATCAATTTCAACAAAAAAAGAAATGTTTTCAAATTTCATTTTTTGATTTCGTTTTTACGCTGAGCTATAAAAATGTTTTCAAATTCATTTCATCTTCGTCCTTTATATATAGCACACTATGTATTCTAGCTGCCTTTGGTGCTAATATTAGTATGTTATTACGTGTTTTATTTTGTGTATTATGTGTACTAACATTTTCAATCTGATTTAACGTATTTCTGCTGGGATATATATATATACATTTTTTTTTAGTTTTTTTATTATTATTTCTCTATTTTCGGACAAGTTCGCTTATAGCCTACTGTATTGGGTGGGAGTGCATTGCTGAGCAGGGTAGAATTTTTGCTTAGCCGAATCGCTATTTTGTCGGCAATTGTGGGTTCGAAGTCAGATATTCTTTGTTTTAACCACACCTTTTTTTTGATTGTATTAAATTTGCAAGTCTGAATTTGATTGCCATCTACCTCTCACAAAAGTTAATTGCAGTGACAGCAGCTTTTTCCAGCTATTCTCGCAGCCTAAAGATTAAAAACATTATTTTGGAAGCTTCGGCGTTGGTTATAAGAATTCAGCAAACATTTTCTAATAGATATTTATTTATAGAATACAAGAAAGCAACAATTACATGGAAGTCAAAATTCATACAAGATCGTGTTAGTGTTGACTATAAACTTCGTTTCTCTCTCGAAAATGTAGGTTTTTGCTTATGCCACTCATGTTTTCATCATTGCTCTTTCTTAGCCAGACGTTCGGCAAATACGGGACTGTGTCAGATTTTGAAGAAATTTCAGTGTCCAGAAAAATGTTAATTTCCATCATATTTTTTCTTTTCAAAATTGTCTGCACGAACTCATAATTTTTGGAATCGTCATCCCTTTGGGGAAATACGAGGCATCGCCAATTAAGGCAAAAAATGTTGTAAAAAGTAAGTAAACTTGCCATAGATCGCTGAAAAATCATCAATGGTTGGAATAAATCGCTTCCATAAATAGCAGTGGATTAAAATATGATGCATGAAAAAAAATAGTTGGCAAATACGTGAGATAAATATTTATTTGACTATTAATCAATTATGACAATTATAGTCATAATTATCATAATGCAACTTATTAAGTTATGAAAATAATCGTAATCTTTAGTTTCAGTTGAGAGTAAAAATTCGAGAAAGTTTCTTTTGAATTTCCATTTGATTTACTAGAAACAAGTGTTATGTTTATAACTTTGATTTCATTTAATTTTAATCAACAAGAAGTCTTATTTTACTTTGAAAACTTACTGTAACACAGTAACTTGCTTGTAGCCGCTTGTTTATAGTACCGGACTCGTGATGCGAGAATCCGGGTTCGAACCCCACAGTGGTGGTCGGCTGAAGTTGGTTTTCTGTGGTTCCCAACTTCAAGGCGCAAATGCGAGCCGATCTCCCCGTTAAAAAGTCTCGCCACAGAGAGCAACAGTCCTACAACGGTAAATCATTCAACCATAACACTTCACTCATAGTTAGTAAAACTGGGGGCAGATGACAGCACTACACATAACAAGCATTACACAGAAACAAACTTTACGTCAGGTTGCACTACACGTACACGCACATTCCCGCATGTACCGATTCGTTGGGGGGTTTCGCGGGGGGAGGGGGTGCATGTGTGGTGTAGCAGTAGTAGGTAGGGGCTCGGGGATCCATGATGTTCTTAAGTCAGCCACCTCGTTGGGCAATTTGCCTGTTGTGGCGTTGTATTTGTATTTGTATTTGTATTTGTATGTAACAACCAGTATGGAATCTTTGATCTCTTAGGTTGGTTTTCTTTGCATGTTTATATTTTATGCTGTGCAAAAAAAAATCGGGTGGTCAGAATTACGACAATGGCAAATCGCCACTCTATATCATAGTTTCCCAAACTTTTTTGTCCCATCACCCCCTTTTTCAGAAGTTTTTTTCTCCCATTGCCCCCAACGCAATCTAACCCATAGGATTCTAGGTTATACTCGTAGCTTCTACCGCCCCCTTGGAAAATTCCATCGACTTCAAGGGTGTGTTAACGCACACGTTGGGAATCACTGCTCTATATACAGTTTCTGGCCCGCGAGCGGTTGCAATATCTCATATCTGGCCCACGGACCGACGTACTTGTAAACTGTCCGTCCAATCTAGCTAGGAATTTGCATTCTTTTGCATAAAAAACCTCGACTTTTTTGACATTTTGCAACACTTACATGATTTTCCTTTCCTCAACATATTGTGTAAAAAATCAAATTCACTACTAAAATCAAAGGAGAAAAGAATCTAATTTTTAGCAAAAAGGGGGTTCCTTATACATGTTAAAACACAAAACATACTAAACTTCAGTTATTACTTCACTTCCGTAGGACAAAAGAATGCACAACGAAACAGCAAACATACTCGAGTACAAATATCCACTTGTGAAGGAAGATTCTGATAAATTTTGTTAACACCCTTCGCGCAATTGATCTCGCGCACGCGCAATGACTTCAACCAAAATTAATCTCAAACGTGTATCGGAAAATTCGCTAAACACACGATTATTTCTTCACTGCGTCAATGAATCGATTGAGCAGCTAACTTTTAAGCGTTTGCATTTTCGTACTAAATATATCGGTTTTCCTAATTGATAAACAGGTTAAAAGACAATCCTTGATAGCTTCACGAACAGTCAAAGCAATTGGTGAGTGAGACACGTATCGACCGATATTATACCGTATTCGATTCGCGAACAATACCTGTTTATTTGCACGGAATAAAATATTTCCTTACTTTTGCATTTCAAGATGTTCGATACATTTGTTTCTGCCGAAGTTTCATTTCTTTGTTCGACAGAAAAGAAGTAATACGTAAAAAAACCATTGACGTATTCAGAGGAAGAAACAATAGCTTTTGTCTTTTCTTTTACACGTGCTACTATTTCTGGAGTATTTCAATTTCTTTTTACGCTTCATATCTTTCCTGCTATTTTTCCCACTCTTCTTTGAAATATTTTTTTTAATATCTATAAATTTATGTTCTTCCGTGTATATTTCATACTGTAAGAGTTATTTTTCATTGAAAATAAAATATTCAAGTGAAAAGCTCGCCTATGAACACGCGCGTTTTCATATTCGTGAATATTCATCATCAATCTTACGCAGTTCGGTTTCTTCTTCTTCTTCCTATTTCGAATATCCAGTATCTTCTACTTCAATGTTATAGGAATATATAAAATTCTAGTTCGATATATCAATCCGTAGAATTTGATACGATCCGCATTTCGAGAGTATTCCGAGAGATGTAGTTTTAATCCGTTAAAAATTGTAAGGTATTTTTTGTGTGTGGAGGGTTCCGATATGAAAATATAAAAGTCAATCGCGTGTGGAGAAATATAATTGTAAATATGCTGCTCTACACACAAATCGTAGGCACGAAAATAGTGGTATAGAGCTAATTTTTGTGAAGTTTCTAATAAGCAGCAATGTAGTAACAGTTTGTTAACTAACTGTAGCTTAACAAAGACTAATGCCGTAGTTTTTGGCATTAGTCTTTCAACTGATGATATCGTTAATCAGTATTCAAATTGTGTTAAAATAGTTTTATTAGGCAAACGTATCCGACTCGGAATAGAGAGGTTTGACGGGTTTGCAGTTCCAAGTCCGATCTATTTGTAGCATATTTAATTTCATATATTTTAATGTAATAATGTAACTCATACATTTAATTTTCCTTATCTTAAATAATGAGGAAGGGAGCTAAATCCATTTTAAATATGAGTAAATACAGGGTGTCCCATAAATTCGGAAATAGTTTAAAATTTCATAAAAATTGGTATTTTTTGAATGCGGTTTATATAAGAAAAAGCTATTCTCAAGAAGGGGGATTTTTTTTCTACAAAATAGTGTAGAAAAATAAACTAGTTACTAAACTACTAGTTAGTTAGTACTAGTTACTAAACTTAAACTACGAGCAAAATAAACTAGTTAAAATTTTTGTCGGTAGAGAGAGCTGCATGAAAGCAAATCACAGAATTCTGTACTTGAACCTTTCCCCCAGCATATTTTTTTTGGTACGAAGCATTTCTTCTGGGTATGAAACTTTCATAAGCCGGCTATTTCTAGCTAAATAAAACAACTTCACCAATAGTGCTTTGTCCATCAATGCCAACATCACAATGAACACCTTGTGCAAGCACCAGTAACCGGAAAATCCACAAAAGAGTGGTTAATTGCACACCCTTCAATTTATAGGACACTGACATGAATATGTCCAGTGATTAACTGTTTATGCAGCACCCTCTATCAAAAAAAATTTGAGTTTTTTTTTGTATCAAAAAAATGTCCTTTCTCGAAAATAAATTTTTCGTGTACTGAATTCAAATATACCAACTCTTCTTCAATTTTCATGAATTTTTCAACTATTTTGGAATTTATGGGGCACCCTGTATATATTCGTAGGGCTGTAAATGATCTAGAAAATGCTATCAATGAAGAACTAAGCATTATAGAATTTTCAGGTTTTGTTCATAGAACCAATCCAAAAATTTACTCTACAAAATAACATTATTTCTCTTTTTTCGGAACGTTTTTGTTCACTGATCTCACGTGTATCCTCAAACCAGCCGTAAAAACTTTCGTTTAACTCACCTTTACGTAATACGAGAATGCAAATGTGGAAGATCGTGGAAATTATTTTGGTTGTTCCGGAAATAGAAAGTTCGAATATAAAGAGATTTTTACCGACTGTACTTCTTTCCCGTAAAAGAACAGTGGAAAACAATTTTCCCAAACAAAATGAAAATGGGCTAAGCACACCAGAAGGGGAGAGGGGACTACTCACCCCTTTCAACCCAACTACCCGCAATTAGCACTCTAAACTTCTAAGCTTCTAAAGCATAGATTTCTAGCCCGCATCCATCCCCATCTCCTTTTTGGAGATCCATAGTGTCAAGAGTTGCAAAATTTTTCTCATTGGTGTTGCAATAAAAATATCTATATTCGCGAACTATCCTTGTTTGATCGAGTTCCATTGAACAGTCTTGTAACCATCTACAGTTCCACGCGAACTGAAACATCAAAAGCTTTTACATTACATGTGAATTTTTTTTTTAGGACAGAACTAATTCCAATCCAACTCGCGAACGTTATTGAATATTGCCATGATGATACAACTGGCGAAGTTGGATCACAAACTGTACAGCCAAAAAAATATTAACATGGAGGAGGAAGTTTATTATTTTTATGTAATATTTCATAGATTTTTCGTGAAAAAATCCATGAAAAAGTGTGTTTTTTCAGTAAATATGTGACAAAAGTTAACAATTTTTTATCAATTGGGATCATCATAAATGATTAAATAAATAAATACAGTCAACTTCATTTATAACGACATCAAAGATTCAGCAAATTTTGTCGTTTTAATCGAAGTCGAAGTTTTTAAGACCCTTGTTCTCGAAAAATTTGATTAGTGGCAATCAAATAACATACATGAAGTTTTTATTTCTTTATGATTAGAGTGGCCGTATTTGATCGAGAAAAATACGGGAAATTGGAATAATTATTACGGGACATAGTTTGTTACAATATGTCAATACAAATTGCCAAATATCGCTTATAACTAAACTTTGGTGAGAAGTACAGTGAAACAGCAAGTTCGCTAAAATGTATTTTATGGAGATAAAATGAAGTTGTGTGTGTGGTAAATATGTGAGATGAATATTTTTCTCACTTAGTCATATTCATTAGTATTATTGTTCATTATTAGTCATATTAATTCTAAAACAGTTTATGAATTATGCACACAACTTTTATTCCTAATTTTAGTAAAGAATAGGAATTTGAGCAAACCTCGTTGTAAAAAACGAGACATTTTTATAAGAGAAAGCTGGTAATGGGAAAATAAGGCAAATGTTTCATATAGTGGTCATGTCCATAAGCAAGTCAGAGCATTAAACATGTAATAAATCTTTTATTTAACGTTACGTATAAACAGAACGATAGATGAACATTCCCTAAATGTGATCAGCTATAATCTCAGAAATTTCTTCGGTAAACGCCATTGAAACGGAAGAAAATGTAAAAAAAATTGTCTTCCGGGATAGTTGCTTTTCATCGACGTTATCAACGAGCTCGGCTGTAACGACACCTCGGCTATATCGTTAATAATTGGTGAACCAAACTGATTGTCATAGAGGATAATGTTAATGGATCTTGCTTGACGTTATAAGCAAGATCCATTAACATTATCTATGACAATCAGTCCGTATCACCAATTATTAACGATATAGCCGAGGTGTCGTTACAGCCGAGCTCGTTATAAGAGTTTCCTTGTCTGTGTTACTATAACTAAGCAACGTGTCTAAATTGAGATAGTTTGTGAATATTATTTTAAATAACAGCGAAATGTAATATATTCTAATGATTTCTAAGAAAATATCAGAAAGGATCGTGCCGCTATTGAAACGTATAAAATGCACACTCTATACACAATATATATATTCGTTTCTCATTCCAGAAACGCATAATATCCGTGACATTTATATCGAAATACATTTATGAATTAGCCGTAAATAATAATCGAATCGGACTCGTAATACTCGAAATTCTAATCGCGTCTTCGTTCGTGTTCGCGATTCGGCCGTAAAGGATTCTCATCTATCATGCATCACCTTAATGACTAGCACGATTCCACAAATGACAAGCGTGATTCCGAAACACATTTCCATAATTCGAATTCAATTGATATTCTAGAGAAAACTGGCGTCGTGAGAGTAGTCACAGAAAAAAAAAAATATATATATATATCACTAAAGCACTGCATATTTAAGAAAAAAACAAAACGTGGCGGCTTCATCATGGTCACGATCATCATCATTATTCTTCGATTCACAATCACGAGATCATTTCGTGAGAGTTTCTGTGAAACCGTTAAAACGTGTTACATAAAAAAAAAGCACACGTTCTTGTTGAATTTTCAATTAAAATTGAATTTTGTAATTTTATTCAATAGTTTCAATTTACTGTAAATGAAGAGTTTAAAAATTATATTTTTAGATATATCACAGATACTTCTTACACTATACAGGCTATCTCAAATCATTTGCGCAGCAGATATCTCTGTTACTGTTAATTTTAGAAACATATCCTTAAATTACAAAGTTTACGTGTTTCTCAAATGACGTGCATTTACTTACAATATCAAAATTTGTTTGAAGGATCATATACATAGAAAATGACGAAATCAGCTTTCGATACAACCCCAGTGTGCCAAAAGTTCCAATAATTGAAATGTAGAATTTGTTTGCAAAAAAAGTTCATATTTTTAAATGCGATATTAATCGAGACATTAACCCCTTCGCTTACAAGTGAATTGGCAAGAAATTCGGATGCTCTCTATTTGACGAATCGGCAATAGACATACAGTAACATTGTCCTAACCTAACCGCACATTAGAAAAGCGGAAGGAAAAAGACACATATAAAAGAGTAAGCCAGTATAAAAGATAAGGTGATAAGAATGTAGGTATAAAGTTAGATTTCTTTTCACCCTCACCCTACCTGTTCTCTTCACTATTATAAGACAGATACACCATATATCTTTCCCATGAGGAATCATGGAAACCACGAGAAAACCAATATATCTTTTCCTTTATCCATGAGGAAAAAGAATCGCTATCAGGGTATACAAAAAACCAAAAGGAAGAAAAAAATTGTAAGGTTGCAACAAAGCTTCGGGATGATCAGGAGAAAGGAAAGAAAACAGAGTAAACTTGTTTGAATTGATTACACTGGCATTTGGACGCAATATTACGTCCTTGATCGTAAAGTGGTTAAATACATTGAATACTGAAGGACCGGACATACCCCACTTCACATCGCTCGGAGAGATTAGAGAGAGTACATTAAATACACAGTAAAACCTCGAAAAGTCATCCCTCACGTTATGAAAAAATTTACAGCTTAAACGGAATGACAACTTGAGCGAAGTACCGTTAGCTTCAATGTTCAATATTGTAAAAATCGCATGAATTTAAAGTAATATAACATTTATTGAAATATGAATCAAAATTACTGTATATTAACAAAATTTATATATTACAAAGGAAAAAAAATAGAAATTTTTAAAAATCTTTTTTCAGCTCTTAGTATTTTACTTATTGTGGAAAAATATACTGGTACACACACACTTTGATTTATACTAGTAATTTTTAATTTAGACTAATCAGAGCAACTGTTAGAATAGTTAGCATTTGTTCGAACGGAACTATTGCACATTAATTCTGCGTATACAGGGTGATTATAAAAAAACTATCCCGACATATGGGTCCCTAACTATCATACCATTCACAGAAACTAAATGAAATTTTGGCATAAGGTATTTTGAGGTATGCGCTCAAGAATGATATGGAAAACAATAGTGTCACTCTAACAGTTACGGATACAGTGTGAAAATTTCGAAAATATCAAATGGCAACACCAAGTTTTTTGTATTGGAATGTGATCTCCATTGTGAAAACCCCTAAATAGCGTTCGAACGGCAACTGTAGCATGCAAATCACCGGCGGTAGATAGGCTAAAAGTGAGGACAACCAATAAGGACAGAGAAGCAGCATAAAATAAAGCATTTTATTGTGTTTCACAAATTTTCCACATGACCTTGTGGAGGACTAATCAGGCTGGGATCTCAGCCGAATGAAACGAACATTAATGCTCTGGTGCACGGCAAAGTCCTTTTTACTTTTTCCTTGCCTAGCTCCGGGGATTTTCGTGCTACAGGTGCCATTCCAACGCTATTTAGTGTTTTTCAGTATGGAGATCGCATTTCAATGCAAAAAACTTGGTGTTGTCATTTGATATTTTCGAAATTTTGTCACTGCAACCGTAACTGTTAGAGTGACACTGTTGTTTTCCATATCATTCTTGAGCGCATACATCAAAATACCTTATGCCAAAATTTCATTCAGTTTCTGTGAATGGTATGATAGTTAGGGGCCCATATGTCGGGATAGTTTTTTTATAATCACCCCGTATATTTTAGTGTTTTAATTCTTCATGAGTAGTTCATGATACAACTGTTAAGGTAATCTTCAACACGGGGCTCATTTTTTATTTGAGGGGACCCCAGGCAGGGAAAAGCAGACTTTAGCATACCTCAACTTGGAAAAAAAAACGTCTACTTTTTCAAAAAATGTATTTTGTTTAAATTTGAAGCCCCAAAGTAGTGGGACCCGTGCAGAATGCAGCTCGTCCGATGCATCTCGAACAGTCCTCTCCATAATCCAAGCTGCCAAATTTAAATTTAATTCACCTTTAGCAATTTGTGACCCCCCCCCCTTCCCCCTTCCCCAAATATTAGTAACAAATGCTGAAAACTGCAAAGTTAAATATCTCCGTATATTCACGTAGATATGAATGTTTCTTTTAAAAGTTTCAATTTTCCTCGAATGTTTTTTTTAGCTTATAGACTGCAGATAAAAAAACAACAAATTTTCACGAAACTAACAGAAAATTTAACAACACAAGGCCTATAAAGAAAATATTATACGGTCGCCCTCCCCTGTATTCGCAGTTTTTTCCCCCTTCATTGGAAAAGTTTTTTGCAACACTCAGAAATCGTCATTCATGTGTTTTGTTTACAAAATTTGAGTTGTGCATGTTTAGGATGGCTCGCTAATGACATTACTGTCATCATTGGAGCCGTGGCAGCTCCTAAGAGAGAAACAGTCACCTCGAATTATTTTCTTTTGGCCACAATGTGCGCTCCAGGATACAATCATTTCTACAGAGCCAACTGAAGAGATTGTAAAAGACACTGTCACGTTAGCGTAACAGGTGGGTGGAGAAGGGTTCAATGATATGGATATACAAGTCGAACAACTAATTAATAGCAATTCAGAGGAATTAATGAAGCAGACTGCTACTGAAACTGAAGCGGTACCAAATGAAGGAGATCAAGATCAAGAAGTGGAAAGCAAGTTCAAACCATCAGTAACATAGCGGAAGGGCTTCGCAAGTTCCAATCAGCAATAGATTATTTTCATGATATAGATCCCTCCATGGTACGTTCTTCACATGTAAAAAAATTGGTAGAGGAATCCTTGTCATCATACTCTAACATATTTGATGGTATAAAGAATAAGAAACCCCAAACAGAAATTACGATGTTCTTTCAGAAGACATCGCCAACAATCGCTGCACCTTCTTTCACATTAGATCTACCTCTGCGTCACCCTGCTCTTCTCAAGCTGCTCAATAAACGAGCTATACAAAAATAATACCTATGGTTTCGGTTATTCGCGGATTTCCCGTATTCGCGGTCGCCCAAGGAACGTAACCCCCGTGAATATGGGGGGGGGGGCGACTATACTGCTATTTAAAATGAAAAATATACATATATATATATTCAGTGAAATGTGACCACTCTCTCTCTCTCTTGAAAGAAATAATTTTTTAGTATCTATGCGTGAAAGATCAATCTATTTTTAAAAAAGTTGATTGTCAAGTATGTGCGGACAAACATTTGAAAATTCTAGTTGAGTATCGCGTAAATTCAGGAGGATGTCGACGATATAGTGAGCAGTAATTCAATTTACTTTCTCAATGTAGCTGGGATGCAAGTTGTTTTCTATAAATTATCATTCAAGCATTATGCCCAAAAGTACAAAAACATTCATCAAATAGTTTTTTAGAAATTCCAAAACTTTCTAAGCCCCAAAGTGAGAACTGACAAGGCTACGTAGCGTATATCGAGAGATTTTACACTATCTTATCTAGTTTTCTCGAAAGAGATAAAAATATGTTAACCTAAACTTTAATAAATCATATTTCTATGGTAATTCCTCTATTCAATTTTCTCACGCGTGTTGATAAACTTCCAGTACACCAATAATAGTATTTTCACAGTCACTACAAATACAAACAGCGTGAGCAAATATATTTGCGCATATTGTAATATAAAAATAAAAATTTTCAAATATTTTTTTCCGCATAACAGATTTTTTTTCCGCTTTATAAAAACCCCGTACCGTTCATACAATTTATTAAAACTCTCTCCAGAGATATATTCGAAATTTTTTATTTCTCCTCTTCTTCCTAAATATTTCTAAGAATATTTATAAAGAATAAATTAAAAAAAAGAAATATATTGCAATTTTTTTAGGGTAGAAAAAAAACGGAAGAAAAAATAAGTATCGAAGAGTATCTACAGTGTTAGCAAGAAGTAACCAGGAAAAAAAACTAGTCATCGGAAACCAATATGGGTCTACCACTCACCGAAAATCACATTAAATCCCTTGACGCAACCATGTTTCTCTACCCATGCCCGTATATATGTGGAGAAAAAAAAAATGGCTTTTCATTTTTCTCCCCATATTTTCGAAAATGTTTCGGAACCGATAATATATTTTTTTTCATATATATATATAACTTTTTTTTTCTCAGCTCGTGCGCACATTGTGTGCGAATCTGTAGAGTGGATATCGGATGTTTTCACCGAGCAGAACAGGAGAAAATTGTGCTGACAGCAAAATAATAATATATATATATGTACATGTGTATGTGTGGGAAAAAAAAATCCCCTCTCTCACATACTCCCGATGTAGTTTAATGTCTTGGACTGTGGAAAAGAGGAGCAACCCCCCACCCCTTCCCCCGAAAAATATAAAAATAATATATATAGGGGGAGTAAAGGATTTCGATAACCATGATTTATTCGAAAGAAACGATGTCCAAAGAAGAGATAAGAGTTTTGTGGTATTGGTTGTGTGTGTTGTAACTCGTGCATTTCGGGTCTTTTTTAAGCTTTCTTTAATCATCGTCTTGTGGAACTGGTCCACGTGTACGTTAAACCATTCCAGAAAAAAAAAAGGATATGGGTGTATATCCGGCTGTTCTTATGTACATAAATATTTTTTTTAGATATGAGTGTAGTTTCCATTGCTCCCCCTCCCATATTTTATCTGTGAAATAGGTTGAGTCGTTTAGCATTAGTGTATATGCAAATGGAGGGTATTAACGTACGTAATATTTTAGAAAATGGTTCAAATAATCCCTGGTAATTTTGCTCGAAAATGTTTATTCCCAAACTCTACGATGTATCTGAACTCTACATATTGTACGGGGTTAGAGAGCGAGAAATGTTTCCCAATTCAGAGAGCTCTGGAGTGCGTTCTACTGCTCCAAATGTGACACAAAATTCGCACTACATATAATCCAAATGATGCGCCTATCATTCATTAAATAAAAAATACTATAAAAATCCGTTAATAGGCGGTGCTGGGAGCACATATATATAAATATTGAATGTGCTTACACACAGAGGTGCATTTATGGTTTTGCTGCCCTTTTGCTGCCATACATGAATTTTGCAGCCCTTCTCCCATTGTAGTTCTAATTTTCTTGATTTCTCTTTCCTCTAATTTGGCACCCTTTGTTGAAACCCCCTTATCCTCCCACAACTCTTAAAAATACATCATTCTTTTACTCATTCACATGCTTGCACACTGTTTTGGTCTCATACATGCTTGCACACGTTCTAGGTCACTCTTTTGGTGGCTCACTGACATGGCTCCTTGTTTTATAGGTTATTCTTTCAATCGCTCACTGATATGTTATGCTTTATAGGTCACTCTTTTGATCATTTGCATTTTTACGCATGCTCTATGTCAATGTTTTGGTCATTCATATGCCTGCACGCGATATGTATAACCATATGTATAACCATATTCAATACTTATATACTTTATGTGCTCTAGTGCTACCTATCGACGAGTTATTGCACTATTATTTTATTTCAGGGGGTTGGTGCATGCAAATTTTCCGAAAACTATTTCCAATTTTCCAATTTTCAAATATTACGAAATTTTCTGCGCTTAACCGTGTTCACGTTTTTGTTCTACCTGTACCAGAAATATTTTTAAAATAGTTTAATGTAAACTGCTGGCAGGCTGTGATACCAATGAACTAAAATGGACTTTTCTCAAAACTGAAGTTTTAAGTCAGTTAAAGAACATTTTTTCGAACACCACTCATTGAACTGTATTGAAATTTTCTGTGTCTCTCAACACTATCATGTTACATAGGTTAGCAGGTGGGTTGTTTATTAAAATTATTTAAAAAAGTTTTATGGCGCGAAATATGGGTAAATTTCAATGATTTTTGAAAAATCTTGATATTGAAGTTAAAATTCGACAGGAAAAAAACCAAACAAAATCCTAAACGCTCTCATTAAATTGTATAAAATTATCCATCGTATTTGAGAAAACAAATAGAGTGCCTAAAGGGAGTAGAAAATTTTTGAATTTTCCTAAAAAAAAATATTTTTCCCATAGGGAAGTCAAGATTGTGCAACAACCCCCCTTAATAAATGACAAGCTTATCATTTGAATTACCTGTAGTACAAATTTTGTTCTCATTTGGAGCAGTATAACGCTCTCCAAAACTAAAATGAAGAGCTTATTTCTCGGTAACACTGCATTTTCCTGATTATACGTTATCCACGGATTATGCGTTTGAAAAAAGTAGGAATTTCTTAATACGGAAATTTAGCTCTGAAAATCAATAACAATTCCCCGTACGAGTTGAGAAAAATAAAGCTACACATTTTTCCAAATTTTAAAAAATAAATTATTTAAGATATGGTAACTAAAATTATTGGATTATAATCTAACAATTTTAAGTAACATAATTTAGAAATAATTATTTTTAAATTACATTGCTAAAACTATTAAATTATTTCTAGCTACAGCCGAGGCTCGTTTTAATAATCCATGCGCTATCGCGCGATCAGTACAATATGACCCAAATGTTTTCGTGTTCATCCTATATTATTTTCGATCCAGTATAACCTCCTGCAAAGATCTTTCGATCCAATACAACGTCCGAACTCCGCTCTGCACTACCCGTTTTTAATAGAAATTAAAAATAATAATAATAACGAAGGCCACAACAGACAAAATGCTCAATGGGGGGGGGGGGGTGAAAAAAGATGCCCATAAAAAATATTATATGCGTCGAATACATATCTAAACTATATCAGAAATACAGCAACCCAATAAGAGCAATAAAAAACCAATAATTATGGTTAAATATGAATATACTGCCCATGAAAAAATATTATAGTTGCCTGATCAAAGTATAGATAGCTTCTCTATTTATTCCAGTATGCGTGTATTGTATTTCTTTCTAAACGTGCCAATTGAGTTAGAATTCAAGAACCCCGTAGAAAGTAAGTTATTCTATTTATTAAAAATACTTTTAGAGGAAAACTTCATGCGATACGGCAACGTAAAATTGTCCCTTAACAATCGACGAAGCAGTTGATTGACAGCGTATTAATAACTCATGGTCCAAAGAAATGTACAAATTCCATCAGTGTGTTGACCTTGACCTCTAACATTGGGGAATTCGGGAAAACAGATATTTTTGGGTTTTTTATGTCGAGGTGAACTTGGAAAGAAAAATCATTGGGTCTCTACCGGGACTCGAACCCAAGCCCTGTTGCAATCTGGGCAAGTATGCTACCATTTACACCACTACTTTACCGCACACCAACTCCGGTCATATATGATATACGGCGATTTCCAACCAGTGGAGTAGGGTGGGAAATTCCCGTTCTCCATAGCAAAATGAAGGCGTCATCTATCGGTGGTCACCCGAGGTTCGTCACTTGTTTCTAAAGTTCTTTTCCCGGAATGTATATTTTAGCTACTGTGCAGTCGTATAGTCATGGTGACGGACTCACGTCGCGAGGACCCGTGATAGTGCCGCCCACAGGCGACAAGATGGTGATCTGCTGAAATTGTTTTTCTGCGTTCCCAACTTCTAGGTGTGGATGAGAAAGAGCCGATCTTCCCGTTAAAAGTCTCCCCACAGAAAGTAATAGACCTACAACGGTATAATTTATCCAGTCCTTTCGCTTCACTCATAGTTTGAATAATAGATTGCAGCACTAAAATACACACTAGAATTTCGATATCTCTCTGAGATGGGAAGTGGGGTGTGTCCGGTCTTCAAAAGTCAAATACAACACTAGATATGCATTCAGACTGTTGTTGACTCAGGTACACATGCACACTTCCGGCACAGTTCATTCGATAGTAAATTGCCCATGGCGGTAGACCGGAGTTGTGCTCTCATTGATAGAAAGGAAAAAAGTACCCCTTAATCTGGAAAAGCAACAAGTGCAGGACAGAAAAATGGTGACACCCTCAGGGAATAGCGACGACACCCATGATTCATACACCACATAGATGTTGCGGTAAATGTGATAAATCGTTTTATTATACGAAATAACCAGTTATTATGCATATTTACCAATCATCATGGAAAGTTTGATTAATTTTTCACTTTTACCGGCTAATATGCATAATACGCAAGCGTCGTTGGTAAATTTGCTAAATACTAAAAAAAACTATTCCTTTTACCGGAGGTTATTCATAACAACCAATTGTTATTGGGGAATTTGATACATAGTATAAATTTATCGATTTTGTTTGCGATTATGCATAATAACCACGTGTCGTTGGTGAATTTGGTAAATATGAAAAAAAAAGTACAAATGAGTAGGGCCTATGTGTGATTAAAATGATCATGCTCCGATATAATCGTAAATTTTGCAATCGTATCTCGATATAATTATACAATACATTTATGAATAATTATGTATAGTATATCATAGTCGTATCATTTTATCAACGACGCTTGGGTACTATGCATAATCGCCAGTGATAAATTTAGGGAAATTTATCAAACTTACCAAAATTCTTTTTAAATATGCACAATAACAGTATTTATTACATTCACCGTAACATAAACACAAGATCCCGTTAATAAATTCATCTCCTGGAAGGCACGTCAGCTACATTCAATGGTTAAGAACCTTCTCTACATGATTGTAATCGCGAAAATATCGTCTTTCACGATTCCATTCCTCTTTGTTCCGTTTTACAGCTGGTTCGAGGCTTTCCTCCCTTCTACGTACCTTTCAAAATATTATTGTACGTCGTCTTTTCAATGTCTAAAAAGAAGATATTATTACACTTTCTTTGAGAACAGAGAGTGACATTATATGTGCAAGGAGAGCATTCTCTTCTTCCAACGTTTTGATTAATTTATCCGCCGCCATTCAGTTGTGAAGTCATAAAAGAGAGGGTGTCATCACAGAAATTGTTTTCATAATGATGATACCATGTACCCTAATGAGTTGTTGGTAATTAAAGTAGAGAGAATGAGAGATATACTCTTTTACGAGGAATAAGGGGAGGAGAGGGAGGGGAAAAAAGAATAGGATGAGGATCATTAAAATTTTCTCTTGAACGCAGCCTAATTATGAGACAAAGAATTGGAGACCCCAAAAAAGAAATAACTGCGTATTGTTCGCTGAAGACGAGGAATGTTCAAACAGCAACCTTGGCAGCTTTTTGCTTCGTTTCTAACGTAGAAACAACAGAAAATGCGCGAGGGGAAGAGAACTTTGTGTAATTTGTCGATTCCGAGTGGTTTCTGAAAAATTTGCAAAGGTCTGAGGTTGGAGAATTCTTTTTAATTTCCAAGGTATCGATAAATAGCGTCTGGGTATCCATGATAAATAACTCTTCTTAAGATTTCCTAACTTTAGTTTCTTTTTTACCTAAATAATTGTGTCTGTTAGTGTCTGTATTTTTCAAATTTTATATTTTTGCATTGTCGAAAGTCCGTAACCCGAACATATTTCTCGGGCTATGAATATTTTTCATTTACTTTGAACCAGGGTCTTCGATGAATTGTTTGGCCAAATGTGACCCTCAAAGCTTTGTTTACAGTGTCTCACCAACGAAAATTCTTACTCAGCAACAGTATTTAGAAATAAATGCTTGCAAAAAATCTCGATGTATTTAAGAATTGATGAGAGGAGTAATATCAAAATTACTTTTGGAATTAATGAAAAATAATTTCGTAATTAATGAAAAATAATTTCGTAATTAATGAAAATTCATAGGGTGCTGTAGCTCAAGTCGGTAAGATGCTTTCCTGAAGTACCAAAGGATGTTTAGAGGTGTCGCGAGTTAGATACTGATTCATCCTTGTCAGAAATTTTCCTGACGTGGATGAACAACAGATGCGGCGGCAACATGGCCAGAGAAAAAATTGCTACTGCAGGAAGTACCACACCGAGGGTTTAGCGCACCAACCCTTCTAAAGTAACCAGCCCCCCCCCCTCTACTATATTAGTACGCATTTTTTTTACATGATATCAGTCATATGTACTGTGGTATGCTAATGATATTTCCAGTTATTACAAGAAAATATGAATCAATATGTATATCAAAAAGATTTACTACTTCAAATATGAAAACTTGGTACATAATCCGGAATCGCCCAGGTCCCAAGGACTCTTCATTAGAGAGTTCCTACTGTACTTGTAATATTCGCATTATAAAAAAAAATAACAGCCACCAACTTAAAATACATCCTTATACAGCTCCAAATAATGTACTTGCCTAAATATGCTCTTTTTAATGATTTACTTTTTATTCTTTTAATTATGGTAATTTCTCACATTCTATTTTAATTTTAAACTCAACCTTATGCGCATATTTTTTCCCTTTTGAGTGTTCTTTCTGAAAAATCCTGTAAATACATCGAAATAGAAATTAATTGATCGTCCTTCCTGTCCTTGACTTTTTTGTCTTCACGCAAGAAGATATTCTTCGTATCTACAAACACATTCTTTCCTTTATTTCCAGCTCTTACCATCGTTATAAACACATTACGTACCGCGAAAATAAAAATACTATCATATCCACGAAAAAAGAAGTAAAGCATGAGCACGGTATATGATTTATGTTTGTCGTGTTTTCAATGAGACAAAAAAAGAAAAATATAGGATTTCCAACAACACATGTGGGCGAATATAAAAGCTTTCCGGCCACTGCTAGAGGGAGAGAGAAAGTTTCCAAGGAAAATTTTCGATATCCATCTCAATACTTCGGTCATCTTCCTTTTTTTCTTGCAGTACATATTTATATGCTGCACCACATATGCTCTTCAAGAAGACTCGTACCTCCTCCTTCTCCAGCAAGTCCGTTCAAAACGCGATGCCTAAAGACGCGGATAAATGTCAAATCTCAACACGCTCATCTGTATTCGACGAACCCGCTAACACTCGGCGAAACTACTTTCCTATACACACAGAGACATATACAGTCAGATATATAAGTACACTTTCCATTCTCGGAATGATGCATACGTAAAAGGTATTTCACCTTCCTTCCTCTTGTCGACATTTCTGTATATCCTATTCCTATTGTTCCTTATCTATTTTTGTTTCAGAAAATACTTCGCCAAGATCCAGCATAGTTGTGTATTCGTAGTTGTTTATTTGATTGAATATAGTTATTTCTGTATGAAAATTATAGACAGCACTGACACTATCACAATTTTTCTCTTTTTACTGATAATTTTTAGTATTTTATCAGAATCAACCTTATATACTTTTTTCCGTTTAGGTATTCTTTCTGAAACACCCTGTACAACAAATCGAAAAAGAAATTAATTGATCGTGTCCTTCCTGTTTTTGACTTTTTCTCTTCACGCAAGAAATGTTCTTCTTCATACACCATTCTTTTATTTTCAGTCCCGTACAATCGTTATAAACACATTATGTATCGCGAAAAAAATAAAGCATGAACACAGTACATTATTTGTGTATGTCGTGTATTCAATGAGACTTGAAAAGAAAAAGGATTTTTTATAGTATATGTAGAGGAATATAAAAGCATTCCAGCTTCTATAGAGAGAAAGTTTCCGAGGAAAATTTTCGATATCTGTCGCAATACTCCGGCCATTCTTTTTTTTTCTGCAGTACATATGTCTATGCACCACATATGCTCTTCAAGAAGACTCGTGCCTCTTCCTTCTTACCACCAAGTCCGTTCAGACCTTGACGTATAAATGCCAAATCTCAACGCACTCATCTGTATTCGACGACCTCGCTTACATTCAGCGAAATTACTTTCCTATATACACACATATACATGTATACACATATATGCAGTCAGATGTTGACGTATGTATACGTATATAACCTTCTGTTCTCGGAATAATGTAAAAGAGTTCACCCAACATTTTTTTTACCTTTCTCTTGTCAACATCTATATCCCATTCCCTTTGATCTTTTTATCAATTGTTTTTATCTGAAAATGTTCTGCCGAGAATCAGCATAGTCGTGTATTCATAGTTGTTGTATTTACTTGAATGCAGTCGTGTCTGTGTAACAGTTATAGACAGCATTGAAAAACTATCGCAATTTTTTTTTATATATATATATACTGATAATTTTTAATATTTTATCAGAATCAATTCAATATTTTCTTTGATTTTGAATATACTTCCTGGAACACCCTGTACAATACATAGAATTAATTAATCCCCTTTATTGTCCTTGACTTTTTCTCTTCATCCAAGAAAATATTCTTGGTCTTTATACAACATTCTTTCCTCCATTTCCAGTTCCATGCCATCGTTATAAATACATTACGTATCATAAAAATAAAAATATCATCATACCCAGGAAAAAAGGAAATACTCAAATCATATACCGTGTTTATGCTTTATGTCGTGTTTTCAATGAGACTTCAAAAAAAGGATTCCCGGTAGCATATGTGGGCGAATATAAAAGCTTTCCAGCCTCTAGAGAGAGAGTTTCCAAGGAAAATTTTGGATATCCATCTCAATACTCCGGCCATCTTCTTTTTTTCTTGCAGTACATATTTATATGCACCACATATGCTCTTCAAGAAGACTTGCACCTCCTCCTTCTTACCGCCAAGTCCGTTCAGAACTCGACGCATAAAGACGCGGATAAATGTCAAATCTCCACACACTCATCTATATTCGACGACCTCGCTTACACTCAGCGAAATTACTTTCCTATATACATATAGTCGGACGTATACGTACGCCTTCCATTCTCGGAATAATGCATACGTAAAGCAAAAGAGTTCACCCAACACTTTTTTTTTTTACTTTTCTCTTGTCTACATCTATATCCTATTCGTTTTGTTCCTTATCTTCTTTTATTCTGAAAATGCTCCGCCAAGAATCAGCATAGTTGTTGTATTCAAATCCACCTCTTGCAGTTCTTTGGAGCAGACGGAACTTACGAGAAAACAAAGACCGAAAACAGGATTTTTTGTTTTTTGTTCTAAGAGGAGAAGAAAGGGAGACTATAGTCAAGAGCAGGATGGAAATAGAGAGGATTTCTTTTGTTTTTTTTCCACGTATTTATTTCCTTAGAGCTCCTGTGCTTGAAAATCCATATTTCTGTCTGCATTTGGGGAATGGAAAAAGAATGAATCCGATGCCATACACACAAGCACATTCTCCAGCGGCAAGAGGGAGAAAGTCGACAGAAAAAATGGCTTTCATCGATCGGAACGGCTGATGTCAAAGAATAAAATATTTTTATAAGAATATAAGAAAATACAAAAAAAGCAAGCGGCACATTAACTTTAGATCCGTCATTTTCTGGCACACGTTCCGCAGCCGTCGTGTTACACGAGAACCGATATTTTTCTTGCCTTCTTTTTTTTTTTAATACATACTTTGGAGAGGAAAAAAAGGTATTTCGAGTTCGTTGAATTTCGAGATGATGATCATGACCTGATGAATCATCGCAATATTGTCATAGAACAGTTTATACAGAAAAAAAGCGGCGAAGATATATATTCATGTTAGGAGAGGGAGGGGGGAACCTAATCGTGTAGGTTTTTAGATGTTTTTTGAAGACGTACATACATATACATACACGCATTGAAATTCAATACTGAAAGGTTTCCAGAGTGTTTCCCATCAGTAACCATGACCGTGAGGAGCCTGGAATAGAAACTCATCGATCATGGTCTGAAATTTTCTAGAGTTTAAGAAATTTTCCTGATATATGGAATTGATACGGCTCAGTGAAGATGCATCTACTGTACTTATATTTATTCATTTTTATGACTAGATTTTAATACTCATCCAAGGTATAGATGGGACGGTATGATGATCGTAAAATTTGCAATGTACATTGGTTACGGTTAAGTATTAGTTTTTCGAAATAACAACAATAAAAAGACGTAAAAGCTATCGCATTGCATGTTCTAGGTATGTAAGCGCGATGCGAAATCCAAACTGCCATAGGGATTTCGGTACCAATACAAGAATATGATCAATGTATGTGGAGATTGTTATTTGAACTTTTGATCTTTTGTAATCCTAATCCCCCTGTCACAGTTGATTTGATGTGAAGTGTGCATTTCGATGTATAATATCCGTATATTTTCTTTCTATTCATAATCCCTGAGCAGCCCCCCCCCCCAATGGCTGTTTTGTCTAGTAACGAAATTTGAATATGTGTTCACATAAATGGGAGATAGTGTAGGGTTACCTAAAGGTAGAATAATAAAAGAGTACCTTATAGTTCATCAACATTTTATACTTCTTGAAATTTTTCGTAAAAGGATATCGCTTCCTGTACAGGGCTGCGGGCCCTATACCCGCAAATCAGCCATATTCACACCAGTAGCCTACGATTATAAATGATTGTTTACTCGCAAAATCCAAAGGCATATAACAGCATTTTTAAACACATAACAAGCGTTCATCAGAAACAACTTTCACGTTAGGTACAAAACGCATGCACGACACATTCCAACGTGTACCAATTCGTTAGAAGTTCCGCAGAGGAATATTTACGAGGTGCATGTGTGGAAATCGTAGCGTTGACATGGAAAAGCATTCGAGTCACCAAAAAACAAAAATTATTTTTTTTGCCGATAAGATGGTAAGAATCTATTCCAAAGTGACATGGTAGAGCCAGTAAGTCACTAGAAGAAATAGCTAAGTTTCTGTAGCTCTCCAAAGATAGTTTTAGCAATAAGGATCAATGGCACAGAGACTTGGACTTGTCCTGCAAAATTAGCGCCAGAGTGGAGTAGTGGTAAGATGCTTGTTTACAACCGTGAAGGTGTCCCAGGTTCGAAACAAAGGAGAAATGTAGATAACAAGATATTTTCCATAACGTGTTTGAGGCTACCACCGAGAGATGGCACCTTCATTTCCAACCCAGCTCGTTAACGGCGATAAATTGCAATATGGCCGGAGTTGGTATTTGGTGAAGTGTTCTGTAAGAAAGATGTTCGTGACTCTTGCATGATTTTTCATGTCAACGCCTCAATTAGTATTAATAGAACGATCATAATTGGATTTTTCCGAACGAAAAAGTATCCGGTGGACACCAAACAATTTCATATATAGGGTGCATAGCTAACAGAATGCACCGCAAATTACTGGCGAACCGTTCATCTTAGAGGCATACTTCCTACATACAATTTCAAAAAGTATTCAAATAACGGTTGGACCTCAGATGTGACATTCACATGGCAAAAGATTGTATAGTTTTTGAAACAAAAACTAATTTTTTATACAGACACCCTATTCCCCAAATAGAAGGCAAGATTGAAGAGGGAAGAAGGATTGGAGGGGCCCAGAGTGACCTGGATCTCAATGCTACTGAATAACGCAGAATGTACTAGATTTAACCAACTAAAGAACAATGCCCGAGACAGAGATGGATGGCGATTGCTCAACATGGGGAAGTACCAGTGTTAGCATCAATGTATCGATTGAAGATGATGATGAAGACAATAAATGTCTTATCGCGGCGTCTTATTCTCGTAAACTTATTTCGATTCCCTTAGTTCGTTAGTGCACCCCCCCCCCCCCCCAGTGCGTCACGACCCACAGTTTCACAATTTGGGAACAATTTCTCTAACAGGTTTTCTTGTGCTATGTGGGATGATTGTACATTATCGAGTAGTGCTAGATTGTGTCCATTGCCCCCCCCTCCCCCATCCATCACTATTCTTTTGGTAGTTGCGAGTTCGAACCCAGGTTCTTTGTTTGTATCTGGGTTTTTTTTCGATTGTAATATACAATGAAACCTGTACGAAACGGTGATATATTCCATTTTACACAGGTTTCCATTTCACAACGATGCACACATTAATTAATCAATGAACTTGTCCTCGTCAAGTTTCCGTCTCATACAGTGCCCGTCTTAGATATGTTTCACTGCACAGTGATACCTCGGCTAACGAATGTGATTCCAGAGCGAATCATCTTCGTTAGCCGAGGTATCACTGTGTATTTGCAACGTATGCGTTTGTGTGTCGTCTGTCTTTTACAAAAGAAAACTGAAAAAAAAGAGAAAAATTTTACGCAGCCGTTGTGAGAGCAGCTATTCTCCGACTATTTCCGCAGACTAATGGTTCAAATACGTAGACCTGCCACCAAGAGAATTATGAATACGTACGCGAGATGTGATAAGTACGTATTTTTTTGCATGCATAAAATCTTCGCGTCCACTTTATGTGTTTGTCAGAGCGTTCAACGGGTTCCCGTTCCGTGTTTTGCCGAATGATCTCGGATATGACGATCTCTTAAAGAGGATTGACAAAACCACGATAATTGAGACTTTTTTAGTTGATCTTCTTACTTATTACGATAGACTGGAGCGCAAGACACCATTATCAACCGTGTGTATAGAGCACATACTTCGGAGAAGGCAATCAATTTTGTGGTTCGCTAGTTCCGGTATAAAATTCCTTTCCTCCGCCTTGGTCGCCTACAATGCGATGGAAATTAGTTAATCTCGAAGCTAAATTTAGCCCGCGCGGCTTCCCTCTCTCTTCTTGTTTTTCTTGCCGAATTCTTTCCCCGTGTCCTTCCACGTAAAAGTCGCAATGATCGGATTATTCAGGAGTGGAACAAGTTACGGTAAACATCACGATTTCGTACAACGATCGGGTACGTGTTTTTCCAAACGAATTCAGAACAATACTTATCTAATTAATATCCGAGTGGTATTTGTGCTCGCAATCTTTAATTTATCGCCTTTGCATACATGCTGTTTAGACCTCCCCATAGATTCTCATCCGCATTGTTTTTTTACTTGTGAATACGTTGTTTTAAATTAACTACCTTACTGAACCAGCTGCATTTCCGAATACCGTAGGAATTATATCGGCGGGAATTTAATAAAATATTGTGTTGCATGTATCCTTTAAATTCTTTACGGGATATAGAGGGTGGTAACTATCGACCTATAATTAAACACGTGATTCCTTGTGAAAAACTAATACGGGATAGTGTTTTCATTTTTTGATCTGACCAATAAATAATGAGTTACAACGCTTTAAAAATTGATGACGTCACTTCAAAATCCCGCCAAATTCACCAATTGGACACCAAACGTATTACTTGGTGTTTTTGGAAATGCTAAAAATATATTAACCCCCACACAGAAATCCAGAAAACGAAAGACATATAAAAACAAGTTTTTTTCCTCATATTTTTAAGGAAAGAGAAAAAACTTTTATTACAAGTCAATCAGACTAGCGCTTAGAAATTGTGAGTTCTTTATACTTAGCACATTATCAGGCAATCAGAATCAGGGTAATGTGACGTCATAGCAACATCACCGTATGTGTAAAGTGTACCTCCTGCTGTTACGTTTGGCAACTTCTCGCCAAACACCAGCCTCTATTGATTTCTCTTTTATTTTGCCATGACGTCTCGTTGCTCACACCACAATATTACAATGACATATAATTTAATAATACTATAATATAACGATCATAATAATAATGATATATTATATAATAATAATGATATATTATATAATAATAATGATATATTATATAATAATAATGATATATTATATAATAATAATGATATTGACATGCAATAAATATAGCGGCTTGCTGCAACGCAAGTTCTATGTTTCGTTTCCTAATGAATCTATTTTCATTATGAACCAATAACAAAGGAATAGGTGTTCCATATGAATCAATAAATGATAGCAGGGACCGACTTCGCTGGGCGGTCGCTTCGCGAGCCGTTATTACTGTCAACTTTATGCAACTGAATAACATTTGGATTAAATCAGAAAAAAATGAAAACATTTCTTAGTGATTCAATAAACGATAACTTATTATACATTATTAAATGTCACCAGGAAATATGGTGGCGCCAAATGGATCAAAAGTTGCTGTAGCCTCGCGGTCCTGGGGCTAACGAGAAAGAGAGTTTCTCGTTAGGGGCCGTTCAAGTATGTATTACGTCATCATCGATGGGTGGGAGGGGTTTCCGATTTGCTGACTTTTGATGACATGGGGGGAAGGGGGGGGGTTTGGATAATGCTTACGTCATCAACCACCCTTTATGAAAATATGAGTTAGGATTCAGAGTGGCAGAGCTGATGACGAAATTTTGCTGACAAGGGGGGGAGGGTCAGCGTTTTGCTGACTTTTGCTGACAAGTGGGGGGAGGGGGTCAAAAATTGCTAAAAATTTCCTTACGTAATACTTGAACGGCCCCTCAGCCCCGTCGTGGTCTGTGACGTTTCTGTGACGTCGCAGTTGCTTGACTCTGATTGGCTAATAGTTAGCAAGCATATAAAGTGCTCACAATTTTTAAGCGCTACTGTTAATCAGGATATGTTCTTTGCATCCATCTCACAACACCAGCTTCTCAAAGGTTACAGATATTTTTAGAGTAGTATGTTGTATTTTAGCAATGTATTTGAGTAGTCAGAATTAAAAATCACGTATGTTTCTGTGGAAAAATTGGCAAGCTTTTCATTCGTTTGTTTATTTTCTGTGTACTGTCAATATTTCCATACTGGAAGCGTACCGAATGTTTTTTATGCTGGATTTTCGTGTGTTAATAATTACGTTTCTCGTGTAAAAAAATGAAACCAACAAATATTTATACAAATAACGATATTCGAACATGGGGGAAGGGGATTCTACCCCCCCCTTCCGCCTATGCTAATAATACAAATTTAAACGGTGGGGGGGGAGGCTTTCATAAACTTGATATTTTTCTCAATTTTTTACTCATAAATTTAGCAGAAAATATTATTGATCTTTCGAGAAGTGATCGCACTCAAGTGCCGCTGGAAAAGATGTAGGGAGAAAGCGACCAAAATATGAGGAACATTTCCGTAATTTATATTTAAAAATAGTGATACTCACACAACACTATTATATCTAAACTGTTGCCTGAGCAATGATTTTTACAATTATGAAATTTTTAAGCATTCTTCAATTTTCAATCAACCAAGTATATTGCGAGAACGATATTCGATATACTCTGCTATATTAAACGCCCACTATGTGTACTATTTGCTCTCGGCTATATATTCTCATCTCGCTTCTCTTCCTTCTCATTCGCTTCCACTATTAGCCTTTCTCTCATTTTGTTTTATTTTCTCCAGAAAGTACTGAGTATATTTTCTTTCTTTCTTTATTTATTTTTTGGTTTATAATTTCTAATTTTATGGTATTCAGAACTACCCTTAAAATTTTTGAGAGGGATGAAGTTATTATTCAAACTCATTTTTTCGAATAATATTTATACTGGCTCTAATAACTACCATACAACTAAACGCTTGTGAGTAGGTTAAAATAGCCAAATTTTAGGCCAGAATAAAAAACGTTTTCATGTTCCCAAAGGAAATTTTAATGGTTTTATATAGTATATTGGGGACTGCTGATTTCAAAACTGGTGTTGGTTTTGCTGAATGGACTCTATTTTTTGAGATAGTGCATATTATCAATATTTTAATGTAGTCGGCAGCCACTAATTTTTGCGTGTAAATTTTTCTTTCAACTTTTTTTATTTACTTTCCTATTTCATTCAACACATCATTACCAGACATCAGTGATCTTTATGTATTGATATTAAGTTTATTAATTAATTACATTTCGCACACTTTCAATGTTATTTGTATTCTGCTTGTGGCATGAGCGGATCAAGAGTTCCTTGTCGGGAGGGGTGATTTTTTATAAAATAATAATAATAAATAAAATGAGTTATACACTGTGAATAGGGTGACCCATAGATCCTTCGTTTTGTCCCGTATTTTTCGGAATAGTCCCGATTTTTTTGAAAAAATGTACTGGTTTTTCCTATGTTTTAGTCGAAGTTTTCTTGAATTTTTTATTCAATCAAAAACGTTTATACAGGTAAGTTTTAACGGATTGATTGAATGTAATATTATATCATATAAAAGCTCCGAAAATTTCATAAATTATCGCAGAACGCGATAATTCATGAAAAAAATCCCCCTCGCCCCATAGATCCGCACTTGGCTTATGGTATTACCATTGAAGCTCAACTTTTACTTCACCCCAAAAACTAGAGCCATTCGGAATCAGTGCCCTAAAATCACTGAAATTTTTTTTAGAACAAAATCAGTATTGAGTAGTGTGATCATATAGAAAATTCCGAAACCATAAATTATTTTGAATAGGTCAGTTCATAACATAATAAGTTTGATTAAAAATTTCCGATTGAATCTTTGTTATTATTTTACTGTTTCCACCAGTCAAGCCACCATTTTTACATCCTTCATTGAAGCCTTTTACGCGTAACAGTTTCGATGAAAGTTCCAAAAAAAAAAAATATTGCCGTTTTATTGACCAACATGTAATCTAATTCAAATGACAACGTAAAGTAACAATCGCACAGTAAACACGTACGCACTGTATGCACCTTCCCTCAAAAAATTTGACTTGATAGTGAAGGTAAACAAATTGCCACATTTTGGCAAAAAAGTGTTGATTTGACTATAAAATTTTTTCAAACAGATCTCGTTTGGCTAACACTTTACAAATCTGGTAATAAATTTGCAAACATAGGGGAGGAAGCTAATACGTAAGTTATATGTAATAACAAGGTTATAATATAACACTACATGGAGAGAAAAAACACCAATTGTGAAGGAAGAAAAGGCAGAACTTGGCTTCTAATGGTATTGAACACTTCAGTTCATTTTCAAGAAGAGACAACCCGCTGCTGGCGGAGAAATGTACTTTCGTTCGGAGTTTGGCACATAACTGACCGTTAGAAAAATGACCCGTCACAAAATTTGAAAACCTTATAACTCACTTAATATTCGCCCGATCGAAAAACGGAAAACACTTCTCTATATTAGTTTTCACAAGGAATCATGTGTGTAATTATTGGGTGGTCGATGGTTACTACCCTGTATATAGCATATAAAATTGTTTGATGTCTACTGATAATTTTCGTTCGGAAAAATCCCATTGGCATACTACAGTTGAATTCCGTTTTATCGAATACCGTTATAGCAAAAATCTCGTTTTAACGAACACTTTTCTAATCCCCCAAATAAGTTTACACAGGAACAATGCTAGGTAACCTGGAATTCCTTTATAACGAAATTTCGTTTTAACGGAGTGATTCCTCCGGTCTTTTGGCATTCGTTATAACGACATTCGACTGTATTACTAGTTAACCGCACACATGTAACCTCGTAAATATTCCTCTGGGAGAATTCTAACGAATTGGTACCTGTTACAATGCGCTCTGGCTCTGCATGTGTTTTGTAAAAAACGCGAAGTTGTTTTTGAGGAAGGATTGTTGTATGTGTGTTCAAGAAGTACTGCCATCTAGCTTTCTAGTTTGGAATAAATAATTATGATCCTACTGGTGTGTGTGTGTGTGAATATAGTTTTGAGTTTGGGTTTCAAGGTGAAGCAACACTCATGTCGAGCCTGGTTTAATATTCATTCGCAAATATATGCTTCCAAAGTTTGCCCCAACCCCCTTCTCGCTGTAATGAAACGTCAGCGGTATAGGCTACTTCACCAAACATCAACTCTGGCCATATCGCTATTTACTGCCATTAGTGAGATAGGCTCCTTCAACTTCGTGCTGGAAAGTTCTAGTCGTTCTCTCGACCAGCTTCCCAACCTCCAACATTTGACGATTATTGCCAGTGGTGGAGCGGCCACACCACTCTTCCGAATTTTCAGACGCGAATGTAAGCCGACCTCCCCGTTAAAAGCCTCGCTACAGAGAGCAACAGGCCTTCACCGATACAATTATTTAATCATTACACTTCACTACTAGTTCAAAAAATTGATGGCAGATGGTAGCACTCTAACAATCATTACACAGAAACAAACCACGTGAGATTCGGTTCACAAAACAAGGGGAAGCACATTCCAACATGTACCAATTCGTTAGAAGTTCCGCAGAGGAATATGGACGAGGTGCATGTGTGGTTTAGTAGTGACCACACTACTCGCCTATGACCGACCTTGGAACGTATTGCGCCAGGCTGGATGAATGTGGCCACGGCTTAAAGTAGCGCCATACTCATGTCCAGCCTGGCTCAATCATTAGCAGATATTTGCTTCCAATTTTCGTCTCCCCCTCCCACTGCTGCAATGAAGCACCAAGTAGGACTAGTGGTGTAGGCTGTCTACACACTTGTAAAACATGGCCCAATGTTCTTCGGCAAATATTTGCTTCAAAAACACTCTAGAAGTTACGACCGTTCGCGTTTTTCGTACGGAAATGTTCGTGAATAAGGGAGCCTTTTGATGCACTACACAGTCTCGCGGATTGATAACGATAACTTACAGCGAAGAATGAGTCCGGTTCAACTAGACTCATTTTCGGGACTAGAGGGGGGGCAGGGGCAACTGCCCTGGATGACAAAATTTAAGGGTTGGCAGTTTTAGGTGCGCACAAAGAACACTGTTATAAAATTATCGAATTTTAAACTTGTGGGGGGTGGCAAAATCATGTTTTCCCAGAGCGACAAAAATCCTAGTGAGGCCCTGGGTTCAAAATATGAAAAAAAGAAAAAAAAAATAGACGAATATGAACATGAAAAACCAAAGTCCTGATAACAACAAACGAATTCTTTGTGGTGATACTGGACCGTTCCGAACCTAGCGAAAGCGATAACGACACCCGAATGACAACATAAACTGTGACTTTCATAAGCGTTGTCTACTGTACATATAAAGCTTGAAATTGTGTGAAATAAATACGGGGTGTGTATCATACATGCATACCGATTAGCAGATTTTCAAGACTGAACCATCGTCATTTGGGGAAAAATTATCAGATTAACTTTCTGTGTGGCTCATGTCGAAATGCATTCAGGTAAATGATACTGACATATCCAGAATCGACGTGGGCTTTTAGGAATCGATGATTGGTACATACTACCCATACTTAGCCAAGGAAAAAGTAGCATGTGTGCGTTAAGCCCCATCTTGTAACGGACTTTCATCAATAATTCATAAAGATAGAGCGTAGCTTTAAAGGGAAAAGAAGAAACACTCGTGGGACAGGAAGTATTCCATCAAAGAAAACAGGACAGGACCTGGCCGAGTTTATCTTTCTCCTCCTGTGAAGAAGAAGATGACTCAAAGCAAAATGTATTTTTAGTCGACGTGCCTTACATCTTTCAATCGATGACTGCATGTTTAAGATGTATTTAGCCCCCTTTTAAGAAGTTACTGAATTGAAATAAAGAACCACTTAACATAGAGCGGAATTCAATATATTTCTACACTGTAAGTCAGGCATCTTCAACCCGTTGTGCTAACGGTGCTCCCTGAAGTACCCAGAGTGCTCAATGCTCGTGCCCGATTTCGTGCTCGCAAGCAATTGATTTACTTTCCGATTGAACAAGCTTAGAGGAATTGCATTCAAGGTTTGAAATCATCGTCATTTCACGAATTCGTATGTTAAACTTTCCATAAGGGTGCTCTTCTTTTGATGATGGGTACAAGCAGTGCTCGCGACTTGAAAAAGGTTGAAGAGTTCTGTGTAAGTCAACCGATATTAAATCAAAACAACAAGCATTAGCTTTGGAAAAATCACGTACAGAGGAGCGCCACGACGAGACCTCCACGAATTTATTGAGAATTTGGATTATCTAAAACACGATGGAAAATGCGTGTGACGTTAGTTTCACTGCAGAGAAACCAATGGGGCGGGATGTACCATTAATATGGAGATCCGGAAATTACGCGTCCGACATTTCGCTCCCGGAAATTTCGCCCCAGTCATTTCGTCATTGACATAGCGCCTTCCCTAACCGTATGAGTGACCAAGAAAGTGATTGTCTAAGTGAGTGACCGAATGAGTGACCATGTAAGTGGGAGAATGGAATGAACGTATGAGTGACCAAGTCGGTGTGTGTTTGACTGTATGAGTGAGCGACCGTATGTGTAAGTATGAGTGACCGTATGATTGAGTGAATGACTATATAAATGATCAAGTGAGTGACCGTATGACCAAGTGAGTGACCAAGTGCCTGACCATATAAGTGACCGTATGAGTAACAAAGTGCCAAGTGCCTGACCATATAAGTGACCGTATGACCAAGTGAGTGACCAAGAGTCTGACCATATAAGTGACCGTATGAGTAACAAAGTGCCAAGTGCCTGACCATATAAGGGAACGTATGAGTGATCAAGTTATCGTTCGTATGAATGATCAAGTGAGTAACCGTATGAGTGACCGCACTCACTTGGTCTCTCCTACTGTCAAATACTGCCACTCACTTATGCGGTCACTCACCCACTCACTTGGTCAGTCTTACGGTCATGCATTCACTCATACGGTCATGCATTCACTCATACGGTCATTCACCAACCTACTTGGTCACTTATATGGTGTCTATGCTACTTTCTTGGTCACTCACCCACTCACACGGTCGGGGCAGGCGAAATGTCAACCCCAAAATATCTGGGGCGAAATTTCCGGGGATGAAAGTATGGGCCGGGAACAAAACATTTCTGGGGCCAAATGTCGGAGCCGAAATTTCAGTAAACCATCAATTTGAACGTAGCCATTCCGTCTTGGAAACTGATACAGGGCGAGTAGCCTGGCTCTTATTCGAGCGCTCTGTCACGAAGCTCGGCTGGAAGAGATCTCGGCAACGGGATAAATCCGGTGACAGAGTTTTGACGCTCATTGGCACCAACTTGAACACATTCACATCAATAGAGTCTGTCATTCAATTTGTTAACAAGGAGAGAAATACCTGTAAACACTTGTAATTCTTTCTCTCTACACCGCGTTTGATTTCTAATTTTTTGTGATACGTCATCATACCCAAATTTTAAGATATTTTTCATATGAATAAAAAATTCTACGCACACTGGCCTATCTTTTATGGTGGGCATTGAAATATATCTGAAACAGAGCAATCGGGTATTGTGGGGGAAGTCACGGGGAAGGTTTGTCAATGTTTGTCCATGTTCTACTAGGTACCATATGAATTTGTATATATTTTATGTTTTCTCATCTATTTTGATCGTTTTGTCTTCCTCATATTGAATTCTCAATGTTTGCTTCCGTTGCGCATGTATATTTTTGTATTATACATTTGTTGATGATTTTTTCTTTAACGTGTAAATTATTATTATTATTTGCTTTTCTATTGATTTTCATAACTTTTCCCACCTCTGTAATTGGGCTCAGCCTGTTGAGGTGTGTAAATAAATAAATAAACATCAATGGTGACTGACCTAATACAGTGGTTTTCAACCTCATATGGCTCCATTGCTATACTGGGATGTTCTAAGGAGGAGCCACGGGTGAAAATCAGATGAAATGAGCCACGTCAAAAGTGTTGAGGTGGGCGGGGCGAAAGAGAGCTGTCAATAAATAGAACTTTCAAATGATATGGTGGGCAAATAGATGACTACTTTCAGAATACAGCACAACAATCCATAGAATCAGGGCAAACTTAAACCATGGGCATATGAAGGCATGACCCAGGGCCTCATATTCATTATTCATGAACGTATTGCGTATTTTTCACAGAAGAGAACAGAATTTAACTTATTTCGTCATTTACTGGCCTAATGAGGCTGTCTGGCAACTTATAAATAGCCTTTCTTAGGCGTTGTGAAGAAGAAAAACAAGTTTGTACAGCATGAGCGTGCGTTTGTGTAAACAAAAATCAAGTTCAACGTCATGTTCAAAGTGTATACGTTCCAAGAAGTGAAAAATATGGGGGGGGGGGGGAATTGTCAATAAGGGAAAACCCATTATATAAACCCGTTTGTTTTGTCGAGGTAAAGGTTAATAAGTGTGCGAAAAATTCAGGGAGGGAAATGAGAGGAGGGAAGAATTAAGTTTTTGCACAAACTGTGAGAAAATGAGAATTGAATTAGAAGAGCTAGTCCTTTGGAAAACTATTTGAAGCTTCAATATTTCAAAAACCGCTGGTAGACACAGTAAGGTCACAATTATTTTCATGGAATGAAATAACTATTAACATGTCGCAATTATCTATTTCCAAAAATAAATATGCGTGCGTATCCACATAGGAGCACGAGATACTTATGTACGTAAACATTGACTAAAAGAGCCAATGAAAAAGAACATGAATGCAAATGGAGGAAGAATTTTTTAGTTAAATATTCTATATACTGATTGAAAATAACTCTTAACACAAGATGTTTGATAAATTTATCAAGTTTAGAAGTTTATAAAACTAAAAAAACATTATATAGTCGAATATGGTTTGAGAAAAGTTGTTATCACGATGAAACATTTTTTGATACTGAAAAAAAGTTAGTTAAAATTTTTATCGATATATATATATATATATAGAGAGAGCGTTTCACAAAACCACATTAAAGAATTCTATGTGGAATTCCATTTCTTCAATCCCTTGTGCGTCCGAAACGCTCGTAAAGCTTCAGCTGGTGGTTCGTGGCTGAAGTAAAACAACCATTAATAGTTGTTTATCCACTAATGCCAACATCACAATGTAAACCTTGTGTAAGCGTCAGTAATAGGAAAATTCAGAAACGAACTGCTAATAATCGTACATGCTGTATATTTCACAGGGTTCTGATTTACATATTTCCAGTGATTTGCACTCGTGCATTGCCTTCTATCGACAGCAATATCAACTATTTTTTTTTCTTCACGGGGGCAGGGGGGGGGGGCCCTCTCTTCATGTGCGAACAACATTTTCTCAAACCGCATTCAAATATACCGATTCCTCCAATTTTTTGAATATTTATACGAATTCGATGGTTTTCAACAGCTGGCTGGTACGAAGATGAATTGAACAAGAAAATTCACCTGCCCTAGAGGGAAATCGAACCGACGTCCTCTCATTTGTCGGGTGAGCGTCCTAACTTATCCACTAGGGAGAAGGAGCGGGGGCCACGGTTGGTCTGGAGGGTGAGCGTCCTAGACCACTACATTATAAAGGCAAGGAATATCGCAATCTTTCTTTAGAGCTCGTGTGCGCTGAACGGGACCGTGCATGGACGGTCGGACCTAACTCAGACCAAAGCTCATAATCTCTAACGTTGCCACGAGATGGCGTGGATGATGTCACTCTCCGCTATTCATACGAAGGTTTCTCAACCGCTGGCTGATACGAAGATGAATTTAGGAAAGACAGAAATTTCAATTGCCCTCCTTACGAATTTGTAGAACACCCTATACTTTCTGAGATATTGAATGTTTTAATCTTAACGTGAGCTGAATTTTTCGTTTTTTTTAAGTGGGAAATCGATTTCCAATTTGAACTACTTATCCACTTCATGGATACCGCGTTAATCACATTCGAGGAAAATATAAGCCCCTTGAAAAAAAGTAGTTCCAAAAATTGCCAGAAAAATTACGTATATTATTCCGTAGCCGCGAACTTTTGAGAGTACTATACTGTTTAAACATCAATATCATCCAAAGGGGAAGTGATTTTCATAAATATCGTAAGTGTTTCCTCGTTTATGAAGTTTTCAACAACAGGAGTCGGAACATTACAATGTATCATAAACATGTTCACCGTGTTACGAGAAACTTTATAGCCGTTTCCGTCCACACATTCCAAATTACGCGCCTTAGAAAATGTTCCGTCGGAGGAGGTCATTCTAAGATTCCGCACAATTTGGTTCCGAAAATGCTCTTTGAGGCGGAACAACAGTCGTTATAGGAGTGTTCCGCGTCCACACTCCACCTCGAGTAAATTCGATTTACACTTCCGGGAAGCGAGTTCTCTTTCCTAACAACGTGTCTCCACTTCACGAAGCCATCAAAGTAAATCTCAAGTTTTCACTGCCCCCACCCCTTAAATTTTGAATGCGGTAATATCTGACAGGAGAGAGAGAGAGAGGAAACGTTAGAAATTTTCGGTGTAATATACTCGATTACCCTTCACTGTTCAGGGAAGTTATACTGGCAAGTCAATCACATCAATCATTCCAAATCTCATGCATAGTCATAATCTTCAACACGAGCTACGGCACAGGTGCACAATCTTTTCAGTCCGCGGGCCAGACATGAGGTAATTTTGCCGCTCGCAGGCTGGAAATTTGGATATAGGAGGAGTGACCATATGACCTGTAATTTCACGGGACATTCCAGTCATTTCAATTATATTTTTATTAGCCCATTGACTAGCAGTAGCCATCTATTTCCCGTCATAAGCGATTTTTCGGAAATTTTCGGCAATATTTGGCAATTTTATTACCTTTTGACTATTTTTTTAGCTATCATTGGCAACTTTACATACCTTTGAAAATTTTTTTCTGTAATTGGCAACTTTACTTGCCTTGAAAAAAGTTTTTGGCTATCATTGCATATTTATTTGCTTTTGAAAATTTTTTGCATGCTTTTGGCCATTTTACATGTCTTTGAAAATTTTTTAGCTGAAATTGGTTGCTTCATTTGTTTTTGAAAATTAATTTTTTGGCAGAAATTGGTAATTTTTATTAGCTTTGACGATTTGTTGGCTGAAATTTTTGTACCTTTACTTGTATTCAAACAATTTTAAATCTTTAATTGCATTTAACAATTTTTTTTTTTTTTTGATGATTGTCTACTTTATTTGTACTTGACAATTTTTTGTGATAATTGACGATATCCCGAATGGATCCCAATTTTTCATATTTTTATGAAAGAAATAGGGTCAGTCACAAGGTGTTTATCGTGTGTATTGATACTTTTCTACCTGAACGCCTTGCTGGCCAGATGGAACCTCTTGGTGGGCTTCATTTGGCACACAGGACGGAGTTTTACATCCCTGAGAGCTGCAGTATTTTCTACTACTTCACCAAACACGAACTCTGGCCATACCGCAATTTACTGCCATTAATGAGATGGGTTGAAAAGGAATAAGCTATCTATCGGTGGTCACGTCAATTTTTCGTTATAGAAACTACCTTATCTATATCCTCCCTCGGGTTTGAACCTGGGACCATGAGGTCAACCTTCACGGTGGTAGACGAGCATCTTACCACCACGCCACTCAGGCGCCTGTACTTTCTACTGGGAATATTTAACTATAGTTTAACTACGTCTATTACTAAGAAGTTACTGAACTCAGTTGTGCCTGAAACTCCAATGTAACACGCGTGTGTTTCAATAATGCCCTACTCAAACACACGTTACAAAACATGCTAGGAAAACAACTTGCATAGAGTAACATGTATATAGAGTAAACATTCAAACGTCATTTCCCACGTTTTTTTTTTTTTTTTTTGTAAGGACATTGCATATTCATGATTCTGACATGACGAAACCGATAATATTCATTATTATACAAGTCGAATTCGAAAAAATTACATTGTATGATATATATGATGAATAAAGGCATTCTTTAGTTTTGACATATTTTTAAATAAAAATTGATTTTTTATTTGGAAATTTTTATTTTGGGGAATCTCCCGTTTGCGCACCACTGGTCTAGTATACTCGTAAGCGAGGTGAGAAGACGTGGGTTCGATTCCTTGCAAAGGCAGTTGATATTTCTCTTTTTCCTAAACTCATCTTCGCACCAGCTGATGCCTTGAAAATCTTCACTTACTTCAATTCGACATGTGCATTCACGGTTCTATCGAGTTTCATACCGTTTTTGCGTGAGATATCGAACGGAGTAATAGAAAAAAGAATGTACCAGAGAGTACATTAAATCTGTTTCTGGAAATCCCCTTTTAGTCCATATTTATTTTTTATTTTATTCCCTCCCGACACGTAACATTGATATTATTACGGAATGGAATGTGTCAGTGATAAATAATTCGTGGAAATAAAAAAAAAGAGAGGGATTATACACACCTTTTTCGAATGAAGGCATCTTTAAACGTAATTTATAACGTGTCTGGCCACGTTATCCATTATCGGAACGTGGATTCAGGTTGGATTTTGTACGATGATGTGTACTGATGGCATCCATTATTCATATGAACAGGAAGCTTTCGGCTCAGATGTAGATACCGACAACGGGCTTTTTGTTATACGAAATATTCGTGGGTGGATTTATGACTCGAGTTTTCTGTTGTATAGTGTCAATAGCTTAGTAATAGACGTAGTAAAAAAATGGTTGATTTTTTTTTTTTATTTTAAACCCACACTATTCACTTGGCAGTTATATCTAGAATCTAATTCTATTATAATGACCTCGGCTATCAAAACACATCAGCTATAACGTTAAGCCTCTATGCACTACATTATGAAAAAAATGAAATTATTATCATGCAAATTTTTGGTGGGTCATTGTTAGTTATAATTAAGGCCTAAGTCCATTCATCTCACCCGGAAACACTTAAAAACAAAACAAAAAAATTAGCGGTGGAGTGCAATTATTAAAACCGCAGAAAATTATTAAAAACGACAACAGTTGACAACTCATCGCTTCTCGCACTTCTTTTGGCGATATTTACAAAAACTATCTCTCCTTTTTCTATACAGTGATAACTCAGCTAAACAACGGCTCGGCTTACGAGTTTTTAGGCTATTGGCGATTTCTTCGATAGATAGATAGAACCGCTCACAGCCCCGGACTGATGCAAAGCACCTTACTTCCGTTCCCTCAAAAGAGGCAGAGTTGCGTCGGAAAAGTTAAAAAACATTTATAGTGGTGGCTCCCCTTGCCCCGTGCCGGCAAGTTTCGAATTACTCGCGTCGTTCTCCCCAGGAAGACAGCCATCAACCAATGCAACATACAAGCCATTTGACAAAAATGGGTGACTGAATCCAATGACTAGGGAGGAAAATTGCCCGTGCACCCAGTGGCACATAAGGGCCGGAGACCGCAGCCTGGGATTCCGAAAGAAATGTGGAAAAGAAGAGGAAGAAGCTGGCAAGTTGAAGTGGGAGAGCTTTGAGAATGATCAAAATACACAATACACAATGTATACAAATTACATATATACAGTGCCTCGACTGTGACGGGAAACGAAGAAACAAAGCCTCCGTCCACAGTGCTGAGCAGTTTTGCCTGTCCTATTGCAGAATATGCAATATACACACACACACACACAGAATTCACACAGAGCCTGCACTGCAACGGGAATAATCAAACAGAGCCTCCGTTGACAGTGCTGGGCATTCACATTTGAATTACATGCATATATTATTTACTTTACAAAAATTTCCCTTTTTTTATACCATTGGGAATGCACAAAAACATTACTGTATGAAGGTAGTATTGGGTACAAATATCACCATGAACTCATACAAATATATATTCAAGGTTACACATTACTATCATACTATAAAAGTGCGGCGGGAACAATCAAGCACAGCCCCTGTTCACAGTGCTGGGTGGCAGCGATCACATTTGAATTACCCACACATATTTACATAATATACGCTAATTACATAATATATTTATATAATATACGCTAATTACATAATATATTTATATAATATACGCTAATTACATAATATATTTATATAATATACGCTAATTACATAATATATTTATATAATATACGCTAATTACATAATATATTTATATAATATACGCTAATTACATAATATATTTATATAATATACGCTAATTACAAAATATAAATTCCCATTTTTATAATAATTGTTGATACACATAAACACTACTATGTACGTCACATATTCACAACAAATGCCATAATGAGCTCCTACTAATATTCAAGGTTACTAAACCACCATCATACTCGATTTCTTCGAGATTTTTCTGCCTCGGCTAACGAACATTGCTGTTGGTATAGATGCACGTGATAACATGAAACGTCGTGAGCTGAATTTTCGCACTAATCATCATAAGGATTTATATCATTTAAGTCCTATTAACTCACGTCTACCTCTAGGAATTTTTGACAGATGTACCTACGCTTCTTTTTCGAAATTCTTTGAATCACTTCATGTAAAATGAAAGGTTCAACTAATGCGAGATGCATTAAAAACAAAAAAGAGCTTATGTTTTCAGAGCACGCGTTCTTTCAGTACAAGACTCTGATCATCAAACTGTACAGTCTGCATATCGTAGAACCTTATCTTTTCCATCTGCATTTATCATTGAAAAGAGTTGACCAAATCACAAATGGATGGGTACATGTACGAACTCGACTGGGCGGTGTCAACACGAGCTTTGGTGGACTAAAGCTGGTGTTTGTTGTGTATGTGCCTACATTAGGGTAAGATTAAAAAGGTCTTTGGCATCTGCTTGTAGATTTATCCAATTTTAAAGTTGTTCATTTCAACCTTCAGTCAGCTTTTGTCTTTTTTATACCAAGTGTTGTTTGAACTCGTAACTTAAAGACTATAGGGTTGTGGGATTCATTCTTTGCTTCTATTGGCGTTCAAAATATTAACATTTATATTTTTAATGACGCTTAATGATTCCGGCGGATTTTTTTCAAATTTTTGTACCCATTTAAATTAGTAGTAATTTTTTCAAAACTTTCTAAAGGCGTCACCTTGGGATTCATATCCTTATTAGTAATCTCTACTATCTCAGCAATAATCCCGTAATCACACTTGAATTTCGGAAAAATATGTATTTTTTTCACGTGATTCCGAAATTGTACAACTCGAGGTACTCGTAAATAGGCTTACTACTGTGTAAAAAAAGGAATTTCGTGCAACAAACTCAATACGCCAGCAAAGTGGGAATTTTTTCCACGAATTTCAAGGGGAATCGTTATTCCCATGTAGCATCCATATAACCATATCGGAATTTATATATTTTTGTTTTCTGAAAAAGCCAAAAAAAATAGGAGGAGTTGTATCTGCCATCTGTTATCCATCACCAGCTCTAAACATAACGTGCTTGAACTCTTTCTTTGAGATTCAGGCACGTTTCCACGAGACACGTTCTCTTTTCTTTTAATATATACATTTTCTTTATCTTCTCTTAGAGGACGACAAAGGAGAAAAGATGAGGAAAGCCATTACCTCGGTATCTTCTGTTTTTGTGAAGAAAAGCCATCTTATTTCTTCGGAAAGGGAGAAAATACAATATTGTCACCCTGCAGTAAAACACCTTCCGTTGTTATTCTTACGACGACTGGCATGTATAGTGTACTACCAATTTTTTTTTCTTGTGTTTTCCTAAAGGTTTATGGAAAGTTTTCTTTGTTTTCTGGCACCTCCCATTGCGACACCAATTCTGATTTTATCCATCTTCCGGTTCTACCTTAAACGACGCCTTCGAGGTTTTTGCATTGACTTCAAGTAAAATATATATTTCTACGCATATAAAACAAAAGGACACGCGTGCGGAAATGAGAGAGAAAGGATCTAGAGATAGGAAATGGGTAAAATCGAGCGACGAAAAGTGTTGGGGATTTGCGGATAAGCACTCTTTCTGTGTATGCCTGAGTATGTGACGTACTCGAATATATATATTCGAAACATCAAAGCCTTCTTGGGATTGCGTATTTTCTACACTTTACACTTTTTTTATATGAGAAAAGAAAACACCATGTCAAATGTTTCCTCTTATATTTTGGCGCACACAATCCGTTCTTTTTCTTTCCAACTTGCTGGGAACGATGGAATCGTAAATAGATAAAGGAAATTTCGTGTCAGAATTGTTTATGTGTGTATATACAGAACTCTGTTAATGTAACGGCACCGCCGCAATGTGAAATACGCAGCTGTTCGCATGTTGCGATGCCGTGCTTGGTGACAATCTGGTGAAACTAAGAGACAGACTTATGTCGTATATGTATGGTAGAAGAGAAACAACAACAACAAGTTTTATTGTTTTTGATGTCTTTGAGAAATATTTCGAAAGACTTTAAGAACTTTTAGCATCAAAGTGAAAAATCATATTATTTTTATTGTATTTTTTTTCCTTTGGAAGAATGCGTTTATTTCGTCATGAAAATGTTGTTTCAGTCAAGATATTTCGGACAATCAAGACAATTTTTTTTAATAAGTATTATAATTATCGAAAAGAACGTCAATCTAATCAAATGTAATCTCGAATTATTTTACCTATTTTTAAATTTCTCATCATGTTTTAAAAACAGCAAATGATGACCATGTACAGGTTTATCATAAAATAACTTCTCCGGTACACGAGCGACTAGCGGGCACAAAAACCACCGCATATAAATGAAATTCGAGGAAAAAAAGTGTTTCAAAGTATGTGCTCGAAAATTAAGAGAAAAATAAAACCCTAGCTGTCGTAGTTACGATCGCAGCAAAAATTTTTTTTGAAAATCCAAATAGCACTACTCACAATAACGTGTTGCTAAGTGGTCGGTGCAGTGAAAAATCAGGAATGGCGTTTTGCAACGGTCCCTTGTATACCCCATAAACGCCGGCGCAGGCCGCAGACACAAGAAAAATGATCTCACCAACTGGATGGTGCCCTACAACTTCGGAGAGAGACTTCCTACGGCATAAATGTGATCTGTATTGGTTATTTCAAGATTTTTTTCTTCTTCTGCCTCTAGCACGGGCGTTTATGATGCTACAGGTACCGTCCCAACGCGATTCATGGTTTTTTATTGCGCCGACCACTTAGCAATGTATAAAATAGAGTGGTGTCATTTGAATTTTTCAAGATTTTGTTGCTGCGACCGTTACCGCGAGAGATAGGGCTTTATTCTTCTCTTCATTTTCGAGCGCATACCTTGAAACACTTTTTTTCTCGAATTTCAGTTGCATTCGTTGATTTTTGCGGCCGCTAGGAGCTCGTATATCGGTGAAGTTATTTTATGACGACCCTATGTATGTTTATCAATGGTATTGCATAAGTATGAAATATTAGATTATAAGGCATAATATTTTTGTTTTACAAAATTTGTTATTTTAGCTTATCAAGTTACCAAATACAATTTTTTTAAAAATTGAGCATAAGATATTCAAGAAGTTAAAAAAAATTAAATATAGATCTAGTACTCATTTCATCACATAAAAATTTATATTCAAATATAATTATTTAAAAAAAAAACTCTGTTTGTCTTACTTGATGTAATTTCATCATTTAAAATGCAGTTTTAAATGAACTTATACTCATGCATGCAGTAAAGTATAAAGAATACAATTGAATTTCCATACAATGAAGTTATTTCCATATGGTAGTGATGTACAGGATGTCCCATAAATTCGTAAATAGTTTAAAAGTTCATAAAAATTGAAGGAAGTATTATATTTGAGTGTGGTTTGCGAAAAAAAATAATTCTCACGAGGAGGGAATTTTTTTTAATGCGAAAAAAAAAGTTAAAATGCCGACGGATAGAGAGCGCTGCACAAAAGTGTGGCAGGAGTGATTGGACCTGAACCTTCACACAATCTTTTCTGTGGCCGAAATATTCATAAAGCTTCAGCCAGTGATTCGTGGCCTGAAGAAAAACTTCAGTAGTGCATATTATTTATTACATTTATTCACGAACGTCAACATCACAACAAAAACCTTATGTCAGCTTGCAACAGGAAAATTCAGAAATGAGCTATCAGTCATAAACCCTGGATTTTATGGGACTCTGATTTGCATATGTGCACCTATTTTCAGCGTGCACCTATTTCCACTATGCAGCGTCCTCTATCGACGAAAATTCGATTTTTTTTTTTTCATCCAAAACCAATTCCCTTTCGTGCGAACAATTTTTTCGCAAACCCATTCAAATATAATAATGCCTTAAATTTTTTATGTAAAAAATAATGTATGTAAATAATTATGTATAAAATGCTTTAAAAATACGAAGATTTGAACAATTCACGAAATTATTTGACACCCTGTACATAATCATTGAATAATAATCCGTTGAATGTGAAAGTTCATAATACAGAAACATTTTAATTTGGAATAAATAAACGAAAATGTGAACGTTCCAGAAAATATTTCCTTATGAATTCATCGTATATAGATTCTCTACTACATTTATCAAAACTCTAATTGCATTGGTAATATTGAAGTATTAAAACAAAAACTTCTCCCTCATTTCTTATAAAAGATAAGAATTTAATTCAGTTCTTAATAATTCCACTGTATTTAATTCTAGGGGGAAATTCAATATTTGCTGGAATGATTCGGATCTACAATATAAATAAAAACAACAAATATACAATAGAAATATTTATATAAAAAATTGAAAAAATATGTACGATTTATATTTTTCCCTTCTTGTAAATATAGATTAAATGGTTCCTCGAGGAAATATTTATTTTTAACTTATCAAAATGGACGACAGAATAAATTTTAGGAAAAAGAAAATTTTGTAAGTTTTTTTTTGGCCAAAAAAACCGCCCGGAAGCATGTGAAGTTTTAGAAACATGAATTGTATATATATTTATTTAATACATGTACATGGGGGAAAAGAATAAAAGAAAATTTCCATTCTGTGTGGTCTGCTCTGAAGAGTTTTTTTCTAGATGAATCACCAGAAGCAATTTTTAAAGAGAAGAGAATGTGTCTTTCTACTCCTTTTTTATTTTCCTCTGTATAATTTGTTTTTCGAATGCATCACGTCAGCCATTTTTTTTCATTTATCTCTTATGAAAACGATTGAAAAAATTTCCTTCCCTGTTATTACCCGAATCCTTGTGTTTTATTCATAAATAAAAACCTTAAATGAAAGAAACGTAACGTTAATATATTTCTCTTGTTTTTCTTATAATGAATTTTTGTCTGGTTTTTTTTTTTATATTATTGTATCAAGTTATCAGTTATCTATTTGCGTGTCAAGAGGGTTTTTTGTTACTTTCCCCCTTTTTTTTTTTAAAGTTAACGTGCGTGTCAAAATGGAGTTTGCTCTTAAAGGATGCTGATGTTGCATTGGTCCGTTTCAAGGTTTATGAATGTACAGGGTGATGCCTTAAGTCCCTTGGCCGCAAATTACCGGTGAACCGTTGATCCTGGAGGCATACTTGTAATTAGCAAAAGTATCCGAATAACATGTAGAATTCAGAAACGTTTCCTATTGCAAGGGGTTGTATAGTTATCAAAATAGAAAATGTTAAAATTTTATTTGATCACCCTGTCCTAAAAATACCAATAAGAAAGTTGTTGCCCTGACTCGTCTGAGACCAACAGAAAAAAAAATCCATATTTCTAATTGTAATATTCGCTGAGATATGTTTTTTTGAACCAAAAAAAAATCACTGAAAAGAAGGGAAAGGGTAGCATAATGAGCTTGTCCGTTAGTTTAAGTGGTTGCTTCCATCATTTGTAATAACAATATATGAAGCAACAAATGAAGAGACATCTCTCTCTCTACATCAGTGAATCCCAACTTGGGCATTAACGCCCCCGGGAGGCGATGGGAATGTTCCGGGGGGGGGGGGGGTAGAAGCTACGGGTATAACATAGAATCCTATGGGTTAGATTGCGTTGGGGGGGGGGCGATGGGACAAAAAAGGGTGGAGGCTATGCTCTATATACATAATATCAATTGGCGTCCTTGATGCAATCTGACATCTTTAATGTCATTTACGACCCATTAGCTGGTTGTTGTCATCCCGCTTATATCCCGCAAGGGACAGAGCGGGGGCCACGTTTGGTGTTATGGTTTTTGTCATCGTCCATCGCACGGTACCATTTGGGATATACACGCCCCCATACAAGAAATTTAACATTGCTTCTATATCGTATAGATACACTCGCCCGGACTGCGAGAGGGCTGTAGTTCTAGTTCCAGTGGAGGCAAATAGTGACGCAGATGCTCGTCTTCCACTATGAAGGTTGCCGTCAAAATCCATGGGTTCGAATCCAGTCAAAAGAACATCAAAAAAGTTCTTTACCGATCGAACCTGGGGCGACCACCGATAGATGGCGCCTTCATTTCCCACCCAATTCCACTAGTTGGAAAATTATCGCCATATGGCGATATATGACTGACGAGTTGGTGTGCGGTGAAGTAGTTAAATGTGTGAATTTTTATTTGAAAAAATCGTCATCTCTACATAAGATCCGGTTTTTCTTGTATATTTTGTAATAATAAGTGAAGAGGACATCTCTCATCTCTCTCTACATACATTGAAAGTGTGTGTAGATCATTCATTGATTTAGTCCGAGCCGATAGCGATTGTTGGAGTGTACTGAGTAATGCAGGTGTTGAATAAACAAAACTGCTTTCATTCTGTGTTGAATATACACAATACCCTACCATACCAATTGAGTTTTAATACAAGCATTGATACTTTAGGGAAATCGAGCGAATCAAATATATCACTATTATTGTATATTACAAAGTGTGATCGCTTTTAGATATGAGTTGTTAATGATACTTTCAAGAACGAACTAAATTGGTAACTCGAGAAACCACTGCTCATTGGTCAATGTTTTTTATATGGAATTTTTTGTTTTTCCAAACAGAGCTGTTACCAGGATTTTTTTATGGGGGGGGGGGGGGTACATGATTCCGCCATGCTCCTTCCCTCAGCACAATTCGATCATTTCATACCAATATCTTTGTTCTTTACAAAAATTTCCCGCCTGGGGCTGTTGCCCTTCTCCCCCAATCCAGTGCCGGTCGTGCTTGCAATAGTGAAATTTCGACCCCCGAAGCAGTTGAGAATATGGTTGTTAGCAAAATAGTAGCCATTGCTCGTCATAAACGAAGTCTACAGTAAATTGATGAGGGATACGCACGACGGACGCGGAATCCAAATTAGCCATTTGCTATGATTAATGAAAAAGTTATGCGAATTTTTCATACATGAAAACTATCTTTTCATAAAGCTTCACAGATACTCACATATTATGCATTGAGGAAAAATCGAATCGCTGAGCCTCATGTTAGCCATGGTGACTGGCTGCCCACTTTGATCGTTCAACACAGAGTGACTCTAAACAGTTTTTTTATGAAATACTATTCATTAATAGAATTTAAGAACGTTGAAGGAATCACTGAAATGATTGAAAATATTTCTAAGAATAATGGCACATTTTGAATGCAAATAGGTATGTTTGTCACAAAAATCCCAAAAAAAAAATTATTCAAAATTTTCTCACGGGAAAACGTACAGAAAACTTCACGCTATATTGTATGATGTCGTACGTTTTCTTCCATTTATTTCTGTTTCATCGTCGCTGAAACTCAGGAAATAGCTCATAACTGATCATCATCCACTTGAGTCAAGCACAAATAGAGCCAAGAATTATTAGAGGGAATCGTCCCAATCGTATATGAAGAATAGAAATGATGTCTCGTACAGGAATCGATATCAACGTTTTCTGCCTCATTCCTTTGTCTATCTCTCTCTATGTGTGTGTATATATATATATATAGACGTATGTAGCATATGGTATTCCGAGAATGAGCCGAGTGCCACTCCAACCAAATGGTATGTACGTACTGCCAAACGGCACTGAATAAATCCCAGCTGTCATCATAACATGTTAGACAGGATAATAAAAAAAAAGCAGATATATAATGTCCACGTCCAACAAATGAGAAAATACGGATTCTACTCGGAAGCAGAAAGCGAAACAAATGTATCGCTTTTCTCTGGTGTTTACTATCATCGAAATTTTCTGGCCATCGATTACTTTGTCATAAATATCTAAGAGAGAAAAATGGAGCAAATTCAAAGCTATCCTGGGCATAAGATGTGAAAAAAAATTCATATCTAAATCACGGTTATTAATTTTTACTCATTTATTCATTGGTGCATATCCTATTTAGATACTATAGAAATCCTACTATTTGTTAAATTCTCAAAAATCCTCAAGTTCTAACACAAAAAACGACTCAAATCCATTGTTCATATATATATGTATGTATGTGTGTATGTTTTTCATTGCTTGAGGAAGCTAATGGTCCAGTGAAAGAAGTGTTTTGTAAATGTTTTCTCTTGCATTTGTATGTTCTCGGAAGCATGTGTCTGGCAAAAAGACATGCATTTGGAAACTCAATAAAATTTAACTCCTCAAGAAGTTGCTGAATTTGCTAGTATGTTACGGTCATGTTCATAACCGGTGGAGACAAAACCTTCATAATAATGTGATAAATATTATTTAAGAAAAAAATCAAAAGCGATCGTCGTCAAAATTGCGTGTAATAAGTACCAATCACCCCACAACGTGGCATGAAATGCGTAAAATCGTTATTAGAGGACCTATTCATTAATTTAACATGTACATTGCGAGAAATGTATAGCATGAGCATTCAACGGACGGGGAACTTCCTTTTGGGTTGGATTTACGTATGGTCTAATTGATCCGATGAGTCTATACAGCTATGTATGTAGATTAAATTTTATGTAGATTTATTTTCAAAATTTTTTTTTTCAAAACTTCTCTAAATTGGCTAATGATTTATTTTAATCTTAACTAAATATATTTAAAATAATTTTTGTCCACCAAAGTTGCATTATCATTCCATAAATCCTGTATATATCAGCATGTTTAAATATATTTACTCGTTCAAAAATTATTTTGAATAAGCACCCAAGGGAATGATTATTGCATAGACCGACAGCTCTAAAGTCTCGTGTTGTTATGACTTACTTGTAGAATATGTTTATTTATAGACAATGCATATAATAAAAACAAAGGTATTCATAATCTGATACCCTGAAAAATATGGTTAACAAATAAATCCTCAAAAGCAGATTATCCGTCATTATCGAGTGTATTAAGTACCAATCGTTCTCAACGTGCCATGTCTCAATAAAGGGCCCATTCGTTAATTTCATATCGTACATTGTGAAAAAAGATCAAAGAATAAACATTTAACGGTCGGAGTAACTTCCTATAGCTTAGATTTAGGTATGGTCTTATTTTTCCTGATGAGTCAATGCAACTATATCCCTAACTCTTTCCGAAATCTCTGTAATTTTATGTTGATTTACTTTAAAATTAATTACATTTCTTTATAATAATTTTTGTCCATCCCCAATGGGAGTTTTATTCTATAAACTTATATATCAGCATATTTGAATATATCTACCATCTTCGAAAATTCTTTTTAATTAGCACCCAACGGGATGATTAGTGAATGAACCTGAAAATATCGGGTTCCCCAACATATAGAAAGCCTCACAGGTCACCTATGAGGTGAATGTGTTGCAAGTTGCAATAAAAATCATTCATTGTTCATGCCTATTTAGATTTAGGATATTAATATATTAATTCATTATCGTTAAATAAATGAAGGAAACGAGCATTCGAGAATTTTTGAAGTTAATTAATTGGTGAAGTATTATCATTCCATTAATCTTGTATGTATCAGCATGTTTGAATATATTTGCTTATGTTCGGGAATTCTTTTTGAATTAGCACCCAAAGAGAAGATTAGTGCATATACGTGCAGCTCAAGTTCCATAAATGACATATTTATGGAATATGTTCAAGAAAAATATGGTTTAAAAATTAATCTTCAAAAACAGATCGTCGTGTATTAAGATACTGATGATTCCACAACGTGGCAGGAATTGTGTCAAATTCACAGTAAAGAACACCCATTCATCAATTTCTTACAGAACATTGTGAACATAGATTATGGCATGAACATTTTTCGAAGTAATGCAGGGGCTCTATGATGTCCCTGACTCTTTACAAAAACAAACTCTATAAATTTTATGTAGATTTATTTTCAATTTTGATAAAATTTCTGTTAAATAATTTTTGTCTACCCTAGTTAGATCACCGTTTCCATGTAAGTTATATATATCAGCATAATCTTTCAGGGTTATCAGACTATCAAAAGAGATGATTAGTGCATAGAGACCAATAGCTCAAGTTTCGAGTTTCAATGACTTATACAGAGTACATTACAAGTCACCCATGAGTTGAATGTGTTGCAATAAAATTGATATTTGGATTTATAGTAATATATTAATTTATTCCGTTCAATGGGATTTATTTTGTAATGTTCATTTATTTGTCAATAAATGAATAAATATATGTCCGGGATTTTTAAGGTCAATTACGGAAACCAACATAAAATACAGGTGGACGTTCAATATGTTTTTATCTGCTGAAAATATTATACGTATATATTGCTGTGAATGATCAAACTCACCTCTGTGGATGGTGAAGAGTATGAGAAACGTGCTGTAGAACCAAGGGAGGAGAGTCAGTAAGTTCATCTTCTCAACTCTTCACCTGATGCACGTATAGAAGAAAAACACAATTGTAGCAACGGTACCAAAAAAAGGAACAAAATGAGAACACTTGTTCATTTAGATTTCATGGTTCGAAATTCTAGTCGAGTTTTTTTTCGAGCCAAAATGCTCGAATCTATCCGAGGTATCGTTCCTGTAATCACACGTTTATAGGCCAGATATGTTTACATTTTTCATTAGAAAAGTTATTTGGCCTCACTACAAAATTCTAAACAGAGACAGAGTGACACACAGAGAGTGTTACAAGAAGTAGAGTAAGAGTCGAACACACTACAACCGATGCAAGTGAAAGGGTGAATTCGAGTGAGCGACTGCTCTCTCGCAATCGCAACAACTACTGACTGCCCTTTTCCCGAAAGTTGTTTCGGGATTTTCGGCCCCCTACCTGACGGGCAAGTCACGGGAGCTGGAGTGGGGAGAAAAAAAAAGGAATCTGGCGATTCGGGCGCCGCCACCCGATCTCGTTACGACGAAGAGTTACCTCTTTCCCGCAGAGGTGCTCGTAAAGACCACAGACTAAGAAGTTAGCAGCTCACACAAACACATAACTGTAAGCGAACTCTAACTTAGCTTCCTATTAAAGAAATAACAAGGTATTTGAATCAAAAACAAAATGTCTCGAAGATCTTTCGCACTTAATGAGTACCGTAATTTAATTACACCGTATTTTAGTTCACGCTTCTTCAGGTAAATTAATGTTCGGCTTATTTTGTACTTCTGCGCGCTCGTTTCAAGCATTTTTTTCAGTCAAGATGCATTTTTTTACCTCAAAACAAATGCAGATTCCGCGAGGGGAGAAAGTCACAAACTTATGACTATTAAACTTATGACAAACTTTTGCCACACAATTGTGTCGTTGTAACTGAGGTGTGGGTTTTTAAGATATTCGTGAGAAATATTCAGGATAGAAGAGAAGTCCTGGATGGACCCATTTTAAAAAGTAATGACGAATCAATCAGTGGACCTAAAAAGGTACGTCCACTAAAATATTAATAATCATCTAGAATTCCTTTTTGGTAAAATTATAAAAAAAAAAAAAGCTCAAATTTCACGCACAGGTGGAGCTGTAAAACGGAAAACTCGACATAACGCATAAAATGCAACGCGAAAATTGTATAATTAATGTTCATGATAATTTTCGTTACGCGTTTGGTGTAGCCCGAGGTACAAAGGGTGCTCATATTGAAATGTGATAGTTTGATGTAATGCAAATTACTACATTAACTATGCACCGTTTGTGGGGCGCGGTAGCCCAGGTCGAAAAGATACTCGCCTAAAGTACCAAAGGATGTTAAGAAGAGTCGCGAGTTCGAAACCCGATTCGCCCTAGCCTGAAACTTTCCTGACGTAAAGGTAAAACAGATACGGCAACACCATGGTTAAAGAAAACTATTGCCACCGCAGAGTGTCCCACACCGAGGGGTTAGCGCACCAACCCTTTGGTGAGTATAAAAAATGGAAGAATGTCAAGTGTTGCCGGTCGGAATCGGCAATAAATTGCAGGACCTGTGGTCTGGTTTGCCACTGATGCAACAAAAATGATCAATACACCGTTTGTGTTGCATTTTATGTTATGGCATGTTTTATAGTGGCATCTGTTGGTAAAATTTTAATATTTTTTAATTTGTCAAAAAAAAAGAACTTTGAACCCTGTGTGATTAGTATTTTAGAGCAAATTGCATCGTTTTGAGTCAATTGCTTGATTTGTTAATGATTTTTAAAAAATGTTCAGGACTTCTTGTCCACCCCATATGAGCAGTTCATATAATATATGGTTATTTTATTTCAATATAAACATTGCCAAATAAATTATTGTTGTTGACACTCTAACTTACGTTATATCGGGAAATGAAAAAAATCGTGTTCCTGAAAATGGGATGTCATCTGGTAACGGGGATTTTGATTTCGCGACGCTTAAATATCCAGATTTGTATCAAAGTTTTAGGAAAAATTGCCCGGTGCGATTGAATTAAAAACGAATTACTCCTCTTCCTGGAGTGACAATAGCGATGCGGGAAAAAAAACCTTCGAACGCTGAATTGATCTTTGAACTGGATCAATTATGCAAAACATTTTGCAGCAAAATTAACTATGAAGACAGGCAGCATGTCCTGTATACAGGCAATGCGAGACGTGGAATCCCCTCATAGCTTAGTGTATGACATTAGAAAAACACTAATGGACAACAGGAGGATTACAATACGACGGGTGAAAGCTCATGATGGCATTGAGGGGAATGAAATGGCGGATAAATTCGCAAAAGAAGCTGCAAAACATCAACATGAAAACCACCTAATGAAATTACCGGCATCCTACATTAAAAATCTGCTCTCGCAAGAAGCGTCAGAGAAATGGCAACACCATTGGCAAATATGCACAACTGGAAGAAAAGTCTTCGACGTAATACTAAAAGTGGGTAAAATGAAAGAAGTCATGCCGAGAGAAATAGTAATGTTCCTCGCAGAACACGATCCATTCGGTGAATATATGCAAAGGTTCAAAATCAGCCAGACCAGCACGTGTAGATGCGGCCATCCGGGAAGCGTGATACACTATGTGACACAGTGTGAGTACACAAAAGGATACCATTGAGAATCACCACCAAACGAACGCGAGATCTCATGGAAACGGAAAATTATTTTAAAAAGATCTGCAATAAGAAAACTACGACAAGTCTTGGGCTATCTGATAAATAATAAAGAAGCCATTTTGATAATAACTGGGAGCAGTGAACAATCCACTAGTGACTCGGAAGTAGAATCTGAAACAGATGCAGATTTAATATATAGAGGGACTCACTTAGGCTAATAAACCATAATATTTAAGTATAATTTGTACCTGTATAATTTGTTACACCCTGCATAATTTATGAATGTTTTTGTATATACACTTTCATAGTATGATAGTGGTTTTCTAACCTTGAACATTTGTATGAGCTCATTATGGCATTTGTTGAGAATATGTGACGTACATAGTTATGTTTATGTGTATCAATAATTATTATAAAAAGGAAAATTTATATTATGTAAATAGCGTATATTATAGAAATATATTATGTAAATATGTGTGAATAATTCAAATGTGATCGCTGACACCCAGCACTGTGAACGGAGGCTGCGTTTGATTATTCCCGCCGCACTTTTATAGTGTGATAGTAATTTTGTAACCTTGAATATATATTTGTATGAGCTCATGGTGATATATGGTGTAATATTTGTGCCCAATATTATTTTCATAGTAATGTGTATGTGCATTCCCAATAGTATAAATTTGGGAAATTTTTGTAACGTAAATAATGTTGGGGTGTGTAATTCAAATGTGAATGTCCAGCACTGTCAACGGAGGCTCTGTCCAATTATTCCCGTCGCAGTGCAGGCTCTGTGTGTTTTCTGTGTGTGTGTACTGCATATTCTGTATAAAAGGAAAGGGAAACAAAACTGTCCAGCACTGTGGACGAAGGCTTTGATTCTTTGTTTCCCGTTACAGTCGAGGCGTTGTATATATGTAATTTGTATACATTGTGTATTTAGACCATTCTCAAATCTCTCCCACTTCAACATGCCAGCTTCTTCTTCTTCTTTCTTGCCCACAAGTCTTTTCCACACTTCTTTCGAAATCCCTGTGGCTGCGGTCTTCGACCCTTATGTGCCACTGGGCGCACGTGCAATTTTTCTCCCTAGTCAATTGGTTCAGCTGTCCATTTCAGTCAAATGTCTCGTATCGAGTTGGCTGTCTTCATGGAGAGAACGACGTGAGTGATTCGAAACTTGCGAGCAAGGGGAGCCACCACTATAAATGTTTGTTAACTTTTCCGACGCAACTCTGCCTCTTTTGAGGTAACGGAAGTTTGGTGCTTTCATTAGTCCGGGGTTGTGAGCGATTCTATCTATCTATCTATCTATCTATCTTTGAACTGGACATTCTTCTTATATGTAGAAATACGCTGTAGATGCATTGCTGTATATGTAGAACGTACATTAGTAAATACGCTATCAAATGCATTGCTGTGAATCCACTTTTTATTAAGAATAATAATTACAGATAGGGTAAAAGGTTAGACATTGTTTTATTGGCATCAACATGACAGTTTTTGAAACGTTATACATATAAACTTGAATTTCAAAATCTTCACAACTACGAATTTTTATCATTCTAGGATAATAAAGAGTGATTGAGAAAACAAGCGTTCACACACACACACAGATTATAATCACACATGCATGGCATAAACATTGTTATGGGTCTCTTTTTCTCGGCCACCTCGTTGGACATTTTGCCTGTTGTGGCCTTGCATTTGTATTAGTATTTATATTAGTATATCGTAAACTGTGACTTGAGTGAAAAGATTTTGAGAAATATTTCTTTTGTATTATCTCCCTTATGAATTAACATTTTTTCTACTAAAAGTAGCACCACTAGAGAGAGAAAATACGTTTTTAGTTATTTGTTTATGCAAGAATAATTTGTTTGTAACTTATTATATATAGCCTGTATATATATACAATGGAGACAAATGAGTGCAAAGTAGTGCCCGAATTATTCCTTCAGGTAGTGACTTGGGTACAGAGTAATACATTAGTGTACCAAATCAACCCGCCTTAAAGGATGACTACTCTGTTTTTATTACAAATGTGTAAATGCAGGGAATTATTCTTTTATGTCTACAACCGCATTTCTCTACCTTTCAAAGCCCAAGGACCAGTAAAAGGAGTAGAACAATTCGACGGACCACTTGCGTCTCGTATTACGGGACATTAAAATATTTTCATTTGCTCCGAATTCTTTTATACATTTGTCCAGTTTTTTCACCGATGCTTATTCAAATTTGTAATGTTTTCTAAAGTCGTTAACAAGCAGCGTTTTCATAATTATTATGTTAATTATGGCTAAAAATACAAATATCCATCTTACGCATTTGCCATGTTATAGTTTTTTCCTAAATTTTTCTGTGATTTAATTACAATTAGGGATTTTACTGACTTATGACAATGTTTTTGATGACATTTGTCAACGTCCCGTATTTAATAGAGATCCCAGTTCTCCTTATTTTTCTCAGTAAAATATGGCTATAATTTGGATTTTTTTTCCCGTCAAATGTATTTTTGTTTACTGCGATTTGTAACAGCCGTGCATTTCCGCCACCCTTCACCCACTTTTGCAGTGTGTAATTAGCAAATTTGTCATAAACTAAATATTTTGGCTACAATCAGTGAAAACACGTATAAAGGATCGGAATTTCTCGCATTTTGCTTGATGAGGTATAGTGAACCTAAGTATGAAGGTAAAATTTTCATTTAAACTCATGCGGATATCAGCAATATAAATTACAACAATTGAATAATTTATCATTAAACTGCAATCGAATTATCATGTCTGCCTGCAAGCAACCTATGACATCGCCGCTGACCATAGGTTGAGAAACCCTCGTCTGCAATGTGCATCTGCCTAGTTTTTGTGTTAATCTTTAAATGCGGTTTGTTATTTTCTTAATTTAAAAGCTGATTTAATCTTCTTTGCAATTTCTTTAGAGCCAGGAGTTTGTTTTCTTACATGTTCGTGTCATTTGTATAATACATATAACAATAATTATACTCACCAAATCAAACTTCTATCAAGACTTATGTTAGGTAGACTTACTTAGGTAAAGATGTAACCATTAGCACTGTAAACAATGTTTTCATGAAACCTTAAAATACAGGATATGATAAAAGTAGTCGTAAAAAAACTGGATAATTATGAGAGATTAATAATAATAATTTATTGAAATAAAGAATATAAATAAATACACAATATTCTACTTATCACTTGATCCGTATAGAATGTACAACATAAATTTCTTCCGTGGCGGCAAACACTTTCATAGTAAATATACAAGTACTGAACTACTACTATATCATAGTACTGAAACAAAATATACAAATAAAGACAAGTATTATAAAGGCCTTGGTGTGACAACATTGTAAACCCCTTTGGACAATAAAACATTGAACACCATTTTTAATCATGGGGGACTCACTCTGGCGGCTGGACTTCGGATCACCTCTTCATTCCATTTACAGTGACTATAGCGTCATCCATAACTCTTTAATTGGCGAGCATTGAAATATCCAGAAGAGAAAATTTTGAGGGGTTATACTGAACAAATGAGGTATATCCTGAATGCTATTACAGTAAAACACATCCTAATGGACACCGCTCAGATGCGGTCAGCCTTCTTTTACGGGCAAATTATAATTTCCCCTTGTATAATGCAATTACGCAGTTCGAACCCCTGATTTAATGGTCACCCCTCCTATACGGACGATTTTTTTTCTCCCACCGGTGTGTCCGCGAAAGAGAAGTTTTATTGTACATGACAAAAGAAAAAATCATTGTCATTATTAAAAAAAATATGAAATGTTGCACTTCAGGGTAACTATTATATAATTACAAGGTGCAACACACTGTATTTATATAATTTACATAGATTTGAATAGTATCAAAATGGCATTTATTGTTCACTAGCTTACTTTGCTATCAGTGTTGAAGAATGCAATGTCTTCTCCGAACATGTTATTTCCCTCTAAAATGCAAGGGTAAAAAACCATTCTTTGCTTGGCTTGATAAGAAACAAGAGACGTGTACCTTTGAGACATTCCGATGGTAATTACAAAAACTTTATAGACATCACACAGGTAAAAAATCTAATATTTAGGAGTTGATTGGAAGCAAGCATCAATGCCGAAATTAGCTCAAAATATACGCTACTAAGACAGCCATTTTTTTATGGGAAGTGTGTGTGTTATACAGGGTGATTCAGAAAAGATGGGAAACACTTTAAGAGGTGATAGTACACACCAATACAAACAATTACCATCAAAACATGTATGGTCTAACATGAAACGCAAACGCGCTAGCGCATTTCGAAACGGCCACCCCGCAAACGTTAAAACGGCATTCCTGCTGAAATTTATCGCTAGAAATAGAATATTCACTTTAGTAATACTGAAAAAAGCAGACATGTATGAATGAAATGCCTGTCTACTTTTTCATTATTACTAAAGTGCGTCAATATCACGTACGTTACAACTGTTGGAACGGTTGAACGCAGGAATAACTTGACAGGGCTGGTATCTGTGCCTTCTATTCACTGCGACGCAGATTTGCATACGGTTTCTTCTTCTTCCCCAGGTTACATTTGTATGCATGGTGTTCTTTGATGACAATTGTTTGCTTCGGTGTGTACTATCACCTCTTAAAGTTTTTCCCCTCTTTTCTGAATCACCCTGTATAATATTAGTTATTAGTATATTTTCTTTCGTGAATATATATATAAAAATATATCCATACTTTTATGGACATCAGCCGCCTTCTTGGGCATTTCACCTGTTGTGGTGAAATGTGACCTGAATGTGCTTGTATTCGAAAACTATAAAAAACTCACTGTTGCTTGAGAGCAACACTGTCGAATAAAGGGTTAAAATGAAAAATTACAGCATGTATCCAAGCAACACCAGTTTACGGTATTCATTTTATATAAAAACATTTAAATAAACCATCAAAACGTCGAATTTTGCATATTTAAGTTATTTAACATTTTCTGACTGAAACTACCCCATCCAAAAGTGAATAACAATCATTCATACCGCACCGATTATACAAAAGTTTACTGGAATTTGGAATTTTCCTCACAGTGAACGTACTGGTTTAATGCGATAATCTGCTACATTTCAATACCCTTCTGATAGCCACAATATAATTAGCTTTTCTATACCGGGTATTATTAAGTAGCCTTCATAAGTAGAAAGAAAGAAATTCTTCGAGAAAAAAAGAGTTTCCGACAGAAATATTTGATCACATTAGTTCAAGAAAAAAAAGGAAAGGGAAATCTATGTAGTCAAATATTTGAGTGAGGTATATTTACTTACTTGCAAGAGAATGGGGTTTTCCCACGGAACATAAGCTGCTTAGCAAATTAAGCTGATTATTTCTCGAGAATTTTCAGTATTTTTCTCGCTATTACACACTAACATTACATTTCATTGCCTCTTATTTTGAGAATTTACAACAAATGCCTGGCATTTCTGAAATTTATAAAAAAAAATCCGAAAAATCAAACAGCTATTGTATCGATAATGTTTGTGGTCATTCATCTCAACACTCATTTTCATCAAAATTAGGTAAAATTTCAATTTATTCTTTTCTTTCGGAATGAATACGTTTCTCTTAAATCTATTGTCTGAACGAGCGACTGCATTTCCGAAAATTGAGTGATAGGAAATACTTTTAGCTCTCATATCTCAAGAATAATTTAGGTTATTTATGGATAGATCTCGTTTAGGCAAACCCAATGGCCTTCTACTTTCTTTCAAACCGAGCACAACTCCATTCTATCGCCATGGGCAATTTACTACAGAGTGAGCTGTGCCGGAAACGTAAGTGTGTGTACCTAACAGTCTGGGTGCGCATATAGTATTGTGGCTGATTTTCTGATTTTAATGGCCTACTGGAATGAATACGTCTTCAGATTTGAGTAGAAGACTTGCAGCAGAGGTTCGCGAAAAAAAATAATAATTTCACTCTATCTCAGAAAGTACGAGATACAGCAGCCAATATATTATAATCTTGAAATTGACAAACACCGATAGATGGAGGGACTTATTTGGTTTTGAAAGTGAATGAAAGCAATTGTTGAATATATGTTTCAGATTTGTTTCCATTAAAGAAAATCTCACGCTAATAACTCCACAAATATTACGATTCACACGACAACTGTAAATGGATATTGAGCGAATAGATACCATTCTGAGCGACACACTGCACGGAATCATAAAAGATAGATAATAAGAGCATTTTAGAGCTAAAATTTAAATTTTTAGTAAAAGAAATTATCTATTTTTCCCCTTTTTAGTGGCAAAAAATACTTTTAAACCTTTCGAAACTATTAAAAAATAGCAAAATATTTATCTCATTTTAAAATTCCTATTTGGTCACGCATAGTCGTTATACCAGGGTTCTTCAGCTATGGGTCACGAGCAAAACCTCATTTTCGGGTGCTTCGAGATGGGGTCGAGCATATCTACTCACAGTCAAGGATTCTTAAGCTCAATGGGTCACGACCCAAAAATGATTTGCAGCGGTTTTTTAGATTAGTCATAGAAATCCACTTACACTCCTTTTATAGCCACTGGATAAATCCAAGCCGACTCATCATCCACCATTAATACACAATGTGACGTCAGTATTATTGGTACAGTCAATAGCTGTCCCCACAATGCCCTTTTTTTATTGAATAGTATGAGTGAATAAGTGAGCGACAGCGAGTTTGACATTCAGTCCCGGATATTTCACACCCGACATTTCACCCCTTGTATAAATATTACGTGATTTGTGTCACTCACTCGGTCATTCAAGCAACCATGCGGTCATTCGCACTCACATACTCATACGGTCATTCGCACTCACATACTCATACGGTCATTCGCACTCACATACTCATACGGTCATTCGCACTCACATACTCATACGGTCATTCGCACTCACATACTCATACGGTCATTCGCACTCACATACTCATACTCGCACTCACATACTCATACTCGCACTCACATACTCATACTCGCACTCACATACTCATACTCGCACTCACATACTCATACTCGCACTCACATACTCATACTCGCACTCACATACTCATACGGTCACTCGCTTAGTCTCTCATACGGTCATTCGCACTCACATACTCATACGGTCATTCGCACTCACATACTCATACGGTCATTCGCACTCACATACTCATACGGTCACTCGCTTAGTCACTCATACTGTCACTCGCTTAGTCACTCATATGGTCACTCGCTTAGTCACCCATACGGTCACTCACTCACTCCTACAGTCAACCGCACACTCACTTGGTCGCTCCTATGGTCACTCACACAGTCAGTCACTCATACGGTCAGGGCAGACGGAATGTAAGGTGTGAAATTTCCGACAACGAAACGTACCAGGGACGAAATTTCAGGATCCGGATGAAAAAATCTCAAAATCCCCATTAGGCTGATCCCAGAAAAGGAAATTTCTGTATCTTGAGCGTGGTGGTGGATCATCACAGTGGAGCAGACAAGAAGTGAAAAGAGACGGATAAAACAAAAAACTTAGAAGAAATATGCGAGACATTGATTTTTTTTCCCCCCACGAAGCAAATCCCCTTGACAAAATAAATTCAGCATTTCTTCAACTCACTCCTCCTGCAAAGCTTTTTGTTTTACACAGGAACTCCCAAAACAACCGAAGAGCTATATTTCCCCTCTCGAAATACCACCGCGTCCCGAAGTTCCTTTTATTCCCCCACCTCTAACCCCGGTTGTTGCCGCAAAGGCAAAGTTGCAAAATAAAATGTTTTATGATGTTGAAAAAAAAAAAAAACTCAGTTTTTCTTAATCCAAAGTAAAAAAGAAAAATACAAGATGTTCGTTCTCTAGTCCAAACATTTTTAGATTCTAATAAAATGCTAGGGCGCAAGAGGATTTTCCCCCATAAATCCTTATTTGGGACGAGCTAACGAATAAATGTGGGTGAAAACGCACATCGCTGTACTACCTTTTTGTTACTGGGAAAAGGAAAAAGGCGATGGAACTCGAACCATAATAATATCAACAGGTTTAGAAGTAGGAAATAGATTTCATGAAAACATGACCAAGATGCTATCGATATTGATAAGCTATTGTAACTTGAATTAATGGTTTTTTAAATCTCCGTTGATTCTTTAGAGAGACAAATATTGTTTGATGGATTTCGTAGGATAGAAGCAGATTCACTTGAGTGATACGGGGTGTCTGGGATTGGATTTCACCAGTTCTGAACTATCCACAGCCGAAGTTATTCATCAGAGATACACACAATTTTAGAATTGTTCTTACTAAGGGATGAAAGAGGCATATTGAAACCAAAGAAATATATATATAGTACAACCTCCCCTGATAGAAAATCCCCGTTAACGGACACTTTTCTGATCTTCAGCTCTGCTTTGTAATTTTCAGCAACTTCTCACTTTTTGGGTTTTTTATGCATTTTTAGGGGTGAGATGATTATGCTCAATTTTTTTTTCGGAATTTTTCTTGGACGACACCTTGGGATTCTTTCCTTGATAGTGAGTTCTTCTCCACACATAGATGTATCTTTCTACTATATACATGTAAGAGCAAAGGAGACTCTCATGGGGTGAGGGAGAAAAGAGGCTCTCTTATGTATTATACAACCCCCCCCCCCTTTTTCTACTTTTCTTTCCCTCTCGTCGTTTTTCTAACGTGCGGTTAAATTAAAACACGGTTACCAGATTTATCGCCGATTCTTCTAATGAAGATCATCCAAATTCGTTGCCGAATCTTGTACCATCCCCACCGTTGCCCAATAAATTTGAATTATTAGCATTGGTGGCCGGGTGGAGGTGGAAAATCCGCCCCCCTCGTTCGAAGAGCCTGTATCCACTTATGTCTCAAATCCAATGAATAGGTGCATACCGGAATGTGTCTTGTACCTTACGTGAAATTGGTTGCTTAGGAATGCGTGTAATGTGTTCGAGAAGCGCTGACATCCATCTTCCGAATTCGAAAAAAATATAAGTCGTCAGGCTTGTACGACTCATGCATGATTTGAAACGTTGTGCCGTCTCAAAGTTAGAGAAATACATAAAAAAAAAGCTTCAACTGACCAGTACTGAGCTGCCAATGGGTCGAACCTGGGTTTTTGCGTTACTAAGTGAAGTGCAACGATTGAATAGTTGTTGCATTGCAGGCATGTGGCGAGACGTTTTAACGGGGAGATCGGCTCGCATTCGTGCCTCGAAGTCGTCCCGAAATATACTACTAAACCACGCAACATTCCTCTGCGAAACTTCTAACGAATTGGTACAGGTTGGAATGTGCGTATACGTGTTGTGAACCTGCCGTGAAGTTTGTTTCTGTGCAATTCTTGTCATTTGTAGTGCCGCCATCTGCCATCAGTTTTTTACAACTGTGAATGAAATGTAATTATTGAATAATTGATATGCTGTTCTTGGCGAGAATTTTTCACGGGAAGAGGGGACCCGCATTCGCGCCGCGAAGTTGGTAATCAAGCCTGAAATAGAATTTTCTGATTGTTGCGCCCAAACGAATCTTCGGAAAGAAAAGTGCCTGGTGCATTGGATAGCGCACTTGCCTGTTATACAAAGGAAATCGGGTTCGATTCCCTTGGGGGGAGACGAATCACTTTTCATTCCATTCCATCGTTTCGGCATGACATCCAGAAAATCCTATTTCCCGTCAGGATTCTTCCACTGCACATCTAGAGATGGATATATCGAAACTCTTTTTCTTTATTTTTTCAATCTCTCTCTCTCTCATTCCCGTCATTTCATCAAGACGCTCCTAAAATTTTCTAGATTTCTTATAAATGGTTCCGAGCAAGTGACAAAAAAAATTTCGAATTCTTGCTATTAGTTACGATTACGGAGACGATTGACATTCAACAGATTTTCTCTGGTTGCAGCTTTTGAAAGAAAAAAAAATGTGTGTAAATGAATGCTTATGCAAATCTTTATGTTTTATCAAATTGTTTCTTTTCGTCTTTTCCTTCACGTCACCGATAAGATGTTAAACCCGATACAAGAGGATTTATGAAACTGCCAATAACGCTCGCGAAATTATGTATAAACAATTTCCGTCACGTTCCCGCAGTAGTCGTTTCTCATGCAGATCTGGTATAAATCAATCGATTTTATGGGTTCTGGTGTTATGCAAGAGATTTCCCCCGCGCTGCTTTCCCTGGAAAGAACTATTAGTAGTAGCTTCGACAGTGTAAATAGGAAATATTCGCCCCCACCTACACCGTAAGAGGTGAAGAATGGAAAGTGGCATTTAGGCCATCCATCAGAACAGCAGCTTTTCCGAATCACCGACAGTCGCCGCTATCATCAGCATCATTACCATTGTTATTATTATAGCGAAAAGGAATAACAACATGTAACAGTCGAAGGAGTTCCTGGAAAATCACGAACTTCATTCTTCGTGCTTCTTTGGGCATCTTAAGGCCGAAACACGCTGACGTGATGTGATTTCACGACATGTAAGAGGCGTTGTGAATCCTGATTCGTGGAAATTCTGTGACGTGGAATTCCACGTCCCTGAACTTCCACGAATCAGATTTCGCAACGTCTCTGAAGCGACGTGATAGTATCGTCATGTCTGTGTAAAGAGTTCCGGCCTTTTAACCATACGTGCATCTCGTACACATTCCTATGCAGAATTTCTAACGAATCGGTACATGCAGGAACTTGTTGTGCAAGTATGTGTACAGTGAAACCTCGATACAAAGATACTCGATAAAACGATCAATTTCTCTGTAACGATGTGTTTTTTTTAATTTTGTTTGAAATCGTCTATAGTATAATGTGTCCCCTTTATATTCGATATTTTTGAGGACCATTTCGAAACTGCTACAATGATATTTTCCATACTTCACTCGAAATATCCTTTACTACAAAGAGTGAGATAGACAGCATTTTCTCAGCCCAATATGGCACGTGATGATAATGTTGCCTCTTGATATATAACGGTAATCACTATGCAACGATGTTTTTTTGGTCTGCAGAATATCATCATATCGAGGTTTCACTGTATATGCATGCCCCTCACGCAAGAGCTTGGTGAACTAGCCTAGCAATGAAACTGTATTTTGGAGTATCAGTAAAATGTTTCCATGATCGAGCAACATTTATTGAAATCGGGTACAAGCACTCTCGAAAGTTCCATTGTCTTTTTCACTCAACTGGTTAACACTTTGGCGTAATATCCAAATAACAACTAGTTAAAATTTACGTTTTAATGCGAAATAGAATTGACTGATTTATATATTAGAAAAATATATAAGTGATATGGTAACACGAAAATAATGTTAAACTTCATCAAATATGTAAATATGCAACCGAAGGAATGAATGTGAGACATACCGTAGCACTTCACACCATTTTTAAGAGTTTATCGGGAAAAACGCATTCTACGTATTTCAAATAAATGAAAGGATTTTTGAAAATGATGTTCATATATTCTAAGATGATGTGAGAAAGATTTATTGCCATAAAAAAGCCATCACAATTTTTTTTTCTAATTCTTATGAATTTTTTTAAAAATTGGTAATTAGCAAAGTAACATGCATAGAAGAGGGTTACTTTTGCACCACCTTATATACTGATTATTTCATAGCAAGAAAATAATTTGGAATACTGTCGACCCACTTGAAATTTGTTTAGACTATATAAATACTACGAAAAACTGACAAGAAATGGATTTTTTTGGTCTGTAACAGAAAAAATTAACAAAATTCCAGAAATGCAACTCACGCTATTAAACGTGTAAAAAAAGCAGCTGATATGAATGAAATTTTATATATACAGCGAAACCTCCATACAATGGCGCACTCAGAGGAACAAGAAAAAATATCGTTGTAGAGAAGTTAACGTTATATCGAGAGATAGCGTTATCATCAGGCACCACAAAATTTATACTGTTGGCATTCCTTCTAAACTGGCGTTGTTAGTACCCCGAAAAAATTCCCTTATAAGTATTTATCATCAGAAAAACAAATTTTAATTGATTGATGAATAAAATTTAATCATTTATTCCACACTCTGAAATAGTTTCCACTACGTGGAAAAGAGCTTCACGAGTTGTAGCTTCATTAACACTTTAGGACGGTTGACAGTGCAAAATAATGATGTTATTAAACATCCTCGTAAAAACAAACACTAGTGGAAAACTTAAAAATTTATTTAAGGCGATTTTGAGTGAAATATTTAGAATATCATTGTAGCAATTTCGAAATATCCCCATAAAAGATCGTTAGAGAGGAATTTATCGCAGTAAAGGATACCGTTGTGTATCGAGAGGAGTTTAATATTAGACTATACAGAATTCCAAACCAGATTCGAAAAAATATCGTTGCAGACAGATTTATTGTTATATCAATCATTTTGATCACTTTGATGACAACACGGTCATTTTCTGCACACGAGGGCTAATTAGACCGGAACATATAATTTATTGCCATTTCCGAACGGCAGCCTTTTTTTTTCATACTCACCGAGAGGTTGATGCGCTAACCCCTCGATGTGGGACTCTCTGCGGCAGCAATTTTTTTCTGTGGTAATGTCATCGTTTCTAATGTACCCCTGTGTCAAGAAAGTTTCTGACGAGTAGTTAATGATAAATAATCAGTTAATTACTATTTTATAGGTATGATTTAAACGACAGTTTCCACAAATAAATAAAATTTACGTTTTTTTTTGACAGAAAAATTCAACTTTTTCTCGATGAAAATTCCAGGTAAAATGCATGAGGTGACCGTTAATGTCATCTGTCGAGAAAAGTCAATCCGTGGAGTATTTAAAAACAACTTTAATCCTTCACGACAAGAAAAAATTAGCTAACTATATATTGAATTAACTCTGAGAATTAATTCTATCAACAAAAAAAAACCATTCATAAATGTTAAAAATTTATTCCCATATACAAAAGTAATTTCTTTTATTCTAAATAAATACACGTTCACAGTCTATCACATCTTGTTTGAGCTGTACGTAAACCTCGATTCGGTTAAATAAGTAAAGACATAAAAACCCTAACAGAGATTCATCAGGAGGAATGAAAAAAAACAAAATGAAGGCCAATGAATCATCGGAAAAGAAAGATTATAAAAGAAAAATAAATAAATGAAAAAACTCTTCATCCACGAAATGAGAAAAATATAATAAGAAAGGAGAAGAATATCAGCCATTCGATATCATTCAGATCTGATGTATCACCCAATTACCTCTTTCTTTCTTGCTTTCGTTCCCTCAATCTACGAAAAAAACAAAAGAAAAAATAAATAAGTAAAAATAAAGTAAGAACCGCAAGGAGTAATAAACATACACACAGACACGCGCGTATACAAAAAAAAAATTACGTACGAGATTGCTTTGAGGCAAGGAAAAATTATTGCAGAAAGATGTCAGACATAATGAAGTTGCTTATAATGCTACGCCATCGTTTATCAAAGAAATGCATTCAATGCCGACCCAAACGAGAGACATTCTTTTCTCCTCTCTTAATTTATTTATTATTATTTTTTTCTCTTTAATTATAAATATTCAAATGTATGCATATATATTCTATGTACTGAAATTACGGAGTTGCTAATGAACAAATTAATTCTCAGCTGAATATTTCCTCGAGAGAGAGAGTCCTCCGTAATTTCTATTATACTTTTTTGCCTCCCGTAAGGAAATCCTGGGTTCGGAAACTTTTGTTGTGTAATCGATGGATCCGATGGAAAAACAAGCAAATTTGGATAACATGTATGTACCTATTTGGATGAGGTCTTTATCTGCAGATTGCATGAATGTGTGTGAAAATTCTATACTTTGCAGTAGAGAGAGCATTCTTTTGTTTTGAAATAAAAAAAGCGCTTGAAAGTCGAGTCACAAATTAATCCGAATATCTAATGCTATCGAATTTTTGATTCATTGGGTCACTCCAGAAAAATATCGTTCAAGTGATAAATTTTAACAATTTATTCAGAATAATTACAAAATTTATTAAGAATAGTTACAAAATTTATCATGAATAATTACAAAATTTATCATGAATAATTACAAAATTTATCATGAATAATTACAAAATTTATCATGAATAATTACAAAATTTATCATGAATAATTACAAAATTTATCATGAATAATTACAAAATTTATCATGAATAATTACAAAATTTATCATGAATAATTACAAAATTTATTATGAATGATTACAAAATACATCACAAACAATTGCAAAACTTATTTTGAATACTGAAAAATTATGAATGATTGCAAAATTAAATTTTTAATGAATAATTGCAATTTTTTGATAATAATATCAATAGTTTATTGGAAAAAAAATAGAGGAGAGAAATAAAATACAATATGAATTTATATATAATATTATAATACAATACTCACACATTATTCTACTCAAAAGATCGATTGATCCGTCCATTGTATACAGCATACATTTCTTCTGCGGTTGCAAACACTTTTATTATAGATATTAAGTACACTAAAACAAAATATACAAATAAAGACAAATATTATAAAAACCCTTGGTGTGACAACACTGTATAAGTATTTTATTATTATAATAAAATATAAATATAATTAATTATTAGTTTTTAGAAAACTAATTCAGTTTCATATTTTATTTCATTTGACAGATTATTGAAATATAATGGAGCCAAATATTTGTATATTACTTTAGGGTTGGTTAATGTTTTTTAGGTTGTAAATATTATAGACGGTGTTTTTTCTCAGCCCAATATATCGAGGATATACTGTAGATATTATCTTTATATTTCTGGATACAGATATTATCTGGATATTTCTGGATATAGATATTTTCTGGATATTATGCCGAGGTGAACTCGGAAAGAAAAGACATCTGGTCTCCGTCGGGACTCGAATCCAGGCCTCTCTTGCGAACCGGGCAAGCATGGAGACACAACCCTGCCTTCCTTCCTGAACAGAGGCTACTAATGCCTCCCTCCACTTCAGCACCTCACGCCACAAGTGTGTGAAATTAGAAAGTAGGTAGGGCCATGTCACCAGTGGTGTAGATGTTAGACCTGGTGTGCAAGAGGGCCTGGGTTCGGTTCCCACAGTGGAGACCAGATAACTTTTTTTTCCGAGTTCACCTCGGCATAATATACAGAAAATATCGATTTCCGTGTATAATGTTATATTGGAAACCTCGACGGAGATATATATATGAATATTTTTTTACATTATATTTTTCATGAATTATTACACAATATATGAAAACATTTTATAAAAATAACCCGTGATATTATACAACTATAAGAATGAAGAAAGCGTGTATATCAAATTGTGTGTGTAGTTCTTATGAATAGTTAAAAAATATTTAAATAACCGTAAGAAAAATGTAACTCAATGTTAAAAATTAAGAAACTACATCAAATTACAGTTATATGAAAAATTTCGATTATCCGTGATCAACGATTATGTCATTTACATATAGGAACAAAAACAATGCAAAATCATCTAAACTTTCGGAAAAATCGTCCAAAAAAAAGATTCACATTTTTATGTAAATTCCATATGAATTAAAAATGATTCTCTTCTTAACATCGTTAAATATAAGCGAAAGATCGTAATTTTAAGAATTTAACGTAAAAGAGGATCCGAGAAAAAAAAACAACACTATTCTATTTCTAAAAGCATTATTTGTCATTATTTCTTTCTCCGTCGCAAAAATGTAATTACAGAAAGACTCGTAAAGATCTTTCAAGCAATTATACAATAGAAGAAATCTCTTCTTTACGTAAATGTTATTTGGACTAGTTGACTGAAAAGAAAGCCATTTTATATGTTAATTACTGTTCATTGCTCGGATTACTCGAATTTTCTCGTCATAAGACAAAGCAAGATTAATGAAGGTTAAGAAATTATTACCATTTTTTGTTCTTATTAATGTTTTTTTTCTTACGCTTTTATTCCATTTAATTAAGCCGCTTTATTCTAAGGAATAATAATTACTAAATCACGTTGAAAACGTCTTGATTTTAGTAATTAGTTGATTCGAAACGTATTTAATTATGTTAGTATATTTTATTTATTTGATTATTTCCCGGAGCTAATGCAATCTTTAGAGAGTTCGAAAACTGTTATAATTATTTTTTAATCGTATATGCAGTGAAACCTCGATATAACGAGTTTGTGTGAACTAAGAAAAATTATAGTAGTAGAGAGATTATTTATTGTTTTCTATCCGGTGAATATACATAATACCCACACAAGCGTCGTTGATAAATTTGATAAATGCTTGAAATTTATCGCCTTCATCTGTGACTATGCATAATATCCAAGTTCCGTTAGTAAATTTGATAAATAATATAAAAAAGATTATCACTTTTACCGGTGATTATATATACTACCCAAGCGTAACTGGTTAATTTGATAAATACTTGAAATTTATCACTTTTGCCGACTATCGTGCATATAACAGTAGTGTAGTTGGTGAATTTGATATTCGTTATATCGAGATTCGATTGTAGAATGCGTCAAATAGGAGTTTGTTATATTGGGGTCTGAAAACGCACATACACTCGTAAAATATCGTCAAATCAAAGTGTTTGTTAAGTGAGACTTCGTTATATCGGGGTGTGAGTACATAAAAATTTGTCGAATGACAGTGCATTATGTTGGAGTAAGGTTGTAAAATTTATCAAATGCGAATCGTCAATAGGAGTTATAGGAGTTACTCTTATTATCGTCAATAGGAATTACTTCATGGATGTTCGGAAAAATTCGTTAAATGAGAGTTCATTATATCCTGTTCAGACTTTGACTCGTTACGGTCATCTAAATCTTATCACGGCAATGGAACCGATTTATCATATTTATCAATAGGAAATGACGGTTACGTATAAAAATGGCAAAAGTGATAAATTTAGCACCATTTATTATGTTTACCAGCGACGCTTGAGCACTATGCATAATCTACGGTAAAAGTGATATATTTAGGGAAATTTATTTAACATACCAAAAAATGCTCTGAGATTATGCATATAATAACCGATTATTACACATAATAACCGCATTTATCACATTTACCGTAACATATATAAGTTTTATATATTTTTTAATTATAATATTTCCTTTTTTTTCAATTATATTAAATTGCTATTAATAAATATTCCATGAGCGAAAACTCAGTCTCAATATATTTCTACTAGATTAACTAGATAATGTTAATTACTATAACACAAAAAATATGAACTTTTCCAAATAAACAACAAGCTCAAATAATTACACTTGGATGTTTTTTAAATGTAGGAAAGCTTCTCTTCTCTGCTCGAAAGTAAATATAATGAATGTATTTTATTATCGCCATTTATTCGCTTAATCTTTTGTTTCGACTTGTTCATGGCCGAGATAAAGAATAAAAGTGATTCTAACCTGAAAATATAGCTCTGTAGGTATATTCTTCTGATGAGCCGTAAATTTCACTAATCGCGTTATGGGGATTAACCGCCACCCACGAGTCCCATTATTTCTTCTCAACGTGATCCGTGGACTATGCACACCAATAAAAAGCATCTGTTCATGCTATTCAGGTTAGTGGGATACAAGATTTATGCACCTTCTTATCTTCATATAAATTTCAACATGAATATAAATCAATCAAACTAATTGGAAAAATTATTTTTTTTCTATGGAAAATTATAAAACGAATTTCGATTGTTTCCCCCCATATATAGTCAAACTCTGTAATAAGAACCTCGGTTGTAATGATATTTCGGCTGTAACGTCAATGGCTCTCGGTGATTTGATGCCCCATTAACGATAAATATGTTTTCATTGATGTTAACGAATCTTCTTTAAAACATCGATGGAAGCGCAACGTTGTCAAATACGACGACACATTTCAAGACAAATTTGCATAATTTAGAAATTATATTTTAATGCATATGAATATATGTGAATATTCATCACTAGGGCTCGGATATTTGACATAAAAATATTAAAATATGCAAGCATCCATGACCTGAAAAATAAAAATATGACCTTAAAATTCGAAAATATGAGTTTATAATTTAGTCAATATTCATCTTCATTATTTCATCTGTCGTTTTTCAGTTTTAGTGTTTCTTACCTTAATAAGTAAAGAAATTCTATCTATATAGAGTCTATCTATTCTATCTCTATACCGTCCCACCTGAGAGCCATTTGCTGAAGTAGAAGAGGCTACTAATCCCAGGATGGTGTCACTCTCCGCTATAAATACGAAGGTTTTTAGCTTCTGCCAAAGATGAATTTAGGAAAAAGAGAAAATTCAACCGCACTTGCGGGGAATCCAACCCACGTTCTCTCACTCTCTTTCCTAAATTCATCTTCGAATGGCAGCTGTTAAAAAACCTTCGTATGGATAGCGGAGACTGGCGTAATCTTCGGATAACTTGCCATCTGGTGGCAGTGTCGGCAATTGTGAGCTTTTTTTTTTAATTAGGTCCGACCGTCCATGTATAGTCCCGTTCAGTGAACACGAGCTCTAAGGAAAGATCGAAATATTCGTTGCCTTTGTAGTCTAGTCGTCTAGGCCCTAGACTCCGGTCGAGTGCCCTAGACTCTAGGGCACTCGACCGGCAAATGGGTGGACGTGGGCTCGATTCCCCGCAAGGGCAGTTAATTTTATCTTTCCTAAATTGATCTTCGCATCAACCATCTGTTAAAAACCTTCGCGAGGCTACTAATGCCTCTTCTTCAGAGCTTCACACCACAGCGCGTAGAATAAGGTAGACAAGGTCGAATCTGCAGTGGTGTAGATGGTATCATGCTTTTCCGGTTTACAAGAGGGCCTGGGTTCGGGTCACGGTGGAGACCATATGACTCTTCTTTCTGACTTCACCTCGATATAATATCCAGAAAATATGTTTTCTTTGCTGAAAATAATTAATATATTTTCCAATTTTAATTCTAAATATTGTGGAAATGATTATGGTATAGTAAATTAGCTACTCCATACAACATACAATGAAAATCCTACTGTGATTACTTTAAAAAATAATCAAGTGGTAAAAAAGTTCACTGCCTGTGACGTACCACGTACTGAGATCCGTGTAGAGGAATTAATTAATTAATTAATTAATTAATTAATTGTTTTTTCTATTCAAACATTTTTTGATCTACAATAAACACAAATTAATCAAAAAACGGTTTTTTTTAATTGTCACTTTTGGCTCTGCTGTGAAGAGGACAATGCATGTTGTGCAAAATAAAATCTTGTTTGATTTACTGACATTCATTTGTAATTGTATAGTTTTAAAGTTATGGAATAACATCACATTTCTACAATTTAAAAGCAAGAAGAGATTTTTTTTCCAAGAACTTTCTATTTATATAGCACTAACTATATGAAGGGAAACCACTTTAAGAGTTCATTTTTATTTTAACTTTTTTCAGAATACGCTGAAGGATACTTAAGAGTAACTACGGCATATTCTCTATATGGCTAACAAGATCCATTTGGAAACGTGCCATGTATGCCAATATTGTAGACTCATCTCTTTCGGATGTACTAATGCAACCATCTGAAAGCATTATTATAAATACCGCAATATTTTAGCTGAAAATCTCATTTACGAACAAAAATTACTCCGCATAAAGTACTGGAAGCTGATGCGGTTTATTTCATGGACGAAGACGAAAAGTACATAGTATGTTGCACCCTAACAAAAATTGCTATGCAGAGTTGAAACTTGGAAAGCTTCCATTTCCAAACGATAAATTATGTAATTTACATATTTCACCAGTGCTTCAACCATCTTGTGTTTCGGTGGCAACAGGTGTTTCCTATGCTACGAATATGTAAATATCATCTCTGTCCGTAACAGATAACGTGATGGAGTTAATTTTTTCTAATTCGTCACGACCATAAAAATGAATAAGTTTCGGAAGAGCTCTCAAGCAAAAAATTAGGCTCTCGTGCAATTTAGCGCTTCACTTCTCTCTATTATTGTTATTTTTAATTTTTCTTTATTTCAGTCTCGCTAATACTACTTTGAAAATTGTATTAGTTTCACTAAAACTTCTAGTTATAAAATTAGTCGAGTCACTTTTTTCAAAAAGCCATGAATAGACTAAATGAGATGCTGGACAATCCATCAACTGCTTAATTCAAACTCCACTCGCTAGTTAAGGGTGATGTATTATAACAGGATTAGACTGGGAAGAAACTGGAAAAGTTGTACTTGCTATAGAATATCAATATCGATATACAGGGTTTTAAGGAGTGCATGCACAACAGCATTCCACCAAAAGAAAATATCGTATTTTTCGACTTATTTGCCGTGATATCTCTGCTATTAACAGTTCGAGGGTGTAGGAGGTTGTAATATGGTAGGTTTTATCATGGTGCAACCTGGATGACACAAAATTTACCACAAGACATTACACCGCTTGTCATTGCTTGGCGTAGCATAACCTTGATGGTCCTCACACGAATAAAACCAAACTTTAATCCAATCCGAAGGTGCATATACACCAATAATAACCAAACTTTTTTTTATCCAAAGTTTTGTTTTTACTCGTGTTTGGTCCATCAAGGTTATGATGCGCCAAACAATGACAAGCCACGCGCGGATCCAGAGAAATTCGTTGAGAAGCGATTTATTGTGTGTGTGTGTGTGTGTAAGTTCGTTTGATTGCTCTGTAAAATACGGGGCGCAGCAATTTTTTTCCATGTTATTTAGCCCTTGGGAGCAGTGACCACTCCCTGCTTGACTAGTGGTAGATTTTACGTTACCCAGATTACACCATAAGGAGAAGTCTGCCTTATTACAACCCCCCTGCACCATCGAATGATTGATGGCACGTTTCGCGGCAAATACGTTGAAAAAATATGGTTTTTTTTGGATGAAGTGCGTTGAACACTCATTAAAAAAAACCCCTCTTCTGCTTTTGCTATTGCGATTCGACCACACATTGTATGACCAAAAATTCTTGTTTAGGTGTCGTTCGTCACCTCTTGAAGTTTATCCCATGAATCACCCTGTACTTTATTATCTATAATACAGTTCGTTCATTTTGAAATTTTACCGCAATATGCACATTGGAATACCTAATGAAATTGCTTTTTGTTGCGTTTGTAGTGTTATACCAATGGCTTTCTTTCAAATCGAGCACAACTCCGGTCCATCGCCATGAGCAATTAATTCTTGTTACGGAAGTGTGAATGTGTACCTGACAGTCCGAGTCCATAATTGCTTTGTGTGTGAATTTTTAGTGTTTCTATCTACATTCCAAATTACGATTGAAATTGAATGATTGGATATTATGTTTTTATATTCTGAAAAAGACCGGTAAACAATGGAATAAAGAAAAGGATTATCAAAATTTAGACAGAAATTTTGAAAAAAAGTATATACATTTTGCCAATGAAATGCATGAATCAAACTTCGAGTTATCCAAAACATGAAGGGAAAAATCGAATTAAACAGGCAGTTTTAACATTGGATTTATCAAGAAACTCGAGGGGAATTCCAAAAATTCATATATTAACTAAGTTTGCCTGTATTCACTATAATAATGCTTTTGTTTCAATTTCAAATTGAACACGCTGTAGGTAATGCGGGATAACACACACACATGACATTCCCGAATATTCCCACTTTTGTCTACGTTAGATTCTCCGACCCGTAAATTTTGTTACGAAACTTGAGAGCAAACGAAAATTCTTGAAGTGGACGCAAGAATAGAGTTGTAGAGAAAGTGTGTAGAGTAACCTTTTTTTGAAAATAAGATAAAAAAATGTGAAGGGAAACGTTCTCTGGCAAGGAACCGGTCATTAAGAATTATGTGATGCCTTCACCTTTCTACTCTTTTTGTCAGACCCATTTAGCTTTTTTTTTCTCTCCCTCTTATTTGCCCTCTTTCTCCTCTAAATCTCTTACGTCCCTCATCCAGCAGCAAAAAGCAGCAATACGACAAAGCAGCTTTCTCTGACTTGACTTGACCATCGATCTCTCCATGTTCCTGATGTCCTTCCTTATTTTTTCCTCCTTCTCTTCCTTTTTTTTCACCTGAATGAACGCAAGAGACAACACAACGTTCCGGAAAAATGGGCAGAAAAAATACTAGCTGCGTGAATTGCTGTTTTTATCATTATTATTTATTTACTGAAGAGTGTGGGTCATACATTCGTCCTGCAGTGAATAAGTCAAGTCCTGGCGCGACTGAACATTTTCTCTTCCTTACGTGGCATTAATCCTAGAAACACCTTTCGGCCAAAGTCAGCAAGAAATGTAATTATACTGGACAACAATGAGATTGCGTCCGACACGGAAATATATAATCCCGAATGGGGTTTTGACCTGTTAAACACGAATATTGACCACGACAAAGTTTTATTTGCTCTTGTTTTTGAGATATTACCCTGTGAGCAGTTAAAAGTGCGTGCCATGAGCGTTATTGTATGGTGAAAACGCGGTAAGGAATTACTTACCCATTACTAGGGAAAATGGTCAACCTCGATGCTGGATGACTATTGTTGGACAATTGTAAGAGATAGTCCTGATATCCAGTACAAGCGTAATGCAGAACGAAGTAATGTGCCAGACGCAGATGAATGAACTATTATGCGGTAATACATTTGCGTTTCTACAGGGTGATTCAGAAAAGATGGGAAAAACTTTAAGAAATGATAGTACACACCAATACAAACAATTGCCATCAAAGAATGCATGGCCTAACGTGAAATGCAATGTTTTTCGAAACGGCCAGTACGCAAACATTAAAACGGCATTCCTGTTGAAATGTATCGGGGGAAAAAGAACACCATGCATGCAAATGTAACCTGGGGAAGAAGAAGAAACCGTATGCAAATCTGCGTCACAGTGAATAAGAAGCGGTGACGCCAGCCTGTCAAGTTATTCCAGAGTGCAACTGTTCGTGGAAATAACTTAATATATCGCAATCGAAAACAATAATCGCAAACAGCATTCGAATTTACCAACTCCTTCATGTTTTAGGTATTTTTAAACTTATATATTTACAAATTTATGGCACACCTTGTATTAAAAATTATTTTTAATTAATATTTAGAAATTATACATACTAGCTTGTCTCTTCGAATTTAGCACCTATCTTCTTCAGACCGTTTCTAATACCGTTTAATGTCCGGAATTTCTTTAATGTAGATTCCATTCAGTCACCGTTCTTGTAAGAAAGTTGTAAAAGCAGAACCCGATCCCCTTCGATAACAATGTCATGACGACCTTCTGCGACGGAGACCGTGGCCGTGAATCAGTTATGTAGAGCGCCAGAGCCATTTTCTCTTAAATGGTTTACATCTCCATCATGGTGACCACTATTGGCGTGATCGCTACAAAAACGTGGGAGTGGTTAATTTATCCCCCTCCCCTTTTTTTGAATTAATTACTACTGCAATGTGCAGTTTCCCCAAGGACAGCTCTATGTACTGGTTATTTTATTATCAGTTATTAATCTATTTTATCCCATCGCACACTCTGCCATTATACGCAGGTTCGGTCAATCAATTATCATTTGCAATCATTTCGGTTGTTTTTCTAGATATATCATGACTTCTCATTCTCTCCTTTTTCTTTTTTCCTCTTCATCATTCATCATTTTTTTACAATACTTTATCATAAATTATTCATCCATAGAATGTTACATTTATAACTAATATCAGGCATGTAAATCAAATTATCATGAGAGAGAGTTCTAATTTTCTTACACAATTATAATACTTTTCAAAAACATTTTAAAATACATAATCATAGTACCTTTATGAAAAAAGGTCTAATTTTTTACAGAATAATTGCCAAGAGTTTATTTACAAAATAATATGCGATTACGGACGCAGAGAATAACAGGAACTGTATGTTCCCCGCCTATTATCACAATTGCAATGTGCGGTGCGCATATCACGTGTCTTTCAATTTCCGTCTTATGCCGAGTACGGTGCTATCTATCGGCCAATTTTTTTAAACAATTTATTTAACATTATTTTTTTAAATATTTTTTAGCGTTTTCTATGGGCTTAATAGAGAACAAAAATAAAGTAATTACATATACTGAACACAGCTTAGCATTTCAAAGCCCCCAAGTCTGAGTTCCTCTTAATTCTCAATTCATAAAAGCCATAATTTTTAAATGTTTTACGAGATAAATATATTACGCATATAGCGGTTAATAAATATTTAAAGTATATAAATTCGGATACCAAAATCGGAAAAAATATTTCCATATATACACATATATGTATATGGATTTGTATAAAAGTTTTGAAAAAGAACAGCATACACTAGCACAGACAACACCTCTTTTCATCGTTTATATAATACGTCTGCTGTTATTTTTCAATTTGTGAAGTGAAGTACGTCAGTGAGAGAGAGAATATTACACTTAAAAACGTATAATTTGCGTTTATCTCAAGAAAGACAGGACAACCACTTTCGAGCGCAGGTTATTCATATAAACAGTTAATTTTTTATTTTAGTAACTACACAACCCTTGCCATATGAACGATTTACTTGAGGTCCATACGTTATTTGAATATTTTTTTCTAACTGGGACTATGTCTCTAAGATAAACGGTTCGTCAGTAATTTACGGTGCGAGATGCTAACCATGCACCCCGTATATATTCATTAATGCAGTCGAAATCTAGAGCGGGTCTTTTTTCCAGTTTTTCATAATTTTGCTCAAATATAAGTCTTGCCGAGACACTCGTTCCAATTCATCGTTGGTTCTAGCATATTTCATTCTCGAGGTAATTGACGTTAATACAAATACCTATAATGCTTTGGTAGATGAGGATTGGTGTATTGGAGAAAGGAAACTTCAATATTTAATCAGTGTCCTTTTGAACTGGCGGGTTATTTATCCAGTGGTGTATTCCTTTCCACCCCGAAATATAACTTTGTTAGGCTGCACTAACCGACTTTGGTATAGAGAGGGAACTCCTCTCAGATCCACCAACTCATCTCTCTCCATTCCTGAGTGAAGGGAAAATTCTAAATTGTGTTTATCAAACGAGAGAGAGAGTAAAGTTAAGAGAATCTCTTGAGCAGGTAATCTCTCGGAATTTAATTACTTGGGCAAATAGCCCTTCATCAATTGTCCATTGTCCTAAAAATTTAACTATTTAAAAAAATCCCATTACTTCAATGTATATTCAGGGTAACTCTAAGCAGTGGTTTTTTTACAGCCTTTTCAAAAACGAACTTTAATTATAATCACCCTGTATGTGACGAACTGGTGGAAAAGGCAATTTCCTCAACAAAAATGCTATTTTATTTTCTCATTTTTCCCTTCAAATATGATCATTTTATGCCACTGTGTTACTCCAAGATGAAGGACTCTTTTGAGCTCGGTGCTCTGTATAACGGTCATCACAAATAACCCAGAATGGATGCAGCTCAATTTTAAAATACTAAGAAAATAATTATTTCTTAATTTTTGAAAGAAAATGTTATTACAGAAACTTCTTATTAATTTTTTCGGTGTTAATAGAATTGAATAACATAATATTTGTTGGAAACGAATCTTTTTACGAATCTCTTTGAATCTTGAACGAAAATATATATTTTTTTGATAATTCAATTTCATCAGATTCATTTAACGAAAAAATCGATTAATTTTAATTCACATGTTACAGAATTCGATATTTTTTACGATTTTCAAAAACAAATGAAGCCTAAAATACTATGCATATTTTCTAATGTTTTTGTTCATCCATGAATATGGATTCCAGAATTTTAGTATATCAATATATCACTGTATAGCTGCATTATAAACATACTATATTTTAAACTACATAAATTTCTTATTTTTCCGAAAACTTTTATATAAAATCCACTTATTTTTATTCCATAAATATCATTTATTTATGATATAAATATTATTTTATGGTATTTTCATCCATATTTTTATCATATTTCATTTCTTATTAGAAGTGCACTGATCACATTTTCACACTTAGCTCTATTGTTCAAATCCATCTTCGAAAACCCGCTCGCAAAGTTTTTGCGTGTTTTGTTGACCTAAGTCAAGCCTTCGATTCTGTTAATCGAAGCATTTTGTGGTGGAAGCTCTCTGACCTAGGAGTAAGCCATAAAATTATTAAAATTTACGATCTGCTTTTCAGTGATGCCCGTGCAAGAGTAAGAAGCACTAATGGGTTAACAAGTTCTTTCCCTGTAGCCAGAGGAATTTTGCAGGGCGAACCTGCCTCCCCCCTCCTCTTTTCCCTATTTTTAGCTGACATTGAAAAATCTTTTTGTCAGCCTCATGTCCATGGCATTTCAATTAATAACTCCACTGAACTCAACATCCTCCTGTACGCAGATGATATTGTAATACTGGGTGATTCAAAAATACAGTTGCAAAAAAAAATCAATCTTCTTGACTCATACTTTAAATCTAACCACCTTACTGTTAATTTAAACAAAACAAAAATTGTTGTATTTAGAAAGTCCGGCCGTCTCGCAAAAAATACTAACTTTTTTTGGGGTAACGTTAAACTCGAAATAGCCAGTAGCTATGTCTACCTTGGCCTCCCTTTTTCATCTTCAGGAAAATTTTCATTAGCAGCTAATTTCATGATAAAAAAGGCTTTCGCGGCCATGAACCAACTACTTGACTTACTGCGTAGCTCCAGAAACCCCTCGCTGTGTGTGGCATTCAAATTATTCGATAGCCTTGTACGATCTACTCTATGTTATGCTGCACCAGTTTGGGGTTTCTTCTATGCTGATATGCTGGAAAGAGTCCATACGAGTTTTCTGAAAAAGTTACTAAATCTGAGCAAATATTGTCCTGGTTATCTTGTTAGACTTGAGCTTGGTCGCCGCCCCATTGCCACTCAAATGTTTAACCAACTTATCTCGTACTGGCTTAGGCTTCAAAAAATGGACGAAAACCGTCTACCAAAAATTTGCTTACTTGAACTCTGCCGGCACACAGATTCGGAAAACTGGGCAAATTCAGTCAAGACCCTTCTGAATAACTGCGGTCGACCTGATATATGGTGTACACCCACTCCTTACCTCACTCCAGTAGTTCTAACATCCCTTACTTATAATTTTACTGATATCTCTCTCCAAGAAGACAGATCTCGATTGTCTGCTTCAACATTATTTCATTTTGCCGATAATTTTGAATTTTCGCTATCCCTACAGTCTTACCTTCTCTTCAATCTCCCCTTGGCGGTCCGTAAGAATATGGCCAGGCTTCGCCTTTACCCTTTTATACTTTATACTAACAAAGGTATATTGCACAAATTTAACCCTGATGAACCTTGTCAGTATTGCAATCAACTAAATAGCTACAATGATCTTTTTCACCTTCTTAAGGAATGCACATTCTTTGCCCTTCAAAGACATACTCATATCTCTAAATACCTTCGCCATACCTACTCCCGATCAAACTTTTATCTAATGTTTAGCAACCCCTCTCCTTCTATGTGTCTACATTTTTTTCGATTTATCGAGGATATATCAAAAATTCTATTTTTATTGGGGCAGTAGTTTCGACGCCCTTTCTGTTGTTGTTTGCTCCATATCTCTGCCCATGCGCCATTCTATTTATTTATTCTATTTATTTTATTTATTTATTTATTTTTTAAATCTATCTGGATTCGAAACTATATTATGCATCTATATTTCTTGTGTTCAAACCTTATGCATTTGTTCCTGTCTTGTGTATCTCCAATAATTTAATTACTAATATTTGTACTTGCCATCCACTGGTGTACTGATAGGCACGATTGTGCAAATCATTAAAGGTTCAGTTCAGTTCAGTTCTTATTAGAATTTATCGGTATATTCTTGATATATCTGAGTATATACGTTACATTCATTTCTTTGTATTTATTAATATATCATATTTAAATAAAATATTTTATCATAAATATATGGCAGGAAATATTTCTCAACTATCAAATTCAGTCAGAGAATTATACTTTTTTTTTCATTCTTTTTCTCCAAAAGCAGATTTGAAGATGGCTCGATGAGAAATTATTGCATTTTTATGACATGTCATATACCGTCAGCATGCTTAAATGGAGATATCAACGGTTCTAGCACATAATATCCGATTAAGCAGGGTATCCGATTATACGGGGAACAATGTAATTGTCGTTCGTTTCAACTGTTAGTATTGTTTGTAAAATGGCTGGTATATTTTGCAGTTTCTTAAAAACATCAAATTGTTCCTTTACTGCCATCTATGTAACCATCCTTTTGTGGCTCTTTCAGCATAAAACTATCATAATACAGCTTTTCCGACACCATCAAAATCAGATTTTCTCTTTTGTTTTCTGATCAAGTTTCTGTTCTTTGTCGCCAGTCTTCAATTACATCAGAATTTTGTTAATGTTTCACATATTCGAGATTGAGAAATTCCATGCTCTCTTTGGCAATTTCAGTTCGGGTTTTTTTTCTATTTCATGCAAAACTTTTAATCTGTTGCACAAACATAAATCATCTCTTTCCGTGATCATGTTTCTAATTTGAAGACAATGCAAGAAACCATTGCGTTTGTGCACATTTTATGGGATCTACCATCAATTAAAATCTTAGCGTCCTCTATGGGCTTAATAGAGAACAAAAATAAAGTAATTAAATATACTGAAGACAGCTTAGCATTTCAACTCCCCCAAGTCTGAGTTTCTCATAATTCTCAATTCATAAAAACCATAATTTTTAAATGTTTTACGAGATAAATATATTACTCATATAGCGGTTAATAAATATTTACAGTATATAAATTATGTATTAAACTAAAATCCAAAATTTAGCGTTGTTAGTGCAAGGCAGTGTTATAGGACCTTGCCTCCACAATTATCACATGAATGATTTTCCAGTGGCAATTAAGGGTATTACTGCGATGTACGCAGACGATTCAATGATAAGTTGTACAGATAGAAAACCACAGAAGGCATTAAGTAATTTACAAGAATTAATTTATCAAGTCGAAACATGGTGCGAAAACAGCAGAGTTAAACTTAATGCAGACAAGACAGTATTTATGTGGATCACAGGAAAACTAGATCTACCCCCAGATGCCGGAATAGTGGTTGGGGGGAAATTCATTGAACCTGTTATAAGTACTAAATACCTGGGAATAATAATTGACAAACGATTGACATTTGTGCAACAACGCAATTATGTAATACGAAGAGCAGACGTAGCAAAACACACTTTAAAACGCATACTTGCAAGCAGATCAACATTGACAATCAAGAACAAATTAAATGTATACAAAATGGCTATCAGATCCATACTTTTATATGCTGCACCAGTGTGGCTCTACTCGAGCAATCAACACATGGTTAAATTAGAACAATATCAAAACAAAACAATAAGAGCTATGCTGGGAGCCAATTGGTTCATCAGGAATAGAAGTATAAGAAACGATATAGGAATGCCCACCATACACGCCTTTGCTCAAAAGCTGGCTAATAATCTCTTCCAAACTCTTGAAGAGTCAGAATACCAACATCTTAGGGAAATATCCACTTACCCAAAAGATCAGATATCAGCTTTTTCCAGACCCAAAAACTTTCTGGTTATGAAAAGACCGGAGGTACCGGGATTGTGAAAAATGTATATAAGCAACTATATATAGTTTAAATAATTAGACCAACTGCAAAATATCAAATTTTGTAGATAATATATATTTAATCAAATAATCATAATTAACTGCATTTAATAACATATAATCGCATTTATTAATATGATCTATAGTTGACGCTGAACATAAAAATGAGAGTAGGTAATATATGCATTATGTTGAATGATTAATGTTAAAAGAATAGCATTAATTATAACTTAATGACGTCCTAACAGGCTGATGAAGTGACATTCTGTCACTGCCTTGTTGAGTGACACTTTCTGCTTTCTATTTCTCCTCCAGCCTACTTAAGCTTTCTTTTCCCCCTAGATTAATAACCCAATATGGGTAATATTAAACTCTAAGTAGTTTAAAAATAAAACATATACAACCATGGCGAAAATCGCACTACTAGTCCAGGATGGCTAAGAAATGACTCAGGGGTATGCACTGATTGCCAATTTCAGTCGGAACCCACAGGCCACTATGTCATATTTAGGATTTAGGATTTAGCGTTGTTTTACCATAAATAATTATATTGTGCAGAGGATTGTATTCGGGGCCGACTGTTCTCTAAAACCATCACAACAACGAATAAAAATTCCACGTTTCTGATAGCAGTATGGGGCCATTCAAGTATTACGTAAGCAGATTGTCAGCTATTTTTGACCCCCCCCCCCCCCGTCAGCAGCTTAGAATATTTGATATCTTCAAAAAAGGATGGTTGATGACGTAAGCAACCTGCAAACCCCCCCTACCCTCTTGTCAGCAAATCCGAAACCCCCTCGATGCTGACGTAATACTTGGATGACCCCCTATTCGATACAAAAATCGGAGAAAAGTTGGAAAAGAACAGCATAAACTAGCAGACAACACCTCGTTTGGTCAGAACATGATAATTCTCTCTCCAAAATCAGTTTTGAGATACAAGCATTTTAATTGTCATTAAAAAATCAGAAACAAAACATACACACAAATACAAATGAAAATATCATACATCAGCATGTTGCATACTGTATGCAGCATACCAGCATGTTGTTCAGCTGTACGCACGTATTTGAGTATTTTTCTCGTGTCATATTAGTTATAATTAGCAAGACTTAATTTTAGATCAAAAAGCCATTTTTTGGAGATATCGTGTTCTGACCAAATACCACAGATATATATCTCCTGTTGTTTTTCAATTTGTGAAGTCAAATAGGTCAGTGAATATTACACTTAAAAACGTATAATTTGCGTTTATCTCAAGAAAGACAGGACAACCACTTTCGAGCGCAGGTTATTCATATAAACAGTTAATTTTTTATTTTAGTAACTACACAACCCTTGCCATATGAACGATTTACTTGAGGTCCATACGTTATTTGAATATTTTTTTCTAACTGGGACTATGTCTCTAAGATAAACGGTTCGTCAGTAATTTACGGTGCGAGATGCTAACCATGCACCCCGTATATATTCATTAATGCAGTCGAAATCTAGAGCGGGTCTTTTTTCCAGTTTTTCATAATTTTGCTCAAATATAAGTCTTGCCGAGACACTCGTTCCAATTCATCGTTGGTTCTAGCATATTTCATTCTCGAGGTAATTGACGTTAATACAAATACCTATAATGCTTTGGTAGATGAGGATTGGTGTATTGGAGAAAGGAAACTTCAATATTTAATCAGTGTCCTTTTGAACTGGCGGGTTATTTATCCAGTGGTGTATTCCTTTCCACCCCGAAATATAACTTTGTTAGGCTGCACTAACCGACTTTGGTATAGAGAGGGAACTCCTCTCAGATCCACCAACTCATCTCTCTCCATTCCTGAGTGAAGGGGAAATTCTAAATTGTGTTTATCAAACGAGAGAGAGTAAAGTTAAGAGCATCTCTTGAGCAGGTAATCTCTCGGAATGGAATTACTTGGGCAAATAACCCTTCATCAATCGATGTTATCCGCTTGATGCTCGAGCGGAAAAGTTAATAAACGCTACGATTCACCGCTAATAGCTTATCGTTGCGTGCGCGCATCGTGTTTGTATTGGAATCGATTCCAGGCTGACCGATCCTTCGGAAATTTCAAAACTTTCTCGGGAAATCGAATACTCTCGAACTTCCGCCATGACAATGACGGGGAACATGCAATATCCGTGACAGATATCGAGAGTTTTCATTGTAAATTTTGAATTTTGGGTGGCCTAAAATTCAAGTAATCTGGTTAGATATTAACTAATGAATGATAATTCAATGCAGCTGAACTCAATGAAGGGGGGGTTGGTGCACTATCTTGGTATTCCATGCTTTCCAATTGAAAAAATCACCCACTTTTGAGGAACATTTGAAATTTTCTAAAATGAAAAATTTTTAAACACTTTTAGTGCAAATGAATTAAAAATTGTAAAGCAATTAATGAACGCTAGAAGATTGCCACTGGACTCATCCCATTGCCGAGATCTTTTCCAGCCTAGCTTCGTGGCACAGTCCGGAACACTTTATTTTGAATAAAAAACCAAAAAAAAACAAATATACAAAATTTTTACGACATATTTTCCCGGACAATTGGGTACTGTCACGATCAACAAATTTTGTGGTGATAACAGATGAGATTTATTTGGGAGTTAGACAAAAGTTCCGGGGTTTTATTAAGAAGGATGAAAACGCACACATATTACAATGAAGGTATATTTTAGAAGCAATTGGAGGAAGGGGGCATGCCATCTGATCTGTTACCTTACACTTGTCATATTATATACGTAGGGTATAACAAACAAACAAAACGAAAATCTTATTGCATAATATAAAATGTCCATCGGAGCGAGTCATCTCGCTTAACACCTTGTTGGTGAGCAAATGGGTTTCATAACTTGTGGGCCAGAAGCTAGCATCATTTTTATTGGGTTGAGTTCACTCAACAATATCATGTGGAGGAATACATGTAATTTGGGATCACCCATGCCATCTCGCTTAGCACCTTATTCAGTGAGCGACATGAACACGACAATATGAGTATGCACGTGTGTTGTGCATGAGGAACTAAAATAAAGGGAGGGGGAAAAAACATACACACACATATATACACATACACAATATACATACATTCATATGCATAACTGCCAAGCCGAGTCGTGTCGCTCTAGTATACCTATTTCGGGGAGCAATGTGGTATTAATTCAAGTGGAGGATTGTCTGAAGAGAGCCTTAGATAGGGATTATCTTCAGTCGTTGTTTTTGTTGACTCGCTTTGGTTGGTTATATCTATAAAAAAATGTATATATATAAAATAAAAACTTCATGTAATCTTGTAATGGCCATTATAAACCATTCGTGTCTTCCCGCCTAGTACCCTCCCCCCCCCCCCAAGAATAACTGAATGTAGGACTGGTTATCACATTTAAAAGGTAACGTAACCGAATAGCTTATATTAATTGATGAAAAGTCAAAAAATTTAAAAAAAAAATTAATTTGTGGCCTTAGGTTTTAGGTTCCATTGGAAAAATTGTTTGCCTTTACATGTACTATCATCCTCTCCTCGTTTCAGCGACAGAGTTCTGGGACACCCTACATACACGTGGTCTTAGCGATTCATGATGCCAAAGATATGTGTTCTGGTTCGAGAAGTACTACAAGTGGCTTCAGCATTAGAAGTTGAAATGAGAAATGCCTGAATTTCGTGTCTATGTAAGTTAAGTATCATGTTGATGGTCCGTCTGCTCTCAGTGGAGAAAATCATTTAGCGGGGATTGGGGTGCTCGCAAATTTGCAAAAAACCATGTGTTTCAACTTTTAAATACTAAAAAAAATTTGCGTCCAACTGCCTTCGAGTTTTTGTTCTACTTGCACTAGAAGTATTTTTAGAATATCTTAATATAAACCGCTAGCAGGCATTGTACTCATATATACTAATTTTTCCATTAAAAGTGTCATTTCTCAAAGCTATGTTTTTTGTCAGAGTAAGGAAAATTTGTAACGAACATTTTTTCAAACACCACTTCTTTAAATGAGTTGAAACTTAGTGTGTCTCAGCACTGAGGTATTAGTGGACACTCTCGCTTTCGCGAGAGAATTTCCCGTTAGAATGATTTCAAAATTGTTATGGTATAAAATATGGTTTTGTGTTTTCAAAAAGTTTCAAGTTATGGATGTTAAAATTAACACAATTAAAGTCCTAGAAGCTTTCTTAAGTTTTATAAAAATATCCATAGAATGTGAGATGAAAAATTTCCTGTGTTTTCTGGACTTCCCCATGTCTATAGAAACAACATTAAACTAAAAAAATAAATAAATTTTTTCTTCCTTAAAAAAATAGGTTATTTAAAAAAATTAAATTAATAGCATGTGTGCCGAAATGACTGAAATTTTATTTTGTGTGTGTTTTTCAGCAGTGAGAATACAAGATGAAAAATGATTACTAAACAAAAACGCAATAGGCATGAATGAAAGAATGAACGCAATAAACAGGAAAATGTATCCATGCATGAAATTTAGAATTAGAAGCTAAAACATTTGATTTTTTTTTAAGTTTGTCTTGAATATAAATTACATCAATTACCATCGTTCGGTATTTTAACTAATAAATACCGCTTTCTAACCGTAACCCTGAGGAAATGAAGATGTTAATAGTGTTGTGTATTTTCTTTTTGATGGAGGAAAAATTGTGGGGTTATGCTTAAAAATTTATGGTTGATCACCTCAATGGAATGTCCTTACAAGAAAATAAAACTTAGACAGAAGAATAGTATCTCCAACATTCCCTCAGGCGATCAATCGGAAGAGAAAACAAGAAAAACAGTAATAATAATAAAAGCTGCAGTTACAATTTTTTTTAAGATTCTAGTTTGAACTTATTTGGAAAAGGGAAACTAAAAATTGTTTCTTTTATTTTACAGTAAATCTTGAAGAGAAATAAGTGCTCCGAGACGTTGTTACATTCAAATTGCGTTTTCATAATCACGTTAAAGGACGCGAAAAGTAAGAGAAAAAAAAAAGAGGGGGAGGCCGCGAGCAACAAATGTCGAGGGAATCGCCTCAAAACATGCTCCTGTGAATAAAAACACATTTCGGGTTTAGTTTGGCGAAAATTGAGTTCAACCGGAACTGCGGAGAAAAATTTTATTCCCCTCTCCCGTAAATTTATTTTTTACCGAAATTGAAGGATTTGATCCCATAGGATTTTTCCTTTTTTTCTTCTTTATTTTTAATTTTTTTAATATACGAAAGTAGTGCAAGTTATAAACATTTTGGAAAATAATTTGATTCTTCTAATTAGAGTGACATAAAATTCAATTTGTTCCTTTGCGCAATTATCAATTTTTTATTATGTATTAGAAGAAATATTTTAAAAGATCGTACTTGGCATTTTTTGTGCTGCTTCTGTCATTTTTTTTTTAATGCATTTCAATTCCTTTGTTTTCCCTTCTCTTTTTGTGCTATAATTCATTAAAATCATTAAAATGAATGAGGAATGTTTTTCGAACAGGAAAAAGTTTGTGATTTAATTCGTACCTATCGAAAAGAATATTAAATTTCATGTAAATGGATACCGAATTTTGTTCCTTGAATTTTATTTAAAATTTATTTGTTTCCAAAAAAAAAAAAAATCTGCGTGGGCATCTTGCCCGGTAGAAGTGAAATTTCTAGGTTTGACATGACAAGATTCCCGAATTTTTGAAAATTTGTAATTATTATAAATTCAACAATATAATGTATGTGCCAAATAAAGTTTAAAAATGCGTTAAAAATAGCTTGCACACATGATAAAATAACCCGACATCAATGTAATTGAATAAAAATTTATTCAAAATAAAAGAAATTGCGTCGTGACGGCACAGCCAATTAGGAGTTGGCACTGTGACGTCACAAAACTAGCATTCGCGTGCGAAATATGCTCTACAGTGGCCAGGGGGTTGCGGCGTCACGGGAAGTATAGGGAAAGGTAATAAACCTTTGTCTGACGCAAATCACTTTCCCCCAGCAACTTGATTTTCTTACACGGTCGAACCTCTGTTGACACCCCTCGCCATCACCACCACAACCCATTTGCTTCTTGAGCATTCATCACACAATCAATTAGAAGGAAAAAGAAAGTTTGATTTTGAGGAAAAAGAAAGCCTTTCAGTTTATATGATGAATTTTCTTTCCCTCACAGAATTTTACTGTTATGTCGCTAAGAGAAGTTTCATTTGTGAAATTTTATTTCACAATTTTTGAAATGAAAATGTGACGAAACACCTTTTCCGGAAGTGTTGTTTCAGTGCACAAATGGTCTTATTGCAAAGAAGCTATGATCAGGCGCCCGATCTCGGTTTGTTTATAACCATAATAAGCGTTATACAGTGTTTCATAAATTCGAAAAGTAAATCTTGAAGAGAAATAAGTGGTCAAGACTTTGTTACATTCAAATTGTGTTTTCATAATCACGTTAAGGGGCAACATACCTCTTAGCATGGGGAAAAGTTGAAATATCATTATAAAAATAAAGTACTACTTATCTGTATATAACCATTGGTTTATGAGAAATTTTTTTACATATTTATGATTAAATATACAATCCTATGCTGGTATAAAATTTTACGTATCTTGATACTTAATTTTTTTTTTTAATTTTCGAAAAAATACATTAAAAGCAGCTTAAGCGCATGATAAAATGACATGAAATCAGTGTAACCATACAATATTGAAATTAACTAAATAAAATGAACTAAAAGATTTCAGATCCATTCGTAAATATTTGATTTATAAAATAATAATTTTTTTTAATTTTTCAAGATTTAAATTTTAAATAAGAGATGAGTGAATAAAATTTCAATCAGTTCATTTTATGAAATGAACCGTTTTTTCTTCATTTTAATTTTAATATTGCATAGTTACATTCATGTCATGTCATTTTACCGTCAAGCTGTTTTTAATGTACAAAGTGTTTCAAAAAGAATCACTCAATTTGAAATGCGTTGCGTATATTACTAAAAATATTGAACATAGACACTTAAGATTAATTTCATATTACATGGTTAATCATAAAGTTTGTTTACAAACCAAATTAAAGGTACTCAATATGTCCACCTTGGGATGCACCGCATAACGGCAGCCGTGGAAGCAGTGAATGCAAACACGCTCGCAAAAGTTTGGAACGAATTTGACTACCGTATATTTTATACGGTTCGGTATATTCTATACGGTAGTCAAATTCGTTTGCATTCACTGCTTCCACGGCTGCCGTTATGCGTATCTCCAGTTCGGAGTCTTTTATAAACCCCACAAGAAGAAATTGCTCTCTGTGAGGTCCGGGGATGTTGATGCTTAACTGAATCGTCATGCTCCGTACGGCCGATCCATCGTTTAGGAATGCGATTGTTCAAAAATTCTCGAACGTCCAATCTCCAGTGTGGTGGTGGCCCATCCTGCTGGAAAATGAAGTCATTCGAATCGGTTCTAACTGTGGGAAAAGCCAATCTTGAAAACACTGTAGTTGCGACAAAAAGAACAGCGTTAGCGTTACCTGTCGACAACTGCGTGAAACTGAAGATTTTTCCTCTTTCTACCTATACATTATTCGATCAAAACGGATTAAAAGCTGAATAGTTATGACTTTTGTTTAATTGGGTGACTCTTTTTAAAACACTGTATTTTTTTGAAAATTTTTAAAAAATTAAGTGTGAAAGATATGCAAAATTTTATACCAGTGTAGGATAGCATATTTAATAAAAAATATGTGAAAAAAAATTCTAATAAACCAATGGATAAATAGTATTTTTAATGACATTTTAACTATTTCCCATGTTAAGAGGTATGTGATCCCTTAAAGGGCACGAAAAATAACAAAAAAAAAATTGGGAGGACACGAACATTAAATGTCGAAGGAATCACCTCAAAACGTGTTACTGTAAATAAAAACACATTTCGGGTATAGTTTGGCGAAAATTGGATTCAACCAGAACTGCAAATGTTGTTTCACTGCTCAATCAGTTTTATTGCAAAGAAGCTATATTCGGGCACTCGATCTCGAGTATGCATCATTTTTGTATCCATACATACTGTATTTATGTTTGTATATTACCATGATATTCATACAGAAGTGTCGCTCAAATCCATTAATAGTTCGAAAGTACATGAATATTGAAAGAATTGGTATATTTTAAATGCAGTTCTATATAAAATGTTATTCTCACCAAGTGTGATTATTTTTGGTAATAGTTTTTTTTTTGTCAATATAGGGCACTGCATAAAAGCAAATAATGTTATTCTGTACTAAACCTTTCTTCAATCACTTCTGTGTCCGAAACGTTCGTAAAACTTCATTCAGCCGTTATTGAGATAAAACAACTTCACCAAAAGTGCAGTTGTGAACCTCATCCAGCAATTCCAACATCACAATGAAAACATTGACAGCGTCAGTGACAGGAAAATTATGAAATTTGCTGTTAATTCTATACCCTGTATTTCATAGGACTATGATTTGCATGTTTTCCGGTTATTTTCTTTCTTGAGTTCTTGTGGCGCCATCTATCGACAAAAATCTGAACCTTTTTTCTGGAGGGGGGGGGGTGGACATACACACACAACAAGAACAACAACTCGATAACTTTTTTCACAAACCGCATTCAAATATACCGTTTCCTTCAACTTCCATGAATTTTTGGACTATCTACGGATTTATGAGATACCCAGTGCAACGTGTATTATGATACGCATTGCTATTACTAACGCTGAACTGCCTTTTGCATCTACTCTGAGAAATTGGTGGTGTAAAGTTTGTATAGTATATTTATGAGTATTGCTATAAACAGTGTGTATTATGCATTGTGCATTATGGATCATGGCTGGTACATAATGAATTATGGCTGGTGCATCATGAATTATGAATAGTATATTTATGACTGTCCGAGATGCGTGCAATTATGTGTTCGAAGTGTTGCCATCTGATTTTCAAATTGAAATGACAGCTATGCAAATCACAGCAAAAAATCATTTTCCCGTTTCAGGGTCTGCCTGCTATGTGTGGAAAGACTTTTTTAGTATTTATCAAATATACCAACAACGCTTGGGTATTAGCTATAATCGCCGGTGAAAGTGATAAATTTATCAACCTTTCTGAGATGATTGGCAATTTTGCATAATAAACCGTTGTTATGCATAATGACCGATTTATCACATTTACCGTTGCATATAAATCGTTTAGATATTGGTAAAACAAAGATCTATTAAAAATCCATACTCCAATAAATTACTATCTGACAGAAATATTGCTTGTTGTACATGATTATGCAAAAAACAAAAATGTTATCGAAATAAAAATTATGTTTTCTTCATAAGGAAAATATTATTAGGATAACCCGACGTTGTGTTATAGTATATATTTTTTTATGTATATTCTTGTCACTTTCGTATCAAGACAGTGAGTTTATCAATAACTGTCAAGCTCTTAGTGTTCCAGATGATTAAACCTATTATGTTCGGATCAGAATTTGAGCGTGAACAGAGAGCAGATAAACAATATTGAATAAGTGCATAAAAAATATATCATAAAAGAGATTATTTTATCGCTATTGAATATGATAATAATATGTTCACGGGGCCGTTCTCGACTGAGGTGACAAAAGCCCCGCGGTTCAACATTGACTGATGGTTCACGGTTGCTGTTATCTCTCGCTCGACTGAACTCATTCTGTACCAGTCAATGTCCTTCCAAGGAAAACAAATTAGATGATATAAAGCCCCGATATTTCAAGTTTTTATCGTATTAAAGCGGTTTTTAAAAGCAACGGGAAGTTTTTTTTAAGTGAGTTTTTTGAAGAAAATATCACAAAACATGAACTTTTGGGAGAAAAATTGCCCTTTGTTTCAGAGATTCACAATCAAGATTAGAGTTATTTAAATAATTATTTGAATAATAGTTTGTTTTACCATAAAAATGGGTAATATTTTTTTAACTTAAATAGTGACTAAATAGTGTTTATCATAAAGCTAAGGATAGAGTAATTTATGGAATTATATACAGTAGTGTATTTTGCCAAGTTATCAAGTAAAGTTTGATAGATTTTTTTACATATATTTTTGTTTAGTTTTATAAACTTTTTTTTCAATTTTCAAGTAACGGAAACATATATTTTGGAGTATTATTTTTCAAACTTTTTTCTCTGAGTTTTTACCGTAAACCCCTTGGCTAAATCAATTTTTGTTGTACATATACTTTATTCGGAAAAAATTATCAGACCTTAGAATAAATAAACATCTCAAGAAAGAAGTTTTCACATTCTCAAACTCTATAACAAATTTTGAAAGGTTTATTGAAAATATAAATAGGTAACCAAGGAAAAACTTGAAATTCATATATTTAAAATGGGGTGGTTGACGTAAGCAACCTTCAAACCCCCCCCCCCACCTTTGTCATCAAAAGGCAGCAAATCCGAAACCCCCTCGATGCTGACGTAATACTTGAATGACCCCTTATATTAAGTAGTTGAGTTTCAATTTTTTTTTTATTTGCTTGATATCAAAATGAAAAAAATTGAAAAATGACCGTCTCAAAAATTTATTTACGATTCAGTCGTTTTCAAAGTGATTTCAAAAAAGAGGTTAACTTGGTTTGATCAAACAGCAGATTCAAAAAGCAACACCAACTCACCACACACGCGCGCACGTACATATATTGACTAAGTAAATGAAAATTACCTCACGTTAGAATCGAATCGAAATTCTTTCCGCCATTTCTCAAATGGGCGGCATACTCATCGAGAGGTTGGTGTGATGGGAGGCTCCTTGGGGTAACAATTTTTTCTGCGGTCATGTCGTCGTTTCTGTTGTACCCCTGTGTCAGGAAGGTTTTCTGACAAGAACGAACCGCGTATCGAACTCGCGACGACTCTAAGCATCCTTTGGCACTTTAGGCGAGTATCTTATCGACCTGGTCTACCGCACCCAACTTGGGTCAAAACTCAAAAAATATTCAAAATATACATTAAGACACACAATTATATAGACTGATTTTTTGTTTTTTCCCCATTGACACACAAACAAATTCTTCACGGAATATTTTTTTTTTTGCTAAATCTAAAGAAGTCTTTAAGTCTAAAAACATCAAAAGGGTGGGTTAGAAATGCTTGTATTCAAACTACCAGTAAATACAATATTAACACACAAAAAAAAGTATTTGCCGTCTACTCACAAGAGAAAAATAAAACTACTTTTAGACACCGTTTCTTTTTATGTCTATACCGTACAGATAAATATCATGAACTACATCAAGCCGTTGTACATGAATCTCACTCTTCATTATCAACAAATTTTCAAAAAATACGTCAGAAAATATCGTAAAGTGACCAGAAAAGTTCTGATTTTCTACTGTCAGAAAGAAAAATGTTAGCAGCAATTGTTGTATACCATTATTAATAGCAATGTACTTTTTTTTTTCCTAACGTGTCTCCAGCTGCTAATGGTTTGGTGGTAAAAATCGATTGTCTCAGAAGCAAAGAGATCCGTGGATCCCTGCCGCGTGTATGTGCCGCATTTGAGAAGGATTTCTTGCAAAAATGATTGTCTAGGAAATGGGAAAGATAATACTTTGTTGATGCAGGGGGAACAATTTGTGATTTATTGCACTGCCTATAGATTATATCCTTCGCAAATTAAGCTGATTAAGCCGCTGCCTGCGGCAAAAGTTTCCAGACACCCGATTTTTACCGCCATGGTGGCCTGTTAAAAAGGGACGTGGATGTTGATTACCTTTAAGACTAATGGTATGTGACATTTTCCACGGATCTTTTTTGTTTATGGCGATCGGAAAAAATTCAAAAGTTTCCTAATTCCCTTGCGTTAACATTCGACTGGTGAAGCTTGCATTGTTGTAAAGGTGAGAAATGCCACATATGATCATACTACTGTATTTTTTCACAAATATACAGGGTGAGTGACACCATCGATGACAAAATTTAAAAATTGATTAAAAAGGAATAAACCAATTCACACAAAAAAGTGTGGTTTGCATTTGCACTAAAGCTGGACAAATCTCCAAAAATTTATTTTCATTTACATGCCCGGTCAGACATGTAACTTGAAATAATAGATGCCCGAATTGTATTTTACATGCACGAAATATATCATCACTGGATTTACTTACTTCAAAAATTTTAAAAACAAATTGATTTATTTTCATAAAAAATTTCAATCATAATTTTTTTTTTAATTGAAATTCTGGAAGAAATACTAAAATTCAAAAGGAATGTATTCACCAATAAAAAATCTAAAATTTGTCAACCCGATACTTGTAATTTTCCACACTTCTCGCGACTGAAAAGAACTCGCCAAGTTACTATTCACCTCGCTCATATAATTATAACCGATTTACTGTGAGGGAACAGTCGGCAGCCACGAGCCTAGAATAGGGTGGCCAGACCATGCGACTGAGAAACAAGAACAATTGATATAAAACATAATTTGGAGCAAGTGGGCTCAACATTTTAGAAAGCGCTGGCCACTTAATTAGTTCAAGAACATGACGCGGGCTACTTCAGTATACCGCTGGTCAATCAAGTAATCTAGGAATGTGCCGTGAACCAGTTACGATTATTTACCTCATCGTAATCTATTATACTAGATACCAAGGGAAGTGTCTTCAACGCATCTCCAACTAGCCACATTTGACCCTAAGAGCTTTTTGTCGTGGCCCGCCGATCATTTTCAGGAAATGGTTTAAAACTTGAAAAACTATGAATTCCAGCATTAATGAAAAATATAATTTCTGAATTCATGAAAAAATATAATTTCTGAATTCATGAAAAGATATAATTTCTGAATTCATGAAAAGATATAATTTCTGAATTCATGAAAAAATATAATTTCTGAATTCATGAAAAAATATAATTTCTGAATTCATGAAAAAATATAATTTCTGAATTCATGAAAAAATATAATTTCTGAATTCATGAAAAAATATAATTTCTGAATTCATGAAGAAATAATTCAAAATAACACTAGAATAAATGAAGTAATTCTAAAATAAATGAGAGGGATAATTCTAGAATTATTCAGGAGAAAAATCCTTAGATAAAAATCGGGAAATTTAAAAAAAAAATTTCAGAAGGCATTATAGAGTCAAATTGTAAGGCAATGGATGAAATTACCTATTGGCACCAAAAGCCTGGGCCTTGTATGATTTAGTTCAGGGTTCTTTAACCTTTCTCATTGTAGACCGCTGAAATTGAGTAAAAATTCTTTCTTCCATTCTCGTGCCGGTTCCATTACAAAAAAATTAGTAAATGCAAATAAAGTTGCGAATTATTACAAAAAATTATTAAATGCAAATAAAGTTGCGAATTATTACAAAAAATTATTAAATGCAAATAAAGTTGCCTTTTTATTAAATTATTAAATGCAAATTATGATAAGATTATTAAATCTAACTTATTATTTTTTTCAAATCTACCGAGCCAGCCTTGTTGAAAATAAGGGAAAAAACGGGACATTTTATATATGAAAAGTTGGGACGAAGAAAATTGAAAGTTGTATAAAGTTACAGATCATATGGTCACACACCTCATAGATACAGATTTCTGGCCCGCAAACGGCAGAATGAAAGTATATCTCTAGCCCGCAGACTGAAAAGATTGTCCACCCCTGCTGTACGCCATAATGAGTATTTGAGTGCAAACTACATTTCTTTTTATGTCAATTGGTTGATTTTTTAATCAATTTTTAAAAATGTTTCATTGATTTCTCACAAACATTGCATTTTCTTTCAAATTTCAATTAATTTTCATCATGTTGCTAAATTCAAAATTAAATGACTGATCAAAGTTTTCTCGATCAGTTTATCAATCAATGTCTATTACACGTACATGGACTATTTCTGTATCATTCTGTATTATTTCAGTACAGCTGTCACTGTAGTGTCGACTTGCGAAAGAAAAAATATACAGTTTCTTATACTCCACATACAATGACAATGTGTTTGTGAACGTGTCTTTGCCTAGGATTTTCCTCTGGGACAAACATTCGTTCTCTTTGCCATGATTACTGTGTAAACAGAAAGCGAATCTCTCGAGGATCGGATTCTATGTCCTCCATCTTGGACCTATTACCAACTTCTGACGTGATATCTTTCTCTTTTTTTATTTCCCTCTGCAATAAAAACGTCGACTTGGTTCTCTAACTAACATTGCTTCCGTTCACACTCTTCATTACACTTTTTTTCTCCTTCGAAATTCAATCAATGTTACACGGCTACGATTCTACATGTAAAAATTCTATATAACCCATAGAATACTTTATGTGATCCGATAGTAATACGAATTTAATTATTTTTATTAAAATAATTCCGGATATTAATACGAATATTTTCAACAGCTGGCTGTTGCAAAGATGAATTTAGGAAAGAGAGAAAATTCGCCTGCCCTTGCGTGGAATCGAATCCACGTCCTCTTCCTTGCCAGGTGAGAGTTCTAGAGGACTTTACGACTCTTAATCTTTTCTTAGAGCTCGTGTGAGCTGAACGGGACCGTTCATAGACGGTCGGACCTAATTCAGGAAAAAAGCTCACAATTGCCGACACTGCCACCAGATGGCGACTTATCCGTGGATGATGTGACGCCCACCCAGCTGTTGAAAGCCTTCAACAGCTGGGTGATGCGAAGATGAATTCAGAAAAGAGAGAGAGATTCTACCATCTGGTAAGATTCTACCATCTGAAATTCAATCAATGTTACACGGCTACGATTCTACATGTAAAAATTCTATATAACCCATAGAATACTTTATGTGATCCGATAGTAATACGAATTTAATTATTTTTATTAAAATAATTCCGGATATTAATACGAATATTTTCAACAGCTGGCTGTTGCAAAGATGAATTTAGGAAAGAGAGAAAATTCGCCTGCCCTTGCGTGGAATCGAATCCACGTCCTCTTCCTTGCCAGGTGAGAGTTCTAGAGGACTTTACGACTCTTAATCTTTTCTTAGAGCTCGTGTGAGCTGAACGGGACCGTTCATAGACGGTCGGACCTAATTCAGGAAAAAAGCTCACAATTGCCGACACTGCCACCAGATGGCGACTTATCCGTGGATGATGTGACGCCCACCCAGCTGTTGAAAGCCTTCAACAGCTGGGTGATGCGAAGATGAATTCAGAAAAGAGAGAGAGATTCTACCATCTGGTGGCAGTGTCAGCAATTATGAGTTTTAGCCTGAATTAGGCCCGACACCGTCCATGAACGGCCCCGCTCACTGCACACGAGATCTAAGGAAAAATTGGGATATTTCGTTGCTTTTGCAGTCTAGTGACCTAGGGCGCTCACCCGACAAGTGAAAGGGCATGGGTTCGATTGCCCGCAATGGCAGTTGGTTTTTCCCTCTGTCCTACATTCATCTTCGCATCGGCCAGCTGTTCAAAATTGAACGATTCCGAGGGCATCATCCTCGGACAGACATATTAATGTATTCACGAATTGACTATCGATAAAACAAAAACCATGGGATGCTGCTTCTCTCAATCGAAGGGAAATATTATAAACAGAATCTTGATGGCTATTATTTTCATAAAGAAATTTTTTGTTTGTAATGCAGTAAATATTGTGAATTTCTCACATCTAACGAAAGTTTCTTAAGGATCGTATTCAAGATTCTCGCATGATAGAGATTAGAGTGTTTGCTTTTGATAGTTGGTGCGGTAACGTTACACTTCTGTGTTTCAACAACGTAAACAAAACTTATTTATCGGCATAAAACAACACACACCTTAAATTCATTCGCGAAAATTACAAAGCTGTATAAGAAATCACGAATAATTAATCCCATAATTCCTCTACGTACACTTCTCAAAAATACCGCATGCTTTTTCATTGGAAATGTCTATTCTGGTAGAAAATGCGATTTCTAATAACGTTACATTATTTTCATAAATTTTATCTCGTTGATTTTAATGCCATTTTTAGCAACAGTCATTGCTAATAATTAATAATTACATTGATGAATAGATTGTGAAAATAGACGCACTAATATTGCAAAAAACAGTATTGATATCAAACTAGGCACTTTTTCACTCTTGATGGAAATCTGTAATCAGACTATTTAAAAAGCGAACACTGTCAGTAAATACGACGGGAGTGGCAGGTTTTCCATTCGAAATGCATTTTTTCTTATCAATAATATATAAAATACGCATTAAAACCTCTTTTTTTTGTACATAATACAGTTTAACACCTCTTTTGCGGACACCGGTGGAACAAAAAAATTCGTCCGTAAAAGAGGGGTGACCGTTAATCAGGGGTTTGAAAAGCATACTTTTATTATACACGGAAAAATTATTATTTGGCCGTAAAAGAGAGAGGTGACCGCATCTGAGGGGTGTCTGTTAAAAAGGGTTTTACTGTATATCTATCAAAATACTTTTTTACTACATAAATGTTTAGCGAGATAAATTCATCTAAAACTGTTTAGTTTTGTGTGTGTGCATTCATAATTAAATATCTATGTAAATTTTTTTTTGTGTGTGTGTTAGGTACTAATTATGGTTCTATGTTGAGAGGATCGAGCCATTATTCATTCTGCACGAGTTAATGGGCCGTCTTCAACCACAGCAACACATAATCGTTTTAATCATGTATGGTAGCTCCATGGCAATATGAAAACAATTGCAAAGAAAATCCTTTTCCTCTTGCGCTCATGTCGTAAACAACATTTTGATGTCAGAAACCTTATAAAAAAAGATCTGTGAAGTAAATATTCTTAAAGTTAAGGAGCTATGGGAAAAGGCAAACAGCTTTTGTGAGAATTTGCATAATTGTGTGCTGTATTTTTAGTGCAATCATGCACGCAAGAGTCGCGCGATGCCCCTGATTATGACATTAAAAGTGAAAATTGCGATTTGCTCAAAATTCGTTACTAGGACAATTCCGAACTGATGTAAGTAAAATTTTCTGTCATGAATTTGGCACAAATTTTTGGCTTGTGAATAGAGTTTTTCAAAGGATACATATTCGAAATTCTAACCCTGTAGACCTGATGGAAGGACTTTCAAGTCCCTTGAGGGGGACTTGATGTTTTTACGTTTATGTGTGTTTGTATCTATGTATATGTTTGTATACATATATTAATTGAGGTTTGTTATGTTGAGAAAAAAATACTGAATGAGTCTCATTATACTCTGACACCTAACGTATCCCGTTTCTGACATCTTTTCCAGTCCAGCTTCGTGGCAGAGTCTAGAACAAAGTATGCATATCTAACAGTCTGAGTGCATATCTAGTGTTGTTTCAGATTTTTCAGTGCTGCCATCTATATTTTAAATCATGAGTGAAGTGAAATTATTGAATATTTGCACCGTTGTAGGCCTGTTACTCTCTTTGGTGAGACTTTCCAATGGGGAGATCGGCTCGTATTCGCACTTCGAAATTGGGAACCATACAAAACAAAATTCAGTCGAACTTACTATGACGCCAGTAGGATTCAAACCCAGGTCCTCGCGATGAGAGAGTTTTTCAAGTTCTGTAAATGTATCCAAGTCGCCATATATTCTTGACCACGCACAGTTAGAGCTTTCCATATGGAATTCTCTAAACCAATAATCATTGACATAAACACACATAAAATTGACTTAATGACACGTGTCATAATTACATTTAAAAAAACATAATTTTTTCACTCTTTTCCCTCTTAAATTTTTTCTCTTTTCTCGTATTTCTTGTAAAGCGTGTATTTCTCAGGGTTTTTTTCCAAAAATGAATAATATTTGAATCAAAACAAATTCAGCGTCAAAAAATTACTACCATCCAGTAACGCAAAAGCAAAACTACATGCTAGTTTAAGACTTAACTAGACTCATCTCTCAGCATCGAAATTTCTCAGTCTAATGTTGTCGGTATTCTGACGTAAGAAGATATCTACTCGTCTTAAATTGGTCGTAGTTATTTCAATGCTATATTTAATTCATGCTTTATTCATCATACAATGTCATTGACCTGTGGCCTACGTTTCTTTTTATACTATGAGCAAATTTAGGACACGTTTTTTTATTATATTTATACCTTTGTAGGGGGGAGGAATTGGGAATTCAAATGGTGTAAGTCAGTATGAAAAAAAAATTTTGGGACAAATAAATTCACATTTGAGATTACTAGAAATTATCGCGTCAGGAAAACTATTATTTCCAGTTTGTAGGCTGTTTTATCAACTTCAACTTGCGCCACTTTATTACCGAGTAACTAAGTAAGAACCACAATCTCTTAGTTATTTTACGTATTTTGTGGCTATGTACAATTCAACCAAATCTTGACTTACACCACTTTGCATCCACAACCCCTCCCTCAATATATGTCATCGATTATCATAGAGGGTGTCCTGTATGCGGCCTTTATTTCATCAATCGTCTGTCGTGGAGATATAGTTTCAATTTAAAAATACTTGTACCAGTTTTGAGAGTGAAAATACAGTTTGTAACAAAATAAAAAATCTAAATGTTTATATGGTCTCCCCCCACCCCGTCCTATGACTTCCAATTAGAAAGTAGTTGCCCTGTATCTCTGGTGAGGTCAACAGAAAAACTTCAATGTTTCTGTGATAAGATAATTGAATTCAAAAATCGGAGAAAAGTTATGAAAAAACAACGTAAACTAACGAATAACGCTCCTTTCTCCATTTATGGTGTTCTTTATCAAGTTTTCTCCAATTTGTGAAGTCAAATGTTTCAGCAAATAGTGCACTTAGAAACTAGATCTTTTTTTGTTGACCTCAGGAGAAATAGGGGGACCGTATAAAAATTTAGATTTTTTTATTTTGTTACACACTGTATTTTCACTCTCAAAACTGGTACAGAGTAATGTTTGAACGCGTTTTGAGCATTTTTTAAATTGGAATCATATCTCTACGACGGTCGGTTGATGAGATCAAAGCTGTTAAAGAGTAAATTCTTATCTGAGACCCTGTATATCATGTTTTAGACAAGTAACATTGCTTCAAATCCTTATCGTTAGCATTGTTATCCACAAACAAAGCCAAGTCTAACTATTAGGTAAGACAACATGTTTGACATTTATTCATTGGAATAACACTCACTGGAAGAGATATGTTGTCAAATATTCGCGTTATGAATGTGTAAAACAAGATTCTTGACTACGGGGTGAATACTCTGAATAAACTGAAATACTCTGAGTACTTCGATAAAAATTTTTAGGTTTAAATGATATCAGAAGCTATTTATCAACATGAATAAACTTTTTAAATAAATGAATGTTTCAGTCATGCGTCACCGAAAAATAGGAATCAAAATTACGTAACAGGTTTAAAAAATAAATAAATTTATATAATAAAAACATGTTAATGACATGAAAAGTTCAGCAGAAAAAATTAACTAATATATTACGTTTAACATCAAAAAGCAGTTATTATCTGAGTGATATTTTTTAATTGATTATTTTTTTCATAATCAATATATTTTTCTCACGGTTTCGCGAATCCATAGTTTGGTTCAGTGAACAAATTAATCATAGTAATGAAATTTTAATTTTTATAAACATCGCGAACAAAAAATAAATTCATACGCATTTTATTTACATAATTATTAATCATTAAAAAAACGAAGAAAAGTGAAAAAATTTTAAAAAGAACTTTTTCGAAGAAAAAAAATATTTTCTTATGGGAGAAAAAATCGCAATTTTGTAAATTTTTTACAATTAGAAAATATTTATGCTCACGATTTTTTTATATTCATATTTCAAGACTTCATCATGTTATCTTATCCTTTAAATATTTAATAAACATAATATTTAGCGAACATATAACATTCTTTTTGTTAATTCTTTTCCATAATTAAATTCAACGTTTGAAAAATTTTTTAGACATTTTTTAATCAAATTATTGAAAAAATACCCTATTCATTATAAAAACTAATATTTTATACTGAAGTTTTCGCTCTTCCTTTCGAATGTGCCGTAGGCTATAGGTTTCCTGTAAGTACTAATGTGGCCTTTATCTCATCAACCGTCAATAGTAGATGTATCGTTTCAATTAAAAAAAAAATGCTCAAAAAGGCGTTTAAAAATTGCCCTGCACTATTTTTGAGAGTGAAAATACAGTGTGTAACAAAATAAAAAAATCTAATTTTTTATACGGCTCCCTTGTGCTCTGACTTCCAATTCGAATGTTGGTGCCCTGTCTCTCCTCAGGCCAACAAAAAAAAATTCCATGTTTATAGGTATAATATTCACTGAGATATTCGAATTCAAAAAAAGGAAAAAAGTCGGTAAAGGACAGAATAAATAAGGGAAAGAAGCCTTGTGTTCGTTAGTTTTTGCTGTTCTTTCATAACTTTTCGCCGATTTTAGAATTCAAAAATATCTTAGCGGATATTGCACTTGGAAACATGGAATTTTTTTTTCTGCTGGCCTCAGGAAATACGAGGCAACAACTTTCTAATTGAAAGTTAGAGGACTAGAGGACCGTATAAAAATTTTTATTTTTTTTTATTTTGTCACACACTGTGTTTTCACTCTCAAAACTGGTACGTGGGTAACATTTGGACGCTTTTTGAGCATTTTTTAAATGGGAATCATATCAATATGACTGTTGATGAGGTAAAAGCCGCATTAGCAGTTGCAGAACACCCTGTATATTTAATAAAGCGAACAAAAAATATAACTAAAACATTACGAGTTATAAAAATGATGCTCTTATCTGTCTTATTTCAGGCAAGAAATTTGCATACTCATCTCATCCATGGCACCTGCCGCAAACAGAATGGGTAATGAATTTCCAAGAGAAAAGATGTAAATAAGATAATGATTTATCGGGGAAATATGTACGCCGCAAGTGATTTGTTTTATTATACGAATATCACACACTCTCTGTTCATATTTTAAAGAATACGTATTTTTTTTTAATCTGTTTATACGTTCTTCATCGTAATTAGTTTTATCTCGACGTAGCAAAAATGTTTGTTACAATGAACAATATTAAAAGTTGTTGTAACTAATTTCCAAAAAATGCTCTCGCAAAAATAAGCTCTGAAGTTGTTTAAATAGATTTTAACAACAGTGGGGGAAATATAATAAGAACATTTTATACAGCGAGGTAAATTTCACTTTTTCTGCAGGTGGTAAAGTTTCATGCGAGGAGTCTTAATTGCGATGCGTTTTAATTTTATACCAAATAAGTAGAAAAATATTACGAAACACTTTTTCGGAAGTTTCAGGTTGACAAAACTCCCGTTTATTAAATTCAATTAATGAAACGTGGCAGTAATATGAGGAATAATTTAAGGTTTTCAGCCTCTTTCAAGGGATAAATTTAATTAGAAAATGTAACCCTGGGTCGCTCTATGCAAGGCTATGTTTTTGCTACTAATTACTCCGAGAATTTTTCAATTTATTTTATTTACATGAACTCTTCAATATTAAAGGTACGGACATGTGAAATTTGAACTATGGTAATTTAAAGTTTTGCGACACACTACGATAGCGTATCAGAAATTGGTGTATAAACTTATTACGCATGAGTTTTTGATACATTCGTTTTTGACGTATGTGCCATAAAAATAAAATAAGTGAATGGAAGTTAATTTCATTTTTTTATAATGTGTAATTCGTTAGAGTACGCATATGTTATGCCGAATTTGCAAATCGGCTCTTATTAAATTGGCTGAATCTGCAAGAATTTTAAAATACTGAGAAAATTGTTTGAGATTTTACCAAGATTAGATAACCAAAGTTATAAAGTTTGCAGAGCTAAGAAAAGGAATTTCTATTTATCCGTCTAGTCATAAGAGGTGACATCTCTTTTCTTGTTCTTATCGTGTCCTCAAACGCGGTAATAACTGCGATAGGAAAAAAAAAACATACCTAAATTGAGGCGATTTGAGGTGCGTACGGAGTGACTTGGGTGCATACTCTAATTTGTTATTTTAGATAACGCCATAGCCACTCTAAATTAAATTTAGAGCCGATTTCAAATCCAGCCGCCAGAGTGAGCTTCGGTGATTAAAACTTTGTTTACAGTGCTTAATAGTTGCATCTTATGGGCCGTTCACGTATTAGCAAATTTTTAGTCATTTTTGACACCCTTTCCCCCCCCCCCGATCAGCAAAAGTCAGAAAACTCCCCCCTCCTTGTCATCAAAATTTCGTCATCAGCTCTGCTCCCCATTCCCTAACCCACATTGGTGAGATCAGAGACGTACGTGGAGGGGAATACTTTTATAAGTTATTGTAATCAATTTCTGTTAATTCCAATGCTATTTCAAGGCTAAAAAGTCAAAATTTCTTCTCAAGAAATTCATTGCGATCCAGCCTCTAAGCCGTGTATGGTAAACACTTGACCCGCAGACCAAATGTGGCTCTGGGGGTTATCTGATGTGGCCTGTCCTCTGAAACCTAATTTTGTAAAAATGACCTAAGTGGCACATTTGCAGAACGCTAAGTGACCTGTAGCGCAATTCCAGAGCATTAAATCCGCCCATAGCACATTTTCAGATCACTGAAGTATAGGCGCGTGGAACATTCACATATCCGTGGCACATTTCGAGATCTCTTGAGTGACATATGGTACAGTTTTAGAGCACTTAAGCGGGCCCCAGTGAGGTTCTTCATCACTCAAGTTATCCGAGGCCCATTCCCAGATTACTTCAGTGATCCGTGGTACAATTACGGATCACAGTTCCAGAATTAAGCGGCCCGGATACACTTCCAGATCACTTGGATCCGCGAAACATTTAGAGATCACTAAAGTGGCTCTGTGACTTATCAATTGGGAGAATGTTATTTCATGTGCCCACAAACTATCAAAAGGTTTTTCCTGATTTTAGAGCACCAAGTATGATGCCATTAAGAAATATTTAATATTTTCATAAAGGGTGGTTGATGACGTAAGCATCATCCAACCCCCTCTCTCCAAATCGGAACCCACCCCCCCCCCCACATCGATGCTGACGTTATACTTGAATGGCCCCTTACAGTCTTGGTAGATGTTTTGCTTTGGATTACTTATGATAATTAATTCAATTGGATCATTTTATTAAATACTGGTCGTTTTATTGGTGAAATGCTTAATGTTTGATGGTTGACTATGACAATATTTTATTTTTGTTATAGGCTCACACATTTATATAGATGCCATGAACATATAAGAAAATATTGGGTTCCAGGGTCCAATATTGGGTACAAAGAAAAACTAATAATTAGTATTATATAATACACAACCCATAACAAAGATTATGGTTTATGGCTTATGTCTATGGTTATGTCTTATCTGAGTACATATAAAGTAACTTCTCGATTTATGTTTATCACACTTCTTTTTAAACGTATCTATTGTGTTGGAATTCACTATAATAACGACGCAGAGCCGAAACACAGGAAGAACCACACTTTTTCTGCTATGTGCATTTTCTTTTTGATTAATGTATATATGTTAATTATGTACAGTTGTTACAACGTATGTATAATTTGGTTAGCCAGCTCTTCATATGAGCTGCTTACATCCTCTCGTTTGTACGTTCCCTCCTAGAATGTCTCTCTTTTTGTCACCTCTCTCTCCTTGTCCACCTCTCTCTCTCCTCCGTCCCTCGGCTCCTGGTATGCAGCTGTCCAGTTCCCCCTATATCTGACCCTTGACCCTTCCCACGCTTTCGTCGTGGAGGGTCATCACGGATCTCACATTCACTACCCTCGGAGGTAAGCTATTCAAAAAGTTGTCACGGCCTCCAAACCCGCATTCAGAGTACTTGACAAACCCGCCATGATAACAATAAACATAAAAGAATATTTCTCTTTATTTAATATCTGCAATTAAAAACAAAAACTTCGAAAAGTGAAATATCAAAGCAATTACGGAGTCACCCTTTATGTGTGGTGACTTGGATACGCAACGCTATTACTCTGTACCCAAGTCACTCCACCTTAAGGGGCGATTCGGGAATGACTTTGTATTCATTTTTCTCCATTATAATAATTTACAAAACAATTTGTCCTTGCATAAGAAACCCCTCCCCCCCCCCTATCTCTCTCGTAGTAAATAAATGCTGGCGTCCGAGTGACGTGGTGGTAAGATGTTGGTCAACACCGTAAAGCGTAGCCGTCGGGCTCCAGGTTCGATCCCGGTGAAGAATATAGATAAGGTATTTTTTCCCCAGAGAGCTTTAGGCTACACCGATAAATGGCATCTACATTTCCAACGCAACTCGGTAGTAAAGGCAGTAAATTTCCTCCAACTTCGAATTACCCAAAATATTTGAAAAAAAAAATTCTAATCAAACAAGAAACTCGAACATTAAATTACATAGAAAATTCAAGAGGAGTTCGAATTATATCCGGAATTAACCAATTTCCACTGTATTTATCACACGCGGATCACATTCCTAAAAAATGACAAAATCGGTATAAAAAAAAACAATTAATGTAACACAATCTTTATGGCTATAAAATTCCGGAATTTTTATAGAAAGAATTTATTTTTATGAAACGTGACGCTTTTTTTGAGAAAACGAAAGGATATATAAAAATAAATAAATAAATGTACAGGTATAAATCATACAATTCGAGTTTCCGTTTTCACGAAAATAGCCACCCATTCAACAAAATGAATGCAGCTATAGATAAGATAAAGCGATTGCCGAGTACCCGTTCTCTCTTTTTTTTTTCCGGCGTACCATTTGAAATGGCTCTATCATTCAATCAGCATACGAAATTAGTCCATTTGCTTAAGAAAAGAAAGCGCTGTATGTGTGTTTTTTTTTCTCTTTTTTTTTATATATATTGTGCTTTCTTCTATTTCAAGAAAATAAATTTCTTTTTTTCCGGCTTAAAGTTAGGGTTTTTCCTTTTTCCGATGATAAATAGGAAAAAAATCGAAATAAAAAGCTTGAATTGAGAAACGGAGCTAGGGGGAAAAAAATACGAATTGGCGGTGGATCAAGAATTCGATGGAAAAAGATTTTTCTCAAAGATTGACGGTTAGTATGAATTTACTTCCGTGAAATAGGGACTTAGAAATAGATTTTCTTTTCGTTACCGCTCAAATTATAATATTGTCATCATGCTTGATAATTAATAAATAAATTAAATAAAAAAAAAACCACTATATTAAGTTGGTCAAGTTCCCAGCTGACGATAGATTAGTTAATTTTGACTCTTCAACTTGCAATGAAAGGAGTTGAAATTTAATATTTCGGTGAAAATTGGCTAATGAACGGAACATGAAAAACTATTACGGACGTCAAAAGGGAAAATTGAAAATTTTTGCACTTGAAAAATGATTCAGAGTATAAGATTTGACTGAAATTTTATGGCAGTGATGACCGAAAATATTTCTGAAAGCACTCGAATCCCATCTTGGGTATCAATATTGTTTGAGCAGCTGTTCGGAACTTCACTATTTACTGTAACTACCAATTTAATTAGTTTATCCAGCACAGTCACCCTGTAGTTAATTAAATATAACTTTTTTGTTCTACTTTGAGGCGTGATTATGAGAAAGCTTTCACTTCAAAAAAGTTTCGCTACGGCGTACGACAGAACTACCACAGTTTTGAATAACCAACAAAAATTATGAATAACCAAAAAAAGAATTTATCGACCATTCATTCATCGCAAATGTGTATAATAAACTGCACAATCAAATTCCATTAATTTTAATTGCACAGTTTATTTGTATCGCCAGTTGAATCCAATTGAAAATTTAATTAAAGAACTAAAAGATGAAACGTCAAAATATTAATTTCATCTGAAACATCTAATGCTTTCATATGAATTGATATTCCAAAATAAAATCAAAATATCACACATACACATATTTTGTGTACTATTCATAAAAGAAAGTTAACAATATTTTAATAAACAGAGCATAATCTTTTCGAATTGATGTGTATTCAGTATTTACTAGGATTTCAAATTTCTAGTTATTATAAAATGTAACAATAGCGATCACAATGAGACATAGTCTAAAAACAATAATTTTAGTTCCTTTTACACTTGAGAACAAAAATTATTGCATGTATGTAAATATCATCTACGCATCTCCTAGTACTTGTTTTAAATCTAATGTAATAAAGAATATTTAAAATTAATTTTTTATAAAATAAATATCAAAATAACTTTATAATAACAAAATTTAATTTCATAATAATAATTTTAAAGCATTAAAATTAGTGTAAAAAATATACAAAAATATTTAAAAATGTATCAAAATAATTTTATGAAAATAATGTGAAAATCATCAAAATATAATATTTATCCTATATTAATTATGTGAGTGTAACCAATAGGTTTATTGGTTGTATTTATTTTATGTTTTGCGATAGATCTTTTATCAAACTCTTATTTTCATACCTCTTCCTAAAAGATATCAAAAATAATATAATTCTTTTTATATAAATAGTCTATACGAATAATATTCACCAAATAATACGTTCACTTAATATACAATAAATAATACATACTAAATTAATCTCCATAGCATACAGAATACATCTGTGCAATACCGTATTTAATATGCACAAACATACTGAATATGTTTAAAATACATGTAGAAATAATTCGATATGTATTTTTGCAAATCCTATATATTTTATTGAATTTAAAAAAAAAAAAAGTAGAAAGAAATGAGGAATTTTTCGAAGAAAATCTGTATCAATCTTTGAAAGAATATATTTACTTTTCCAAATGCAGAATTTATTTTATTTTCAGTCATAGAAGATGTACCACAAGAAACAAAGACCCGAAATATTTTTCTTTATATTTAGAATCGATGTGGTGCTTCATTAAGGGGCGTTCTTGCTACTTGTTTGTCTTTTCTTTTCTTTGTTTATATACTCTCAATTCTTCCACGTCTTATTTTTCGTTTTGTTATTTTCTTCTATTTACTTACCTTTTTCTTTCCTCCTATATATTGATTTCGTGGGTCTCGTTTGGGGCTCCAGTAACGGTTCGTTTACTTCCAACGACTTCTTTCTTTCCTTTTTCTTCAAAAAAAAAACTTTCCTTTTTTCTTAAGATTGCTTTGTTTCGCGCAGAAAAAAGAAACTTGACGTATCAAATAATTCAATGCAATATAATTCTTAGGTAGAATCTGACACTTTTTACAATAAATTCTGTCTTTTCTACGGAAAAATAACGCTGTGAAGGGAAATATTCGAAAGGAAATGTGTCTGCATTTTTAAAAAAAAAATAAAATTTAAATGTCGAATTTTGGAACTGATTATGCGATTTTTATTCAAACGTACGGAATAAAAATATGTTTAATTTTATTCATGATTGCATAATTGTTTCAATTTCATTTTTTTGATCATGCAAATTTATGGTTCGATTTCTTTTAAGTTATTTATCAATTTAACTGATTAACTAAATTTCGGATATGTGTGCGGTGTGTTTCAAATGAAAGAAAATTTTAAATAGTTTTACGTTATTTAAATAAATCTACTTTTCGTTTTTTTTTTTCCAAAAAAAATATTTTTAATCAAAACTATGTAGGTTTTGATTTTACTAGAATTCAATTTCAATTAAAAATTCAATTAGTTTCTTTTTTGTATCTTTTTTTATATTTCATAAAAGCAAACAAGAAAGAAAGAAAAGCATAAAGAGCATTTATTGGCATGTAGGAGAAAGATAAAAAAAAATCATTGTTTCACACAATATGTTGATTATTTTCACGCTGCAAATTGGTTTAAAACAACCATAATAACCATTTTTTTTAATCGTAACATTGTTTTTATTTAACAGGTGACAGCAGGAATTATAGCATAGCGCGGTTTCTCGTATTTATAATGGCAAAGTATAGAAATATAAAATATAATTAGTCAGAAAATCTCATGAAATTTTCTTCCTAATATTTTTCTTTTTCACCGGTTCGCAAATTATTTCTCCCATTTATGAAGGTTCGTGAAAATGTTCACTTCATTTCAGTGGACTGTAATGGGGGAAAAGGTTTAATGACAATGAATTAAACCATACAAGGCTCAGGGTTTCAGTGCTAATAAGTAATTTATACATTGACTTACAGCATTTGATATTATGAGGCCCTTAGAAATTGTTTTTTTTAATGTCCTGGTTTTTACCAGTGAATTTGCGGCCGCTGTGGTAATCAAGTGGTCATAGTGGGGTTCGAACCCGACCGTCGCCACAATGGTGGTCGGCTGAAGTTGGTTTTCTGTGCCATGTGTTGGTTTTCAAATGTAAGACAATCTCCCCGTTAAAGTGGCAACGTGAATTGTAACGGGGCATTTTTTTTCCCTGACGCAAACAGCGCAGAAAACCGTAATTAGCGATTTGACTAATTTTTTTTTTTTTCAATTCATGACCGCATTTCACTTTTGAATTTTCGTATTTCTTTAAAAATTCGATGGCTTCAAAAAAAAAATTTATACCACTTTCAATATTCCTCATACAAATAAATCAAAAAAATTCAAGTAAATACACCAGTAGTAATATTTTTTGGGCACGTAAATGTTGTAGCACACATTTGACCATTTATTATTTTAACTTACACACCCGACCGAGCATGTAGGGTTTTGGAGATTTGTCGAACCCTGCTGTCCATGCATGTTAACGAGTATGATTGAATTTTTCACGTTTTTATCGCACAGTAAGTCACCGAATGCGGTCTTGAAGATTAGTCAGGTGCTCCACCTGAATACTACTATTTATAATTAACTCCGAATGCTTTTGAATCCTCTATCAGCAAGCCCGCGGTTTGTTATAATAATCCCTCAAACTCGCTCCATTCATAGTTTCCCCTTTGCTTATAAATGAATATCGGCAGCACCTGCGCGCTCTGAAACGCTTCTCTCTACACGAGCGAACATTTTCAAGTGCGTATTTAGTTGAGGCAGATGCTTAAACTCATACTCTGTTAACTATTCAAATCATTTATTGATTTATCTTCAAAGATATCCATTATGGAGAAGCTTATATATTCTCTCTCTCTCTCTCAGTAAGTAAAGTCGAATTCAAAAGATAAACTCTGATATGAGAGGAAGAGAGAGAGAATCTCTCGTATGTTTTAGCAGCGAATCGTCACACGTTAAACAAATATCTTCTCTTGACACATAATTGGTTCCATCTTTATAAGTCGTAGTGGGATTTGCATACGAATGGCACATTGTGTAAATTGCGATATTCAGGGAAATGATAATCGATATCCTTTTCTGGGAGAGTAAAATCGTTAAAATTTGATTTCTGTTTGTTAAGAGCACTGTCCGGAATGTACTTCGTTGTCAATGGAAGCGGTACCAGAACGACTTCAATAGAAAATTTAGCTTTTGCCATTTAATTTTAAGTCTGGATATCCAATACTACTTTTAAAATAAATATTTGAATAAATGGTGTAGCAAAGAAGTACCGTTTTATTCTATTATGTCGATTCTACGTTAACATAGGACCGCAAAGTGTTAATTAATATAAGGTTTACGAAAAACTTGCTTTATGTATAGAGATGTTGATTTTTTGAAAAGAAAAAATGTTTCTTTCCGAAATATCGGCATCTCTACATATAGTTTTCCGTATATCTTAAATTAAAAAAGTAGAGAGACATTTTTCTCAACACATTACATATTCTTTAAACAAATGTTCATGTGAAAATTAATTACAGTGAAACTCGTATGTCCTGGAAGTCCCAATTCGGTTTTTCTCTCATCAACCGTTCGTGGTAGAGTTAATGGTTTTGATTTAAAAAATGCTCAAAATGTGTTCAGAACTCACTCTGTATCAGTTTTGACAGCGAAAATGCATTGTGTCATAAAATAAAAAATCTAAATTTTTATACATTCCCCCGTCCTTAAAATTCCTATTAAAAAGTTGTTGTCCTGTCTCTTTTGAGGCCAATGAAAAAATTTACGTTACTAGGTATAATATTCCCTGAGATATTTGATTTAAAAATTGGAGAAAAGTTGGAAAGAACAGTATAAATGAGGGAAAGAAACGTTGTCCGTTAGTTTACGCTGTTCCTTCTCAACTTTTTTCCAATTTTTGAATTCCAATACCTCAGCGAATATTGCACTCAGAAACATTGTTTTTCCTTCCAGGCTGTCAGAGACAGGGCAACAACTTTTCTTTCTTATACAAAAAAATTAAAAAAATTTGTGAGTTGTCAAGGAGCGAAGGTGATAGGAAGTTAGAGGACAGGGGGAACCATATAAAAATTTCGATTTTTTTTTTTTAAATTTTATGGCATAATGTATTTTCACTTTCCAATCTGATATAGAGTGATTCTTGAACACATTTTCAGCATTTTTTGAAATAGATCCATACTTCAACAACGAACAGTTGATGAGATAAAGGACAAATTAAGACATACTGGTATTTACACCCTGTATAATGACAGTTGCGAGTTGATTCGGTTAATAAATCCCTTCTCTCGATTCGGCAAATCAAAGAAATATTTCCGTAATTTCGCTCCACGCGTCTGCCTTTATCCTCGAGGAACGTATATAAAATAAAGCAGAATCGTCTCGCACCGTGCGTGAGAGAAACTAGATTCATTTAAGACTTGCAAAGAGGAACGTAAATCGTCCAGCAAACGTTGCTCTTGAAGCGGACAACTTAATCCATAAACCTCCGGAAATCTTTCTTACTTCCTGTTTCCGTAACCAAGATACACGGAAACTAAAAGCACCAAAAAAAAAAACGCAAGAAGAATTCCGGAGGAAAGATAAACATCCTCATCTCCTACAACGAGAACTTTTTTTTTTGGTAGAAGCCCTCTTTTAGTTGTTCTTGTTAATCCGCGATAGAGTCTGTTCTATTTTCTTTGGCAGCTGCTTTTCTTATGCGTCCAATATTCGCGTCTGTGTTATCTGTATACAGGGTGATTCCATAATTCCGCATTACGACGATTTCACTGGCGAACCGTGATCCTATAGAGGCATTCTTCTAATTACGTAAAAAGTATCCAAATGTGAAGAACTGTGAGAATTAAAATTTTAAAATGAGTCGTTTATAAATGAGCCTGACATTTATTAAAATCGATAAAATTTCGATCATTAAACGTGAATAATTGGAATTTCAACCATTTAATATTAATGATCGAAACTTTAATCGTTCAATATTACGAATTGAATGTATAACGAACAAAAAACCAAATACAAACCCATTTTTCATTTGATTTGGTCATAGAACAAGAATTTACAATAAAAAAAATTAAAATCGGACAGCGATTCGAATTTGATGGATTTGAAAGTCGGTTCTTTTTGATATTTCTCGTAAACTATAATGAATGTCAACGATGAGGACAAAAAAATTATAAACAGTACATTGAATTACTACAACGAAAATTAATGAGGACAGCCATGTAACTTGATGTTAATGATTATACATAATCGACCATTAATGGTTATATATATTCGATATTCCCGGATTCAATAATGCTCAGTAAATGTAATACTTCGGATAAAATGGATAAAACTGATGATATAGAGGGGACCGACAGATAACGTAAATAAACGCATTTTGATCGGTAGTTAATTCATCTTTATATGTTTATATACTAATTTTTTCTTATTCAAAGTGAAATGTAATTTAAATGCATTTCTTCAAAAATATGACATGCATAATGGAAAAAAAACATGACGTGCGTAATCGTCAAAGAAATTATATACGTCTTTGTATGCCGTATCGTCTATGGAAATATTTTAGACGCAAACGAGCTGTAAAGTTTGATTTATAACACAAGTTTAGCCAATTATAATACCATTAGAGCACTAATTCTCATTGTGTACACGTGCTGTTTCCTGATGATACATTTCGAAATTAGAATTCCGTTCTTTTTAAATGATTTTTGTTTCGTAAAATCGAAAAATAAATCATTTATCAATACAGAATCTTCTTTTTCCAATGGCGAATTTGAATAAATTTTCCATCAAAGTAATAACACGAAGATGAAAGAAAATCATTTTTTGAAATGCATTAAAGCGATTTTCATTCGAAGAAATTTATCCTAGTTGGAGGGAAAAGAACTATTTTTGTTGTGTTGAATGGGAAAATATTTATTTATTCATTTTGGATTATTTATATTTTGAGTTATTTATTTATTTTGAAGAATTTATTAATGATTACTTCAAAAAAGTTAAAGTTTATCTGTCTGAAATTAATCGCATATGCTTATCAGAAATTTTCCCGAATTCAATAGTATAGTTAATTCAATAGTAATCGAATTGTGGATATAATTTTTTTTTTCAAATTTTGAAATTCATATGATGAAACTTTACATAAAAATTAATAATAATTAACTTCAAATTAGAATTTTTTTTATAATTTCAAGTTTGAATACAAGTATTAAAAACATAAATTTTCTCCGTGTTATAAAAATAAATATGCCCACAGTTCAAAACTGAATGTCCGAAATAGATTTTGGTTTTCATAAAATGGTGCCGAATTAAAGCATAATGCATGAAAGTGTTCTAAAGCGTACATGCTAAATCAATGGTCCACGGGCCAAATATGGCCCTCGAAGTCATCTGATGCGGCCCCGACCTAAAAGACAATTTTGTAAATATGAACTAAACGGCACATTATACCAGATCAATAAATTTGCATGTGGGGCATATTTACAGATCAATTAAGTGACAGTGGTACATTTAAAAGATCATTTAAGTGACTTGGGATACTTTTCCAGATCACTTAATGATCGCGGCACGTTTCCAGATCACTTCAGTGACCCGCGGTACAGTTCCAGACGACTTAGGCATCACGCGACGAATTTACATATCACTAAAGTGACCCGTGGTACAGTTCCAGATCACTTCGGTGGGCCGCGGCACATTCAAAAGCTCATTTAAGTGGCCTGGGGTGCTGTTTCATATCGTTTAAGAGCCTGCGGCACAGTTCCAGACCACTTAAGCAGCCGCGACGAATTCACGGATCATCAAAGTGACTCGCAGCACTCCAAATCACTTAAGCTGCTCGCGTCACATTCCCAGATAAGTTACACAGACCGCGGGGATAGAGTTGGCAACTAAACTTGCATTTGACAATTTTTCTAGCTGTGTAATTACCACCTTTACTTGCTTTTGACAATTGTTTTTAGTGAAAACTCGTATTTTTATAAAGGATCAGCCTAGGTATTTATTGTGTTGTGTATATCAATACTCTTCTTCCGGAACAACTATCGCGGGCCGCATCTAGCCCGCGGGCCGGAGGTTGTGCAACCCTTGACCTAAATCATTTAATTCCTTGTTTTTATGTATGTTTTCCTCCAACCCAAAATAAAATACATACTTCAATTTTGTACATCGTTCATTTATTTGATAAAAACTCATTAGAATCCTTGATTCTAAAAACTTTTGAGAATTTCTATTTTATTTTATCGAATTTAAATTCATTGGTCATTGTCTTCTATGCGATAATTAGATCACCAGAAAGTATATCCAAATTTCCAATTCACAAATATGCATATTCATGGAATTCCGGCATTTAATTACATCAGTCACATAACGAAATGAAAAACTACGCATTTTTCTCCAAAATAAAATTATATCCATGAAGTTTTATTCAATAAGAAAAAAATAATAATAAGATTTATATAAAACTTATTTATCTCCTTACAATACATTTTTCTAACTAAATTAACAAAATTCTTGCATAGTATATATACATATGTATACTTTATTATGTACTTCGTTTATTCTTCGTATTAGAATTAGCAAAAATCTCATTTCCCTGATTAAATACTTGGAGTTCGTTGCCAATAATTGCATTTTTCTTTGCTTTCAACGAGTAAACAGTTCCTCCGAAACGGAAAATTTTCCTACGTACATCAAAATACAACATCAAGTGTTGTTTTATGAAAAGATGCTAATATTTGTGGGGGGGGGGGGGGGAAGCTCCGAGATTCTTTGTCAATTTAAGGAGGACAAAACTATTCTTTTGAATTGAGAAAACTCTTGAAATTGAATTTTCAGTAAACAGAAGAAAATTCCAGAGAATTGCTTAATAACGTTTCTACCAACCTAATTTGATAAATTGGAAAACTAATCTTGCGGAGATACTGCATAACTTTCGCAGTTTTTGTTTTCTTCGCTGAACTCATTCATTGGCAAAGTTTTTTTTGTTTTATTTTTTCCCTGGTTTTATCTCGGAAGTTGGAACAAATTAAATAAAATTCTTTAAATCACAAATATTTTCACTTTCTGTATCGCTTTTTATTTCTATGATTCCTAAAGCTTTAAATATCTTAATATTTTTATTGCAAAGTTTCAAAATGAATTGTTATTAGTAATTGTTAAATACAATCAAGTTTTTAATTTTTTTAAAGAGTATAATGGAATAATTATTTTAATAACAAATTATATTATTTTCCCGTTTTAAATAACAAAATGGCGTTTTTTGGTTTTTTTTTAATTTTAAAAGAAATATCTGAAATCTGATCCTTCAGCATATTTTTGAGTATATTACGAAATATTTCATTAATTCTAAATTTCTGAAACCAATAACAAACGAAACTCAAGTTTTACTAAAAAAAATAAATTAAATTCGGATTGAACGGAACTAAAGAAAGTTATTTCAGGCTTATAGTATTTAAAGCATTTTAAATTTATAACATAAACATATTCCTTAGTCATATTTTGTGTGATTATGTTTCATTATTTATTTCTCCGTATCAATTGCCTTGTACATAAAGAGTGACCATGGGATCCGTATTTTACAGGACATTCCTGAAATTTTGGTCGTACCAACTTTTTTATAAAATGTAGACCGGAGAAATCACTTCGCTATAACGAAATTTCATTATACAGGAATTCCAGGTACTTGTATATTTGCATTGTTCCTATGTAATCTCATCTGGGGGAATAGAAAAGTGTTCACTAAAACGAGATATTTGCTATAACGGTATTCGTTAAAACGGGATTCGACTGTATATATTATGATTTGCGTTACATAAAACTACCGCATTTAAATATGAAACCCTTTTTTAGCTCGAACTACATCTAAACCAGTGAAAGATTTCTTATATTTAACTGTGGCAGTTTTATGTATCACGAATCATAATACACATTAAATACAATCATAGTACACTGATTGTGTCGCATTTTACGTGATGTCCAGTTTTTTGTGATATAGGTCATTTTTCTTTTATTACACAAATACAAACATACAATACACAAATACACACTCATATAAACACATATAATACAAACCAACAGTTCGTGACCTCAGGGAACTGTAAAATCTTTCCCACAGAACAAAAGGAATTGTGTATTGAATTTATTAACTAATAAAATGTATGAAAATGCTTCAAAACCATCATAAAACTATATGATAACATGATCTCTAGTTTCACAATTTGTGGAAACATGACAACTTAAGTAAAGATGCGTTAAAAAAAAAGAAACAGCGTTGGCAAAGTTACCCTGGAAACGAGGCAACTTTGCCATTTGTGTTAAAACCAGTAGAAATTTTTCACACTTTACACATCAGTATTAACTCTTTATTGTACAGAAAGGTACAAAAAAGTATTTAAAGCATTTAAATCGGAAGGTTTAAAATTCATAAAGTTCAAAGAAAAATTTTGCATTTACCCTCAGAAAAGATAATTTGCCACAGTTTTGATAGTAAGGAAGGTTAGTTATGTACACCATGTCTTGTACGTTGAATCAAGCTCATTCGTTGCAGAGGTACGCGGAAGAGATAGGTCCTTCTCCATCAAGCGCTATTTGCCAACGGCTTCTCCTGGTGCCACATTAATTCGCCGTCTTCTTCTCCTGTGATAAATCTGGCTAAAGAGTAGTACCATCATAATTTTGATACTTGCTTCCTCCCAACTTGGTACTAATGCGTCTTGGCACCTGGACGACCTGTAAAACAAACACAAAAAATGTGCGATTTGAAAAAAGTATGCAAGAATTTGAGAAAATGAGGAAATTCTAGGTTAACAAAGTTGCCCTATCTTCACTAAGCTTCCTGGTGCTACATTGCAAAGTAATATTATTGAACTTGAACACAACATAAAATTCACATCTAAAAATAATTCCGAAAGAGGATTATATGCTGTATCAAGCAAAACAAGTAGTTTATACTTATCTCTGAATGAACGGGTAGGGCGAAAGAGACTTTTGTAAATTACCAAAAACTCCGATCCTACAATCCGAAAGAAAAAAAAAACACTGATAAAGACCTGTAAACAACTGGTGAGGATGAAAACGTGCGAAAGGGTATCATTCAATGTCTTCTCTATGAGATGAAAACATTGGTGCCTCTATCAGTTGGTTCAGGAACTTGGCAGGATGCAAAACATCATATTTTGCAAAAGCTGGCAAAGTTATCCCTGCCTACAATATTGTACAGTATTTATAAGAAATTTTACTCATCTGTGAGTGAAAGTTTGGACTTTTTTTTAATTTATCAGAAAAAAAACTCTACGCCATGAAAGTGCTCTAGTGCAAAGCGCACCTTTTTACGTCAATTAGTTGATGTTTTATCAATTTTTGAAATGTTTCAAGGACTTCTCGCCTACCCTGTACTTTTAAATCGCATTGTTTGTTGAAAGCAAAACGCAAATACAAATATAGTCAGTGAATTTTCAATACAATCAAAAGATTTTGCTTAAAAATTCAAATTAAAAGTTAAAAAAATATCTATTTAATCTGAAATGAATTTATAAAAATTAATTTGCACTGTATATATACAAAACAATTCCCAGTTACACGATATGCGTTTTATACGCGAAGACATTTCATAAGAAAACACGCAATTCCCAAATACGTGATTTTCTTATCCCGGTATCATGAGCGATGCAGACATACACACGAACATATTCAAGTAATTATATCCCCGGTCCAGCCAGAGGCGTTTGCTGAGAATCACGCACTACCTTATACGTATTAAACATATATATGTATGTGTGTACAAATCGTGTTTGAGAAAGCAAGAAAAAAAAACATACTCAGAAAGAAAAATCGAGGGAAACCATCCCTTCATCAGATACGTTCCAATAAGAATGAAAACGACCAAAATTGAAAAGAAATGACTAGTTATTGGCGATTTCTTTTCTACCAAAAATGTCTCCTCTCTTCATACTTTGTTTTCCTCCTTTTTTTTATGAATTCTTTTTTTGTGTGTGTCTTGTACAAACATTTTTGCTCAACTACTTCACTGCAACTTCCTGCCTTTTTGGCCGCGGGAAGTTTGTCGTAGAACATGTCACATATAAAAGACTCTATTCTTCGTATAACGACCAACGAAATTAAAGAAAAAGATGGTATGGTGAGTATATTGTTATTTACAGACGGGTCTCTGTAAACACACAACATAGTGGACACTAATGTTACCGGAGGTTGTTGATTGAAATATAAAAACCAGATTATATAAATTTGATTTGAACTGATTGAAATCGAAACTGATTCGAAATTACTTTTTTTTGATTGGATGCGTAGAATAAATATCATTATTTACTTCTAATCTAATTCGATTGGCTTAGAAACATTGTTTTTACACGTACATATAAGAATGTGTTTCAGAATAGGTCTCGAATTTCTATTGTGACTTTTCATATTCCTAAACATAATCTTCTGTTTTCCAACTAACTGATAAATTTGGCTGTTATATGGTTAAGAGAGATGATTTTTGTCAGCGGAAACCACATCAAGGAAAGAAACTTTCTGGTATTGTTGCTGAGGGGAACTTGGAAATTAAAGTTTGCTCGTCTCTTGCGGGAGCCGAACCTCCGTCTTATGCTATCCGGAAGAGCGTACTAATCAATATACCACAGAGACACAAATTTCTTTTCCTTATTATGTGCAATAGCATCATGCAAACAAGTAGAAACTTTGCAGCCTTCATTAATTTCAGTCCTCACAGATCTCATCTTTCATTCCGGCTACGTCTTTTGTGAGCGCAGAGCCTCTCTGTTGAAAAGTTCACCTGTGATTGCCGAAACATATGTTGGTGTATTTTCAAGTTTATCTACCATTTGCCTATTTCACGGTGTATTCTCGGTCCACACTAGGAGGAAATCAGCAAATTTTTCTTCCTAAGCCTCGGCAGTAATATCCAGACTTACCTTGATGTATTTAGATACATATATTAATTACGCTCTCTCTGCGGACAAAACATTTTCTCGTTATTTAGATATTCTAGACCCTTAACTACCTCAAGCTATGAAAAACATGTTTATGGGTTCCACGGGTCTTCCCGATTTGCTTATGAACCTCGACAATTGTTTCCGAAAAGGTATATTCATTCTCGGGAAGTATAGAGGGCGTCCATAATTAAAAAATCGTGTTTTAAAGTAGCCTACAGGCGAAACCAGTAATCAAAAAAGTGTGAATTTTGTGGCGGACTTCATGAAGTGATGGGAATTTGTTTCAGGGGAAAAGAAATTAGTTGCACATGTCGCCGCTAGAGGGCGTTTCACTTTGAATACCTGTAGTACACATGCAAATTTATGTGATGTCACGCTGCATCAGTTAAAAAACCTGGAAACATTCACTGAGATCTTGTTTCTCAATGTATTTGCTGCTCACAATGACGATTTTACGAGATCGCGCTTTCTTGGTTAAATTGTTTTACCAAAATAGCAATTCCCCAGTAACTGCTCTACGGAAATATCGGACTTGGGGAGGATTCGAAAAGGTCCAATTACCTTCTGAGTATGATAACGAAATTTGAAACCACAGGATCGTTGGCTGTTCGTCCTGGAAGAGGAAGAAAACACGTTTCTATAGACGCAGTACATGAGGTTTCGCTTCAGGTGGAAGAGGACAGAGCTTCGAATTCTCGTGGTAGCACTAGTGTCAGGCGTGTAGCACAGGCGTTAGATAGGCCACGTTCAACTGTCCATAAGATCATGCGGAATATCCTCCGATATTATCCCTACAAGCTTCCACTTGTGCAGCGATTGCTTCCACATAATTATGACGCTCGACTCCAGTTCTCACAGCAGTTTCTAGCTCGCGTTGAGGTCGATTAAAATGGCCTTCGAATATCCTCTGGACAGACCAGGATCTTTTAATTATGGGCACCCTGTATATTAATAGCGAGTTCTGTTTGAAAAATATCGAAATTTTTATTGAAAAGTATCGAAATTTTTATTGAAAAATATCGAAATAAATAAATGAATACCATAACTCTGCCATCGGACTCATCCCATTGCCGAGATCTCTTCCAGCCTGCTTCATGGCAGACAGAATCTAGAACGATATTTAAATATAGTCGAAACTCTAACGCTAAACTGAATGATTCCCCGCCCCGGAATTTTAAAGATTAAGAAATGCATTTTCAAAATGATTGTAAAAGAATTTTTGACGTTTTCTTTCCTGAGCTGGCTGGGTGCCCATCTTTCTCTGAGACAAATGCGGGATTTTAAATTGTCATGATATAAGAAGATTGATATTGCCAGCGACTTAGAATTAATTCATTTTTTTTTCAATATGTCTTTTTTAAATTACACCGATTGATAATTGTAGTTATTTTAACCTAAATGAATGAGAAAGTTTGGAACAGATTATTCTTCGCGTGGCAGAAGCTCTTTCTCTCTCTATGAATTTAATAGAAAAGTATCCCTTCCTGTAAATGTTTCAAAAAACTTATGTAAATTTTTCCAGATGAATACACCCAATGTTAAGATTTTGTATTGCTATTTTTCTGAAATTATTAAAATTGGTTCTCTTTACTCGAGTCATGAATGAATCTTAGATTTACACGTTCTTGTTACTTATGAATCTCACGCACCCTGTAATTACTTTTTCCACCATTACAATAAAATATGCATGTACCACCACCAGCAAAATAATCGCAAATTTTTAATAAAGCTGCCAAAATATGCTAACCATCGTAAAAAAAAGTCCAAATCAACAGGAAATCAAAAGCCGACCTCATTTAAGTCACGATCTACTTCTGTGGATACATTTCTGCACGTCCCAAAGTCACTTATTCATTATATCCTTGTTGAAGAGGTCATAGAGCATAGAGTTTGCAAAAAAAAAATTTTAATTTATAATAATATTTTAACGTTATATGTCAAATACTTATATTTTACTCCAAATATTCCCCAATCATAAAATACCTTATTTGATCAAAGAAGGGGGAATTCAGAGGGCAGTGAGCTTATTTAATACGAATAACCAATAAATATATAGACACCTACACAGGATTAAACTCATTTTAAACAGAAACTTTTATCTAAAAAGGGCTTATGGTGGATTAGGGAATATATATCTTGGAAAAACTTTTATCTAGCCAATCGATCTGAGGATGACTGAAGTGCAATATGTCAATGTTAGCTGCGCTCTCGGTGGACCAATAAATAAGCTGAGGAAAGTGAATTGGTTCGGAAACAACTGCTTGAATGAACCGATCCTCCTGTTGTCGGATTCCATTCGGCCGTGCGTTGTCCCGGAATAAACAATTGCGGGCAAACGAGGCAATATCACGAAATCCTATCGACATTACGCGCTACTTATCCGACAGATCACTTGTATGAGAACAATAGTGCTGTACAAGCAATATCACAGACACGGGAATGAAAGTGGAGAAAATAAGTATACAATTTTTTCTTTTATTTCATTATTCTTGTCGAATCGAATCTGGAAAAAAAAAACACAAAAAAACAACATTATAGTGGGTTTTTTTTTATTGAACAAGAAGTAAGTTTTTGACAGTTTTCCACTTTAAACTGTGTCATTCATACAGCATTTTTTTTTTCTGATGAATTTCTTCCACAAAACCAACGAATAACATTAACTTATTTCTTATATAAAGGTTAAAATCCAGAAATGCTTTTGAAAGTATCGCGGATCCAGGAATCTAACTCTTTGAAGGAAATACATGGACAAGGAAAAAATGCTTTATAAATCGAATATCTTGCATTTACTAAAGCAGAAAACGCGGAAAAGAATAATGAAAACTTTCCAACATATCGGAGGGAAAAATAATCGAAATATTATTATTATTTTTTTTTTAATAAGAAAAAATTTTGCAACATTTGCGACCACTTTGGTATGATTTATTCAATGACAATCATTTTCCTAGGAAAGGACGTTTCATTTCTTTTATACAGGAATCAGTCCTGGGTTGTGAGCGGTTCTTTCTATCTATCTTTTATACAGGGTGCCCACTCTAACCATTGTCGAAGGTAACTATTAAATTACATGCTCTCATCCCATGATCCACGGTAAAATGTGGCCCTCAGAATCATTTGATGTGGCTTGTAACTTCAAGCCTATTTTTTATTTTGTACGAACTAAATCATTGCTTCTACAAATGAGAAGATTATTCCAGGTCCCGATTTCCGCATGAGCAACATGGGACCAAGGACCCATATGTTTGGGCGGTACCAAATTTATATTAGTACATATTTTACTCAAATTTTATAAATTGTATTTAGTAAAATTTTAGAAAATCAAGGAATTTTCCCTGAATCCCATCATATTATTTCCAAGTGCTCATTATGAGCAAACCCTATCAACAACCAAATTTAATATTATACCAATCTGTAATGGATTTTACACAGCATGAACGATGCACCTTTTGCAATTAGGAGGCCACATTTTCATGGTCACGCTAGTGGCCGTTGTTGGGAGGTTTGTTTTACTGTACCATGTTGATCAACATTCAAGAGAATTATCCACATTTAAATTTCGGAAATGGTCCGTTTTTAATGGAAATTAGTGGTAGTGATTTATTTAGTGCGAAACTCTGTTGGATACGCTCCACATTTTCGTCTGACGTGCGGGGACGTCCAGGGATTTCCCTTTACACAGACAGGCCGTGTCTCGGAATTGATAAAAATTTGAGATGGTCAAGTTTGAAAAATTTGAAATTTCTATGTCACCTGCTCATTCCAGAAGGTTTTACCTATCCCAGGAAGGTATCCTTACTGCACCTCTCGTCATTAGCATAAGAGACACGATAATTCCACAGTGGAACCGCCCATAACAGACACTTTTTTGAATTACATCTCGGGACATTAACGGAAACTCCTGGTTAATGGACAAGATTTTAGGTCCCATGATTGACAGTTACCGAAAGGTTCAACCAAAAGGCACCGAAGTGAATGAACGAGGAGGATATGTTCCCTTTCGGTAAAAACGACTAACATTATTGCAATTTTTACCAAAAATATTTCCATTGGAATAAACCCTTTTGCATAATCCGATAGAGCTCATCCCAAGTATTCACAAACCGTTAGAAAGTGCATTTGGGGGGGAAAAATGGAAATGTTTCCTTTTGTGAAAATAAGCTTCTCAGAAAATGTTATTTTAAAACAATGGTTATTTTACATTATGCTCTTCACTGCTGTTGCCAACGGGCTTGCTTTATCAAATTCCAATGTGCATAGCTGCTATATAAAAAGGGGTGATCCTGATTATTCATTTTAAAATTTTCCATATAAAATTTATAAGAAATTGAAAAATCACGAAAAAAATTTTTTTTCGATTGCAACCTACGACCAAATACCAAACCCTCATGGAATGGTGATTTGTAAAACACTATTACACTGCGCTGAATCGTCGACGCTCAATTGTCTCACGCTGAAATGTCACCAAATTGCTGTTAACATAAAATATGTGCTTTAGTAGCAGAAAAAAAAATGTAATGCAAATTATATTGAAGCACACTGATACTACATTATACATATACGTCGTAAATATTTTCTGCGGAGCTTCTAAAACGAATTGGTGCACGTTGGAATGTGCCATATATGTGTTCTCTGCATTGAGAAGCTTGTTTCTGAGTAATTCCTGTTATATGCGTTTAGGAAGGACTGACGTCTGTCTTCCTAATTCAGAAGTAAACAACACGGCAGGTTATTTTATTGGTTTATTATCCGTGAATTTTTGAACATCTCTTTTTTTGTTTAAGAGAAGATCAGCTCACATTCGTGTCGTAAATTTGGATAGCCATAGAAAATCAACTTCAGCCGACCATCATCATGCCGTCAATAGGGATGGGGGAAGGACAGTATTCGAACCTGTATCGTCTGATGCAAATCCATTACGATCGACGCCCACATGACCGCATAGATGCGTGATTTTAGTAAAGTGGAACCTGTCGATAACAGTAACGGGCACCCTTAGGACCAAAATTATTGACAGTTTTTTGCCCAGCTCTGGCGAACTTTTAAAGTAGCCTATCGTTTAAGTCGGGTCCTGTTAGGTATATATGCTGAATTTTTGGCGACGATAGATCTGAAGTTGTAGATTTGTAAAGAGAACATACACACACAGAGAAAATCAATTTTATATATAAACATTTATTAGTGAGAGCTAAAAGATTTATTCGTGCGATTTATTTAGTGCGAAACTCTCTGTTGGATAAGCTCCACATTTTCGTCTGACGTGCGGGGAAGTCCAGAGATTTCCCTTTACACAGATAACCCGTGTCTCGAAATTGTTTATACCATCGCCTAATGCTCTGAGCGGTAGGAAGTTCAACACCAGGGTATTGTATACAAAACATATATTTTGTAAACATTGTGTATTTAGGCCATTCTCAAATCTCTCCCACTTCAACATGCCAGCTTCTTCTTTCTTGCCCACAAGTCTTTTCCACACTTCTTTCGATATCCCTGGCTGCGGTCTCCGACCCTTATGCGCCACTGGGCGCACGTGCAATTTTTCTCCCTAGTCATTGGGTTCAGCTATACATTTTAGTCAAATAGCTTGTATTTTGCATCGAGTTTGATGACTGTCTTCATGGGGAGAACGACGCGAGTGATTCGAAACTTTCGAGCACGAGGAAAGGGGAGCCATCACTATAAATCTGTGCTAACTTTTCCGACGCAACTCTGCCTCTTTTGAGGTAACGGGAGAAAGGTGCTTTGTATCAGTGCGGGGTTGTGAGCGGTTCTATCTATCTATCTATATAGATTTATTACTGGTATAATATTTGTCATTTTAAACATTACATGCAATTAGCATTCAATAGGAATATAATTAAATTCACTATTTGAGGTTTTCGGCAGTTTTTTTATGAAGGTTTTGACGGAGGGGGTTTGACGTGACAGTTTAAACCGCTGTTTAAACCATAGAATAATACTTTCAAGCTTTGTCCCCCTTCATGAAAATAGTTCTTTAAAAGTAGGAATAGACTGAGAGTCTGGCAGAGAGACAAGAGCCAATAGATCAGCCGGGAAGAGCACCAGGTGCACTTGGTACTTCCCCGATATATTGAGTTGAATTAAAAAGCATTAATAATACCGACAATACACACACACAAAAGGACGTTATATCGTATTGTCTTTGATCCTTAGAAAAGTTTGTAGTACCTATGTGAATTTTTTGCAAACTTTTCACTCTAGTAATTGCTATAAAATGTACAGGGTGGGCAAAAAGTCCGTACAAACTTTAAAAATCAATAAAAACCGGAAAAATAACGGAAATAAAAAACGGTTTGTGCTGGGTTGGCATTGCTGGGTCACGGGAATTTTTATAAAACAGGAAAAATAATTCAAATAACAGCCGATAGGTGACGCTGACCTACACAAGTCAAAGAAAAGATACTCAAATAACGAACCAAAATGCCTCCAAATCGTTTATTACAGACGTGTGTTCCACATGACCACCACCAAAGGGAATAACACATTGCAGGCGAGTCACAAATCTTGCAACGGCAAAGTACAGCAAGTCTACATACACGGTTTACAACGGTGAACTGATTAGGAGCGCGCAAGTTCTTATTACCGTCTCATTTGCATATTTCCACCAAGTCACTCGTACCAGCGCCACCTATCAGCTGTTTTTTTTTTTGTTTTTTTTTTTCCTGTCAAAAAATACCCGTAACCTAGCGATGCTAACACTGCAAACCGTTTTTTATTTCGGTTATTTTTCCGGTTTTTATTCATTTTTAATGTTTGTACGGACTTTTTGCCCACCCTGTATTTCACGTCTGTTAGACAGACAGAAGCGCTCGCAGGGGGGAGGGGGTGCTATTTTTTATGTATCCAGAAACACGATGAAGTGACACCGAAACAATGTCTCACAAGGGGAGATTTTTTCTCGAACCGCCTCTGATTAAAGATTCAAAGTAGGTCGTTGTTCGCGGTTCCTGATTCCAATTTCAAGGAGGGCATTTACAAACGCAGAATTTCATGCCTTCTCATACTTTGGCTGTGACGTACAAAATTGAGCATTCCAAGTTGCCGTTGTGTGAAGTACCGAGCACGCAGTGCCTTAATTTTCTCCGCCACCGCAGGAGGAGCAATGTTCTCCTTTCGCATCAAAATTCGTTTTTACTCCTCAAACTTACCGGTAAAAAGACATCGATGGTGCCTATCAGTGTTCAGCAATACGCATCGAAATTCAATTTTACTCCTCCAAGTTTCGTTGAGGAGTGAAGATACAGCTTCGAGTTACACGTATTTTTTATATATATTAGAGTTATTTCTCACTGGTAAAAGAAAAATACACCCGTTACGAAAAAATAAAAAATTAATAATTTTAATGAAATTTCTCCTGCAAATTTTATTTTTTGCATAACACTGAGGAAGAGTATCTTATTTCAAAGGTGGCTTATATACACACATGCACCTTCGTGCGACATCTCAACGATACCACACTTGTACTACGATAAGTAAGACTAAGAGAGGGACATTTTTCTTACCGAAAACCGAAAACCGTAATTGGTGAAACGGGGTTCCAATGGATAGTTATAATCCATCAAACCCCCTTCATCATGACTCTGCCAATTCCTGTGCAGTAGTGCGCTTTGCAATGATAGTTAGATTCTAATAAGGTGGGTGAAGACGTAGGTTCACCTGAGACCCAAGGGGTTTTTTTTTTTTCTTTCAAAAGTTTTCAAATGTTCATAGACCTGGCAACACAGGTCGAGGCATGTGTAGAAAATTTTTTGGTCTTTTTAATCGTGCTTTGTGTCTACTGTCGTATGATGAAATCTCCGCAAGGTGTGGAAATTCAGAATCGTTCAATTTATCAAATAAGTTCTTTGCCAGTTTCTTTGCATATGACGTTACATCAGCCACTCCGGAATCACGTCTGATATTAACGTTTCTAACGTACCAAGGTAGTCCGGTGTATCTCCTCAGAGTCTTGTTCTGAAATCTCTCCAGAGCGATGATATTCATTTTCTTTGAGAACAACCAGACAGGCGCAGCATACAGAAGAATCGGTCTAATTGCCATCTTATACAGAATAATTTTATTTCGAATTGAAAGACTTGAGTGCCTGTGGCTTAGTCTGTTGAGCATGACCGAGGCGACGGTCGCCCTACGGATGGTATCAACACACTGCCGGGAGAAACTGAATCTCTTGTCCATTATCACCCCCAAATATTTATTGTGAATGACTGGGTTGATTATAACTCCTTGTACCTCTATGTGTGCTTGTTGTGGTAATGAGGACTTATTAGTGAACCACATGAATTTGGTTTTATCTGCATTCAGTTCAACACGGGTTCGCACACACCAGCGCTCGACCAATCTTACCATTTCTTGCAAGTTTGAAAGGGCCTTGCCAGGGTCCCTATCTGTGCAACAAAGGGCACTATCGTCGGCATAAAGAGCGGTGAAACCCTTAGGGGCAACTGGGAAGTCATTCATATGAAAATTGTGTAGGATAGGACCTAACACACTTCCCTGAGCTATTGATGAACGAATCTGTCTAGAATTAGATATTGAGTCATTTATCTGTACTCGGAAGGAGCGCGAGTCGAGATAATTGCTCACAAATTTTATGATGTTATACGGCATTCCCATGCGAATCATCTTAAACAGCAGCCCATTGTGCCAAACTTTATCAAAAGATTTCTTTAAATCGAAAAAGGCTACTGCTGCAGTGTCTTTATAAATTTTGGCTTCTTGAATTCGTTCTACGAACCGCAATAATTGAGTGGTGGTCGAGTGCTTGCTGCGGAAACCGTGCTGCTCTGGACCGATAATGTTATTGTCCTCTAAAAATTTGTGTAGTCTGATGGCTACCACTCTCTCAAAAAGTTTCCCTAATGAACTGAGAAGTGAGATTGGGCGCCAATTATGTGGATAGTGTAGGTCATGTCCAGCTTTGGGGATGACCTTAACTTTAGCGAGTTTCCATTCTGCCGGAAAGTGGTTTGTACGAAGTAATTCGTTGAATATGTTGACCAGCTGGCGAACCATATTTTCGGGGAGATTCTTGATAGTGTTGTTGGTGATGGTGTCCTGACCAGGTGCTTTTTTCTTTTTGAGGTTTTTGATAATGTTTGTTACTTCTTCAGTGTTCGTAGGAAATAAAGCAGAGGGTTGCTCTGGGGGAATATCCCTAAAGAATACTTGAACTTCTCTGTCAACACTGGCAATAAGCTGAGGAGGAGTGTTATCACATGGAGAGAACTGTCTCTCATATGTGTCAGCAAATATTTCCGCTTTATCACTGTCACTATATACTGTTCCGCTTGTGCCGACAATCGGAGGAATCCTCGAATAAGTGGGCTTACATGTTTTATACACTTTGTATAACGTGCCATCAGCACAATTTGCCTCACGTAAAAAGCTGAAGTAACGCTCACTCATAAATTCTTTGATTTCTCTGGATACTTCTCTTTTTATAGATCTGTATCTATCTTGGTAGTACGGATTTAACGTTCTTTGCCATTTCCTCCTAAATTTGTTTTTTAATTTGATGCGTTCCTTAATCCAGCGGGGAATACCCAGTGGATTATTAGTGGGAGCATCTCGGGTGGATTCCTTAGCAGTGTTAGTGATGGTTTCTGTGAGAAACAATAAGTCAGATTCAATTTGATCAATATTGCCACCCGTGAAGGAAGGCAAGGTGATTCTGGCCAGCTTTCGCTTAAATAATGGCCATATCACTATTTTCTTTGGTTTACATATAAAAGGAATATTGAAATCCGCTACCAGAAATATAGGGTTGTGATCAGAATCCGTGACAGGTTGAACGTGAACCGACATAGTAAATGTAAGGTTCTTAGCAAGCGCTATGTCAAGAATATCTGGTGACTGGCCAGCCTGGTCAGGAAAATGAGTTGGAGTGTATGGCGCATAAGGTTGAATGCTCTTTCTGATACAAAAATTTTCGAGCACCCTGCCTTGGGTGTTTGTAGAGTACGAGTTCCACAGAAAGGATTTAGCATTCATGTCGCCACACATTATCACTGGGTACTGACAATTGAAAAATTCGTTAAAAAGTGGAATGTCTATAGTATTTCTCGGAGGTTTATAGCACACTCCTATCCTAATTTTTTGATTGTTTACGTAGATCTCTATTGCTATTACCTCACATTGTGTCGAGGGAGGTAGCTGAATAATATCATAATTAATGTGTCGCTTTACATATATAGCTACTCCTCCTCCTGGACCAAAGCTTCTATCCTGTCTGATACAGTCATAATTTGCTACTTTGGCAGTGTGATAAGGACGAAGCCAAGTTTCCCCCACCAGTGCCAAGTGAACACCCTCAGTGTCAAGGATGTCCCTGAACTCAGTCATGCTAGAGACCAAGCTTTGGGCATTCCAAGCCATGATCTTCATGTTATGCAACACAGCATTTGGTGTACTAGACATTTGTGAGTGTTGAAGCAAATAAGTGTTCAGCTGCATTTAGAAAACAGTTGAAGAAGATTTCTATTTTCTCCTCGTTTGAAGTAGCTCTGAGGATTTTCAGAAAGCAGTCCTTCGTAATAGATATTAGTTGTTGAATCGGGAAAATTATGCTATTAGAGTTCATATTGATATCGTTATTTGCTATTTTCGTGGGTTCTTTTTCCACACGGTTGCCACCACACATGTCAGATCGTTGATTCGAAGCTGTTGGTTTCACCACATTGCAGTTTACTTTACTGCTATTGGAAGCTACTTTGGAGACCCGCACGTCTCTAACAGCTGTTGCCGGTGATTCACTTCGTCGAGGAGGGGACCTCAGTATTTTGGCAAAAGGCACCATCTCGTCGGTAGCCCGCTGAACCACAACACTCTCGTCATCATGAGTTGGCACTGCCTCGGCCGTTGGTACAGTAGAAGTCCTTTTAGGTTCGTTGAACCTTCCCTTCCTTCCTTTGGGCCAGCCTCTAGCTGAACTGACGCTTGAGCAGTCATCATCATGGTCATCTTGAGATTTATATTGAGATTTGTGACTTGGTCTCAACTTGTCGGATTGTCTATCATTCTCATGATTATGCATACCAATATTTGGTCTGTTTCTTGGTATATCTGGACGTCTTGTCGTGTTTTCATTTCTGGCCATTCTGCCTTTGCTAGTGGGGCACGATAAACAGCCTCTGTAATTTGCACTGTGTTTTCCTCCACAGTTGGTGCATATCGGGTCTTGCTCACCCCGCTTCAGACTGCATTCAGAGGAGTGATGTTCCCCTGGACACTTGACACAGCGTGGATCATTATGACATGACTTCGATGTATGTCGCCAGGCCTGACAATTGAAACACTGGACCACACCCTGGCGTTTTCTATACATCTCAACTCGAATTCTGATGTAGTTCAAAGAAGTCAACTTATAAATTTCCTTACTCCGATTTTTTCGGGGCATTTCCACTAGCCAAATCGGAATTGGTATTACTATTCTGTCAGGGCCCTGTCCTCTATGGCTTTTTAACTGAGCAACATTTATGATTTCGAAGCCCTCGGCTTCCAGCGACTCTTTGATCACTTCACAGGGGGTATTTCTTTCTAAGTCCTTGATAACCACTTTTATTGTCTTATCTGAATGGAGCATGTATGTGCTATACTTTATGTTATTCGCATCGAACATTTTTGTAATCGCACGGTGGTCATTTTCACAGTTCAAAAACAACATCATATTTTTACCGGCTGTTTTTGCCGAAAAAGTCTCTTGGCAGGTGCTTTTAATTTTTTGCAGCAATTCCATCCAGTTCCCATACTTGGTAAGAGTCAATGGGGGAATGCGAACTTTCTTATGAGAGACTTCTCTCCATTGATTAGGATTATCAGGGTCTGGATCATCAATTTCTTCATTTTTTGAATTATTTCCAGAGTTTCCGATATTTTGTCCTGTATTTCCCGCATTTCCTACGGTACTTGTTGATGGTATAGCTTTAGTGACATCGCTCCTGTGCGTCTTATTGCTGGTTGAGTCCTGATTGGCTGTAGCAATGACGTCACAAGTAGCTGTTTGCCCATTGGCTGGAGCGACTACGTCATTACTTGCTGTTACAGCATTGGCCAAATCGACCTTTGATGCGCTGGCCACAGCGTAGGCACTAACAAGTGGGGATTCGTTTGAACCATCATTACACAGGGTACCCTGGGGCACCTCACACCTTTCTACAATAATGGGCTCACAAAAAATGTCCTTCGGGCCATTATCTCTCTTCTTTTTCTTCTTATTTCTCTTTTTCTTCTGACCTCCCTTTCCATTGACGCTATTTGCATCGTCATCAGATGATTGACGGGGAGAAGGGCTGTTTTTGCGAAATATACCACAAGATGATGCCTCGGCATCGAGCACTTCACCGAGTTTCCATATCATAGCATCCTCAATTTCGTACTTGTCATAATCAACTTCACAGTTTACGAGCCTAAAGCCCAGTTCAATAAGTTCACAGAAAGAATTGTTACCACTGCACGCGCCTCTTGAAGACGATTTAATCTCTGCATGTCTCGTACGGGACGAATGCATGTCGAGAGTTTTTAGTATGGCGACTATTAGGTCGTGTCTAACACTAGTTTCGTTAGGGGCCTCGTCGTCGTCACTACGTGCGTTCATATCATATTCAAGTAATGAAATATAAGCATTAGCTACCTTGTCCCATGCCGCACGATGGCTGGCAAAAGAAATCCCATGCAAAAAACACAGTTTCGACATACTCTTACTTCCCATTTTCAAGCGCACTGACTGCCCAACAAAAATGAAATCGGCATAATCAGAAGACTCACCCCTCACAGCAACCCACGGCGACGAATATTTTCCGACGACGAGGCTGAAGTGAAGTAAAAGTCAACCACACCAGTCCTTGAGCTGCGAAAACGTGAAGAACAATACCTTTTGAAGAACCGCGGCTCACATCACATCACTTAGCCAACCATATAAGCCCGAAACTCCCGGAAGTACGTATAATCGGCTATATACATTTTTCTTATTATAATTTTTTACAGCTCATATCTTATATTCCTTTTTTTAACAAGTGTCTTACACGTTATCTCAAGAAATTCATAAGTAGTTTAAATATTCTTAAAAAGTAGAAAAAAAAACAAGTAGTTTTTGAATGTTGTTTGCGAAAAAGTTATTTTTACGAGGGAGGATTTTTTTCGTACAGTAAAAAAGTTTAGTTCAGACAATTGCCGATAGAGGACGCTGCATTGCATCAAATCACTGAATTCCTTCGCAGAAATTTTCTTTAACCTGTTTTGTGTCTGAAAAATTCGTAAAGTTTCAGCCCATGACAAAGCCGCTTGAAAGGTCTTGAACTCTTAATGCAGCTTTGGCCCGTGACGAGGCTGAGGTGAAATAACTTCACTAATATTGCTTAGTGAAGTTATTATATATCAGTAATCAATATCATGTCACCAATATCAACATCACAGTGAAAACCTTATAAAAGTGTCAGTAGCAGGAAAATTCTGAAATGAGCTGTTAATCGTACACCCTACATTTTATGACTCCGATTTGCATATTTCCAGTAATTTTTTTTTTTGTGCGACGCTCTCTATCAACAAGCAATTCAACTAATTTCCCCCCCCCGTACCATAAAATATCCCCCTTCGTGAAAATAACCTTTTCGCTAACCATGCATTGAAAAATATACAGATTCCTTCAATTTTTTATGGAATTTTTAAACTATTTACTAATTTGTGGGACACAAATTAAAGTGTCAATACTCCATAAACGTTAAGATATCCAGTATATGGAGAATTTATATCCGGCAAAAATGAACGGAAAATGCACAATATCCAGGCGAAAATGATTTTCTCTCCGGAACATGACTTTTCCTCATTTTTCGTGCCTCGCCGTTTCTTCAAAAATTCCGATAAGCAGATTATCGATGCATCGATGTAATTTTTGTTTTTCCGTGGCTAAAGTAAAATTTCGAGCGGAAAAGAACGAAACACAGAAAGCACGTGAAACGGAAAGCATCAATACTTGTTATGAATAAAGTGAAGTGTCACTTGCAGGGATCCACACACAGAACACACCGCGCTCCATCTCCCAATTTTTACTTCTTTTGGAGTTCCCTTCACTTCCACCCTCCATTATAATCATAGTGGGGATTTATTCTGAAACTTCCAAGTGAGTTAATTAACTGAAGGCACAGTACTAATTATCCGGATTTCTGCATTTCCTACCACCGCCGGTAGCCTTCGAGAAACATGATCAGATATTCTCACTCGATAATTCCGAAATTACTTTCCTCTCTCCCTCTTTCTCTCGAATATGAAGCTTTTACTTGCCCTCCTTCAAGAAAACTTGTTCGAGAGAAACTTTTGGCCCTGATCTTTTAGGGCCGAGTATTAGTCGTGTTATAATACGACGACGACGATGAGACGTTGCACCGCACACAGATGCTCTCTTATAATATCTATATAATACTTTCTTTGTTACTTCTTGAAAAGAGTTCGGTTTAGTGAGGAGAGATATTTTTGCTTCTTTTTTTTAATCTTCTGGATGTATACAAACGCATTCCTGCATTCTATACTTCGAATGGTGAGGAATACGATATCGTGGAAGGTGGTAAATATTTCAAAAGCATGTTTATATCGGCTATTCCTCTAATCTCATCAGTGCGTTCTCCGATCGAAATTCCCGTTGGTTAACTGGATCGTTCTCTGAAGAGTTTTCGGTGTTGTGCGACCGATCTCTCTCAGGTTAAAAAGGGCGGAGAAAATCTCATTCTTTCCAATTGATAGCGATAAACTTCTTTTTGAAGTGGATATGGTGGAAAGACTCCTTCCTGGTAAAGTAAACCGGAGTGACTGACTTGGACACAGGTTTTGGAAATTTTTGGTATTATGTCCCTTATGAATTAGCATTTTTTTACTAAAAGTTGCACCACTAGAGACAGAGAGAAGTTTTTTTCATTTAGTTTTTGTACAATATAATTGTTTTGTAATTTATTATAATGGCGAAAATGAATGCCAAGTCATACCGCAGTCGTATTGAGACCTATGATTTTATATATTTCGAGAGGAAAACTTCAGCATTCAAAATGAAAATATAATCACCTAATTTACAGAAATGCTGAAAAATACCTTAATGAAAGAAATATGATTTATATATAGAATTATTCACAAAAATAATTTCGATGAAAATTTGTAATTAATGAAAAAATAATTTCAGAATTACTGAAAGATAGAGTAATTTTAGAATTATTGAGAATAATTTCGGAATTGTATAAGAAGTAATAATTAATGAAAAAAATCGGAATGGGTGAAAGCAATTATTCAAAAAAAATAAAAATTCAAATTTAATGGAAGAAATAATTTCAGAGTAAATAAAAATGTTAAATAATTTGGAGAACCCAGTTTAAAAACAGGGAATACCACTGTATGACTTGGTGGCCCGAGGACTTCGTGGAAAGTTTTAATTTGGTCCGCATTGTCCGAAGGGTTGAAGCCCCCACCCCCCAGGCCAGAGATACCGATTTTAAGCGCATAGATTAAAAAGAATTCCACAGAAGTAATAAATCGAGCGCCAATCATTACACTGAAGAATTTAGACAATATCACGTTATCACGGCCGCTGTTTGATGGCAATTTCAGTTTTATCTCCAGGAGAAATTATCGGTAAGACGGCACAGGTTGGAATCGAATCACGATATAGCATAATTAAAAAAGAAAAAGAAAAAAATACAAGCTTAAAAACTAATTAACTTCATTAATGTGTCATCAGTTTCAGAATCGCATCATCATCATCATCTTTTTATCGCATCGAGAAGACGACAGAGTCATCGACGAAGCCCCTGAGAGAAGATTATATTCTAAATCAATCATCGTTTGTTAAGAAGAAAAGTAAAAAGACTCGAGGCTATATTCACGGAAACTTCAATTATCGAGGTTAAAGAATCGACTATCATTTTGTGTTCACGTGATACTTCAAGACAAACAAATTTTTGCAGTAGAACCTAAGCTCACAAATGACTTTTTCGTTTATCGCATGTTAACATTGAATTATATCACTATGGCGCCAAAAAAAGGGGGAAAATTTTCTAAAGTAACCCTGGAAATGAGGGGGGATATTTTCCCCCACTTACTCACATAATACAGTACCATTAGGGGGGAAAGGACGATATTTTTTCCCTTACAATTGATGTGTTTGGAAGGAAGAAATCAGCTTGTTTCTCTTCATAATGTGAGCAAAGTTGCCATGTTTTGGTGACTTATGAAGTTGAGTAATGCACGTATCCCCCCGATAAGGCGATTGCGACCCTGGGATACTTTAGGAAACAAAATTTGTCTTGACTTGCACTATCTCTTTGATTTTGGCGGTAGATTACAGGACACCCCGTAACTTTCAAGAGTAACTTCACTCCTCTCCAAAACTTCAAGTGATAGTTTTATAAAAATAGAGGGGTATTTTTTTTTTTATGAAAAACAGAAACACAGCTCTATTAAAAAAAATTCCTAAAATTTAATGGAGTATTATTATGACTCCTCAGCGAAATTTGTAGGAGTGAAATTGAATTTTGATGCGTAAATCACGCATCTAGATCCGTATTGGCGAATACTGGGCGGTATCTAATCAGAGTACTATTACTAAAAAAACACCAACTAATTCAAACTAGTTTTTTACAGCGTTCCTTTTAAAGTTCTTTATTCATAATGTGGTATTTATTATGATTTTTCCGCAGATAGGAGGCACTGTTTGGATTGAGATGCTTAAAAATGATTGATATACGCATATGTATTGGGTTACCAGACGTCCTCATTTATTAGGACATGCCCTAATTTTTCATGTCCTTTCAAGTGTCCGAATACGTTTTTGAAATTTCTCCCTATCGTCCTCGTTTTAAATTTCCCAGAATCATTTTTATCTTTGTTTTCTAAGAAAAATAAATTGCACTACACGAAACACCTCTTTATCAGTGTGTTAATGTGTGTGTGTATTTTTTTTTTTTTTTTGCACAAACACATATTTCGATGCTTTGACCAATCAAATCATATTTCCACATTTTCGAAATTCGCAGGGAATGAGGGAGTCCAAGCTGCTTCCAAGAGAGCAGCACAAATACCATCCCGTACACGCAGGGCCGCAACTGCCGCCGGGAGCAGGCAGGTCTGGTGCCCCGGGAGCTGAATTTACCCTTTAACTGATACTTCTACATGGCAAGAGACGCCAAAATGCCAGTTTGCCCCGGGTGACAAAGTATCTAGTTGCAGCCCTGCATGCTTATTGTTTCGGTTGCAAACAATTGTTGAGCGACTTTGGTGTATTGATGGTTGCGCCGTCTGTTGCATTCATATTCAAGGCATTCAATGCGTGGTTCGCACGCATTTCTAAGGTCTGCATTTCTGTCCCTGTGCGGTCGTATAGGTATCGTGATGGATTCTATTGCCGTAGGTGGTGTAGGTCCACTGAAATTGGTTTTCTGTTGTTCCTAGTGTGGCCAGACGTCCCGGTTTCCAGTGAGAGTCTCGGTTTTTTTCTCCGATAATCGGAGATTCAATAAAATCAAATAATGTTTAGAAAGAAAAAATGGAGTGGGTGGTGGAAACATGGAGATGAGGTTAGGGAAGTATGCTTTTCAGTACCAGTAACTTCTGCACAAAAGAGGAACACGGGTGCTGGAATTGATTTTGTGACAAACTCAAAAACAAACATAGTGACCGATATTATAACGCGCAGAACAAAAGTAAAACGTTTATTTTTCCACACCACATGTTCATTTCCATGCTGCGCATCGGTCCGGTTTTTTTTTAATTATAACAGATAGTTTTGTTTTTATTCAACAGGTGACAGCAGTGGGTTTTAATTGAAAGCGGTTTCTCGTATTTATTTTATAGCAATGTGTAAATACGAAATATTATCAATCAGGATGTCAAGAGATTTTCTCCCTATATAAATAGCCGGTTCGAAAGTAATTTTTCTCATTTATGCCGGTTTGCGAAAAGTTTTACTTAATTTCAGCCATCTGCCACGACAAAAAGGTTGAAGAACACTGAACTAAACGGTACAAGGCCCAACGAGTAATTTTAAGTATTAGCTTGCAATTCGATACTACAATGCCCTCTAAAAAACTTTTGAACATGTCTCTGTTTTTATCAGTGAATTTGTATTACGTACCGGGAATTACTATCAGGATTTTTCACGGTTTGTCAGTCGCATCCCTGATGATCACCCTGATACTTCCTAATTTCGATACGCGATTACGAGCTGATCTCCCTAGTTAAGAAGTCTCACCACAGACAGCAACAGATCTTCAACAGCACAAATATTCAATCCGTACAATTCACTCACAGTTTGAAACATAGATGGCGGCACTAAAATACTTTCCGGATCTGGTAATCCTATATACAGAGTGTTCCATAACTCCTAGTTCGGCCTTTATTTCATCAACCGTTCGTCGTAGAGATACGGTTCTAGTTTAAGATATGCTGAAAATGTGTTCAGGAATAACTCTGTACCAGTTTTAAGAGTGAAAATACTGTATAAGGACGGGGAACCATGTAAAAATTCAGATTTTTTTTTTATTTTATGGTGCACTGCATTTTCATTCTTGAAACTGGTACAGAGTGATTCCTGAACACATTTTCAGCATTTTTTTCAAATTAGAACCATATCTCTACGACCATCGGTTGATGAAATAAAGGCCGAATTTGGACTTACAGGACACCCTGTGAAAATAGTATCCACAATACATTGTCATACGATATATACAGACATTGAAAAATGAAAACGACGACCAGTATGGTGGACAGAATGTGTAGTCTCAGCAATAATTAATAACATTGCTAATACAGTGATCTCCCAAGGGAAAAAAAGACGCATAAGTGAGAGAGGCGTATAAGTGAATAGCATCATTATTTTATATCTTTGACAGGGAGTGCAGAAATCTCATCTTATGACTGAGAGAAACGTATATATACATATAAGTGAGAGATCACTACACTTCCGTTTTCATCGCGCTTGTACTGGACATAAGCAGCATCTCTCACAATTGCCCAGCAGTAGTCAGCCAACATCGAAGTTGACGACCAATTTTTTCTTGGTAACGTTGTTCTATGACCCTCATCACTTATTCACCGTAGTAGAGACCTACACTTTTTAATTCTTAATGGGGGGGAGGGGATATCTCGAAAACAAGAGCCTGTAAAGCTTTTTCATGGTGATGTTCGTGTTCGGCAGGTCAAAATCATCCCGAATTCTATATTTTGTTGTCAGGCACCATTTATGTGTGTTGAGTTTTTTGCGTGGTGCAGCGTAATCTGTGCGTGAAATATTGATATATTTGCACTCCCTGTATACAGTATATGCCTACCATTTATTTTTCATCTGTTATACAGTCGAATCCCGTTTCAACGAATACCGTTATAGCGAAAAAATCCCGTTTTAACGAACACTTTTCTAATCTCCCATATAAGTTTACATACCAACGATGCAAAAACCTGGAATTCCTTAATAATGAAATTTCGCTATAACGAAGTGATTTCTCCGATCTCTTGGAGTTCGTTGTAAATGGATTAGACTGTATTATGCCAATACATTTTTCTTACAGATTTTTATGCACCGCTGAGAAAATTACTCAAATTATAAAAATCTTGACGGTGTATAAGTTAAAGATCACTGTATTTCAATAATGAGCATCTTGCACTGCAAACAATATCTCACAGTACGCAATACTACATAGATCATCTCATATTCGACTTAGTATGCACACCCACATATTGTTTATAACGGCAAGTGAACGCGCGCATTTAGTATGCGCGAGGCGGAGTTTTAAACAAACTTTTTTCCCCGAGAGCTACAAATTTCAAAATGTTATACTCTATACACACGCATAACATAGGGCTGGGGGGGGGGAGGAATGTGCAAACTCATCTCGCACGATTGGGAAACATCTCTGCTGCTTCGGGCACACATCTTCACATCAGAGAGTTTTGCAGCAGAGTAAGTACGTAAGTATGTGCGTACGCTTTATAGCAAGAGGAGGGGAAAAAGAAAATTATCGAAAAAATACGTTTGGTTCATGAATTTTTATGAAGCATGAGGGAGAAAATTTTCCGAAAAATTCTGAATGTTTAACAAGTTGCTGCCATTTTTTTCCCCTTCCTCTTGTTGTTTGTTTTGCTGGTCTTGTACTTAGTTGTTTGTTTATGCAACCGAGTGACGTTCTGGAGGGAAATACTCTCTGATGTTTCTGTTTCGCCCTTAAGAAAAAAGGTTTTTCTTTTATGTTTATGTATAAAATTGGAACCTTTAGGGTAGAAAGAAAAGAAATCTACTGTGATAGAAGCAGAAATAGAGCTTGAAGGATTTCTGGCATGAGCAATATCTATCGGATTTAACGTCATAATATCTCGACAAGAGTATGCTGCTGCTTTTTAAAAAAATATCCGTGAGATTGTTGATTCCATTCCGTTGGTACGGCAATGTTTACCGATTTTTCCCCTCAGCCACAAGGAAAATGCACATGTTCTGTAAGTCATAATTCGCCCTTTATCTCATCAACCGTTCGTCGTAGAGGTATGGTTCTACTGCTCAAAATGTGTTCAGTAATCAACCTGTACCAGTTTTGAGAGTAAGAATGCACTGTGTCGTAAACTAAAAGAATAAAATTTTTTATACGGGGGGGGGGGGGTCCCTCGTTCTCCAAATTCCAATTAGAAAGTTGTTGTCCTGTATCTCCTGATGCCAACAACATAAAAAATCCCACGTCTTTAAGTGCAATATTCACTAAGATATTTTGGAATTCGAAAATCGGAGAAAAATTGGAAAGAAACAGTGTAAATGAGGAAAAGAAGTGTCGTACATTAGTTTACGCTGTTCTTTCTCAACTATTCTCCAATTTTTCAATTAAAATATCTCAGCGAACATTGCACTTTGAAACAAAAAAAATTTTTTTTTTGTTCACCTCAGAAGAGACAGGGCAACAACTTTCTGATCGGAAGTTGGAGGATATGGGGGACCATATAAGAATTATTTCATGGCACACTATATTTTCGCTCTTGAAACTGGTACAGAGTGATTTCTAAACACATTTTGAGCATTTTTTTTAAGCTAGAGCCATACCTCCACGATGAACGGTTTTTGAGATAAAGGCCAAATTATGACTTTGAAGGAACTTGTGTGAATTAGTACAAAGATAATTAATATATAGTGTGAGCTGTGAATTCTCCTTACACTACGGTAGCCAATTAGTGGATGGTGGGAGCCAATTTAGTGACCTCTAAATGTTCTGCGGATCTTTTAAGTGATCCGTAATTATGCCGCGGAACACTTAAGCAATCTGGGAATGTGCCGCGGGTAATTCGAGTGATGTAGAACTGTACTGGAGGCTGCTTAAGTGCTCTAAAACTGCGTAACACATCACTCTAAGGATCTCTAAATGTGCCACGGACCATTTAAGTGTTCCCGAATTGCGTTGCTGGTCACTTAAATGCTCTGGAATTGTGACACGGGTCACTTATGCGCACTTTATAAATGTGCCGCTTAGTTCATCTTTACAAAATTAGGTTTGAGGTGGTGAGCCACATCAGATACACCCCAAGGGACATGGGGTTTAGCATATATGGCTTAGAGGGTGTGTTGCAATCAATTTCTTAAAGAGAAATTTTGAGTTGTTACCCTTCAAATAGCATTGAAATTAACATAAATTGATTACAATAACATAATATGTAAAGGTATTTCCTTACGAGAAATTTTAATTAAAAAAAATACTTTTTGCGTCAAAAAAATAAATTTTTGATCGTATAGGGGCACGATTCCCCTACCGCGTACGGCACTGATCCCAATACGCGTTAGGAAGGGGGGGGGCAGAGTTGACGAAATTTTTCTGACAGGTGGGGGGGGCGGGGGGTTAGAAATTGCCAAAATTCTGCTGACGTAATACTTGAACGGCCCCTAAGCAGAAAAATGCGGTAAATTTCTTCTTTCACCAAAATTATTTTATATGTTGTTCCCTCCTGAAACTTAAAAATCTCTGGCTAAAAAAATTAATTGACGAATCCATCTTATTCGATTTTCATGTAATTCTGCGTATGATGTCCAGGGTGGAGATCGAGAGGTGGTCTCGTCATCATCTATAAAGCGTTTAATAATATGGTCTCCAGAAAACACTGTTTCCTTTCTTCTCGTAACTTAAAATATTCACAAGCTGACACTTTGGCACCCGTCACTCTCATTACTCTCGTCGGTTCCATACCTTTATCTCATTCGGCCTGAAGTTGGCGGAATGCCCAGTTGGTCTCTCTCTATCGAATAATCCTCAGTCACAAAACTCGGTTTAATTATAGTCCTGATAAAAATCTGGTCATTTACGCTCACGCTGATCATTTGTCTTGATGATCCCTGTGTGTGTGTGAGCGAGAATTTTTTCGCCTGGTTTTCATAAATTTCTGCTATAAATGATTACTGTGTGCGGTTATTTTCTCGCCGCTTGCCATAGGCTCTTGCAATAATTTTCATCACACGCACGCACACAATACGACCCGTATTTTAATATTTCAATTCTTATCCCCCGCATTATACAGAAAATTTAATGAAGTTTCCTCCAGAGAAACGATTTTTTTCCCCTTGCCGATTCAATTAATTTCTTCTCTTTTCCTCGTTTTGAAAATTATGAACTGCCCTTAAGGGGTAAAGCGATGAAATGGTTGTGCCGAGATTCAGTTCAGAGAATAGAAATGATGAAGAAAGCGCATTAGTCCTTTAATTAAATTTCTGTATTTTCTGCTCTCTTTTTTCTCCCCACTTCTCTAAAATTCGTTCTTAAATATGCAATATACAAACAAAACTTGGTTACGTCTTATTCGGAAAAATTCACTATCGGTACGTCCGGGGTACCCAAACCCCGGCCCACGAAGGGGTTCCATACTACTCCCGAAAGTTGATCCGGTAGAAAAGTCTCAACATGCACAACGAGATAAATAAATACAGGATGGGCAAAAAGTCCGTAGAAAATTTAAAAATTCATAAAAACCGGAAAAATAACCGAAATAAAAAACGGTTTGCAGGGTTAGCATTGCTAGGCCACGGGAATTTCTTTACAGTAGGGAATTTCTTTACAGTATAGTAGGGAATTTCTTTTAGTATGCTGAAATTTGAACGATAGATTGAAAATTGTAGGTAAGTATAGAGAACTTACACACACACACACAGAAAAGCAATTTTATATGTATAGATTTCGTTCAATACCTTTGCTAGGACCATTTTAGTTAGGTACCCTTACACATACTTCAAGTCTTAACTTGAAAAAAAAACCATCAAAACCATTAAAAAGGTAAAAATGAAGCGAAAAAGGTGAAAACTGAAGTGACAAATTTTACAGTTTCACAGCACTAAATGTGCCATTCGAGAAATCGAATAAAACACGAAAATGTGTGACCCCGTGGACCCCCTACAAATACAGTACTACTGCTAGTTCTACTAAACCACACATGGCAATTCGTCCATATTTCTCTGCGTTACTACCAAGGCCTAATCCAGGATTTTTGCGCCCGGAGCAAACATTATTTTCCCGCCTCCCACAACTTTAAAATTCAATAATTTTATAACGTTCTTTTTCTTACAATGTTTTTGTTTTCATCTAAAATTTCTGCCCTTTAAATTTTGTCGACTGGGGCAGTTGCCCCCTCCGCCCCACCCCCCCCCCAGTCCCGGCTTGGGTACTACTAACGAATTCATACATGTCGGAATGTGTGTCCGTGCTATGAACCTAATGGGGTTTGTTACTGTGTAATACTTGTTGCAGTGCTGCCATCTGCCATCAATTTTTCTAACTACACTCACGTCCATAAATTAAGGATAATGCCAGCTCCGGCAAATAAAGGTTCAGAAACAAAACAAACGTTACTTATTCATAAAGAACATTTATTGAACAAAAGATAAAGAACAAAAACGATGGTGTATGTATGATACCATTCATAAAAACTACGATTTTTGCTCCCTGGAGCAATTGTAAAAAATATCTCCTTTACAAAAACTTGCTATTACATGGTTGGTATGATGGTTAATACATTGTATGTCTCCCATGCGATGAAATACAGTCCGTACAACGCCTAGGCATGCTGAGTATCAAATTATCGATCTGACCTTGGGGAAGATCACTCCACTCAGCAAGCAATGCTCTCCGAAGTTCCGGTACACATGTAGGAGGTGGTTGACGGGATGCAACTCGTTGGCCAAGCATGTCCCACACATGCTCTATCGGATTCAAGTCATCAAGTCAGGTGAGAATGCTGGCCATTCCATACGGGTTATATCCTCAGATTCAAGGCATCGTTTACGATGTTTGCTCGGTGAGGACGGGCGTTGTCATCCATAAACACAAATTCTGCGCCCATGGCACCCCTAAACAAACGTACATGTTGTTCCAGAATGATGTCCCGATAAATTTTGGCTTTCAGGGTTCCGGTTTGAACATGCAGATCTGCTCTGGAACCCAGTATAATTCCACCCCAAACGAGTAATGTTGCACCACCGTAACGGTGTCGTTCAATGATGTTTTCTTAGTGGTAACGGGTACCTGGCGTTCTCCATATGAAAGTCCGACGTGAATCAGACTGCAAGCTAAACCTGGACTCGTCGGAAAACATCACACAAGCCCACTGTGACGATGTTCACATTGCATGTTCTCTACTCCAGGCTAATCGCTGCCGACAGTGAGTTGCCGTGAGCGGAACACATCTGACAGGCCTGCGAGCATATAGACCACCAATATCTCCCAAACGTCTGTACACGGTTTGCCTTGAAACTGTGGTACCCGTGGCTGCAGATAGCTGACGAGACAGGTCGGATGCTGTGCTCCGTCTGCTTCTTTTGGCAGTTACTGCCAAATACCGGTCTTCATTCGGCGTTGTAACTCGGGGGCGACCTGTACTGTAACGTCTACTGACATTTCCGTTATCTTGGAATCGTTGCCAAAGCCTAGAGATGACACTTTGGGCAATTCCAAGTTCCTCGGATACTTCCATCTGAGTACGCCCACATTCCAGGCGGCCGATAATTCTACCACGTAAAAAATCATCCACATGCGTCCTCTGTGTCATAACTATTTGCATATCATTCTTGTAGATGTGTGTGATAATTCTACAGGTGAAATTTTTACTTTAGATTTCGATTTATGTGTGAATTGTCTGTATTATCCTTAATTTATGGACATGAGTGTATTAGTGAATTTTAATGATTGAATATTTGTGTCGTTGTAGGCCTGTTGCTCTCTATGGAGGAAGGAGGATCGAGAGAGGATACTTTTTAACTGGAAGATCGGCTCGCATTCACGCCTTGAAGTTTGGAACACCCCCCCCCCCCCCAAATACTGGAGGACCTCTCTCCAGAGGTCCAAGGACCACCAGTTGAAAAACGCTGTTCTAGAGGAGTAATGTTCCTCAACCTGTGAATGTGAATGTTCAAGTGCAAACTCATTGCTACTCATTGCTTCGAAAATTTTAGCTCTACCATTGGTTGAAAGCCAAAAAATACAAAAGAAAAAAAGAGTGAGAAATTAAAAAATTCGGGATTACTCGAAATTCGTAATTCTCTCTCTTCAAATGTTTCGAAAAAATAAGACAAAAATTTTCCTTTGTCCATGCTCTTATGCAAAAGCTACTCTTTACAGGAAAAGCATGCTTGTTTGGAAAAAATGATTTAAACGCAAAACCAAAGTTCAAAAAAATTTCAAGAAAATGAAAGAAGCAATGATTGGCCCATAATACCGTCAATGTATTCAATTATGTGAGATTTTAATTCAAATTTTGTATCTTTATTAAGAGACATATTATTTTAATATATTCATTTGATCTGAATTTAATGCTCAAATTACTTAAAAATGCGTTTCGTGTATGTCTTATTTTTCTTAAAAACGCATTACTCTTCAAGTAGGTACGGATGCAACGAAGTTCGAGTATAACGGAGATTTTCGCTGGTTTTTTTTTCCGACTGCGTTATAAACGGGTCAGACTTTACTTTCATTGCGTATCTCATTCGCGTACGTGTTTTTGTTCCTCGATAAACACATCCATCCCATAACATCATAAATTACTCGGGAAAAAAGAAGAAAATAATCCAATTAATTGTGTTTCCCCTTTCTCTTGTTTTAGATTAAATTCCTTTTTATTTTTGGCAACTGTTAAAACTGATAGTTCTCTGATTACACAGAATTTCACTTCTATTTGTTTCTCCTTCTCATTCTTTTTGCTCTCTCCTCGCTATTTTGCTTGATCCTTCCCTTCAATATTTTATCCATTGTCTTCATTTTTTTTTCGCTTCGTGATACTTGAACCACCACCAGTCTTATCCTATTTTTAGTCCTTTTACTTTACCTTTCTTCCTTTTTTTTTTTAAGCTGAAAAACGGATTGCGAATGATGAACCGAGAAACCTAATGATCCAATGAAACCCGAAAGGTTTTATCCATTTATTTCTGATCGCGATCGATGATGTGAGGGCAATGAAAACGTTGAGAAGAAAAAAGAAAATAGTTTGATCGGTAGTATTCAAGGATAACCTGCAGATTGATGATGGGAACCATCCTCTGGATAAAGGGAAGAGGAAGAAAGACTCTTTATACTCTGAAGTAACGAAACGTTTTTCTCAATGATTTCACCTGAAAGGCTGCTGGTCCGTATTTTCTTATAATGAAATCTATTCCTTACAATTATATGGGAGGTTTTTTCCAAAGTAAGGATCATTTGTGGCGATATATTTCCTGAACACGCGCGTTCAGTGTTTTTTTGCGCATGCGAAGCGTCTTCCAGCATGTTCTGCACAAGTAAAGAAGGTATTTTGAATCGTGTCGGTAGTGTGTCTTGTGATGGAAATGTGTTGTTTGATTTATTAAGCAGTGTATGTCTTAAGGTAAATGTGAAAAATCTCGTTATTATACATAATCGCAGAGTATTTTGATAAGTTCGATAAATTTCTCTAAATTTATCATTTTTACCGGTGATTAGGCATAGTATCTAAGCATCATTAGTAAATTTGATAAATTGATGAATTTCCCTTAATTAATCACTTTTGCTGACGATTATGCGTAATACCCAAGCGTCGCCTCGTTGCTAAATATAATAAATCGTACTATATGATATACAGTACCATACATGATAATTCAAATATGTATTGCATCATTATATCGGGGTACGTTCGTAAAATCTGTAATCATTATATCGGGCTCCGACTATATTTATCGCACATACTAGGCTCATTCGAATTTTTTTTTCATATTTATTTAATTCACCAATTACACTAGGATATTACACATGATGACAGATAAATGCAATAAATTTCAGGCATTTATCAAATTTACCTCTTCCTAACCAGATCATGGGTCGGCCGCTCTGTCTCAATGATTTATCAAATTTACCAACCACACTTAGTTATTATGCATAATTGCCAATAAAAGTAATAAATTTATCACACTTACCAAGACGATTGATACCTACGCATTTATCACAGTTATCACATTTACAGCAGCGTATACCTGTACACTAATTGTGGAATTAGATCCGTTATTTGCTTATTGATAGGGAGAAATATTACACCGAAAAAGATTTATTGCCAAATCTGTGACATGTCCGGTCTGAATGCTATAAATGATAGCAAGTTCGTAACTGGGTAAGACTGTTTTAGGAAGCCGGGGAGAACGTATATGATTAATCACAAGCCAGTCAGGCATCTGTAATTGTAGGTGCGGCAGGGCTAGTTGGAAAATAAATAACAAGGAAAGGATCCCAACGTGGCATCTTCAAAAAAGTTTTGAAAAAATTACCACTGATTCTACTCATTTAAATAGGCACAAAAATATATTTTTTTTTTAAATCTGGCGCAATTATTACAGTTCACTCAATTTTTTTTTCAAATATTAGTATTTTGAACGCCGATGTAGGCCAAGAATGAATTTAAAAATCCCTCAACTCTAATACATGATAAATTTAAGGGGCTCTAGATCAAGTATAATACAGACAAAAAAGGTAAAATGGAAATAACTAGTTCACACAGAACAGAGAAGCTGGAAGAAAGAAAGGAAAAGAAAGTGAATGAGAAGTTCTCTGTTGATATCACCAAGAAGCGCAAGAGGCGATGAGTATCCGACCATTCATTTTAATAATTTTTTACGGCTTCAATTATTTCATTCTACCGCTAATTTTTTTTTATGTGTTTCTAGATAAGATGAACGCACTTAAATATTTTCTCACAATTTTTCGAGGGCGACACCTTTGAACCCTTCCCTTGTAAGTTGGCAACACTAGTCTGTTGATGTCGGACGGAACACATCGCGCATGCGCAAAAACCCTGAATGCTTACATCTCAAAAAATATAATCCAGAGAGAGAGCCCTTACTTACAAAATTCGCATCGTTTCACGGTACACATAAATAGTTTTAAAATAAATAATAACGCGAGACACACAGACATAAAAAATAAACTTAAATAGAATAATACACATAATAACGTTCAGTCAAGTTGAATGCACACCATGTTTGAGACGATCACGCAACACGCTTTATAATGAAAGCCTCTTCCTTATTATATTAAAATATAATATTTACTTTTTAAGAACGCTCTCACGCACTACAATCCGGTATTCCCGGGGTAACAAAAAAAAGTACCCTGAGCCTAAAGAAAGCGGGACAAATAAAACAAGAACTAATATTTTTCCTCGGGCAAGGAAGAAGAAATAAGAAGCATGGAATATTAAAATCTCTCGAGCGAAAGTCTATCTTGTTCTGTTAAATTAAAATTTGAATTTATTTCTATCTTTTTTCAATGTTCTTCTTCAATGTGAAATTCATACACCGAAAATTCCATTAATCAAAGAAACAGACCTGAAAAAAGGAAGAAGAGACGGTACAAAGCAATGTCTCGCAAACTCTGAAATTACTGCGCTTTGTCCTGTGAAAATTCAATTTTTTTTAAAAAGAAATCGAGTCTGGGAGGGTTTAAAATATTTATATGTTTTTTTTTAAATAGAAGTAGTTTGAATATAACGTTTTTACTTTCGGTTTAGAAAGCGAAACGTTTTTGAATAAAGTAAGATTAGTCGCGCCATATTTCTACGTAATTCCCATTTTACTTTCCTTTTCTTAATTCTGTGTTGTTTTTCCTTTCTTTTTGTGATTTCTTGAATGAAAAGATTCAAAGTCCTATTTAAGTAAAAACGTGTTGCGTGATATTTACTGAATTAAGAGCGAGAAAATATTGCTGCTTCCATTGATTCTACAAACAAATAGTTTATTTTAATTTAGAAAATAAATTAAAACCTTGTAATCGTCGGTAATCGTGAGAAAACTACTGCAGTTATTTCACGGTAATTTTAATTGAATTTTAATTTCATTTTATTAATAAAAGGGAGGCATATTCATTTATAAGGGAGCCATATTTATAAGAGGGAGGTATAGTTATTTACATAAGACGGCCATATAACATTACCATTATGAATGAGGAGTTTATTTTCAAAAGAGAACGTTTCCCCCTTTTTTCCAAAATGCGCTTTTCAATAGTTTTTCAATCTTTGTGATGAGCTCTGTCGGATTATGCAACAGGGTTTATCCCAATGAAAAATAATATTTTTGGTAAAAATTTTGCAATGTAAAGTTAGTCGTTTCTACCAAAAGGGAAACATATCCATCACGTTCATTAACTTTGGTATTTTTTAGTGGAACCTCTTTTAAATGCTCACCCATGGGAGTGTCCGTTAATAGATGGTAAAATGCATCGAGTCCCGTCGACGTAATTCAAAACAGTATCCGTTTGTGGAGCTGTCTGTTATGGAAGGTCCCACGGTAGAATGATAGTGTTTCCTAGTGTATATATTGTTTATAATTTTTGTTAATTGCATTTTTAATTGGGTTGATGTATTTTTGAAATACGTGACATCCGTATTTTTATGGGCATCTTTTTCTCAGCCACTCGTTGAGCATTTTGCCTGTTGTGGCGTCGTATTTGTATTCCTATGTTAATGACGAGAGGGCAGTAAGGGTACCTTTCTTTGGTAGGTAAAACCTTCTGGAATCAGCAGATGACGTTGAAATTTCCAATTTTTCAGATTTGACCAGCTCCAGTTTTATTAAGGGTAACATTTCCATTACTTTTCTTTCGAAACGGAACATTTCCGAAACTCAAATGTAGATAACTCCCTTGAATTTTGATCAAGAAACATAGTAGTATTCAAATATTTTTATACCATTCCTATATGTTACCTGTTGGGCTATTTTCTACTTTTGTAAAGCAAACGTATTCAAGAGGAATGAATTTTTTTACTTCTACTGTAAGTTTAGCAAAAGTGGAAATGTTCTCTTTTGAAAATAAGCTCTTCAAATTAAAATAATCCAGTTCGATTCTTCAAGGTAAAAAGAAAGAAACATTTTCCTTTTTGAAGAATTTTTCGACGTTATATGGAAAGCTTCATAATTTTTAACTCGCTATAATCGAGTACTTCTTTTTCATCTTTAACAATCACTCGAAGAAGAATCGTTATATCGATATTCTTGTTATAAGCAGTACTCGTTATAAAAGAATTTTACTGTAATTTTAAACGCGAATCATAAAAAGTTTTGATGGAAGCTACTGCAATTTAGCATCAAAGGAAGACTCAGCTGAGGTTCAAGTACTCATTTCCTTGAAGTTCAAAGTTTAATATTATAATTTGAGGTTGGGGAAAAAATAATTATTATTGTAAATCAAATTATATCTTTGCAGGCTTCACGAGAAATCTGAAATTCAGCTTTCAAACTTACGACGCCATCTAGCAGCACATTTTCAAAACAAAGTACCTGCAGTCATATTAACCATTAAATGACAAGTTTTCGTTTTTTTTTTTTTTTTTTGGAGCTGATAATTTTTTCTTTTTTTTTTGATGATACGTATTGGAGGCCGGAAAAATAATTTTAAAAGAGTCTGTTTCAAATTATGCTGTTGATACAGGGCCTTATTGAAGAAGTGCAAAGCCTCAAAAATCGCTCGTAAAATGAATGTATTGAAATAATGTCACTTTCCCTTCTTTTGTGATTCAAAACAGTGATAAGAAAAAAAATTATGATTGCAAACTCCAAGGTGAAAAAAAGAAATGTACAAACACACAAAACATTTAAACACAGATTAGCGAAATCACAGCCACATGTTATGCTCTGCAACAAACAAAGAACTGTTGTTAATTGGGGCATCTACCAGCAAACTCAAAATTATAAAGTGAAAAGAATGATCCCCACCTTATGTGCAAAGACGATTTTTATCTTCAAACTGGCTGCAGTAATGAACGTTTAAAAAATCCTTTGCAATTATGCAAAGGTAAGCATTTAAGGGTTTTAAACCAGAATATAATTATTATGAATATATCAATTTCAAATTATAATTTGCATCCGGGTTCAAGTTAAGAACACAAATCGATTTAAGCAGGGATCCACGAACCCTTTGGGGAGGTTTCAGGTAGTCCGTGAGCTGGGATGAGAAATCAATCAACTATTTGTTTTTATATCATTGTGAGCTAAAGATTATTCTGTAACGGGACACGCGGCCATCATCTTATTGGCAAAGGGGATCTCTGGCCTTCGTCTTATTACAAAGGGTGCTTTGGTCATTAAAGTTTAACAGCCTCCTTGATTTGATGGGCTTTCATCCAGGTGTTGGTCACCTCGAACGAAAATTCACCGACATAAGTTTGACGTGAGTGAATAAATGCGTTAATGAATGATCGAGTGAGCAAGTGAACGAGTGAGTGAATGAATAATCGAGTGAATGAGCTATTAAGTCAGTGAATGAACGCGTGAATAAATGATCGAGTGAGTAAATGAATGAGTGAAACCGGCCTGTCACTATAGAGCTATCTCGCTCTCACTCACTCATTCACCAGGTCACTCAGTCAATCATCAAGTACCTCATTCTATCACTCACCCCCTGGGTCGCTCCCTCCGTCACTCACTCACTAGGTCACTCATTCTACCACCAACTTACTAGGTTGCTCACTCTGTTATATACTCAATCACCTGATTGCTCACTCTGTCACTCACTTATTAACTAAGTCACTCACTCACTAACATTGTTCACGTATCGAAACTTAAACGGGCCATATACAATGATAGATGGTTTTTTTTTCTTATATATATAAAAATCATTCGTAAATAGCTCATCTGACTGTGTAAAAAGCATTTGACGAAAATCTTCGAAATTTATGCGTCACTCAACAACTTATTCGAATGCATGCATTCTGGGAAGGATTTCGGGGAGGCGGAGGGAAAGAATTCGTAAGCTGTAATGAGAAGACAATGCATATATATACAGCGATACGTCGGCTTACGAATTTTTCGGCTAAGAAGATTTTCGTTGATATAATGCGCGTACTGACATAAAACTGCGGCGTCGTTAGCTGAATTTTCGCGCCAGTCATCTTCGTAATTACCCTCACTTGAGTCCGATTAACTCCCGTCCAACTCGGAATCACTTTCCAGATGTCCCCACCCACACTTCTGTTTCTGAAAGTTTTTGAATCATTTCATGTAAAATGAAGGATTCAGCTAAGAGAAAATGCATTGAGAAAAGAAAAAGGAGTCTATGTTTTCAGAGCGCGCTTTCTTTCAGTGCAACACTCTGAGCATCAAACTAAACAGTCTTTCTTTCTTTCTTTCAAACCGAGCACAACTCAGGTCTATCACCATCTATGGGCGATTTACCACCTAGTGAGTTGTGCCGGAAGTGTAACTGCATGTGTATCTAAGTCTGAGCCCATATGTGGTGTTGTGTTTGATTTTTCAGTGCTGCCATCTACATTGCAGAAGTTTAGTGAGTGATGTGTTATGATTGAATTACGTTTGTACTGTTTGTAGGTCTGTTGCTCTCTGTGGCGAGACTTTTTAAAGGGGAGATCGAACCCAGGACCTCGCAACGTGAGTCCGTCACTATGACCACTCGACCACCACAGCGGCGACTGAACAGTCTGGACATTCTAGGAGCTTATCTTTTCTACCTGCATATATCAGACAGAAATGAGCTAACCAAATCACAAATGTATGGGGCTCCTACGAACTCGACTGGGCTGTGTCAACACCATCTTTTGGTAGACTAAAGCTGGTTTTGGGTTGGTACATTAGTGTAAAATAAAAAGATCTCTCATCTTCCTGTATAGATTCTTAATTATCAAAATTAGAAGCTATTCATTTTAGCCTTCAGACAGTTTCTGTCTTTCTGTATAGAAAAAAACTTATCTTTAAATTCTGGCCAGAACCTGGAACGGATGAAACGGTTTTCCATAGAAACTTATGGGAAATATCGCGTTTCAGCCAACGAACGTCCCGGAACGAATCATCTTCATTAGCGAAGCTATCACTGTATAGAATAGTGCTCAGCAAAGGGTTCTGTGGAATGGAAAATATCAGGAGCCATCGCCCGGCCCCCCCCCCCCCCCCCCCATAGATACTCCGAACACCTTTCGTTAGAGAAAGGTGACTTCTCCATTCTAAGAAATGATTGATATGCGTATCATCACGTATATTCACGAGCAAATTTCTTCAGTCTTCAACTCCGAGAATAGCTTAAGATGCTCCTTCTAGTAAATAATCTCTCATTAATCATAACCATTTGTGTAATTTCTATTGGTGTTTAAAGAAAGAAAGGCAAGGTCACAAATGGTAGCGTATAAGTGTTGTATAGTAATGGGCTCAGCATTCTTTGAACATATAAGGCGAGATTTCGCAAGCCACACTCGCTTTCCCTCACTCTCTCTCTCTGCCCGTGCATGCATTTATGTTTTACACGACGAATTCCCGAACTAGAATGAAAGCGCAGTGGCGTACCCGAGGGACATCCGGAAATCTCCCGCATTGTGAACGGCTAATGATCGTCCGACTCTAATACGATGTAAGGGTCATTTATCAAACGTGAACAAGCTTTGAGCTTGGCCGTTGTCCTTCTTCCGACAGCCCTCTCTCTGTTATGTGTGTGTGAGCAGATATCCTACCCCTGCTAGTACCTCAATTATTCACTTACTCCGGAACGGAGCATATTAATAACATTCGCTCGCCTTCCCGTGTTTAGACGCTCCGAATGATTTATTAGATCCGTAATTTCTACTTTCCTCCAGTAAAAGCTGTTCCACTTCAAAATCTGAAATCTCCGACATCGAGCATTCCACTTGACAGGAATCACAATCCGCTCTGCTAACGCCAATTCAAATCAGCATGAACCTGCAAAGTCTAGGTTTTACGTTTGGAATTATTAAACCTTTTGACTATAGATATGTGTGTGTGTGTTGTGACCCTCTTGGATCTAAGAATTTTTATTTTAGCCCATGAATATATCTTGGTCAATAATACAAGTGATGTGTCAAGGCTAATCTATATAAAAGACGATTTTTGTACATGAACTCGCTTACAATCTGACCCGATAGCAACTGGGAGCAGGACGCAAAAAAAAATTGTATATCCCTCAAGCGGGAAAACCATAAATCTGCCTACAGAGCGAAAATAGGTACCTTTTAGAAAAGGTAAGGCTTTAAAAAATACAATAAGAATTAACAAAGTGAAATGTATATATATGCATATATCGGGTACACAGTCGGCCCCCCGTATTCGCGGTTTATTTTTCATTTATTGGATTTTTTTTTCATTTTTTGCAACACTCAAAAATCGCCATTCAAGTGTTTTTTTGTTTTTTTTGGATGGCTCGCTAATGACATTACTGTCATCACTAGAGCCGTAGCAGCTCCCAAGACAGAAACAGTCACCTCGAGTTGGATTAACCTTTGGCCACAATGTGCGCTAAAGGGCACAACCATTTCTACAGCGCCAACTGAAGAGACTATAAAGGAGATTGTCACGTTAGCGAAACAGGTGGGTGGAGATGGGTTCAATAATATGGACATATAGCAGTCGAACAAATAATTAATAGTGGTTCAAAGCGTATTGGCTGAGGAGGAATTAATGCAGTTGACTGATCCTGAAACTGAAGCGGTACCAGATGAAGAAGATCAAGATAAAGAAGTAAAAGACAAGTTGACTATGAGTAACAGCGGAAAGGCTTCGCACGTTCAAATCAGCAATAGATTGTTTTCATGGCCCTCTATGGTACGCTCTTCACATGTAGAAAAATTGGTAGAGGAAGTCTTGCCATCATATTCCAACATACTTGATGATATAAAGAAGAAGAAACGGCAAACAGAAATCACACAATGTTCTTTCAGAAAAAATCACTACACCCTCTTTTAAATTCCCTTATACCTCTGCGTTACCCTGCTCTTCTCATGCTATTCAATAAACGAGATATACAAAAAAACTTATAGTTTCGGTTATTCGCGGATTTCCGTATTCGCGGTCACCGCTGGAACGTAACCCCCGCGAATACGGGGGGCCGACTGTATGTTCTTTGCCGCCCCCCCCCCCCCAGAAAAAAGTTGAAATGACGGGCGTTTCACATCCTCTAGTTCGCTGTTTTCGTCCCTCGCTCAACGGATCATTCTTTTGGTCATTCACATACTTGCACACCGTTTGGTCACTCAGATGCTTTCACATTCCCTAGGTTAGTCCTCCAACTGGTATGTATCTTTTCAAACAACAGTTACCTCGTTAAAATTCTAAATAAAAAACGAGAAAGTCTTCTTTGAAAGCACTTTGGTATTTTTAAGGGTCCCCGTGGCGTTTGATCACCAGTTGGAAACCCGTGCTTTACAGGGGAGAGGGCTAAGCGAGTTTTGCCCAGGACGACAAATTTGAGGAATGAGTGGTCAAGAAAATTAGACTAGAATAAAGGAACAGCAGCAAAACCAATTATCTGCTCCAGCAGGGCGTAGCCAGAAATTTCGTTCGGGGGGGGGGGGACCAAAGTGACAGAACAATGGATTTGGCCATCTTTTTCCCTTTTTTGGGTCATTTTCTCACATTTCGGGGGAGTTTTTTTTTCCCCTCGCTACGCCCTTGTGCTCCAGGGTGCATTGTGAATCACTCCTAATAGCGAGAATCTCAGCATCCGTACTCGTTAACATCCCCCCCCCCCAAAAAAAAAACCAGAACATTCAATATGTTGCTGCATAAATAATCTCAGGAAGAATTTCAGGGGGAAAAATATAAAAAGAAATTTTTTCTACGTAGAAAACACTCTTGTGGGAATTTTTAGTAGTACAGTGGCAGGGCCGTCATTTCAACTTTTTCCAGGGGGGCAAAGAACACGTGTACTCAATGTATGTATATACCATTTTTAGTGTATTCTCAAAAGCCAGGCCCCCCCCCCCCCCCAAATGACGGGCTTGTACAGTGGAACCGTCACTCGGTTATATACCTTTACATTTATACGACGCTTGACTTATTTCCCAATTGGTTCCTATGCATTTTGATATTAAAATAACTTCATTTATTCGACGCAAAACCTCAATCACACGACGTTTTCACCTCGGCTCGAATTCAATCTTTCGAGAGAGAAAAAAAACGTAATTTATATCCATCAAATGCTACATTTTTTTTATGCAATGAAAACGCGTTGCTACAACAGTTCTCGCATGTTGTCACCGCACAAGCAATAAATTTTAGGGCGATTGCTGATGTATACCAACATAGCCAATGAGCTGGCTGATGGCCATTCAGCGTTGACACTTAAGTGATTTACGAAAGTTTTTAACAGCTGGATGATGCGAGGATGCATTTAGGAAAGGAAAATTCACCTGCCCTAGCGGGGAATCGAACCCACGTCTTCTCACTTGCCGTGTGAGCGTATTAGACTACAAAGGCAACGAACATCTCAATCTTTCTTTAGAGCTCGTGTGCACTAAACGAAACTGTACATAATTCAGGCTAAAGATCACAAAATTGCTGTCACTGCCACCAGATGGCAACTTATCCAAGGATGACGGATAAGTTGCCATATCAGCTGGCTGATGCGAAGATATATGTAGGAAAGAGAAGCACGCAAGGGCAGGTGCATTTTCCTCCTTTCCTAAATATATTTTCACATCAGTCAGCTGTTAAAAACAGTGGCATCATCCTCGGACTTGAGTGTTTTGTTTATTGCTTGTTTCTGTGAATGTGCAGACACGGTCAGCCCCTTAGAAATGGGTTTAAATTTATTTTTTGATGCCCATGTCCTTTCAGAATTTTTTCAGCATTATCTCGAGAGCGTAAGAAAGTCCCTTGTAAGCATTTGGAGGGCACAGGTCCGCTGTAAGGTACATACACAGTAAATTCTTTTGATCATTTCCTGTATAATTTTCTTTCGTTGTGGTGCTTTGCTTGGTGTTAAATCGCAGTTCGTAATGTGGAGAAAAAAACGTTTTTTTTTTAAAAAAATTCGACAAGAATTTTAAATTAGTTACGAAAGCTGGTCTTGCGAAACAGAGAATATCCGTGTCACCTTTGAAAACGATTACAAAGCCAAATTGCCAAAAAATGCGTCTAAGATGAGAAATTTTCCCTTTTGTTGCAATTTTTTACCCATTGTCGTGTCCTAAAACCAATGTTCTGCTAAATTCTATTTCTTTAGGAGATTTGAAATGTGATTTAATTTTTTTCCCTCAAGTATGATTGAAATAATATATTTTCATAACAGAATTAGAAATGCAATCTGCCTGCTGTCTGCGAAGAGGCTAGAAAGTACGAAAAACTTGAATTGCTCAAGAATCTAACATTGCTGTTCACCAACACCCAAACATTTCAGCATATAAAATGTCGTGCAACACATGCAAGAATGTTCACCTCAGATCGTTTTGTCAGTTCGACTTTTCAAATATTTAATCATAGAACAAGAAAACACTATTTTTCCAGTCAACGGGCCAGAAACTTGTATATGAAAAATCGGCTGTATGACCTGTAACTGGCTGTCCCAACTTTTTTTTTTATAGAAAAATATATATGTATCCCGTTTTTTCCCCCTATTTTCAACAATGCTAAGTTGAATTTTCAAAATAAAGAATGAAGATTATTTTTTTATGACTTATAAACCGTGATGTTCAGGACTATCATGATTAGTTATAATCAATAATATTCACATATTTGGCAAAAATATATGGGGGTTTTTTTTGGCGAATTACATTTTAACTTCCCGCGATTGGCAATTTTTCACCAATGTTTAAAGATAATTGGTAACTTTACTAGCCTTTGACAATTTTTTCAGCTGTACCTGGCAAATTCACTGGCCCTTGACGATTTTTTCGACAGAAAATGAAGGCTACTTGTATTTGATGATTTTTTCGGTTGTAAATGACAACTTTATTGCATTTGACAATTTTTTTTGACGACATAAAATATTTTTATGAATACAATATGATCAGCCTAGATATTTATCATGCTGTATCGATTCTTTGTCCTAAAGCAGAATATGCCAAAAACTGTGATATACGCCACAAAACAATCACAGGAAGAACTTCAGAAGAAACTCTTCTGCATAGAAAACACTAAAGGAATCTCTACCGCAGCATATTTTCAGTCAGCTGAGAGATCGTTGCACAACCATGCAAAATATTTTGCTCTTCGGGGCTTTTCTACAGGAACAACTTCTGCGTGCAGGATGTTGTGCACCCCAGGCATACAATGGAAAAGAAACCCAAAGCTAAATGATAACGATTGAGAAGATCAAATGGAATGAGTTTATTTACACATAAAACATTGTGAACATCCATATTTTTGGTGAGGGGAAAAAAAACACAAATAAAATCAATAAATTCAAAAAGACGGATGCAATCACAAAACACGACAGGATAAAAGATAAAAAATTCACGATCTCAACAAACTTTCTTCCATCTTACTTCTATGAGGGAACGTATCACGGATAATATGACAAAATCACCATTCACTACAACGTCCATCACAACAACCATGGTCACAAGCAGTTGAAAACAAATATTTGAAAGAAAAAAAAATTTATAACGAAAACAAATCTCTTCGGCTTTGCTGGAATTTAAAACATCCAGTATTTATTTTTTTAGAGAAACCTGCAAATAAATGGAAAAAAAAGTCTATCATTACACATTCATAAAAAATAATGAATTCATTAAATTCATTAGAATTCATTAAATTCATTAAATTCATTAGAATTCATTAAATTCATTAGAATTCATTAAATTCATTAGAATTCATTAAATTATGAATTCATTAAATTCATTAGTAAATAACTGAAATAAATATCTTCCAAAAAACGAGTATAAAAAGTGAATAAAGAATTCTTGAGTTGTGGTCAGTTAATATCTGTAATGAACAGAAAACGAGACATCTCTCTCATAGGTGTGCACATTTACTTATTTAAATAAATAAAGAGTAATTAAAATAACTTATATGAATGCTACTTGAAATCTTGAAAAAATAAGGTTTAATATAAATCAACACAATAATTTTAATGTTGTCATCATTAATATAATATTCCCAAAGCAGAATGTGCCGAAATCTGCGATGTACGTCGCAGAACAATTTGGAAGAATTTTAAGAAAAAGTGCAAAAAACACTATTACATGTAAGGGGATTTTTACAGCAGAACATTTCCAGTCAGCCGAGGGCTTGTCGCAGAACAGTACTAAACATTCTGTTTTGGGGTATAATATTTTGAAAAGGGAAATGACAAATCCTAGACACTGTCACTAAAACAAAATTAGTATCTGTGCCTCAATTTTTCTATGCACGGAGTCTGAAGACAACACTACTTTTTGGGATTTATGCCACCATGACTACCAACATGGAAAAAGATCACAGAATCCCAGAAAAGGGCAAAAAATATTTTTTTACCTTCTTTCGCAAAAAATAATTACGTTCTATACAAGGGCTGGGCAAATCCCATGTGCCAGATCATCGTGGCGACTAAAAAAAATTGGTATCTGCACCTAAAATTTTCTTTGTGCAGTTAGTGAACTGCAGGCTGAGAGCAGCGCAAAATGTTTGGAATTTATAGCAGCATATCTGCAAACATGAAAAAAGCATTATGCCCTGAAAAAGTCTAAAGAAACATTATTTTTGATCATTTTCTTTGGGTAAAAAAAAATTGGCACCTAAAAAAATTGTTCTGGCACCTTTTTTTGCTATTTGTGTATATAACCCTGTTCCACACCCAAATTTTTTTTTTCGGATTTGGTCAACTCTGTTAGAGAGAACCGTTTTGAGCTAGGCTGTGAAGCAAGGCAATTTAATTTTTATGAATAAAATATGATCTTAAATTCGCAATGTTGCTTTTTTTCTTTTTTGTAAACCTTTAATCATTATTTCGAAAATGGAATGCGCTCTGACATTAACTGACATGCACATTACATCAACCAGAACAGAAGAAAAAGGGAATTCTTCAAAACATTGCATTCCCACTCACATATAAATTAAAATTTCGATATGACATACATATCAAACATTCCCACTGTGGTCTATTCGCCAATGCATGATATGCTAAACACTCACATGCTGATTACAATGAATAGTGGATCTTTATTCAAAATTAATCAAGCCCACAGAGCAAGAAAAAAATATATATATGGCTTCAACACAAAAATAATTGACAATAACAATGCATGCCACGAAACTGAGCAGACCCAATTTCTCCATTTGCGAGATACATTTTTAGACATGCAACATACACTTTAGTAGTTTTTTTACACATTATTTCCAAATTTGATACTTGAATTATTTATTCAAAACATTATTATAGCAAGGTGCACAACTAGCTTCACTGAAGTTTGAATGTCATAAATTAGTGAGGAAGAAAATGACCTAGTTTAAATGATATTGGTCAAGATCATTTAAAAATCTTCTCCATTTCAAATAAAACATGATGAGTGTTCGATCATTATTGTTAAATTATTTGAAATATTCTCAAAGTCAGATGCAGGATCACACGATGAGGGAAAAAACTCTACAACTCTTTGTAAAAAGACACTGCTACAAAATTTTCCTTGCCCATTTTCAAACAATAAAAGCTCATTTTACTGATCAATCATCGATAAAATTTGCCTCAGAAACTTTCGCTCCTCAGTACTACGCTCGTACAGTGCGTAGTGTGTGATTCACTCCTCAGTGTACTTTTGCTCCACCAACTACGACAAGAAACAATATTATCTTTAAAATTCAACGTATCACCTGTGGTGTAGAAAAGTTCTTTAAATGCCTTGTATTAATGCAAAAACGCCAGTACCTTTGCTCTTTACACAATACACCTAATTTAATTATGCACTTTTAATTATAACACCTCTCTAACATACTCATAATGGGAGGGAAAAAGCCCTGAAATGATCTAATTTCACGGTCTCAAATTCAAAATCAACAAAACCAATCACCAAGTTGCTACATAATATCAATACTATTCATGAATCAGAGCAACATACAGTGCCCGAGAGTTGTAGATCATTCTTCAAATGTCCTAACTTCTAGAAATAAATATTCATGACTATCCATGACACAAACGCACCAAACACTCACAATTATTTTGAAACCAAGTATAAAAAGTTGATGCAATTATGGACATTAAAGAAAAGGGAAAATAGTCTGAACTTCCTTGCACTTAAAAAAAAAAAAAGCAAAAGAGGAAAATTACCGTATACACCATCCGTCGCCCTAAAAAAACCTGTTTGGTCCTCCAAACATGGGGTGGCCCATTGGCGGTGGCGCAGAAAATGGAAGAGGTGGTCCCCTAGGCCTCCCCAGCCACACATAGGGAGTTTCTGGTTGAGGGGGTGCTTCCCATCTTGGTATGAGAGGGCGCCATTGACCAGGGGCCTCAGGTGGCCTAACATCCTCGGGCGGAGAAATCCATGGTGAAGACCGCTCAAAGTTCCATCGTGGCTCATCCATACGAGGAGAGTTTCTGCCATCAGGGATACGAGACTTGTAATGCCGCTCATCAACCATTTCTAGCGGCTTCCACTGCCCTCTAGGATTTTCATTAGGGTGAGGACCCCTCGGCATTGCATGAGTTTCTGGGGCTGGAAAAGCTTCATGTCTTCTGTTACTTGGATGTTGACTTACAAGCTTGTTTCTTCCATGAATCTCTTCATCATGGAAGTCAGGGACGACTTCCAATTTTCTATCTTCCAAGTAACTGTCTTCCTCATGCTTCGCCTCTTCTAACGGCCTCTTGACAGCTCTGCGTTCTCTTATCTGCTTTTCCAAATCTTCTTTTTCTTTTTTTAATTTTTCATGCTCGATTCTTTGCTTCTCCCTTTCTAATTCCAATCGCTCATTCTCGAGACGCATCTCTTCAAGTTTCAGTTTTTCCCATTCACGATCAAAACCTCTACTATTGTTCCGTCTCTCAGGTGATCGACGATGGTGATAATCCCTGTGATGCCGTCTTCTATCTTCATACTTCAAGTCATGTTTGTCATAAAGGTAGCGCCTGTTTCTTCTATAATCCTCTTCTTCCAAAAGTCTTCTTCGTCTCTCTCTACTCCGACTTCTTGATCTTCTAAACCTCCTTTCCCTAGGATGGTAACGGGAGTGATATTTTTCTCTTGAATGAGACCTCTTCTCAATATGCTTTTCTTTACTCAGTTCTTTGTTATGTAGTTTTGAATCTTCTTTTTTGCCATTGCCAGATTCTTTTGACTCAATTTCTACTACAACAGCTATATCACCTTCTGAGATGGCAGTTCCACTTGTTTCTCCAACCACCAATTTTTCAGCATTTTTCTCAGCCTCACTAATTTCTCCTTTCTTCTGCGCTTCTGTTTCCACAGGTGCATTCTCATTAATCTCGTCAGAGGAACTCTTCTTTACAGTTTCAACAGAATTCTCCCCATGAATGACTTTTTTCTTCATCGAAGCTCCAAAATCGCACATTGTTTTCTCAACTGATAGAATCTTTCCGTGCAATTCGGCATGATTCAAACGTTCGACACAAGCTGTCGCTTCTTCACTAGAAGACATCATGACAAATCCATAAAAATGAGAATATGGGGTCTTAGAATTTGTTACTATTTTGGCACCTAACACTTTACCACATTTCGAGAATAGGGTTTTCAAATCTACTGCTCTGGTTTTTTCTGACAATCCTCTGACCCATAAGTTCTTGAGCGACTCTGTTACTTTTTCTACAGCTCCCTGATCCTTATCGCTATCCAAGACATTTTTAGGGCTCTCAAGTGTTGAATTAGGATTTTCAACAGATTGTAATGCGTTTTTTGCATCACAATTGACATCTGAAATTATGCTGTCAGAATCTGAGCCTGAAACTTTGTCTTTGGAATTTGTGCCTGGAACTTTGCCTCCAGAATCAGGCATTTCTTGTTTTGCAATTAATGATTCGGGTTCTTCTTGTTTTTCAGGTTCTTTGACTACACCAGTGTTTGACGAAAAATTGGTTTCTTTTACTTCAGACTGTATTTTTTCTTTACCCGTTTGTTTTTCACTGCTGCTAGCAGCCATGCTCCGTTTTCGCTTAATTTCAAAACTCTTGTTCCTATCTTCAATTAATATCAAGTTGTGTCCTGGACAATAAAGAAAAATCATATGATGATTAAGCATTAATTTGTATCTTTTTAAGATAAATAATAAAACAACTCAAGAATAAAGGCAAGTGAACCCCCTTTAAATCAAGCGAAACATCTTCATTCTGAAAACCAGTTATGACATGAACCAAATAATTCTCCATCCAACATTAAATGAATATCGTTCAAATCCCGTCAAACTTTCGGCAGAACAAGCTGGGCAGACTGCACATATAAAAGAACTCTATGAGCCCTCTTTCAACTTTCCTTCCGCACAATCATTCATACGAACCCGAATCCATTTCAATAAAAAAAATAAATTGAATAATTGAATAAGTATTTAAATTTTTTTAGTGTTATTTGGTCCTTGACCAGCAACTAATAAAAAAAAGCATGTTAATAATACTGAACTTATGATAACTAAAATTAGTTTGTTGCATTTAAGCGACATTAAAATATTTTGATACATACTAAGAAAATGATTTTTTATTATATTAGGATTCTGCCTCTTCTTCAGCTGATGACACCAGAGCCATTCGTCTCTGTATCATTCCATTTTTGTCATTGCACATTGCATGAGCTTGCAAACTAAATTTGGTAGGCAATTCTTTGCTGCTAGTCTCTGGTGTTTTTTTTCACACAACATAGGTTATGACTTGGTTCTTCCACATTTGATGTAACAAAATGTCATTATGCAATTCAAAGATTCAAACTTTTGTGATTTTCTTAACATTTTCTGGAGTTTCTTTTGGCTTCTATACTTTTCTTTTTTTTCAAGTATTTGTGTCTCCTATCAATTTTCATAATGTTGCAAAATCCCTCAATATTCCATTCAATTAACACATAATTTTCATAAACCAATTTCATACTTCACACATTTCTATTCTCTTAACATGGCAACACTAGAGAAAACTATTTTTAAAAAGCATTCATTAAAAAAGAAATTTATAACCATTTCGATTACTACATTTAATGCATCTATAGTTCACCCTTTACGAAAAAAAATACACAATCGGACCCACATATAACAAAGTCTGGAAAAAAAAACCCAGTAAAACTCATTATATTCACACTGGTTTGAAAAATTTCGTGTATAAGCAAGATAAAACATTTTATATGCATGATAGACATTTTTAAATAATCTGAGCATTCTTGGGTAGGAATAAATAGCCTCAATCGTTTATTCCTATGTAATGAGGTTTTCTATAGAGATGGGATGAATATTTGGCCCTTTTGCCGAACATTTGGTTCCGCCAAATAATCCCTTTCTGTAAGAGAGGCTATGTCGTGTGAATTTGTAGGATAAAGAAAACAAACTGAAAATAGAATCCTACAGCAATACGGTGGAGGTGAGCATAAATTACACAATTTAGTCAACTGAAGGATGTACCAAGACAAGAAATTTATTGAGCTATTGAAAGAGGCAAAAACATTTGAAGAGGAAAAATAAGAAGATAAGTAGTAAATTTTATGATGCATTACTAATTGACAGTAAATGATGGTTGACATTTTCTTGATTAGATGTTAAATTGTGACAAGTGTTGAAAAAAAGATTTTAAGCAATATTAAAATAAAATACAGCAGAATGTGGTTAATGCGAACTTGATTAATTTGAATTTTGGATGATTCTAACTTTTACAAACCCTCCTTGAGTTTTCTAGGCTATATAATTTAATGTTAAATTTCTTGTTTAATATAAATGTTATGGATAATTCAAAGTTGGAGGGGAAAAAAATATGATTTTTCTATCAGCAAATTTAGTTCGGAAAAATTCTAAAAATCACAGATTGTTTTATTTGGCCAAGTTGTTAAACAACAAATTTTTAAAACAAAAGCTTTGAATATTCTGTTTTTCTCTATTCTTTTTATGATAAATTAATGTCTGTTTTGATCTTGTTCAGTTGCAGCGCATCGAGAATGTGTACCACTTGATACCAGTTATGTTGTTCAACCTATGGATCAAGGTCCACCATTCTCAAAATCTGAATATTTTTATAGTCAAAGTACAAATTATAATACATTAATGGAAGTATATTTCATTGATTGCATAAGCATTACAAGCAAAGATTTGAAAACAGTATCATAACCAATTATCATGAATTGTTCCCGTAAATAAGGCTTTAAGCATGGTAAAGAAATTCTGCAGTGATGTTGATTAACAGTAGCTAAGATCAATTATTATAATTAAAATTTGGGACAGTTTCGTAACTGAGATAAAATTTTAATCATTTATAACTATTATTCTCCCCTCCCATGTGAATGTTGATGATTGAGTTGCAATTTGTAGCCTTTTTTAGGGTCCAGGCTAGATTAATTAGATATATCAAATTTTGGATAAATTGAACTTTTTTCCAGTGACTTTGGCCTTTGAATTAACGAAATTTGACTGTATATCATTGTTAAATTTGATTGCATCATGACAATAAAAATCTTTCAATCACTACGGTTTTTAATACTCATTTAAATAATAAATTGCATAATCAAAATTTGATATCACTCAAAATTACCAATAATTTCATTTTCAATTAAAAACACCAATTTTATTTATAATTTTGATTAATTTTAAGAAAATCATATTTAGCCAAAACATCAGCCAAATATTCGGTATTCGGCCAAATTACTATTTGTTCTATCCCTTGTTTTCTGCAAACAAAATATAATTTAACAGAGAAAAGTAAAAAAAAGGCAAAATAGGATTTTACGGTACCCAAAACAGTCCTACCAGAATGTCTTCCAAGTAAAGAAACAAGACATTATCAGTTGCAAAAAGATGAATTTACAGATGGATAAGACAATTTAAATAAGACTAAAAAGAAATTTGTGACCATTCCATGGTTGAAAATTTGTTATAGACATACTTTGCTGAAATCTGTGTTCGTTATAAGCAATCAAACTACCATAGATTAAGGAATACAAGATTCACGGGACACGGGGAAAACTTAACGCTATATGTAAAATTTTATAATATCCATGTTCGTTATAAGTGAGTCCAACTGTATTATCCCTTCATTTTTTGGGGGGGGATAACATGCTTGAGTTGGGGAGAGAAGAGCGACCTTCAAATTCAAAGTGGAAGGTCTGAGAAAAATTAATGCGTTTATACACGTATTTTATAAATATCATAACTATATAATATGTCATAGGCAATAGAATATAATATAAGATGTTATTCTACATTTTGTCTGGGCTACTTCTTTGACTTTACTATGAATCAAATGAACCTGTGGGGTCAGCTGGCATCACAATGAAAAATGTTGCAGCCGACAATGTACAGGTATGGGCAGCATAAAAAAAAGTGGCTTAGCGGAAATGAGTGATGCTTCAAAATGAATTGGACAACAATCTAACAAGACATTGTGGTGGTGTGATGCTGTATTGTCCAGTGGTGTGGTGTTGAACTTTGCGAGTTGAGTGCGTCCCGGAAGAGATGTTTGTGGACATAAGTGATAATGACATGCCGAAATTATTACTACGTGGTGGTTATGACGATGATGAAACTGAGTGAGTGACGCATGGTTTTTCTTCTTTCATTGAGTGTTTGCTCGTGTTGGTGTTTGCAGAGAAACCCTATGTGTAAGATCTAGTTTTTAGTTTGTTTTTCGGGGGTTAGGGATCATTCAAGTATTACGTCATCATCGATGGGGGGAGGGGGTTTCCGATTTGCTGACTTTTGATGATAAGGGGAGAGGGGGGTTTTGATAATGCTTACGTCATCAACCACCATTCATGAAAATATGAGTTAGGATTCAGAGGGGCAGAGCTGATGACAAAATTTTGCTGACAAGGGGGGTGGGGGTGGGGTCAGCGTTTTGCTGACTTATGCTGACAGGGGGGAGGGGGGGTCAAAATGGCTAAAAATTTGCTTACGTAATAATTGAACAGCCCCTTATCATTGTTTTGTTCTATTGTTGGTTCCACAATTCTGGGTAACTTGCATAATGGCGGGTACAGGTAAGAGAGGTGGTGTCGGAAATGAAATAGGGGATGACAAAGATATGAATGAATGAACACCAGAACTTTACCACTGGACTTATCCTTTGCTTAGATCTCTTCCAGTCGGCATCAAAGATATGTAAGAATTTGATGGAAATATGGGGGACAGAACCATTGTGTCTATTGAGGAGACAATGGAACAGATAGAGCGAGGGAACGTGATTCGGAAGTCCGAATACTGGAGCTAAAAATTAAGTTACAAAAAGAGCAAAATGTGGATCGGGAGATGGAAGTGGAGCTAGAAAAACTCAGAATGGAGCGATTGGGTAAAGAATCATTCATGGAAAATCCATCTGGCTCTGGCACTAACACAGCGGAGAGAAAAGTTGATATGGTGGGCCAAGGCTAATTAAGGAATCATCGAAAAGGTGTCCCAAGAGTCTGATTGAGGTAATAGGATTTTTTGAAACCTTGGAAAGAAATTTTTTGACATTTTGTGTGCCAGAAGAGTTAAAGAGCAAAGTGTTACTCTGTTTATTGGAAGCAGAATTAGTGAATCATGTTTACGGAAAATTGGATAGTGAAGAGGTAATAAATTTTAATTTGGTTAAAAAAAAGATTTTCGAAGAACTGAGAGTTTTTCCAGAAAACTTAAGACAGGACTTTAATTCTTTATGGAAGCTGAATCATGAACCTTTTCCTAGTTTGCCATGAAAATAAAATGATATTTGCGATATTACATAGAGAGTAGGCGTGAAGAAACTTTGTGGAAGACCTTAACACAGTTGTTAACTGCCAACAAGTTGAAGGATTGTCTACAACCAGAGGTTAGGTCACACATATTACAATAGGAAGGGCAGGAAGCCCATGAAATTGTGAAAAAAGCCGATATTTTCACTAATTCAATTTAATCCACAAATGTTATAGCGCAATTCCTAAACAACCATTTTCTAATAACAAAAATTTCAAATCTACATTCACTCCTAAAAATCAATTAGAAAAATGTTACTTTTGTAATTTCAAAGTGCATATTGCGAGCTTTTGTTCTAAGACAAAAATGAGTGCAAAAGGGGGTATGGCAGAGGAAGAGAGGATATTCAAGGGATGACTTGGCTGCTAGGGGTAGTGTTGACTTGAGAAAAATGGATCTCTCGCTCAAGGCTGAAGATATTCCTATGACGCTGAAGAATGTTGTAGTAGCGAATGCGGAAAGGGGAGGTAGAGCTCAGATTGGACACCATTGCTGACATCACTTGTATTTGTAAAGGATTGTTAGGGGAGGAAAAAGAACCAGTAAAAGGTTTTTTTCTGCTTACATGGTACCTTTGGAGACAGTATAAGGGTACCTTTGAAAGATCTAAAGTTGAGAATAGCTGAAAGAGAGCTACATTCAGGAAACAATGGAATAGAGACGACATGCGCTATTGCCCCAAAGCTAAATAGGGAGAGTATTCTGTCTCTGGGAAATATCAATGCATTGGCTATACGACACGTAGAAATTTTTCCATCATTTGAGGGGACATTGACGTCGGTCAAGTAACAACGCATTCAAAGAAAAGAGGTGGTGACCAATTTAGAGGAAGTTTTTTTTACCACCTACGGAGAAACTGCAGGAAGAAGAGATGCCAATGGGTGGATCTGATTGTAACAGGAACAAGATGGTTTAGGGCCGATAAACCTGCATGCAAATTCAAGAAATCGGAGAGAGAACATTTGAAAGAAGAACGGGAGACGATAGTTTAAAGGAAACTTTTCAGATGGCTGATAGAGAGAAAGGAGGTTTTATTGCTGTAGATGGTTATCTATACCAGTGTTTCTCAAAGCTTTCTGAACACAAGGACCAGTAAAATGTCTGAAATAATTCAACGAACCACTTGCATCCTGTATTAAGGGACATTTCTCTATTTTTAGTGGTTCTGAATTTCTTATTATACATTTGTCAAGTTTTTTCAATTATGTTTATTTGAATTTATAATGTTCACTAAAATCGTTAGTAAATACTGTATTCATAACATGATAATTTTGGGTATTAATACAAATATCCATCTCGAACTTTTTTTCCTCAAATTTTTCAGCATATTTTAAACTACAATAGGGGATTTTGCTGACTTATGGCAATGTTTTTAAAGACAATTGGCAACATCCCATATTTTACAGTAATTTGGTCATTTAAACGTTTTATTCGTAAAATTTTTGCTTGCTTTGATTTGTAGCTATCTTTTATTCCCCACCCTTCATCCCTTTTTCCAGTAATTAGCAAATTTGCTGTAAATAGCATTTTTGGGCTGCAAATTAGAGATATCCCGTATTTAGAATTGCAATTTCTTCTTTTTTTTAAACTTGAATTATCAAATCTGTCAGACCACCTATGGCATTGTCGAGGACCATAGGTTGAGAAACGCTGATCTATACCATCATGAATGTGTGCAGGATACTATAATTTGTCAACTGGTTTTGCCGATGAATCAAAGAAAGAGTTTTAGAGGTAGCGCATAAGGCTGTTTTTGTTGATCATTACAGATTCTGAAAAACCTTGGGAAGAACAAAACATTCTTTTTTTTGGCCTGGGATGAAGGCAGAAGTCGGGGATTACTGTGATCCCTCACTTGATCCGAATTTATGGAGTCTGTTAGCACACGCACACACATTTTCAGAGCTCATTTTTATTTATTAATTATATGTTGTATCGTATATAGTTATCGTTTTCCCCAATATGACATTTGGAATTTGTTCTCAGGATTACACATGGACTCTCTCAAGTGTTACACATTCTAATTATTTTTTTACATATAGTAGCCATTATAATTAAAATTTAATCACACAATGTGTTTTTATGAATCCAGAGATTGTTTTCGACCAAACCTAGAGTGGTTTTTCAATTTTTTTGCGCTGATTGATGTAGTAAAGAATGTTTTTTTCTTTTTTAATCTCAATCCCCCTAATGTTATTTTGTTGTCCATTTTCCATCTTTCATTTTTTCATCCCTTTCTTGGTGATGTGTTACAGATTTTTTTTCTTCGGCATGAAAGACCTCTAAAAGCATGATTAAGTTTCACTCTTGGCGAGCTCTCGTCATGCTTTTGGATGTCTTTTCACACCAAAGAAAAAGAAATCGCCAAAAGGAATTATACTATAGGTGCTCCGCTGAATCGAGCGGATTGTTTGATCTAGAATTATCAAGCTTTACACAAATATTTAATGCAGTAACATTGTTCAAGTTTTCCCTATTTTGTTGGAAACAAAAAATCTGACGGCTGCTATGTTAAACCGTACAAAGCAGGAAAAATGTCAAGCATGCCTCTCTAGCTTCATTGGTTTGAGCATGAACAATTACGGCCGCATACTTTATGAAAAAAACCTCCAACTGTAGAAAAACGCAACAAATTTTAGAACATTTCAAACACCTATTTAACCAGAGTAAGCTCAATACTCTCTGTAATATTAACACTCACTATGATATAGGGCAGAGGTCTTCAACCTTTTTCTAGAGCACAAAATCAAACACTATCATCGAGCACTCTGGGTGCTTCCGGGAGCACAGTGCTGCTTGTGAGCAATAGGTTGAAGATGCCGGATACAAGCAGCACCTCCTAGAGATAGGCCTCCCCAGTCTGCTTGTGACGTCAGTAAGTAGTCCATTTTCCCTCAGAATATTCAGGGGAAAAAATTCCCTGCTTGGGCCAGTATCGTTGTTGTGAGGAAAAGAAATTAGGCTCAGAATTAGTGATTTCTATGCCCCACATCCAATCACTACGCAGTATTTGTGAGCGCCGATGTGATGGTGGAGTGGTGATAGTGACGGACTTGCATCGCAAGGATCTGGGCTTGAAACCCCCCCCCCCCGTCATGAAGACCGTCATAATGGGGCTCTGAGTTGCCGTATTTTTTAACATCTTTTCAGTTTTCGCTGGGCGATACCAGATGGCGCTGGCTTCGACAAACAGGGTTTTTTTTGTTCACGTTTTTTCAAAACAGCCGTTGTTCCATTTCCAGCGCGTCTCTTGGATTATTATTCCTCCCTTCTGTAGCTCAAGTCATTTGGATTATTATCTGGTCAGGTTGTATCATACCGTTTTATCAATTCATTCTATTTATTACTTAATCATCTATTGCCATGCCTTCTGTCTTATCGGTTTATTAAAATGAACCTACAGAATTTTTCATGCCCGGATCTGTTTATTATTACAAAAATGGTCCAGATGTAATTTTTTTAAACTGATATTTTTTCTATATTTATGCTTGGTGATTTCTATTATGTTTTGCATGGCGATGATTTTTTTTTTTTTGGCGTCCGTAGTGTCTGATGGCCTTGGCAGCGAGTCGCCAAGGGCGTCAGACATGTTCGGCGCCAAAAATCGCCAAGTGGCGGACCAGCTGTTCCGTTGGTTTCCTGTAGTTCCCAACTTTGAGGCGCAAATGCGAGCTGATCTCTCCATTAAAAAGTCTCGCCACTGAGTACAACGATAAATCATTCAATCATTACGCTTCACTCATAGTTATAAAAACTGTTGGCAGATGGCAGCACTAAACATGAGCATTACACAGAAACAAACTTCACGCCAGCTTTCACTACACGTATACGCACATTCCAACATGTACCAATTCATTACAGGTTCCGCAGAGGAATATGGGCGAGGTGCATGTCTGGTGTAGTAGTGAGCCAATTTTGTGAGTTAATTCATTAATTAGTTTAAAAGTTTGCCAGTATTTGTGAGCCAATCAGGAAGATTCTACACAAAATAACAAATGAAATAGGATGTTATGTTTCAAAATGTGGCAATGCTAGGTAGTCGGAATGGCATTTATGGCAAACAGTGCAGAGGCCTTCCATCTCTAGGGGGGTGCTGATACAAGACCATCTTAAGTCATGTGGGGCTCCTGGACAAAGCAATGTTCTGGTCCCTCTACCTTACTGGAAGTATAACAGCCTACCAATTCACATAACTAGTTTAGTTATGTGATCCCTACCAACTGAGGGCATCCAAGTAGGCCCATCAGATAAGACAGCCCTGCAATCATGCGGCTTTCCCACTGGGTATAACTTTGAGCTGTACGCATCTCGCATTACAAAGGGTTTGGAAGGATATATTCCTCGGATAGAAGTAAAATAGGCAACTCATTATGATATTCGAGCCGAGATCTTATAATTGGATAAATATCACGGAGAGCATCCCGAATTTCGTCGCAGCACTTATGATACACACACCAACGCAATTCGCACTTGTTATGGTGGATGAAGGAAACAATTAACGGACATAGACGGTCAAACCTCACCTTTGAACTCAGATCACGTGCATCAACTCTTTCTCACATGTATCGGCAGCTTGACCTACCTCGTCGTAATTAATTAAAGCGTCTAATTCGTATCATAATCACGATTCGTCAAACAAAATTCAAGCATATTGTGCAAGCGCAGGGTCAGGCTTAACTCGCTTGTTGCCAAAATACGCTTGAAAACCTCACCAGCAGAGTTGCCTCAAAAAATTTGCCCAGTTGCCTAAAATATTCCACCGAAATATGGTCAGCTACGTGCTAATGAAATTTGAAGTAAAATTATCGCTTTTGCTGCCATCTATCAGGCAATTTGAAAACTTCAATAATGCGTCACAAACAGGAGAAAAGAAGGGCTCGTGCTGCTATCTATTACTGGAAGAGGAAACAAAAAACTCTTTAGTAGTATTATTTCTGAACCATATATGCAGCAAATTACTGGGGTGTAGCCAGAAATTTCGTTCGGGGGGGGCACTTTCATTTCGGGAAGGGAACCAAAGTGATGGAACAATAGATTTGGCCATCTTTTTTCTTTTTTTCGGTCATTATCTCACATTTTTATAGTGCCGGACTCGTGATGCGAGGATCCGGGTTCGAACCCCACAGTGGTGGTCGGCTGAAGTTGGTTTTCTGTGGTTCCCAACTTCAAGGCGCAAATGCGAGCCGATCTCCCCGTTAAAAAGTCTCGCCACAGAGAGCAACAGTCCTACAACGGTAAAATCATTCAACCATAACACTTCACTCATAGTTTGTAAAAAAAAACAAAAAAACAAAACTGGGGGCAGATGACAGCACTACACATAACAAGCATTACACAGAAACACACTTTACGTCAGGTTGCACTACACGTACACGCACATTCCCGCATGTACCGATTCGTTGGGGGGTTCCGCGGGGGGGGGGTGCATGTGTGGTGTAGCAGTAGTAGGTAGGGGCTCGGGGATCCATGATGTTCTTAAGTCAGCCACCTCGTTGGGCAATTTGCCTGTTGTGGCGTTGTATTTGTATTTGTATTTCGGAGGGGGGGGGGCAGACCGTCTTAAGAGCATCATGGGCCCCCGGGCCAAGTCATCTTTCTGAAGCCCTACCAGGCAAATTCTCGTAAATTTCAACCGGATCTAATTTTTGTGAGGCCCATTTCCTCTTGAGGCCCGGGTGGGCCCCATGCCTTAAGACGGCACTTGGGGGGGGACCAGATCCCCAAGTCCCCTTCCCCCGATACGCCCTTGGCAAATTATGAATATTTTTCCCGTCACAAGTCAAAGCCGTCCGAATTTTGACAACAACAAACATGGCGGCCCGCTTATGAATTCATAGTGAAGCCCGAATTGGATGTTCCTCACGATATTGTTGATAAAGAGGTCATTTTCGATGTACCCAGAAAAAGTGCCAGTTGAAGAAAAAACCGCACCAATGGTTGTCCACAGGGCCGCAACTGGGGAGGGGGAGGGGTGTGAGCCGACGGGGGCCCCAGGCGCTGGACCAGAGGGGGCACAAATTTCATTCTGAAACCTCTCTTTCAATATTACAAGGGGGGCGTCAAAAGGCGTGCTTGCCCCGGGTGACCAAGCATCTAGTTGCGGCACTGATTGTCCAGATAACCGATCCTGACAAATACAAAATCATCCATAAACATACATAATAACTGATGTAAATATGGTCGATCTTGACTCTAGTTTCACCCGAAAGTTGTACGACTATAACATACATGATTTCAAAGTGTGAAAAAATATATCTTAGATGAATTTACCGCCATCTAGTTTTAAAGATGAAAAAAAATGTTTTTGGAAAGATGTTTTGTTTTTCTTTTATAAATATGAGATGACAGAAAAACTGTGTACAGGGCGTCCATGATTAAAAGACCCTATTTTCAAGTAACTTACAGGTGAAACCAGTCATCACAAAGGTGTGAAATTTTGTGGTGGACTTCATGAAGTGTGATGGGAATTAGTTTCGGGGGGGGGGGTTAGTTGCACGTGCCATCACCACAGGGCGTTTCACTTTGCATACCTGTGGTAAACATGCAAATTTACCTGATGTCACGCAGCAGCGGTTATAAAACCTAGAAACATTCACGGAGATCCTGTTTCTCAATGTAATTGCTGCGTCACAATGACGATAAGTTTACGAGATCGCGCTTTCTTGGTCAAATTGATTTACCAAGTCAGCAATTCCGGGGTAACTGCTCTACGGAAATATCGGACTTGGAAGAGGATTCGAAAAGGTCCAATGAATGTAAAATCATTCGGAGTATGATAATGAAATTTGAGACCACAGGATTGTTGGCTGTTCGTCCTGGAAGAGGAGGAAAACCCGTTTCTATAGACGCATTACAAGAGGTTTCGCTTCAGGTGGAAGAGGACAGAGCTTCAAATTCTGGTGGTAGCACTCATGGAGGAATGAATAACAGGAGGTGACGCGACCAGCGCCTCCGTTGAGAAAGCATGGGGAATCTGGGTTGCCAGATGAAGCCAGTGATCGATCTATTAAAGGGACCAAGTAAGCCCAAACAAACCGTGGCTTCCCATGCTTTCCTATGAGAAACATCCCCGTTTTTAAAAATCATTTAAAAATTTACTATTCACTTTAGGAACTCGATTTTTTTCCATCAAATTCTGTGGATATATTTATACAATTGAACGAGAGCTTTTACAATTTTAGTTGTTCGAATATTAACTTCAACAACATGGAACCTTTTGCAAAAATAACCAAAATTTACCCATATCTTGTGCCCTAAAATTCCTTCTCGGCATTTTAATTTAAAAAAAATTATGCCAAAGCATGTAATACCTCAGTGCTGAGAGTGACACAATGTTTAAAGACACTTGAACAAGTGGTGTTTGAAAAAAATCTGACTTTTTTTTTGCGAAAAACATTATATATGCAAAACATTAGCATATATAATGCCTTTCAGCTGTTTATATTAAAATATTGTAGAAATACTTCCAGTCTAGGTAGAACAACAACAACAATTTTAGATTTCAAATTCAATACGAAACTGTTTTTTTTTTCAAGTTTTCGTACACGTGCCACTTTAAAAGCAAAGTAATAGGTACAAAATGAAGGGGGGGGGGGGATACAGCCCAAGTGATTATTTTCCTAAATACTAAAGGCCAGAAAGATGATTTACCGCGGCTCGTAAAAAAAGTTTTTTTTATTTTTAATATTTTTTTTCTCAATACTACATCTACTGTACATAGCGGAAGGTTCGGATGGGCGGCATATATTTCAATCATACGTATTCAAGAATATGAGAGTGGAACGGAAGAAAGGTGGCGAAATTTGTACAGTCTACAGGCAGCAAAACCATAAATACACAGTGGTGGAGGACGCTCGAGCACTTCCAGTACTTTGAGGCACGGGGGTGGCAAAATGCTGTTTGTCCCGGGTGGCAAAAATCCTAGCTACGACCCTGTCAGAAAGTGCTCGAGCATCTCAGAATTGATTCAGAAATCAAAATTCCTCATGTAAAGCTTAAGACGAGCGCCCACGGGCCTCAAACACTTTCGAAATGTCCCGGATCTATGATAATGATGAACGAAACAAAAAGGCAAGATAAACAGTTAAAAGAAAAAATTATGAAAATTGCATTTTATTGGAGCTTCATACTATTTTAATTCATCATATTTCCATAGACATTAATGTGATGCATCAAATTTTTAAAATAAATTGAAGGCACTGAACTAAAAACCTATGACGAGTTGAGAGTTAAAAATGATCTTCCCCTTTCAAAAATAAATTAAAAATATAAAAACCCCTTATACAAGGATAAAATTTTATCTTTCCCCATTATTGGATCATGTAGATTACCTGAAGAGGCATTAAACAGTCATGGTGCTTAAATTTATTTAGATATTAATATTTTAAGAGAATTCGATCCGGCAAAACACATGTTAAGTATAGGGAAAAGAGCGGTTTGTTTGGGCTTACTTGTCAGTCCATAGGGTTGCCACAACGGCTTCAATTTTCCTGCCTGATGTCACCTCCTGTTATTCTTTCCTCCATGGGTAGGAGGCACTAGTGTCAGCACGCCTGGCACTAGTGTCAGGCGTGTAGCACAGGTGTTGGATAGGCCACGTTCAACTGACCATAAGATCATGCGGAATATCCTCCTATATTATCCCTACAAACTTTCACTTGTGCGGCGGTTGCTTCCACATGATTATGAGGCTAGACTCCGGTTCTCAATGCAGTTTCTCGCTCGCGTTGACGCCGATTTAGATGGCACCAAACGAAAACAAAAAGATTTCTCGAGTATTCAAGAACTGAGCGAAAAAACTATTGCTGCAGGGCCGAAAAGTTTACTGCGGTACTGCCCTTAACTTTAAACAACAAAAATGGAAGAGTGACGAAGGGGTCATTCAAATATTACGTCAGCATCCATGCGAGAGGGGGGGAGGGAAGTGGAAGGATTCGCGGGTCTGCTGACTTTTGATGACAGGGGAGTTTAATAATGCTAACGTCATCACTCAGCCTTTATAAGAATTCGACGCTAATTTGTGCACCTGAACTAACATTCCCTTTATTGATAAGTCGCCTACATACCAGTTTAGTGACATCTAAATGCTTGCCGGATCCTTCAAGTGTTCTGGGACTGTGTCGCGGATCACTTAAGTGATGTGTGAATGTGCAATGGGCCTACTTGAGTGATCTGAAATTGTGACAGGGCCGCTTAAATGCTCGGGAATTGTACCACGGGTCACTTAACCCCAGTAGCGCAACGATATCGTTAGGATATCGTACTGATACCGGTTCGACGTCGGAATGTCGAATGAATACCGAATGTCGGAAAGAAGTCAGAAATTTTTACGTGTCCGATATCGAACGATATAGTGAAAATGTATTCACTCAATAAACTCCGAACCTGGCCATGGTTTAAGCATCTGTGGTTTAGAGGGAGGGATTGCAATGAATTTCTCAAAAAGAAATTTTGAGCTCTCAACTTTCAAATAGCACTGAAATTAACAGAAATCGATAATGACCTATATATATATAAAATTGATTTTTTGTGCATATGTTTTTATATAAATATACAATTTTAGATCGATCGTCGCCAAATTTTGCATATATACCAAACGCATGGGTGGAGATACGGGGGAGGGGGCGTGGGGCCAGGTGGAGTCCGACTGATCTTATATATGTATATATGAGTTGACATCATCATCATTGTGCCCCCCCCCCCAGACTTCCAAGTCTATCTCCTCCTATGACCAAACGGGACACGACTTGAACGCCCAAAATGGCGAAAAACCATCGGGCAACAATGGATTTTGAACTTCATTAATCACTTTCGGAATGTTTACTATGTATGATTACGGTCAATGGCTATTAGTCAATGATGAAAAATGGGGAGGGGGGGGGGTGGAAAGTTTGACCTGGTGACCGCCAAACAATCTAGCCTAGGGCCCTGTTGCAGGATATGGGAGGGTCATGAATTTAAGTGATATTTTCGCATAATTTTTCCGTATTTATCATTCTATATATAGACGATTGGTGATTATGCAGTTTCCGGATTATGGATAACCACCGATTTAACACATAATATAACATATATTATATTCAACATATAATATAGCATATTTATGTATTGACATCATTGTGCACCCCCTCCCCTCCTTTCAAGTTTATCTCCGTATATGCTTCGGCCATCTTAACGCCAGCACTCACCCTCAGAGTACGTATATTGAAGTCTTTATACATCCTCTAAGGAACCCCCCGGACACGGCCACAGGTGACCTCATGGTAATTAAATTTTGTGCGATGATTTGGAAGACTATGTCGATTGGTAGGTATACCTAGGGTGACCATACGTCTTGTATTTAAAAGTGTGGGGGGAGGAACACACAACTTTTTTTCATAGAGTTACAATAAACCTTCGTGATGAGTTAATGAGGTTGACGGAAGCAGTCAGCTGGACTGAATTTATTCCATTGAGCGTCTGGACGCAATATTACGGCCCTGATCGTAAAGGAGCCATTCAAGTATTACGTAAGCAAATTTTTAGTCATTTTTGACCCCCCCCCTCTTTGTCAGCAAAATTTCGTCATCACTGCCTCCTACCTCCATATTGGTGGGATCAGAAACGTACGCGGGAGGGGGGGGGCATAGAGGGCTCGTGCGCAACCCCTCCAGAAGAAAAAAAAAATTTTACTGCGAAAAATATTTAAAACAAAATTAAATTTTAAAAAGAAAATACCTTAATATGTTATTATAATCGATTTCTGCTAATTTCAATGCTATTTGAAGGCTAATAACTCAAAATGTCTCTTTAAGAAATTCATCGCGGCCCACCATTTAACCCAAGGACCAAATGTGGCTCTGAATGTTATCTGATGGGGCTTGCCCCCAACCCAAACCTAATTTTGTAAATATGAACTAAGCGGCACGTTTACAAATCGCTTTAATGATCCGTGGCCCAATTCCAAAGCATTTAAATGCCCCGTGGCACATTTCCAAATCACTTAAGTAGGCCTCAAAGATTACTTAAGTAACCCGCGACAGTGTTACAGAACACTTAAACGATCCGTAGCACATTTAGAGATTCCTTGAGTGACATGTGACACAGTTTTAGAGCACTTAAATGGCCCCCAGTGCGGTTCGACATCACTCAAGTTACCCGCGGAACATTCCCAGATTACTTAAGTGATCCGTGGCATGATTACGGATCACTTGAGTGATGCGTGGCACAGTTCCAAAGTACTTAAGCGACCCAGAAACATTTCCAGAGCACTTGAAGAATCCGTGAAACATTGAGATGATTAAAGTGGCTCGGTAGGGGACTTATCAATAGGTAGAATGTTAGTTCAGGTTGCCCAAAATAACTATCCAAAGGTTTTTTTCCCCGTTTTTGGCGCAACGATTAAGATGCCATTAAGAATATTTCATATCTTCATAAAGGGTGGTTGATGACGTAAGCGCATCATCCAAACTCCCTCCCCCCCCCCCACTTGTAATCAAAAGTCAGCAAATCGGAAACCCCCTCCCCCCATCGATGCTGACGTAATACTTGAATGACCCCCAAAGGAGTGAGAGCTCATGAGTGACAACACAATTGAGAGAAAACAGAATTAACTAAAAACGAATCAGTTTTCTTCAATTTTTTTTTTTATTAACAAGTGTGATTGATATTTGACACACATATTGTATAAAAATCCGAAACGAACTGTTTCCCTACAGAGTACAATACAGATCACGCATTTGGAAGGAAAAAACAGGAAGAACAAAATAGTCGAAACTTATCGTGACAGTATGAATTAACATTCGGAAAATTACACAGTGATAGTAATAATATTTGCACAATCAAAACTGGATTTTACTTCAATTACAGCATCGACATCTAAACAGTAAACGCCATTTACAATCTATGAATACTAAAAAAAAAAGAAAGCAAACTAAAGAAATCTCATTTTTCTATAAAAAATCTGTTTTTTTTTTACAACTTTTGACATTGGAAAAAGAAAAATGGGTAATATTTACAGAGAACTTCACTGAACAAAGTTGAACAGTGACAAGCACCAGCGAGAAACGCACCATTCGCGCAGTTTCAAATGCTTGTTTATCATCGAACATGACAATGTTTTCGTGACGTGAAAAATACAAATATGAGCGATAAAATACACAATGAAGCATAAATTCTCAATGAGGATGAAAAGTTATGAGCAGAAAAATAATAAATACATCGAGTTGGGAAAAACGCTATTCTCTCGTTTTATTTGTGTTTACCTTTTCCAGGATTAAAAGGAATGCGTTGCCTCAGATAAATACAGGGCGGCGGGTATGATTAAACTGATGGTCCATGGACTCTGGACATGATAGTCCATAAATGCCCGTTCCCTTAATGCAGTGGCTCTCAACCTTGTAGCCACGTGGTCTCCTCTTTAGGTCAAAAAGAGCCACGGGTGAAAATCAGATTAAAGGGGAGCCACGGCAGGTGGTGAAGGGGCCACAGAGAGGATGTGAAAAAATAAAGGTTTCAAGTGAAATATGTTGGGGTGGAGGGAAATGTACCTATACTTTCAGAACCCAGGAGAGGTCCATCTGACCGGGTAGATCCATGGAACAGGGACCCATCTGAACCCATGTGGCAAGGCATGAGGGTAGACGGTCCCTAGGTAAGACGAGGGAGGCCAATGCAAATATATTATCACCATTTGAATTTTTAGAAATTTTGTTCTCGTGGCCGAAGGAAATATGCCTCAAACAGGGAGAAACCATGGGCTAAAAAAGGTTCAGAACCACTGCCTTAATGGAACAATTGGTACAAGGTGGATGTAAACTAACTTTGCTGATATACGAGCTTTTAGCGAGCGGCCGTTAAAATCGAATACGAGTGAAATTAGAGATATAAGTGTTTCTCAAGAGAGTGCGCTCGACAATGAGCATAGAAAAAAAACGGCTTTCGCTATTACAACAAAATTTACAAAAATTCAAATGGCGACACTCACTTTTATGCATCGCAAAGTGCAAAACCATGTGAATGAAGTTGGAATGGCACCTGTACCACCATAGACACTGGACGCAGCCAAAGACAATCCCACCAGGGAGGGAAGGGGAGGTAAGTGCGTAACCGCTCGGCCAAAACCTCATACGGCAGAAATGTGACCCGTAGTGGCCGTTTCATATTTCCTTTTCTCCGTCTAGCGCCGGCGTTTATCGTGCTACGGATACCGTTCCGATGCCGTTAACGGTTTTTTTACGGCGCCGATTAATTTGCATGCATAAAAGTGAGATTCGCCATTTGAATTTTTCGAAATTTTGTTGTCATAACCGCACGAGCCAAAATTTTGTTTCTCTTTTCATTCTCAAGCACTTTCCGAGAAACACCTACAGCTCGAATTTTATCCGCATTCGCTGATTTTTGCCACCAACAGATCGAACATCACCAAAGTTATTTTATGGCCACTCTGAATGCATAGTACTGTGCATTCAAAGCATGAAAGAAGAAATTGACGATAGGGGACAAAATAGTTGAAATTAATCTCCACCAAAAAATTGAACATTTAGCTCTTCAAAGATACTCCATAAAATTCGCCTTGGGTAACCGTTATGATATGAATCTCTCCGCAGCCTATATATTCTCAGCTCTATTTTCATCGAAGTGGTGATATCCATAGATGTAAAGTCTACAGTTCGGATTGACAAATCTGAGGCGCCAGGTAGACATGGCGACTAAAAAATTGGTATCGGCCCCCAAAATTTTCTTTCTGGAGAGTTACCAAATTCCAGGCTGAGACCAGCACAAAATGTTTGGAATTTATAGCGCATATCTGCCAATATGAAAGAGGGGTCAATATGCCCTTAAAAAAAAGAGAAAAGAAGCATCATTTTGGACCATTTTTCTCAGGGTAAAATTTTTTTTGGCGAAATTCCCTAGAATTTGTAGCGATTCGTCCTGTCCACGGTCAGCCCTGCCCCAAAAAAACCCACTAAAAGTTTCTTGACATAATTTTTTTTTGAGCAGTGTAAATCAAACCGTAGCGAGGAAGAAAAGATAGAAATATAATGCTGAGGTGAGAGACAGAGAGAGAGAGAGAGAAAACGACGGTAAGACAATTCTTTGTTTCACGGGGTTTAGCAATGATGCGTCCCGAAGGAAGGGGGAGAAGAGAAAAAGAGAGCTCAAATGCATTTCTTCCATTTATCGTTAAAGGGTTGAAACGTCATTCAAATACTTGAATGTTAACTTCGCAATTTTGCTTGTTGGGTCGCATATGCTGTCCTTGTTTTACAGTGGAATGCTTGAAAATTAAAAGAAAAAGAGGAAAAAAAATGGGATACACACAAATATTCGGGGTTTTCTTCCTGAAATAATTATTCTATATGAACAACTTGACAGTCACCGCAAATCGATTTGTTCAGTGATTTATTGTCTTCGAACAGTTTTTACTCCTATTTGAGAGGGTCTGGATTATCTGCGACGAAAATGTAGATCAGTTCGTGGGTAGATTAGGATGAGCAAGCTTTTCGCCTGACGAAATAATGTACATTCAACGAATTATTTACAAGGAAAAAAAAAAGGAAATGAGATGATGTCTATATATGTATTTTTTCTTTCACACGACCGACAAGAACACTGGTCTATCGAATATGGGACGCCGGTTGAGTTCGTTGACAGCCCTGAGTGCCTCGCCACGATTGGGGAAGGCTATCCTCGCGTCTCCCGTGGCCTTGCCGTCGTTCGTGTACTTCCTCAACACGTTCTGGCTGGTGAGCGTGAAGTTGCCGAAAAACTGTAGAATGTCCTCGATCCCGGCACGGAAGTGCAGGTTGCTGACCGAGACCACGCAACCCGGGGCACCGAAATCGACCGGATCGACTGTCTGCTCCGGAGGCCGTCTCGATCGAGGTCTCTGCTGGAACATGGGACCGCCACCATTCATCGGTGGGGGACCACCTCCCATTCTGTTCATGTGGCCCCTTGGTGGTGGGCCTCTGGGACCGTCCGGACGAACCGGCCTCATGCCGGGGCCCATCCGCGGTCGCATTCCCGGTGGCCCCCCGCCCATCGGAGGATGACTTTGACGCGGCGAAAATCGATCCCGGGAACCGTTCGAATTTCCCGGGTCGGATATCAGGACTCTTCTGGAAGGTGGTTGAAGGGGCGGTCCGGCAGGAACCGCGGGAGGCAGGACGGTGTTCGGCCTCCCGCCGAGGCAGTTGCACATATCTTGGTAGGAGACGGGACGCACGCATATCTTGGCGCCGCGTATGGGTTTGCCGTTCTTGACCAGGCTCTTCTCGAGGAGGTTCCGTTCCTGGAACTCCACGAAAGCCTTTCCGGATGGAAGCTTGTCGGGACCCTTCATGACGTGTATCGCGAGCGGCACGACGTCCACTTCGGCGAAGAACGCCTCCAGGTCGTAGTTGGTGGCGTTTTTGGGAACCCCTTCGACGGCGGCGCAGAAGGTCGGCCCGTCGTTAACGGGTCTGTTTTCCGTGAGCGGGCCGATTTTCTGATCGGGCACGGAGGCCATGGTCGGCGTTTCCAGCAGGGCGGGCTTCTTCTTCTGCAACAACCTCTTCATCACTTCCCTACTCGATTTCAACACCGTGATGAGCCTGTGGTTAATTTTATTGCCGTTCATGTCCAACGCGGCCTGGAAGTCCGCCGGCGTGGCGAATTCGGCGTACGCCAGTCCCGAAGATCGACCGTCGGGCATTTTGTCCACGTGGATGTCCAAGATGTTCAGTCCGTGGAAGAAATCGGCGATGGCGTTTTCATTGCACGAATACGCCAAGCCCTTGATTTCGACGCAGAGGTCGTTGTCGGACGGTTCCCGATCCTGGCGGGGAACGGCACGACGGCTTTGTGGTGGTTGTGCAGCTGCGGGGGTCGGACCCGATGTCGTTTTTGCCTCGGTTGCAGGAACGATCTTCGTCGCTTCCTCCTTTTTTTCGGAAGGCGGCGCATTTTTTTCGGACTTCTGAGCTTGAGGTCGGGGACTGGGTTCGTTTTTCGGTTCTTCCGGCTTCTTATCCTTGATCGACGCTGGAGGAGGAGGAGCAGCAGTAGTAGCTGTTGTGGTTGGAGGAGGGGCAGCTTCAACTTTTTTGACGGGCGAGCTAGAAGTCACAGCGCACTTCTCGAACGCCGACAGGGAACAAGGTTTCACTTCGGGGAAGCAATTCCCGATGTCGCGTCCACTTCTACGCAAGCCTGCTTCGTAATCTCGATGGTCCTTGAACTTCACGAAGCCGGTGCCGGTGGTTCGACCGTCTCCGTCTCTCTCCAATCGCAAGTTGTGCGACGGAACGATCATCTCTCTGAACAGTTCACGCAGATCGTCCTCGTGAGCATTTTCAGGTAGACCGCGAACCTCGACCGTCAGCTGCTGAGGGGGCGGCGGCCTTCGATTCTGCGGTTCCTCCGCCGACGGATCTCGCCTCGGTTTGTCTTGGTGTCTTCCAGAGGAGGAGGAGGCGGGTGGGTTGTTTTCGCGTCTCGCTGGAAACGAAGGTCGATTCGGTGGTTCCGACTGTCTGATCGCTTCACGTCGTTGCTCTTTGTTTTGCGGAGGATTGTCCGTTCTGTTTGGAGTCTTGTACGGAGGTTCCGATTTCTGGCCGATGGGTTCTCGTTTCTGATGTTGGTCGGAGCGGTCGAATCGTCTTGTATCGTGTCCACGAGGGTGACCTCGAAAACTCTGATTCTGCGGCGCATCCGTAGGGATGTTTGATTGATTGGGTGGCTCAAACCTCCGTTTATCGACAGGATTTTCCGTGGCTGACGAACTGGCCGGGCGGTCGTCGATTTCTGGGCCACCTCTCGTTCTCCTGTTTGGAAATCTCTCTCGGTTTGCTGAACTTTCTCGTTCGGGACCCCATCTAGTGGATGGAAAGGAACGGGGTCTCGGACGGTTTTCTCCACCTTGATCAGCAGTGTTTCTAGGATTCCTGACAGGATGCCTGTCGGAGGAATCATCGTTATCGTTATCGTAACCACGTTTTCTCGCAGGAAACGGCCTCGGTTCGACAGCTCTCGAATCTGGCCTACCCATTCTCCGTTCATCCATTGAGGGCTCTCCCCCGACTCCTCTTCTGCTTCTACTCTGGTAAGCGTCGAAACCACCAGCAGATTCGTTGTCGTGTTTCTGCTGGTAATAAGGATCTCCCTGACCGGACGGGCTCGGCATGGAGTGGCGAGCATCTCTTTCTTGCGGCATCTCGATGTCCATTGGCTCTTCGCTGTAATCATCCATTTCTTCAGGCTTGGGAACGGACTGTTCCCGATAGCCGCCGCGACGACGACCTTCGTTCCAGGCAGGTGGCGCCGAAACAGGCGGCCAGTGTGCTTCCTCAGGTTCGTAAGAGTCATGAACAGGACGGCGGGGCACTTTTCTCGGTATTTCGCCCCCATCGTATCCCGCATCTTCCTTGTATTCGAAATCTGCATCTTCCGGGTAGGCTACCGCTCGATTGTACCTGTTATCATCCACCGGGGGCAAGTATGCACGACGTTCTTGCTGCCTGTCGATTCCACCGACGACAACGTCCTGCTCTGGTTGGAATCGGCTCTGCCTCACGTTGGATTGTTTTACCGTAACAGGGTAGCCTCTGGTCGGTTCAGTTTGTCCTGCAGTAACAGGATAGCCTCTCGGAGGTTCAGCTGCCGTAACAGGATAGCCTCTGGTCAGTTCGGGTTGTCCTGCAGTAACAGGATAGCCTCTCGGCGGTTCAGGTTGCCCTGGCTTAACAGGATAGCCTCTGGGAGGTTCAGGTTGTCCTGCCGTAACAGGATAGCCTCTGCGTGGTTCAGGTTGTCCTGCCGTAACAGGATAGCCTCTGCTCTGTTCAGTTTGTCCCGATGCAACAGGATAGCCTCTGCTAGGTTCAGGTTGTCCAGCCGCAACAGGATAGCCTCTGCTAGGTTCAGGTTGTCCCGCCGCAACAGCATAGCCTCTGCTCGGTTCAGGTTGTCCCGCCGCAACAGCATAGCCTCTGCTCGGTTCAGGTTGTCCCGCCACAATAGGATAGCCTCTGCTCGGTTCAGGTTGGCCCGCCGCAACAGGATAGCCTCTGTTCGATTCCGGTGGAGCGCGTCGAGGAGTGTCCAATCGATTACTGACAGATGTCGGCCTTCCTTCGTAATATCTCATTTCCTGATCTTCGGGTTCTGCCGGGCGGGGTTTCGAAGCACTAGGTTGGTATGCGGGCCTTTGATCGCGGGGAAGCAATTCGGGATCGCGAAAATACTGTTCGGTTTCGGGATTCCTCTGAGTACGCGGAACCATCATCCGCGTGTTTTGAACATCCCGCGGCACCGGCAAGTCAGATGCAGCGTTTTCGTAAATCCTGGGGTAGGCAGCTTCATCATCCGGAATCGCGTATTCGACCGGAGGGGGCTGCCTTCGACTTCTCGGAGGAGCAGAAACAAGACCGACATCCATGTCGGCGGCAGTGGGGATTGGCGGAGGCGGCGGTCTCTCGCGCGGGCTAGGAACATTGTCATACGCCGGGTAACGGCTCGAAGTTACGAAAGAACTGGGCAACCGGGGTTGCTCAACCACCATTTTGGCTTCGGTCTTCAGAGCTGCCGAATGCATGGCTGCTGGGAACAGGTATGGAGCTTCGGAGACACGCTGAGTTTGAACGCGGCCGTAATCTTGAGGAATCGACCCACCGTCAGCTTGTTTGGGACGGTAAGTTAAGCCGGGCGTCGAAGCTACGCGAGGATGCAATTCACTGCTTGGGTGCATTTCTAGACTCTTCGGTACTTCTCTGCCGCTCAAATACTTCCTTTCATGCATCAACTCGTCGGGAGCCGCGGCGCTTCTCGGAATTCCATAGTTGACGTCTCTGGGGATCGGAGAACCACTCGAACTCCGTATCTCTTGTTTCTGGTGATCGTACTGGCCGGTCGTGGGAGCGGGGCTCCTGCTCCTCGAGCGCTCGTACTCCTTCACGGACATCAGCTTCTTCTCCCTAGCGAGACGTCGTTCTTCTGTCGGCGGCCTGCGGTCGCTGTCGTTCATGGCCGCCACTTTCATGGCCACGGGTAAGTTCGGCGGAAGAACCTGACTGCTCTGGCTTCTTGCTTGCTCGATCACGCGAGCCATCTCCGTCCGGCTGCTCAGAAGCAGTTTCACTTTCATGTCCTTTATGGAACCGCCGGTTCTTTCCATCGCCAACCGCGCATCTTCGTCCGTGCTGAAGACGATGAACGCCTCGCCCAGCTCACCACCGACGATGTGCACTCCACCGACCGGTATGGATAGGCCGGCGAAAAAAGTGCGGATGTCGACAGAACTCGCCGACCACGGCAGATTCTGCAGCCGAATAATGATGGACATCTGCAAATGAGAGGAAAGAAACAAATATCGATAAACATAAAAAATATGATATACAAGCAATATTTTCCCATTCACGTTATAATCTACAGAAGCATCCACTTACACTATCTGGCCGAAAAACAAAAGCAGTAGCCAATTTCATTGCACCTACTGTGCATGTGCAAGCCTCAGAAAGATGTTATCTCAGGTGTTGATGATTTAAAAAACAAATTACATAAATAAATAAAATTAAGAGCCTGCCAGGTCGTCGGAAGTGTTGTAGAATTGTAGATACTCGTCTTGATCTTCACGAAGGAAATTTTGATTTCTGCATCAATTCAGTGGGTGCTCATACGGTTGCTACTAAATATGTGTTCATTACAACATTAGTAATGATTGGCAATATATCGACGATTCCCTCTTCAATTAAAATCAATTACACGAAATTTGTTGATAGGATTTGGAAAAAAGTAGGACAAGTGGGAGTCCTGGACAGGGCCGTTATTTCAACTTTTTTCCAGGGGGCAAAGAACATGTTCTCAATGTATGCATATATATATGTATATATATATACCATTTTTAGTGTATTTTCAAAAGCGAGGGGGGCAACGGCTTCCTCACCCCTCCAAATGACGGGCCTGGCCCTGGATATGACCAAAGGCTATTTTTTTCCTGTAATTAAAGAAATAATTATCTGCAGCTTTCGCAATTTTTTTCACGAACAAAACTGACAACAAATCGAAAAACTTGAAATTTTTTTATTAATATGAAAATATTCAAATTTACCATGCAAAAAAAGGGTTTCGTACTGATATGGGTGAAACTTGACGAAATACTGGTTAAAATAACTAAAAAAAAAATCTTTTTTTTTTTTCGATCTTGAACCATTTCGTGCAACTAACATGATAAGTAAACAAAGTGAATTAACAGAGAACTTGAGGGAAAAAAAGCAGTAAAATCATCACGTAAAACGAGCGCGGTCTTTCAAAGTAGATAAAAAGTATGGGTGATCTCTCTCACATGGATGAATAGCTTTCTGAGTGAGACTAATTATATGGTGTGAGGGGAAGAAATGTTCAGGCCGACTTTAAACTAGGAATGGGACGGATATTCTAGTACTACTCGGTATTCGGCCGAATATCTGTGTAAAGTACATCAAACTAATTTTAAGAAACTATATTAACTGGAATTTTTTCCCCATAAATTGAAAATTTACTGATCATGTTTTATTGTGTGGTGTATATATATTCCTTTCTGAGAGAGAGGTTATGTCATGTCAGGGTGCCTTTCTAGGATAAGGAAAATATGAGACTGATAATAGAATCTCACTGCAATGAAAGGTGGACTAAGTGAGCATGATATATACACAAGTTCACTAACTAAAGGATGTACATAGTAAAGATACGTCTTGAGCTGCTGAACGAGACAAAAGGGGGCAAAGAACATCTAAAGAGAAAAAACAAGAAAATTGGTCCTAAATTTTATGATGTATCACTAAAGGGAGTAGATAATTGTTGAGACATTCTTTTGATTAGATGTAACAAAATTGATTCAGTAAATATTAAAATACATTATATCATCGTTAAATTTGATTGTCAGTGTCATGGCAATAAAAATGTTCAATTAATAGTTTCTTGTTATTTAAATAAATTGCATAACTAAAATCCAAAATAATTTAAAATTGCAAATAATTTTATTTTCAATTAAAAACACCAATTTTGTTTTGCTCTTAATTACGATGAATTTTCAGAAAATTGATATTCGGCCAAAAAAATTAGCCGAATATTTGACTAAATGACTATTCGTCCCATCTCCTATTTTAAACTTACTGAAAAAGAAGCACAGTAGAGTTAAAACTTGTTACAAGTAGAGCAGTGTTTCTAAAAGTGTGCGTCAAGGCAAAGGTATGGTTAAATATCAAATTCTTCTGAGGTGAGCAGTGGATGACAAAAGTTTGAGAACCGCTGCAGTAGATTATCGAAACTTCAAGGTTTCCGATAATTTGAGATAGTGGAATTTTTCAAAATTCCTTCTGAAAATCTATTTTTCGCCTAGAACGATTTTTTTTAAATATTGTCGCAGTTTTCTCTTACGTTTTCTCTTTTTGCACCAGTAATTTAAGTTTGAAGAAGTGTTGACAGGGACTGAAAGGATCTTGATTTCAAGATTGGTGGGGGATTTCTGAGGACCCCACAGAAGATCAGAATTTTTCGCAGGCCCTCCTATACATTTACAATGTGGAAAAACAATAATACAATGGTGGGTGGTTATGAATAAACTCGCAGTACTCAGACGTATGTAGCGCCCATTGTGATGGAGGTATTTTGATGAAATGTTGTATATAAGATATAAGGACTAAATATGGGGAACAGAAAGATCCAATAAAAGTTAAATTTTTGACCACGAGGTAAGAAAGTGACATTTTTTTTTCATTGCAATTATATTTTTCCCATGGCCAGGGCCGAATTAAGACACTTGAAGGTCCTAAGCACTTGAATGGTTATGGTGCTCATTGCCCCGGCTCTTCAAGTATATTTTACTCGACATTGAATCTATAAATTAAAAAAAAAATGAAGTTTTATATTTCAGAAGTAACTAATCTAAGGCAGAATTATGATGTGAATATTTATAAGTAAGGGCATTGAAAGTTTGCCCCCCCCCCCGTTTTTTCTACTTGCAAAGCCTTTGATAATTTCTCCTGAATTTTTTTGGAACATCTTTGGAATTTTCCTTTTATATTTTCCAAAAAGACAGACACGCGTTAAATTTTTTTCTTCAAAATCTTTTGAAAAAATTAAAACAAAATTCTCATCTACTGCTTCTTAGGATTTCATAAATTGGTTTCAAAAGCAACCACTGAATCTTATAACATGTCCGATATTACTCACTTCATACACTGACATGAATAAAGCATTGGGAGTTGAAAGTTGCTGGTCGTACGTACACAAAAGTGGGAAGTTGCATTGCATTGTTTTTTTCAGAAATTATTGGGGCCTCAGTCCCCTTACAAAATTTATTTGGGGGTGGCTTAAATGGCCTCAGCCCCTAGGTTCCGGCGCCTATGCTCACAAGTACCTTTTCTTTCTGATACATTTTCGAGTTGTAATCTACATATGTATAAGCATTTCTTTCACTTCTACGGTAGATGGAACTAAGGCGTTTTTACACCTATATTCTAGGGGATCTAGATCAAACCACAAAAGGGTGGCTCTAGGCTGTGTAGCCTATGCGGACGCATGGAGTACCAAATCAGGAGTGAAAGAGAAAAATAATTACAAAAATTGCAATAACAATTAACAAAAAACAAAGTTTTTATGCAAAATTTCAAACTATGAGCTTAGTGGACTGAATGATTCGCAGTGAAAACTGTGATTTTTGACGCATCCTGCTGGGAAAACAGCAGCGAATTTTCGAGATTATACGCCAGAGGGGCGCCGAAACTGTTTATCACGGGTAATAATAATTAACGATAAAATAACGCTCTTAAATTCATCATCGCCTCTGAAACCATGCAGTGGATCCGCTTAATGACACAAAGATTTGCATATTTTTAAGTTCACCTCCTTATTCTGTAGAACTTGGATTACTTTTAGTGCTTGGGTCTCACCCGGATACAGCCCTAACAATTAGATTTGTTTACAATTTGCGACAAATTGGTGGGCAGGTAATTTCAGCTTGATTGGGGAAGGGAGGGGTCAGCTCAGAAAAATCAGTTTGTTCAAGGGCCTCCATGAGCTGTTAAGAAGGCCCAAGCTTAATTCATGGATATTGCACGAAATCTCATTCCAAAAGCTCAGCACCAACGTGGTTTCTAGTTTCCAATATTATTAGTTTTTGGGCATTTCTGCTATCATTTTGATAAGGTCTTCAACTATACAATCAATTGAAAATTCTAGGATTTTTGCTGGATGCTGAAAAAAAAATATGAATTTGGTGGTGCCACTTTTTTTCCTGATGCCCTAAGCACGTGCTTATTTTGCTTAATGGTTAATCCGGCCCTGCCCATGGTCCAAACAACCTATGTAGCTCCCGTTGTGAAGGACGTATTTCACTAAAATATGGTATATACGTTATTTGGACCATGGGAAAAAAGATAACTGCAATACAAAAGTCTCTTTTTTTTAATTAGTGGTAAAAAAAATGAACTTTTTTAAATTGAATCTTTTTATTCCCCCCATGGGTTCACATATCCTATTTCCTATATACCAAGTTTAATCAAAATACCTCCATCAGAATGGGCACTACATACGTCTAGTTTATTTATAACCACCCTATCAAGCCCCAAAGCCAGAGCCTTGTCATGGCAATTGTGTAATGAATGATAATATTGAATTAAGAGCGAACCAGATCGTAATAGCCCAATAAACCCTCCTCGTCTAACATGTCGTTTTATGTTTCTTTTAGAATAATTCGAGGTGGTCTCGGTCCCTTCAGACGGGGGCGATTGCTAACATCCACCCATGCCAATACAGTCAGCTTGTTCCTAAGTTGGGGAAAAACTGAAAATATTCGTCATACACGAACGTACATCGGTACCTTCTTGATAAGCGAGACGAAACTCACGGGAAAGCTTTCTAGTATGTGAAAATTTGGCGTTGGTTAATATTGGCGTTCATTATAGCAAGACAGGCAGTGTTACAATTTTTTTCGTGAAGGGGAGGCTATCTCCCCCCCCCCCCCAGAAATGTGCGCGTACGTCCATGCGAGTATCACAATACAATATCAATAGAATCTACAAGAGATGCCCATATGCACGAATGTTTGGACGCGATGTAATACATATTTTTGTTTGCCAACCAATTTTAACACGTCGGTCATTACAGTTTACTATTGTTTGAAATTAAACATATGAAAATTAGAAAAGAGTATTGAAAACAAAGTGGAATCAGAGCAATGATTTTTTTGTTGGGCTGAAGCAAAATACTTCGATGTCAAGAATGAAATACTGTATTTTATCATTTTTACCGATTCTGTGTGTGTGTAAAGATTGAAATTATTATGTCCCTATGGAGATTATCTCCATTTTTTATTTTTTCATAAGTTTGCAATTTGTTTTCTTTGTTACTCTGAAAGTGAACAAAATAATGAGTGTTCTACGGGGGAGCAAGTTTTTTCATTCCAAATCTCTCAAGTATGATAGCACCACCCCCCTCCCCATTTTTTTGTTGTTCGTGTTGTCCGTACCTAGAGAAGTTAGAGCCTACTGGCCTTTAATAGGTTTTGATAACGATAATAACAATTATTCATCCTCAACAGTTTCAAAGATGTATTTGCTTGAAATGTTATTAGTCGAAATTTGGTTTATATTGGGTTTAAAATAAAAATAAAACTTCACTTGAATAAAGTTTAAACGGATATATTGGGTAATTTAAATATACGAAATAGGCTGTTCCCCCCATCGATTTCTACGTAAAATTAATTTGTTTTCGTGTGACAAAATCAATTCCTTGGGGGGGGGGGGGAATCTGTAAACAAATCTCGAAGTAGAGTAAATTAAGAAATTAATGAAAATATGCGCGCGTTGACGGAAACATGGAAGTATAGGAAAATTGTTATGATAAGAGTCTACTAACTCAGCAATACAACAGGACATCTTTTCCCACAACTTCTTTTTATTACGATAACGAAATTTTTAACGAAACTCGCCATAACAAAAACAGTGAGATTAATTCGAAATTTATCATCTTTAGAAAGTAAATTTTGATACAAAAATTTCATTTCGTTTGTAAAGAAAAAAAATTTTCGACGTAATAAGATTTCTAAATACTGTAGTAGCCTATGATAAATTTCTAAGCAATTTTGTATAATTCTGAATTTATTCATTAAATTCCACCTTCATTTTGTTTTACAATATCGCGCAAGCGTACAACGGAATGGTTTTTGACACCTTCGGTACTATATGATTTTATCGATTAATCAAAGTATTCCACATGCCATTAGCATCCTGGAGCAGGGCCAGCAGGCTAGGATCTTTCACGGGCTCTTCTATAGTAAATTTGTCATGAAAAAAATGACGGTATTTGTCTTGGGCGCCAACGCTGGAGCAATGTCAGCCCCACCCTTGTGGGAGGGGGGAAACCATGATTAGCATTACAGTACATAGATAGATGTAGAATTGATGAAAATTCGGAATCACTGAAATAAATAATTTTAAAGTATTTGGAGCAAATAATTTAAAAATTTTTGCAACAAAGAATTTTAGAATTCGTGAAACAAATAACTTAGGAATCCATGAGAGAAATAATTTCGTGTTTTCTGATAGAAATTTTTTCACAATCAATAAAAGAATGATTGCATGATTATTGAAAGAAATGGTTTCAAGATATATTGAGAAGGAAAATAATTTCAGAATCATTTAGTGATTTCAGATTAAAATTAATCAATTTTTTTTTAGAATTAGTGTTAAAAAATATTTTCAGAATTAAAACTGACAATTAATAAAAGAAATAATTTCAGAATAAATAAAAGTCTTCAATTATTTTTGCTGGTCTTTTCACTATTTATGTTTTATGGTTGATATCATTCAAACTAGAGTGCAGTTAATTTTATCCCAAGAAAAAAATATAATGCTGAGGTAAAGGAAAAGAAAAACAAATTGGTTTTTCGTTTTCAGGGTTACAAATTGAGAGTTTCACAAAAGTAGGAGAAAGCTCGAATGCATTTCTTCCATGACGTACATCTCATCCATGTACGTCAAGGCAATCTATTATAATCAACTACAATTTCACCATAGAAAGATGAGAGTTCTGAAGGAATTGTGCTTTGTGTTCAGAAAAGGTGGAGTCGTAAAATGAATTTATACTTGTGTTGTGGATTTGCTGTCATATTTATGAGACCATCATGAAGGTGGTGACTCCACTTTTGACTATATCTGTGACTGCCTCAGGTTCGAGAGGAAAAAACTGGTATGAGAACTGTTATTAGCATCTAATTATATCTATGACACTTTCAAATAAATGCTAGGATGTGTGTTCAAAGGAATCTAAGTTTTTCCCCTTCTAAAAATGGTGATTTTGACATAATTTTGCGGTCACACGACTCTATAGCTAATGTAAAATATTCATGAAATTCAGAAATAAAAATCTTGCAAATAAATTTTGGCTATGTGGATTATTGTATTTCTTTCAAATTCATAAGTAAGTATGAAAGACGCTTGATTTCAATGATAAAAAACTTGAAGGATATCTGGTGTTCATGAAAACAAATTTCTTCATATTAATGAGTTGATAACGTTATTCATTGTTTGTTGTACAAAAGAGATAATATTTTTTTATTTATACCTTTGTAAAACAAATAGTCAAAATATGACAAAGACTGGGGGGGGGGGGGGACCACATTAGCTTCATCCATTTCAAGAAAAGCCATTACATAGTATATCAGTTCGAGAACTTCAAAAAAGGAATTTCTAATTTCTCATTTGGCTGGTCGTCTCTACTAGAAGCTACTATGGGTGATAACCAGTCGCATGAATGTGCAAGACTTGTATGGTGGTCTTACGCATACACACAACTCATTATCACTCATTGTAGCTTCCAGTTCAGCGGTTCTTAACCTTTTGACTCGCGGAACCCTTTGCAATAAAAAAAATTCTATGGGGAGCCCCGTAGGCCAAATTTTTAATTATTCATCAAAGTTACCAATTTATTTTTACTATTTAAAAACATTTTTAATTATTTTTTTTTAATTTACTGGTTTTTTTAATATTTTCTAGGCGGAGCTCCTGGAGAGTGCACAATGAGCCCCTGGGGCTCCGCAGAGCACCGGCTGAGAGCCGCTGCAGTAGATGATTGTTCTTAAGGCAAAACTTGACAAAATTTAAAATTAACAACAGAAAATGTTGCAGAAGTAATGTTGGATTTTAATTCTGTGCTGCATTTCTCTCTTGGGTCAAAGCCTTACAAAAGATTCTTTAACCAGCTGTGCATTTAATGAGCAACGCCATATTAGGTAGCAGCATATACTACGATTAATTGAGAGAGACAAAGCAAGCGCTATGCCAAAATAAACTTAATTATGTAGGAAGTTTTGCTGAGCCTAAAGAAAAATTAAGCATGGTAATGTGTGCACAATACTGCAAATATGTCATATACCTGTAGCTCTGCTTATCTCACAAGGAGGGAAATGGCTAAATCCACAGTTATTTTTGGGACAACCTGTCAGTTACTCTAGGAACTGTTTTACACTGGTTGTTGCGACTCCCACTGCTTCCCAACAGAGGGAGGCAGAGGTACCATATGTACGAGCTGTATTATTATTATTATTTCTTTTTCCTTTTTTTGTGTGAGTATATTTCAGTAGTACACTTCATGTAACTGAGGAGAAAAGAAGGGCAGAGCGTCTTCTGTCACTCTGATTTAAGAAAAGAAAAGAATAGAATAGTTTTGTTTTTCGACTAAGTGTTGTTTAATTCTTGCCCAGTGTATCACTTCATTCATAATGCGAGAGGGGTAAGTTTTAATTTTTATTTGGTAGAAACATGATTTCTAATTAAATTTTATATCGACCCGGACGGGTTCCGCTTTGTCGATCCCTAAACAAGTGGCGAGCCAGCCAGGATAAAGAATTTTTGATTTTAAGAGTTTTTAAATGAAATAATTTTAAATTTAGTTGAAAAACAATTTTTGGATTTTCCAAGTGAAATAAGTTTAGATTTTAATCGAAGGTATTTTATTTGAAGAATTTCCATCATGGAAAAGTTAGTTAGACAACGAAAGCCAATTAGAAGTTCATTCACAAAAACGGTAAACTCTCTTAAAGAGGAATTAGGTAATGAACCAGTGAATCAGAGTGAAATTATAGATAAATTTACCAAGCTTGAAGAGTTAAAAGAAAAATTAGAAAATCTAGACAGTTTGGTTCTAGATGCACTTCTAGACTTGAAAGATGTCAGTGATGATGATGTCTCAAAAGAATATGATACCACGGAAGAGTATAGAGATGTGTTTATTACCATCAAACGTTTGGTAAATGAGGCATTACAAAATGCCAGTCCAGATCAGGGCAGTAAGGCAGAATCTGTTATTAGTTCGAATAGACGTACTCAGTATAAATTGCCAGAAATTGAGCTTAAGAAGTTTGATGGCGAGTTAATCAATTATTTACCGTTTTGGGCTCAATTCAAACAAATTCATGATAATGATGAACTGAGCGAAATTGATAAATTTCATTATTTGTGCCAGGCTATGCAATCTGGAACCAAAGCCAAAGAATTTATCAATGCATATCCTGTCACAACGGAAAATTATGAAAAGGCAATTAATGCTTTAAAACAGAGGTTCGGTAAAACCGAATTATTGATTGAGGTCTATGTAAGAGAATTATTAAAATTGATAATTGATAATTCAGGCCATAACAAAAATAAGCTGCCCTTGGGAAAATTGGTAGATAGCATAGAAGCTCAGTTACGGGCCTTAGAATCTATGGGTGTTGATTTCGAAAGCAATGGAGCCTGGCTATATCCCTTAGTAGAAAGTTGTTTGTCAGAAGAAATTCTAAGGGCCTGGCAACGCTATTCGTATTCTTCCTCCCCCGCTTTAGAATATTCCACAGATGTGCACTCCATCCCCAATGAAGAATTTCCCCCTCAACGACAACCAAGTTCAAGGTTAACGAGACTCATGTCTTTTCTGCACCATGAAGTAGAAAATGAGGAAAGGGTGTTGTTGGCAAGAAAGGGATTCGAGGGAGGAAGGGATCAACGACCCCGAGAAAAACAGAAAAAGGGAGATTCTCCCCTTCCCACAGCAATAAACTTACATGCTGGGAATGTTAAGTTGAACTGTATTTTTTGTGATCGTCCCTCACATGAGAGTAAAGATTGTTTTGAGGCTATGTCTCTTTCACTGAATGCAAAATTAGAAAAAATTAAAGAAAAAAAATGCTGCATGAAATGCATTAAAAGAAATCACATTGCAAAATTTTGCCGTACCCTCGTCCGTTGTCATATTTGTAATAAAAATCATCTCACGTTACTATGTCCCGAAACACCTATGAAAAAGGCAAAAGATAAACGTACGATAGAGGATAATAAAAACCTTTCTTCAGATTCAAGCACTGTGCAAAGCACATCTGTTCAGGAGAAATGTACTTCATCTGTGGCATTAATGACATTAGAGCTTAAGGTTACGGGGAAGTTCTCAAAGCAAGTCCGTGTGCTTTTAGATTGTGGATCGCAAAAGTCGTATATTAAACGGTCCACAGCCGAAGAATTGGGCCTCGAATGCGTCACAGTGGAAACTATATCACATACCTTATTCGGGGGTTCAACAATCAGTGCTAAGCCCCATAAGAGATTCCGTGCAACTCTGGGGGCAACCGATAGATATTTAAAAACACAGTTAGAATTCGAATTTTTGAGTCAGGAAGTGATTTGCGGAAGCATCCCACGGTTAGCCCTTGACAGTAAGCTACTAGAAGAGCTCAAAATTAATAAAATATGGTTAACCGATGTAGGAACTAATTGCCCAGAAGTTGAGGTACTGATAGGCGCAGACATATATGGTAAGATTTTGACCGGACGAGTGAAACAGTTGCAAAGTGGTCTAACCGCCATCGAAACAAAGTGGGGATGGACAGTATGTGGGGAGAAGAATGATAACAAATGTCCAATTGACCGCTCCGCTAGCACTATGACAGTGACAAATCTATCAATAAGGGAGTTAAAAATTCCAGAATTATGGAGCTTGGAAACAATTGGCATTGGCGAAAACAGGAGTCATATGACTAAAGCAGAGGAGGAAGAGCACGCTCAAGAACAATTTTGTGGATCACTGGATAGGAAACAAGATGGTAGATACTGTGTAGGATTACCATGGTTGGACGGACGTCAAGGTATTCCTTCCAATCGACACATAGCCGAGAAAAGGTTGTATAGCGTTACTCACAAGCTGAAAAGAACCTCTACTTATGATGATTATGGAAGAGTATTTAATGAGTGGGAACAGGAAGGAGTAATAGAAAAGGTACCCGACAATGAGTTAGATCGAAAATGCCACTATTTGCCCCATCATCCTGTCATAAAACCAGATAGTTTGACCACTAAAATCCGACCTGTATTTGATGCTTCTTGTAAAAGCGGTAGGAATCCATCACTCAATGATTGCCTGGTAAAAGGACCAAATCTCATCGAGCAAATCCCTTCCATAATTTTGAGATTTCGGGAAAAGGCGATAGGGGTGATATCCGACATTCGACGCGCATTTTTACAAATTGAAATGAATCAGGAAGACCGAGATTTTTTGAGATTTTTATGGTGGGATGCAGAGAACAAAATACAAGTGTTCAGGCATAATCGAGTTGTATTTGGAGTAACAAGTAGTCCGTTTTTGTTGGGTGCGGTAATATTACACCATTTATCTCAGGCACCTGAAGACAGGAAGTATCTTGCTAAGAAGCTTACAAAATCATTTTATGTAGATAACTGCATTACTTCCGTTGACAATACCGAAGAATTGAAAGAATTCATAACAATATCCACTGAGATGTTAGCGGAAGCGAAAATGAAGTTGAGAATGTGGGAGTTTGGCCCTTCTGAGGAAGTGGACATTATGGAGCATGAGATCCCGGACGTCCAACACACAGATTTCAGTGCCTCAGTCAATATATTAGGATATCTATGGAATAGAACAGACGATAGTCTTACCATTCCCGTCAAATTAGACCCAGAAATTCAGAATCCAACGAAAAGAGAAATGTTATCTATTACGCAAAGCGTATTTGACCCGATTGGTTTTGTATGCCCAGTGATGTTACAAGCTAAATTGCTCATTCAGCAAGCATGGGTATTAAAAACGGATTGGGATGCTCCCTTACCTGATGATATAAGAGATAATTTTGTCCGCTGGTATAAACAACTGGGGTTATTGGCCGAGCTGAAATTTCAACGAAGAGTAGGATATGGAGATCATGAGAACTGGTCTATACACGTGTTTTGTGATGCCAGTCAAGCGGGGTATGCTACGGCTATTTTCCTGAGATGCGAAAATCAGAATAAGGTATCTGTGCAGTTGGTAGGTGCACGGTGTAGGCTAGCTCCACTAAAGAAAATTACGATACCCAGACTTGAACTTCTTGCATGCGTCATAGGAGCAAGATTAAATAATTTCATAGTAAATTCCTTAAATGTTTCCTCAATTAGCTCGTACTTTTGGACTGATTCTGCCACCTGCCTTGCATGGATCAAACGTAATGACCAGTGGGGCACATTTGTGGGCAACCGAGTGCGAGAAATAGGAAAATTGTCAAATCCGAACCAATGGCTGTATATCCCAGGTCATTTTAATCCAGCAGATCTTCCTTCTCGCGGTTGTAATGTAGCCCACCTGATAGAGAGCAGATGGTGGGAAGGACCGTTATGGTTGAAAGAAAATCGAGATACCTGGCCTAGTCTAGAAGTGCATACAGATGAGCGTCTAGTAACTGTAGAAAGAAAGAAATCTTTCTCTGTAAATTTAAGCGTTAATGATAATAATGAAAATATTAGTTGGTATAAAAAATTCTCTAACTTCTCTCGCATTGTGCGCATCTTTTGCTGGGTGAGAAGATTCATCTTGAGAGCACAAAAAAAAGTCATCCCGAAAGGAAATCTAGTGGATGCGTATGAGAAGGAGAACGCAGAAAATCTCCTCTGGTTGTCTGTGCAACGAGAATCATTTCCTGTCAAGGAAAATCGCTTCAAGGGTCTGACCGTTGTTGAAGACGAGAATGAACTATTGAGAATTAAAACCAAAATTATTGAGAGAGACGATGAATTTCCGTTTCTTTACCCGCTGCTCCTTCCTACGAAACACTATCTTGTGGACTCTTTGATTTGGCAATGCCATGTCAATAATAACCATGCAGGGATTCAAATCCTAGCGTCAATACTAAGAGAAAAGTATTGGATTATATCTTCAAAACGGGCAATTAGACGAGTGATTTCCAAATGTGTACCTTGCAAACGACACAAGGCCAAAGCAGGGACAAGTGTACCGATACAGCTTCCGTTCGACAGAGTGAGGGAGGCCAATGTCTTCGAAATAGTAGGCATAGATTTGTGTGGACCTCTCTATTTGAAATCTAAAACCAAAGCTTGGATCGTACTGTTCACCTGTGCTATCTATAGAGCCATACACTTGGAGTTAGTGTCCTCTTTAAGCACCGAAGCATTTATACAAAGTTTCCGCAGATTCGCGGCCAGAAGAGGCAGACCATCCATTGTGTACTCCGACAATGGAACTAATTTTGTGGGAACTAGCAATGCGCTAAAACTAATTGACTGGATTAAAGTTACCAACGATGAGCATTTGTCTCCAATCAAGTGGAAATTCATCCCTCCTACTGCAGCCTGGTGGGGAGGATGGTGGGAGAGACTGATAAGATCAGTCAAAGAACTCTTAGTGCGGGTCCTAGGCCGATCATCTCTGCATTTTGAAGAACTCTATACGATTATTTGTGACGTTGAGGCTACAGTGAACCGCAGACCTCTCACATTCGTATCAGAGAATTCTGACGACCTGGTGGCGCTTTCTCCAGCATCCTTTCTCCAAGAAATCCCAACATCAGGAGTTCCGGATCTTGACGTGATTGATCATAAGAGCTCCAACGCTAGGCTCAAGTACCGTCAGAAGCTCCGAGGTGAATTGAGAAGCCGTTTCCGAAAGGAGTACTTGGGTCAGCTGATTCAACGGTCAAGTGAACAAGGAAGAAACTTCCAAGTCGGCGATGTGGTCTTGGTGGGACTGGAAGACAAGAAAAGAGTGTTGTGGCCCATGGCCAGAATAACAGAAGTTCTTCCCAGCAGAGACGGTAGCACGCGCGTGGTAAGACTCCAAACGAGATCTGGAACTCTAGTTCGACCTGTACAAAGACTTTACCCGTTAGAATTGAGTGACTCACAAGATCCGGTAATTAAATGCAGCGAACAGAGAAGGTCTAGATTCGGCCGAGAGCTGAAAATACCGGACAGACTTATATTGTGACACTCAACAGTCGTGTGTTCAAACAAAATCAACAATATGTGTCGCACTACATAATATGTATTTATTTTATGAATGTCATGCATTTTTATACATGTTTCATATACTCAAATTTTGAAAATTTAACTTTTATTATGGGTTATTGTGCAGAGCATATGTATTTTTCAACTTTTGTAGTTGCATGTGTATATATATAGCTATTTTTTGATTCTATGCACAGTAATGTTTATTTCGGAGCAATATTTTGTATAATTGGAATTTTGTTTAGGCGCACTGCAATTCCAATGGTGGGAGGATGTTGCGACTCCCACTGCTTCCCAACAGAGGGAGGCAGAGGTACCATATGTACGAGCTGTATTATTATTATTATTTCTTTTTCCTTTTTTTGTGTGAGTATATTTCAGTAGTACACTTCATGTAACTGAGGAGAAAAGAAGGGCAGAGCGTCTTCTGTCACTCTGATTTAAGAAAAGAAAAGAATAGAATAGTTTTGTTTTTCGACTAAGTGTTGTTTAATTCTTGCCCAGTGTATCACTTCATTCATAATGCGAGAGGGGTAAGTTTTAATTTTTATTTGGTAGAAACATGATTTCTAATTAAATTTTATATCGACCCGGACGGGTTCCGCTTTGTCGATCCCTAAACACTGGTATTACTTAAATCCTTAAGATAAAAATAAAACAGGATATGCAGTCATATTTTGGATGACAAGATGACAATGCAAAAAAGTGAGATTTAAGGAAATAAAAATTATAGATGATTATTGTAATTATTATTCTAATCTACTTGAAAACCCTTCCCATTTCATACATTCGGCTCATAAGTTTCAAATTAAGTATGTAATGGCAAAGTATAATTCCTGGGAAATTATGTTGCCCCTGCAGTATTTTTTCTTCCTTAATCAGGATTATAAAACAATGATTCCCTTTTGCTGGATGCTTTCGAAATGAAATAGATTATAAATTGCTGTTGCTTATAAACTCCGTTAATTTTACACTTATTGATTAAAATTCATTTTTGGACACTTCTGCAATCCTTCTTTGTTATATGACATCATTTTTTTTGTAATATGTTGATATGTACATTGAAAAGCTTCATTCCAGAGAACATACATTTTGCTACTTCAGTAAGTTTAGGCTTCATCTCAAAACCTTTTCTGCGAGATTTCATGCTCTAGCAAACTAGGATGTTTCCATGTTCTTACATTGATCATCAAATATCATTGAAGTTGTGGTGGTTAAAATATTACGAATCTTTTAGATTCCCAATGCACGTCTGCAATTTCTCCAGCATTTGATGCTCATTAGACTCTTGTATATCACTGTTTCCCCATAGTGAAATTCTGTAGAAAAGCAGCTGCTGTTTTAAAACAATGTCTCATCTTCAAGAAAAAAATTACATGTTCATTCTCATATGGCTTATTATGTAAAACTCCATGATCAATTTAGCCAATAAGTTTCTAACTCTTCTTTGAAGTTCTTCAGTGAAAAGAGCTGTATATATCTGATGATGGCTAATATAATTATGAATGATATTCAGTCAAACATTGAAGAAATGACTAAAAATTTATGAAAGTCGAAACTCTTTGAAGTAGTGTTCTTACAGAAAAAATATAACCTTTCTGATTAAAAAGATTAGTGATAACGATAACGTTCCAAGGAGGGTACTAGAAAAGCAGTATGTCATTGAGAGATCAGCCATCAAGAAGGAAAAGAAAAGTTCCATCTCAATCGCCACCTCTCATACTAAATTTTGATTTTTCCTAAATTAATGCATTGATCATGACTTTTAATTTAACTGTCCTATGCATATTCATATTTCAGCAAATTTTAGCAGGCGTATTGAAAAAATTATTATGTTACCCCACCACACATTGTTTTCAAATCAAATAAATTTATTTTAACAATGAGAAAAAAAACCCCAATTAATTGATTATGAATTCTTCTGAATATTCAGAATGTGTTTTACTGATGAAATGTTCAATATAACTCATAAATACGTGACTTAATCGACCCTTTGAGGAGGGATAATATAATGTATGAAAATCTTATTCAATAGATTAGTAGATTCATCCCAATGAAAATTCCCTAATAGAGTAGTACAAAGTTTCTCCTCTCCTAAATTTATTAGTTTGCCAAAAGAAGAAAGAAAAGCAGTGAAAACATTTGATTTTTAGACTTTTCAATACAAATTTATTACAATATTCATTATTTCATTTTAGATGCATCCTGCCATTCACAAAAATATTATAAAATATGTGTGAAACCAAGCCTTTTTTCAACACATTAACTGATGATGGTCGCTTTTTGCCTACCAGTAAAGATCAAAACTGTTCACTTGTGGGCTCCAGGCCTGTAACAAGACTGGAGCAACCTGAGCACTGCCCAAGGTTCCACAGAAAATTTACACACCTATTTTTCATAATAATAACCCTTTAAGGTGGTCCCCAAGGAAAAGTCTGCCCTACAGCCCTGAGAAGGCATACCATGGTCTACTGTTTTTTTTTGCACATGATCAGGGGCGTAGCCAGAAATTTCGTTCGGGGGTGGGGGGGGACCAAAGTGACAGAACAATAGATTTGGCCATCTTTTTCCCTTTTTTCGGTCATTTTCTCACATTTCGGGAGGGGGGGGGGGGGTGCTACGCCCTTGCACATGATTATGAATCCCACCTCACTGTTGAATGCCTCCTTTCACTAAAGTAACTCACCAGTGTGAATGTTCGTCTGTTTGAAGCTAACTTATATTGAACAAGACAATCGTAAAAAATATCCCTGAGAAGCTTTGTAAAAAAAAAATCTCAAGATGAAATCAAATTTAGACTAAATGATTCATTAAATGAGAAAATTTTCTCAAAATTGTAACATCAATTGTCTCTATCAAACTTCACTACCGCATTCCCTTGTATAGACCTTGGCTAAGCAATATTGTATAAATAAATAAAATGAATCACGGTTCTGGTTTTTCAATGAACATTCCCCGTGATCACTGCTAACTTGATGAATGAGCTAAGTTACATAAATGAAAATGAAATTATTTTATAGAACGGAATACCATGAAGATATTTTCTTTTATTTTCAAATACAAATTAACCATTATGATGAAAACTATGGGGGACATTAATTGAAAATTAATTTTAAAAATAATTTGAAGAAACTCAATTTTAAGATTTAAAATATCAAGAAAATTGGAAGAAATGTAACCTGGTGCATTATAAGTACTTAGTTAATAATTAATTATGAAGTCAAAAAGTTACTACTTCCTTTAAAACTTGGGAAAATGAAAACTACTGTATGTCTCATTAGATTGTTTTTTAAATATTATGTCCAATAATTGAGATCAGTTAATGTTTAATGGCAGAATTAATCTCTATGTGATCAAAAATAAGTGACACTCGGGCACTTGTGACTGACAGATTTCAATGATGCTTGTGTGTGAAACTGATTCGAATTAAAATATGTGGTACTGAAATACAAATGATTCTATTTTGATAAATTGCAGGTGCACATGCTAAACTTATGAACAATCACATCTGGACTTGTCAACAGAAGCTTTAGTGTGCGTTACTAGCACTTTATTTTATTTTTTAGTAGCATTGGTGAAAACACGGCAGAAAAAATTTCCTTTGTTCTTTTTCTCAAAATGAAAAAAACATTGAAGGCTTTAACAAAAAAAAAATGTATTTAAAAAAGTTAAAAACAGCAAGACTGGACAAATCCTAGGCAACATTTTGCCATGGTGACTAAAGACTTGGTATTGGTGCCTACAATTTTGTTTGTGTAGTTACTAAATTGCAGGCTGAGAGCAGCACAAAATGTTTGGAATTTATAACAGTATACCTGCCAACATAAACATTTCACTATGCCCTGAAAAAGCAAAAAAGAAACATTATTTAGGACCTTTCTATTTGGGGTAAAAATTTTTTTGGTGTCTAGATTTTTTTGAGATTTGCTAGCCCTGAAATGCTGTAGACTCTGGACTATCCAGCTTAATGTAGTGGAAGAGCGGGCTGGATAACAGAAAAGTTGAGTTCAATCAACTTCCAAGCCCCCACCCCTTTTACCATGAAAAACATCCCTTTTTATACCAAAACCAGCTCTTATTCATATTTTTTGAGCTCCAAGTAAAGGCGAAAACTTAATAAATGTTTGTTACATACTTCTGAACTGTACCATTTTAAAAATTTACTACAGAAAAAAGAAGTTCAAGAATAAAAATATTGCACATATTTCAAGATAAGCTTTACATAATGTCTAACATAATTGCACGAAATATACAATGTACAGCAGTGTTTTGTTTCAATGGGCCCCTGTGGGCTTGTGGAATTATTTTCATTAACTATCGTTACATAAAAAGACACATTTAGTACAGCAGAGTTTCGAATATCCAAGCTCAGAAAGACTGAAGTTTTGGATTATCCGAAGCACTGTTTTCTTTCAAGAACCCAACTTCTTTATTTTCTTCTAGTGTTAAATGAAAAAGTTTTAGGTTTAGAACAAAAAAGAACAAATTATCAATGAATAGAAAGGAATCCAAATCTCAAGAACAGTTTGTTGTTTAAAAGTTCAGCATTCCTCCGAATACCTTATTAATCACTTTAAAAAACAAGGACATAATCAGTGCAAGACTTCAAACGCTGATTAAATTTAGAGCCAATTTAAAATTACTGCATTTTCTTCTTTATAGAGAACAATCTTGTTTTTTATTTACAAAACTTTGTTAAATTTACACAAATATTACGTATAGGTCCATGCATACCCATAATATGTACATCCCTCTGTTCAGTCTTTTTTTATATTCCCATTTAATAATTAAGCATTAGAATAATTTAACGTTTGCTAATTTCTTCATGTCTAGCAGCTAGACATTTCTTAAGCTTTTTGTCGGCCAATGCATGTTTCACTTTATATTTGACTGTATTTTTGTATTTTTTAACCAACTGTACAAAATAGAATAGGCAGGGCGGACATTTAAAACTGCACAGCAAAACATGATTTTCTAATACAAAAGCGACAGCGTATTTCTATAATTCAAAATACAGGCCATAGATAATCTGGCCTCTCCATATTTCCGACATGGGACTTTGAAGCCTATTTTCTAATTTACCACTGTACTCTTTATTGAACTGAATTAAAAGGTTGTTGTGTTTAGTTGTTGTAGGATTATCAGATGTCTTCATTCATAGCATCCACATAAGTTTTTGAAATTTTTCTTTTTGGTTGCATTTCTCAGGGTTCCGGATTTTTTGTGTTCTAGAAAAAAATTGCACTGCGAAACAAAAATCTGTTCACCAGTGTTTTTTCCTTCCACACATAATCACTCTTTGAAGAAACCCTGGCTGCACTTACCCTCTATCAAAAAGTGACTCTTCCCCCTCCCCTCGAAAAAACAAAACTATGCATATTGAAAACATCTATAGTAATGATTCCCAACCTTCTTTTCGCCATGTCCCACTTAAGCACCCCGTAAAATATTTCCCCCCCCCCTTCAAGAGAGACACACATGAAGGAGGGCGGAACAAAGACAACTGGAAATTGAAAAAATATATACATAAACAGTAAACTATTGTAAAAAACACTTTGAAATGTTTTTTCAGTTAAAAATGTCAAATTAGTTTAAACCACCCTGAAAGTAGTTTCTACTTCTACTCTTGTCCCCATCAGGGACACACACAATTGAACCTATTGATAACGGACACCCATGGGTTTTGTCCTAGATACCTAATTTTGTCCACTAACAAAGAGCGTCCGCTAATGGATAGCAAAATACTAGAGGAATGTCAATGTAAGTAAAAAAAATTGTGTTTATCATCAGATGTCCGCTAAAGAGTGTGTTTGTTGAGAGAGGTTTTACCGTAGCTTTATTATTTAAAAATGAATCTCCTATACACATGGAAGAAGCAAAAAATCTATTGACCTGGTCTAAAAGTAGGGGTTTTCAACTTTTGAGATGTGCGGGCCAAATAGGGAGCCGAAATGAATGAATGAACGCCAGAACTTTGCTACCGGACTTATCCCATTGCTGAGATCTCTTCCAGCCCATCTTCGTGGCAGTCTGGAACACCAAATAGGGAGCCATATATTATTGATTTCTTTTATTATGAGATCATTAAACATGAATTTTCATTAACCCCTCAACCGCTACCCAAACTTAAAAATCATAAAATAAAAAATGGTGTAAAAGTACTAAAAGTGCAAATAAAAGAAATTCTCCCATTTTCTTATTCTATTAAATAATTAATGCTTAATTGTATGCAGTAAAAAAATATGAGTATTTTTGTGAACATTTCTGGTCAAGAAATTGACCAGTTAAAGGGGGGGGGGGGGGCTAATCCGTGTGAGATTATTTTTTCGTTGGTTCTTAAATTTTTTCCTTCTGAAATATGAATTCTGTAATTCCCAGAAATTATTTTTCCATTAAATATGAATTTTCATATATCCCGATTGCACCCCCTAACGTTTGGAATCAGGGATCTAGAGGGTAAAAATTCAAGTCCCTTGACTGCAAATTGCTGATAAACTGTGGATCATATAGTCATACTTCCAATAAGAAAAATTATCCAAATAATGTGTATATAGAACTTGGATATGCCATTCATGTTGCAAGAGGTTGTATAGTCATTAAAATAATAAAAAAATTGACCTTTCATTTGGTCACCTGTCCTCAAAAACCCAATTACAAAGCTGCTGCCTTGTCTCTTCCGAGGCGCAAAAAAAAAAAAAAAAAAAAAAAAAATTACATTTTTAAGTAATTCACCGAGATATTTGAATTCTAAAATTGCTGAAAATGAAGGAAAGAACAGTATAAACTCATTCTGTTGCTCTTTCCAACAATTTTTTTTAAATCCAAATATTCCAGCAAATATTGCACTTGAAAACAGAATTTTTTTGTTGGGTTCACAAGAGAAACAGGGCAACCACTTTATTTTCTCTCCATTTTTTTAGGGCAAGGTGATCAAATAAAAAAGTTACTTTTTATTTTTATAACCATACAACCCTTTGTAACATGAATGATGTATCTGAGGTCTACGCAATATTTGGATACTATTTCTAATTGGAAGCATGCCTCTAAGATCCAACGGATTTAAGTAATCGGCCTATATATTTTAGTAAAAAACGTTTTGTTCTTTGTTGATATAGAGTTGCCATCTGTTGTGAAAATATTTAAGCAACATTGCCAAGAGTGCGCGCACATGTGTTCTCATTTCTAAGTTTCAGAGTCTGGTAACAAGAAATTGTTAAACATCAGAATTTCATTTGATTTTCATTCTTTATAAAATACTACAAACAGTATAATGCGGTGTTAAACATATATAAAGCTTATTTAACTATATATTTCTGGCACTCCTCAGGTCAGATCTGGAGGTTGCCTTTCAATTGCCAATCTGTACTCTTATCTGACGCTATAATTAAATTTTAGCAATAAGTACACTCAATTTCAAATTATTGTTACAAAATTCTACTCCAAGACACATCTGTTTACGTCAAAACGATTATTTTATTCACTTATTTAGTCAATATTTATTGCGATACTTTACACCTGAGTTTTACCAGCATGCCGGGAATGGGCTAGACCCCAACACTCAAAATCTAGTCTCCCTCAAATTTTATTGCTAATGCAAGGAATATAGTAACTAGGGCAAGAGTCAACACAAGGTCAGGTTAGTGATTTGGTCCTTTTGAAGTATTCAGTACCAACATCGAGAGAGACTAAGCTCACAAGTTTCCCCAGTCTCAGTGGTATCTGTTGACACACACAATATTGCATTCTGTTATACATAACCATAGCTAGTAAGTGAATACAGAGTTCACATTACTTACACATCTAAATTAAATCAAAGTGACATGATTGGATAGCTTATTACAGTGGACGTTCGATATAATGACCACCCATTTCGGCCCGTTGAAAATGGCTGTTATATTGGGAGAATCGTTACATATATGATAGTTGTTCTATGAAAACATTTGGGACTTATCCTACCAGTCGGTGTAATAAAACGGTCCCTATAATGAGCGCAGACTGCATTTGAACACGAATGCAGTAAGAGAAGTTATTTCTTCTGAAGGACATCACACGAGCACTGCTGGATCAAGAAATACAAAGTGGTCTAATAACAACGGTGGATGAATTTGTATGTATATATATAAAAAGAAGAGAGAAATTGTGAAGTTTTTCTTTTATGTGAAATCTCCTTTTGTTTGTCATGGCGAATGGTAAGCAGCACACAGATTGTGTAATATGGTAAAGCATACTGTAAAACTTTAGATTACAAGTAACTTTGCTTACTAGTGTTTTGTGAAATAAGCAAATTTTAACTTGACAAATGAAGGATGTCTTGCAATGCGAGTACTACCAAATCCTTCTAGGGAGAGGAAGGGATTATTGTTGTATCGAGAGGTAACAATTGTCATTGCATGGTATCAAATTAATGCAGTTATTACATCTTTTATAAATCGCCGCTATTAGTAACACCAGAAAATACACTTGTGAGTGCATTTATTATTGGGGATCAGAGTTTTATGACCTTAAGTCATTGCCAATAGGCAAAAATCCAGAATTTCAAGTTTTTTGTAACTGATCAGCAACAACGTTTCATCTTTAGGTCATAAAAATCAGAGCCCTACTTATTATTCATTGTAAAAAATTCTTATTGATTAATATAACTCAGAGATTTTTTGTTGCTCTTGCAGGAGGAATTGCAGCATTACACTTTTGGGTGCTACACAGAAAGTTACAATATAACAACTTGATTAACCTTTAGGGTGATCGGATGGTGCAAAATATTCATGCTATTAGATGCTCTCGGGAGAATGAAAACAGGTGAAATGAGTTTAAAAATACAATAAAGGCAATTTTGATTCAGCGGTTTCAAAATATTACTAGAGAGAGATGTATTATAGTAAAGAATATCGTCAAATTAAGAGGGATAAAGCATTAGACTAGGCAATTGTATTCAAGATTTAAATATATATATATTGTTAGAGATTTGTCATTATATAGGGTATCGTTGTAGAGAGGTTTTGCTGTATGTGTAAGAAGAGTCAAGGGAGTGTGGGAAAAGGGTCCTCAACTCCTAAAGTCAGACTAACTGCCCTAATGTGCTTGCATATGAATAGCAAGAAAATAATGTAGGTAATGGCATGGTAGAATGCCATATCTATCAATATAGCACCGTCAATATTTATTGATTTTATGAACTCTAATAGTCTTTATGGGATTGTAAAAACGAGCATAGACTGTACTAGTTTCAGAGCATGTGCAAAACACTTGTGTGACATGGGAATTTTTTTTGATTTATTCAACAGTTAGTTAAACAGTCAGTGGGATTAAATAACTGCAAATAGTATGTAAGCTTTTTCATGAGCAAGTTTTTTTTTTGTCATAGAGAAATTACCTTATTTATATCCATTCAATAGTATTCATATAAATGTCCTCAAAGGACTTCAGTTATGACAGCAGAAATGAGAGAACAGAAGAGAACGAGAGAAAAAAACCCTCCTACATTTAAAATTTCAGCACCTAAGTTGAATGAGCTTGTTAAGAGCTCATTATTTGCACACTCTAAGCAACTACAGTCAATGCTTGTATTTATGAACTCGTAAGGATTTAATAATTACAAAGGTTATTAACAGCTGGCTGATGCGAAGGTATATTTTGGAAAGAGAAAATTCAACTGTCCCTGCGGGGAATCAAACCCATGTCCTTTCACTTTCCGGTGAACGCCCTAGAACACTAGAATATTTCCTTGGAGCTCGTGTGCACTGAACGGGACAGTACATGGACGATCGGACGCAATTCAGGCCAAAGCTCACAATTGCTGACAATACCACAAGATGGCTACTTATCTAAGGATGTCACTCTCCGCTAGAGGACCCGTTCAGTGCAAGAAAAGATTGAGATATTCGTTGTATCTGTAGTTAGCACGTTCATTCAGAAAGTGAAAGGATATGGGTTCAGTTACCTGCAGGGGCAGTTGAATTTTCTCTTTCCAAAAAAAAAAACATATCTTCACATCAGCCAGCTGTTAATAACCTTTGTATAAATAGCGGAGAGTGACATCATCCTCAGACTTAATAATTAGTTTGTAAAATCAAAAGTTCCTAAATCGGAAAGACGATAAAAAAAAAAATAGGGAAAATGAAAAATGAGTTGGTCCAGCACCTCCAAATAGAAGGCCTCTGCACTGTTTGCCATAAACGTCATTCAGACAACCTAGCAAGTTTGCCACATTTGAAACACAGCATACTATTTCGTTTCTTTTTATTTCTGTATAGTAGAATCTTTCTTGATTGGCTCACAAATACAGCGTAGTGATTGGATGTGGGGAATAGAAATCGCCAATTTTGGCCCGATAATTCTTTTTCCTCACAACGATGATAATGGCACGAGCAGGGAAGTTTTTCCCCTGAACATTCGGAGGGAAAATGGACCACTTACTGTCGTCACAAGCAGACTGCAGAGGCCTTCTATCTCTAGAAGGTGCTGGTTGGTCACACTCATGATTTCCCAAAATATCACTTATTTTTTTTTTTTGCTTCATCCCAACATTACGATATATATAACATCCCACGAAATTGATGTAGAATAACATGTTGGGTGAATCTCGCTTCTCTGAAACATTTCCGTGATGGTGGTATGCCGCTGGAACCAGTTGTTGCAGAAACAATCTTTTACTGATCTTTGATTAGGGGTACTGAATGTAATTTTTTGTGGCAGTTTGTCTTTGTAAGAGGTGGCTCATTTAATTTTTTTTCAAATCTCATTTACTGTCACGCACAAACTTTTCTGTTTTGTTGACATTGTGAAGAGGAAAGTAGACAAACAGCAGTTAGCCGAAGTGGGGTTGACTCTGAAATGACCCTATCAATAAGCTAATGTATCATACCAATTCTCACAAAACTAGTTTATCTAGTGCTGTCTTAGTGCATAGGCCCCAAATGAGATCTCATTAGGTTAAGCACGTGAATTGGTGAGCAATCATTTCTGGTAAGATAGAAGTAAAAAATTTATTTGCCCAGGGGTCCATGATGCTCTTAAGATGGGCCCCCCAAGTTTATCCATTCATAATGTGCAGAGTTAATTATGTCAAAAGACCTAATTTTGACGTTATTGTCAAAGCATCTTTACCTCATGGTCACTACCACCAAAGATTGAATCCTCTTTCCCAGCACAGAACGTTTGCAAAATACCTGCATATTGGTGATGACAAATTTTCTATCTCCCTTTTTCCTATATTTTCTCTTTAGACATGAATGTTCAAATTAAGTTTAATAAAGGTTGCAACAAACTCGGAGATGGCTGGAAGAATACAATAAGAAGAAAAAAAATAGCAGAAAAACTAGTTGAAAAATAGAAAAGAATTTAACATTAGCTCTACAGCATGCTGTTCGGGAAAAAGGACCAGTTTGTGAAATTGAGCATCGATTGTAATCACTACACTATAATCAAAACTAATTAATTGAATTTTTTTGGGCCTCAGTGGCTATTGCTACTGGTTCTGTTATTACCTTCCTTCACATCATCAATCATTTTCACAATTCAAAGAAGTACACCCGAATCAGGCTTTCCATAATACACTGATCTCAATGACACAAACCATTCCACCCTGGAATGAATTTGGTTGTAAACTGGCCCTGTAAACCAATTTGGTTCAGATTCAATCAAATAGTGCAACGCATAAACATCGGTAAGTTTTGTTCCCATTTCTAAGTATTCAATGAATACCAAAATAATTAAAACCAAAAAATCAATGTAACAAAAAACCTAACAAAAATCACTCTTATTCTTTGGAGTCGATCAAATATTATGTAAGCAGAATTTTAGCCTTTTTTGATCTTGCAAAATTCAGTAAGCTGTGCCTAGACTTGCTTATGGCTTCCTGAATTTTGCCGATGGGAAAGGAGAGGGGTAAAAAATGCGTAACATAATGCATAACAAAAATGCGTACATATTTATTCAGCCTAGACGAACTGATTTGGTCAGCCTGACCAAGGCTGCTCCCCTAGAGTAGGACCCATGACCTTCAAGAGATAAATATTGAATTAAAGATATTTGAAATATTTCTGTAAAAAAATTAAAACTTAAGAAAACATGCCTTTATATACGCTGTTTTAATTAATTTCTATAAATCAACTGTTATTTGAAAGCTAGTAACTCACAGTTCCTCCTAGATTTACAATGAGCGCTCAGAAGGTAGGTTACGAGCAAGCCTCTGAAATTTCTTTTACCCAAATAGACATGGAGATTTCAACTGGCGAAGCATAACCTCCTCAGTCTTAAAAGTCGGTTTGCATTCTACTTTCATTTAATTTAACTGCAAAATTGCCTAGAATTAGTTTCTGCTGACAGATAAGTACAAATATGTCACATTTAGAGCTAATTTTGAGGTCTTGTGTGAGCATTTCATTGAGCTAAGTTGAATTTTTTTAAAGTGGTGTCTAGTACAGTGGTTCTTAAAATTTTTTTACCCTTCTGCCCCAAAGCAGAATGTGCCAAAATCTGCGACGTACGTCGCAGAACAATTTGGAAGAATTTTAAGAAAAGTGCAAAAAACACTGTTACCTAAATAGGGATTTTTACCGCAGAACATTTCCAGTTAGCTGAGGGCTTGTCGCAGAACAGTGCTAAATATTCCGCTTTGGGGCCCTTCTGCACCGCCTGGATGATGTGTTGCCTATTTGCTAAAAAATTTAGTTTTTTTTTATAACATTATTAATTAATTAATTTTTAAGCTATTTTAAATATTGTACTGAATTTCTTTTTGGATATGGTTGACACAAATTTTTTGGAATTTTTTTTAAAATTAATTAAAAAAATTAACTAAAATGATAATTTTCTAAGAATTTTCAAAATATGAGAAAAAGATTTAATGGATATTTTCTTCACTTAATTCCAG